>NC_135343.1:15406862-16021942 GCF_023851605.1 Tamandua tetradactyla | reverse complement strand
CTATATGATGAAATGAGGATACTGATTCTGATACATATTCAAGTTTGATGGTTGTCTCCAGGAAACCACTCGTGAGATGCACACTAAACCAGCCATTTTTACTTGAAGCAGTAACTGACAGATCATGTTTATCCAGCAGATATTTTATCTCAAATGATGAAGTGAGCCTGTTACTCGTGGAAAGCAATCAACAATATTTGTTGCCCAAAATAAAAATGTTTTCAAAGGAAAATTAACATTTAGAAAAATATACATTCATCACCTTAAGTGCCCCAAAAAGATTTCCAATACTTAAAAGATTGCTGACAAGATTACTCATACTAACAAATTTTTAAAAATATAGTCTTAATGTCAATATTTGGAAGAACTGCATAATCCAACAAACCAGTTATTTTCCAAATGACTGCTGCATGTTACAAAATCAAGGAAAGGTTAAAGACCCATTTATGCAAGACAGACCAATGAATTTTAAAGAAAAGTCCATTGTAAGACTGCAGCTTTCACATCGCATTAACCTTCAAAAAACTACTTGTTGTCTACTTTTGATACTGTACCAAAAAGGAACATTCACAATTACCTGAAGCTAAATTAAACGCTCCTCTCTTTTACAGGTACGTATTTGTGTGAGGCTGGATTTTTTTCATATACTTCAACTAAAGCACCAAATTGTAACCAAGTGAATACAAGTAGACAATCTAGCTCAACCTTAAAGAGAGCTACAAAAATATACACCTATGCCACTATTCACATTAATCACTTTTTTTTGGAATACAATTTTCATGAAATCATGTTATTTAGGTTAATATATAATGGGTTTATTATTCCTAATGAATCAGATTAGTATGCAAAATTTATGTTTTCATTTCAAATACAATAAATATCACACATAGAACCCATATAAACAAAAAGTTCTTTGGGGATCACCTCCATTTCTAAGAGTATAAAACAGGTCCTGAGACCAAAATGTTTTGAAAGCAGCTAGACTAGGGAATTCAGAATAGACACCAACATGAATTTTTCTTGCTAATTCATACATTATTTGTATTTCAAGGGCCACTCAAGTCCCTGAAAGAGTTTTTAAAGAATAGTGTAAAAACTGTTTTTGGACCGACAAAGGGGTATTAGTCAGTGTCCTATGCAGTATAAGTTTTTCTTGGAATTTACAATTCATCTACAAGTTTTGTATGAAAAATTTCAGCATAAGTATGTAAACTACATAAAATGTTTAAAACATTCACAATCATATTTTTATTTTTTAAATCATACCAAGTAGTATATCACACTGTTTTTTTAAATCAATTCTTTATTTAGATAACAAGTTGGTTATGTTCACTGCATTGTATGAAACATTACAATATCATACCAGGAAGGTACTATCAGTACAGGGTTGCATCAGAACTGGACAGTTTGAACAATAAACCACTTTGCATTCTTCATTCCCTACCATTCAACCCCACCCTCCCATACCCAATAAAGGGACAAATAGCTTTTAACATCATCATGTGAAGCACTTCAACTTACAAGGCTAAAATCTAAAGAATAAATAAAATATATTGTGGTAATTTCTTTTAGATCAAAAATCAGGTGCACAATGAATCAAATGATCAGGAAAGCTCTCTGTGTTTAAATGGCTCTCCAGAAACAGCTTGAGGAAAATGTTACAGAAAATACCATGAATTTCATTTCACACAGGACCAGAGGATGACTCATTATTTTAACTACACACAAGGGCAATTACATCCTGCTGAAACACAGTTTAAACACATAGGAAAATGTTTACAAAGCATC
Organism: Tamandua tetradactyla; assembly: GCF_023851605.1. Classification (NCBI taxonomy): domain Eukaryota; kingdom Metazoa; phylum Chordata; class Mammalia; order Pilosa; family Myrmecophagidae; genus Tamandua; species Tamandua tetradactyla. The sequence continues at coordinate 16,020,154 of NC_135343.1, read as the reverse complement.
CACAACATGTAAACCATGTACAAATGGATACATTCGTTTCTTCTCCTATCCCAAAAGCTTCTTTGAGATACTTTAGTCTTCATGTTAGCATTAATTGAATTTAATACATGCAAAACTCAAAAGAATTCAAGAAATCAAGGTTATTGTAAAAATAGAATTAAACTAATAATTGTTAAGTACCTTATATGTGACAGCCACTGTGTACCGTGCCCAATGTTATAAAATGAAAAGTCACTGAACCCATGAAAATATCTCTGTAATATTTCTCTAGATCTAGAGAATTTTAATTGTATTTATAGTGATTTCACTGTGATATTCTGAGCTTTCAAAATAATGTAAACAATTAAAAATTCTATCAAACTACACAAAACTTGTCTGAATTTTAAAAGCTGAAAAAAATAAACTATAGAAACCCACACGTAAAACAAAAATCACAATTTACATTATAAAGACAAATTTCATCATTTGAAGAAATTTGCAGCAGTGAGATGTCAAAGCAAATTATAAATAGCCATAAATTAGGGTGCACAGGTGGTTCAGTGGTAGAATGCTCATCTTTCATGCAGGAGACCTGGGTCTGATTCCTGGACCATGCACCCAAGCAAAAACACCAACAACAAAAAAAAGGCATAAATTAATCCATTTGGTTTCAAAGGTTTTCTTGTAAAAATTGAACGATACAGTAAATACATGCATACAATTCATAAGGGTTTATAATATTATTGCCAAATACACTTTATCTTGAAGCAAGGCAACATTACAATTTGGATATTATTGGAGAACCAGTTTGGTAATACAGGTAAAATTGAAAAAATTAAATATCAATTAATAAATACATACCCTATAGTAAATTGCTCAAATGAAATTCTAAGCCACAGAGCTGCAAAAGGCTTCCAACTTGGTGAATTAAAAAAAGGAGTACCTCATACAATTCTTTACTCTTACATGCTTATATGCTGTGTGTGTCATATGTGTGTTTAAAAAAAAATGTATCTTTGGAATACAACTAACTATTTCCATGCACCTCAGGCACATTCACTGATTTGTGGTGAAGTAACTCCAGTTGGTTTCTAAGGCCAAAAGTTCAATACAGATGTAACTGGTATGCCTGAGGTTAGCAAAAAATACTGTAGTACAGGCAATGCTACAAGTGGCAATGATCAAAAAACACAAATTATGAACAAAGATGGGAAATGCTAATGATATTCTGCTCATATCACAAAACACTGGGAATCCACAAGAATATTTTCCCCTTGTACTGAAGAAAATTGTGATTAAAAGTTTTTTCCCCCAATTTTCAGAATCAAAAGCATTTTAGAAGGTTTATAAGGCTACCATGGGTCTTCTAGATCTCCAGCACCCTACAGGAAGAGAAAAGGAAGAATATTATTATTTACCTAGACTACATTCCAGGTTGGATTGAATTTTAAAAGAAAACAAAATCAGATGAACAAAATTACCTTCCTTTCTTTGTTTGAAAAAGGTACTTTTACAGAGAGATGAATGTTTTGTACATTGTGTATGTGTGCATTATCTATCTAAAATAGATAGATTACTCTCCACCAAATGCCTTCCTCTTTCTCAAATCACTTAAAATCATCCTGGCTTTGGAGAAACAGATCAAAATATCAACTACATCCAAAGTTTCGACAGTGTCAACCTACTTAATCAACTTATTTAAACAAAACACTATATAAAATATAGACATGAAAAGTCAATGTTTTACAGTCACAAAATAATTGTTTTAAAAAATATTTTCCCATGTGACCATTCGTATTTAAAAAAATTTTTTTTAACAAAATCAAAATTCACATCTGCCATTAATAGCCCACAATTCTTATATTTATAATAAGTGATGAATAATAAGTAGCCAAACTGATTTTACAATCTTTAAAATGCTCATCATGGTAACTTTCTCACGTATCTATGTGTGCCTATACTTTTCAAGGATTAATATTTTCTACCATGAAAAGGCAATAAGAAATAGAACAGACTTACTTTGAGTAAGCCTTTAAATAGTATCAGCTTAGACTTTTCCATTTTTACATAAAAAGTTTTCCTTTTAGCTAATGAAAAAAGCCAAGGCAAAAGTTTTAAAAATTTTATAAAGAACAAATGAAATCTAATGTTTTTTTCTGCAATATACCGAACTTAGTTGTTTAAAATAATTAATTTTAAAAATAAGTACAACATGCATAGATTATTCCACATCACATGCTTTATTGGGACTTAAACACTTATCATTTCATTCTAAACACTTGGTTGACATACATTTTGATGTGTGTACTTAGGCTATACAGAATATACAAACCAAAGCTGTATGAATAATACACAGAATTTTCAAAAATTATATTTCATAAAGAATACAGAGAAAAGAAAACCACACATCCAATGTCTCACAACTTCTAAAAATAAAACTACAAAGGTGTAAAATATAAACAAGTCAAACAACACACAAATTATCATATTGGAAAAAAATTACAGGCCAGATTCAGCCATTCTTTGAAGAACTAAAATTATTAAAGAAAACACAAATTAATTACAAATCTATCTATGAGTGTACTAATATGTGAAATAATGTGAAGCAGCAAATTTTTTAACAATTTTTTTCCACAATATAACAATCTATAATCAGTAATCTCTAATCCTGTTTTGTATGAACTTGACTGACTTTTAATAACTGGTACCCTGATTTTGGCATACATATGAAATAATATATAATTTTATTAAATTCAAAATACTGTAAATAGTCAACTTTAAACTATCTGATAAAGGTGTATGCAAAGAAGGCCTTTGTTAAAAACAAGGCTATATGAATATAATAAACTAGTTTTCCAAGATTTAAGTAACAAAACGGTTATATATAAATGCATATATCATACTTCCTACATAAAAACCACCAAATCAAAGATGACAAAAATATTACCAAAAAAGAAAGTCATATTTTTTCACCACTCATCTTTGTCCCTGAATCTTCATTAGAGCTCTCTAATTCAGCAAGATCATTTTTTGATTCAGTATGGCTTTCCTGCATTGTCACTGGGTTTCCAGCATCATTGTTCGAAGAAGTAGCTGTAGCAGCTGGTTCAGCAGGGCTTTCTTCTCCCTCTACTTTAGCTAGCCTGTAACTAGTCAGCATCTCCTCCAGAAGTTGTCGGTAGTTTCCCCTATGATTAATTCTCATTTGCCTGAGAGCTTCCACCAATTTTCCCTGTGATCCACTTTCCTCTGCTTCATCGGAGGCCTTTTTTTAAGATTTAAGACCCCAGTGTCAGTAGACAAACTAGGATATCACATGTATTTCATAACATATTACAGCAAAGCACTCATTTCTCTATAATGAGTATTATAAGTCTAAGCATGAATACATTTTATTAAATAAGCATCCACTCTTACCTGTGTCAATAAAAACTTCCATATTATCATATCTCCACAAGTTATTTTTAGTAAACAAATTATCATTAACTATTTTACATCTTATCTCATACTTCCACATTAAGTTTAATCTGAAATTTATTGTGCTTTTGGAAATCAACAGGAATACACTCATTTCCTAAACTGGCTTACGTCAAAAAAAAACACCACCACACAAACGACAACGACCATAATGATTTAGAGCAAAAGGAAATTAGTGCTTAAAGCAATAGGAAAAGGAAAGAAAAGCAGGCCATCAGAACATTAGTTCCTCAATAGGTAGGAGAGCATATACAAAATGTAGAACTACATTAGTTTAAACTGATTTTTGGGCTATTTTAATTCTTCTGTGGATAAAAAAAATTTTTTTTGCCTTTAAATATCTTCATAAAAGTATCTCTAGATAGGAAAATTATTTCAAACATTAGAATAAGATATGTAAACTCCTGAATCCCTTTATGTTTTATCAAATTTTGGAAAATTTGTAGGTTTCTATAATAGTAGCTACTTTATCTTACCAACAGAACAAGCTCTAATAATTCAAGCTGGTTACAGTTAACCTAGACTAAAACCTAATAAACTAACCTAGGAGACTAAAATCTTACATTATGTGCCTTCTGATATGACTGATGATGAATTATGAAGTATATAAGCCATATCCTGTGTTCTTGCTAAAAATGTTTAATATGCATCTAATAAAGCTAATTTTCAGTTTACAGGAAAAACAGGGAAGAAGATCAGTTAAAGGAAATCATGAGGAAAAAATCATGAATCCAGGACATGGGATAATTTATAAATAAGTGACTCAGACTCCCAAAAAGTCAGTGCAAGAAAAACTAAAGAAAAGTGGTTGCTGCTTGATTTAAAAAATCTAAAAGACAATCTGATTAGACAGTGGTTCAAAATAACAATTATAATAGCCATTCTAGAGACATCTGGGGAAATCTGGACTCAATATTAGATATTATAGAATTTAGTATTAATTTTCTTAGATATGATAATGGTATTACGGTTATGCAGAAAAATGTCGAGTCTTAGAACTACATGTTAAGATATTTAGAGGTGAAATATTATGACGTCTACAATTTACTTTCAAATGGTTCAACCAAAGGGGGAGGGGGGAACACACACACACACACACACACTGATAAAGCAAATATGGCAAAATGTTAATAACTGAATCTAGGCAGACAGAGTACAGGTGTTCACTATGATTATTTCAACTTTTCAATTTTTTTGGCCATTTTCATCATAAAATATTGAAAAACGTATTAAAAATCTTATACAGACGATCTTAATAATCTTTTGAGATGATTACAATTTTTGCCTCAAACACTAATATAACCACATATTAAACTGAAATGTTCATTAGAAAAATGAGAGCACCTGAATGATGAAAAAATAAAAAGTGCCCTCATGGCAAAAAAATCAAGAAATGATGATACTGTGTGTATAGCAGGTGATTTTTGTGATGAATATGTCTGTGCATCTGTTCATTTTAGGATTTTATATGTAAAATGCCTAGAAATAAAGAAAATAAAGCAATAAATTAATGATAATGGGTGGTGAGGTTATAGGATTCTTTAATTTCTTTATATATTCCATATTTTCCAATTTTATACAGGAAGCATACTAACTGACAAAAATAATTTTTAATTTACAAATTTTATCATGTAAGAAACCAATTAAATGTACTATTACGATTTTCTTTTTTTTTTTTCCCTATCTTTCTTCCTGTATGAAATAAAGATTTCTCTATACCTAAAATTTTTCATTTGGATCTATTCAGGAAGGGTTAAGATGGAACAATGAGATCAGTGCACTCAAAGAATAAAACCTCAGGTCTTCCTAATCAGGTCTTCCAAAATAAATTTTCTCTGCCTCAAAGGTATATCGCAAATATCGTTTAATGTAGTCAAGAAAGAAGGGAAAAGGGAAAGAAAAAAAAAACCAAACCTCTCTTTCTTAAAAAAAAAAATAAAAAAAATTCCAGGACATCAAAACAATATCTACTTCAAATGGGCAGTTAGTTGTCTGAAACTTTACAACGAAAAGTCATCAACCCTGATTTCATCAGAATAACCCGTGAACTTTTAAAATTACATAGATGCCAAAGTTCCTTCTCAAGATAGATTCAGTGGGTGTGGATTATTTTTTTAAAGCTTGACAGATGATTTTGACATGCAGCTAAGGCTGAGAACGAACTGATCTATAGACTTAACAGTATAATTCTACTCACTTGAACTTACTGATCAGTGATAAGGTTGGAACAAAGGTTGCTATATTTGTTGTATTTGAGTCAATTTTGGAGGATTCAACAAATAAAGAACTATCACTCTCAATCTGCAACCTTTAATATTATAGGAATCATCTCTATTTCTGTGAATTGTTGTAGTAGTGGTGGTTGGAGAGGAATACTTGCTCTTTAAAGAGTACACTAAAATCAAATCTGCAATAAAATAAGGGTGGATTTACAATGACTGGCATCATAGAGACACAGTACCAAAAAGCATTTTAAAAGTCATTTAATTTTTGGCAAATTACATTTTCTTTAAATGTATGCTGATAGACAATGGATGGATGGAACCTCTTCCCTAGACATTTCATATGAGTCTTCAAAATACTGTTACACAATTCTCTCATGGGTTTTCATCAGTATCAGAAGAGGAATCTACTACCTAGCTGTACTTTCTTTCCACAAATTCATAAGGTTAATAAAGCACACCATGTTTACACATATATTATAGCAAGTAACTGCATTTTCCAACTGTTTGCAAGTCTCTCCAATTAAGACAGTAAGCTCCTTGAGAGTAAAGATGATGTCATATTCCTTTCTATATTCTACCATGTAGAAAAGGAAAACTGCTAGTACTAGTAACTTTGTATACATTTACTGATCACAGATCTATGAAATCGGAACACATGTATCTGAATGCTCCTATGATGACTGTTTTGCACAGTTGAGAACTCCAAATAAATAGGGCACTTACTAAAGAAGTATTAGTGAAAATTAATGTAGAACTAGATCAGAGTATTTCATATTTAAGTGCTGATAATACATTTCCTGGATACTTCAAAGATCAATAAAATTATATATTGATAAAAAAATCAGACAGGATGTTCTCACTTTTCCTGTAAAATAAGTCAAAGGAAATTACTAAGATGAGAATTTAGAACTTTTTCTCCCCAGTTATTTTGCTGTTGTTTAGAAGTTCTATCGTCTATCTTAGACTACAGCTTAAAAATTATCAACCACTCAACTCTTACTATGAAAATATCACCTCCACCAGGTGATATTTAGACATAGAAATATATTAGATGTTGAAATACAGATAAATCCCCCCAAAGAGGGGGGGAATTCTAAGCACATTTAAAATATAAAATTTAATCAGCTAATGTTTATTTGCAGCGGCAGTTTTTTTCAATGCAGCTGCCATATATGCAAAATTATTTGAATAATTATTAAAAACAGAGAAAAAGTAGAGAATGCTAATATAAATATTTGTTGCATTTTATGTGGAGCCCTATGCCTTGCCCTATCAGTTAAAAATAATTTTTGGAACTAAAAGTTTTCACATGTGATTTCATGAGATAGAATTTAATTAACAATGTCACAATGAATCCAATAAATTAAAGGTTACTTGCAAGGATTATGTGAAGTTTAATGTATCGGGGAATAATTTTAGACAGTCATTTAAATGGTCAAAGTCACACAGTTAAGAGAAGTGGTATGCTGAATCATACTATAATAAAAGTGACTAAAGTTAGTACAGGTACAAACAGTATAAGTCTTCTCCATTAAACTTTGACGAGTGAATAAAAAGCAAACAAAGAACAACTTACAAAAACTAGTATTCACAAAGTCCTAAAACAGTGGTATAAAAATGTAAAAGCAGCTATGTCTATTGTATTTATTTATTTGGGGTAAAATTTTAAAAAGAGGACTGTATATAAAATTTAATAACGCATAACAAGAATATGAAGATTCTTTCAGGATTAAAAAGAGCCTAATCATTTCTGTCTCTCCAACCTCAAATCACAAAACAAATCCAAATATCTTAAAAAGTCTTTTATGTATTAGGAGAAATTTAAAAATACATTGAAGTGAAAAATAACCGATAAGGAAATGGGCTGACAACTTAGTGTCAACAATTATGTAAAATATTCCTCATCAAAAACAGTATTTTAAGACCAGTAAACACGAGATTCATAAAAGAATGAAAATAATTTTTTTTGGATGGTGGATAGAAGTGGGGATGTGACTATAATACAGAAGTTCTAAATATTAGACAGACAGCAAAGAACAATGTAGAGAGACTAGGTCTTGGAGTTAGCCTGACCCGAATTCAAATTCTGACTGTAAAATTTTTTGAGCTTTGTAACCTGGACAACCTACTTTACTCTCTGATTCTTAGTTTCAGCTGTAAAAGAAGGGTACTGAGGAGATTACATCTGAAAATATATATCAAGGGCTCAGCACAAGTAGGAACTAGGTAAATGTGAGTTTGCTCTTTACCCTTGAAAACTCAACTCATATGGCTTGAGCAGTGGTATACTAATTCAAAAGCATTATGAGTCTTCCTGCAAGGGAAAACTTTACATTTTTTGCATGGAAAATATAAAGCTCTAAAAATATAGACTTTTATCAATTAGCAACTACAAATTATTTTTTAAAATATGACTCAGAATCTTATATCAACTACTAGGACATTAATAAATGTATATATTTCTTATGTGACAAATTTACTGCGCTTTCACCATATGCCAGCCATTGTTATAGATGATGAGACAAGTCACAAATAAATCAGATGTCCTAAATCTCAAAGAATTTATATTCTTATTGGAAATACAAAGCACAAGTTAGTATTTTAAAAGAATGATAGCCCTACCTAATATAAGAACTACTTATAGAAATATGTAGTTTTATTTTTCCTAGAGATTTTATGGTAGATGGGGGAATTTCTCTGAGCAATTATTTTTGGGGATCACAGAATACTTTGAGAAACATGAAAACCACGACCTACTCATGATTAAAGAATGTGTAAGTTCATACATAAATTTTCAAATAACTTCTGAGGATTCATAAACCCCTTGATTAAGAATACCTGCTAGATTCACTTCCACAGGTTTTTATATTAAAAACTGAGAAATTATCAATATTGCCTGCATTAAGAAAACTGAACATATTCCAAAAAGCGGAAGTAAAAACCAAATATAGCAAACAACTTAAGATTCCCCTAAATATTAGTGAACTTTGAGTATATTTTAAATGGTTTAATTTCTGACTTATACTCAACTAATATTTTCAAAATACATTTACTTTCCAAAGATATTTTTTAAATATAAGAAAATTAAATGAATCTCTATTTCCAACGATACTACTTACAAGTATTCACAGCACAACAACCTCTAGTTACTCCCTGATATAAAGTAGTAGTTTTAGGGTTCTAAATAAATCTTGAACTCTAATTAGCATTATTTTTAATTTTATATCTAAGCTAACACTACTTAATTTTTATAGTACCTGCCAACTTTCTCCTCTTCTGTATTTCTATCTGTGTTAGTTAGATTCAGTTGTCAACTTGGCCAGGTGAGCATACCTAGTCTTGTTGCTGCGGACATAAGCCAATGGTACGTGAACCTCATCTGTTGCCAATTACATCTGCAGTCAGCTAGGAGGCGTGTCTGCTGCAATGAGTGATGTTTGACTTAATTGGCTGGTGCTTAAATGAGAGATCGCAACATAGCACTGCGAAGCAGCTCGGCATTCCTCATCTCAGCACTTGCAGCTCAGCCCAGGCCTTTGGAGATGCAGAAAAGAAGTCACCCCGGGGAAAGATGTTGGAACCCAGGGGCCTGGAGAGAAGACCAGCAGAGACCATCCTGTGCCTTCCACATAAGAAAGAACCTCAGTGGAAAGTTAGCTGCCTTTCCTCTGAAGAACTAACAAAATAAATCCCCTTTTATTAAAAGCCAATCCGTCTCTGGTGTGTTGCATTTCAGCAGCTAGCAAACTAGAACACTATCACACTTTCATATTCCCCATTCTGCAAGTTAACTACCAGCTCTTGCCACTATACTTCCTGACAACACCTCCCATACTGCAGAGATCTAATTAAGTCAAGAAGCATTTATGGAGCATATCTGCCTAACTCACTGCTATACTGGGTAACTTAAGAGATAAAATTTTAATTATGTCAATTTTTTTCTGAAGTCTGCTTCTCTATAATTTTTTTTTGTACATTTCTGCTACTTGTCATTACAGTTCTAAGGTAGTTATTACCTGAAAGGGTAGAGTATTATTTCCCAAAATATTATTCTGGGCCTTTCACTTCTGAAAGAAGTACAAATTCTTATTTTTCACAATAGCACTTTCTGCTCCAATCAAAACTATGTCCCTCCTTTCAGATATATCTTATACTTTGTTCTTGCTTCCCATTCATTTGAAATGGCATCCTCCTCATCCCATTTTTGCTATTTAAATCATTTTTCAAGTCCCATTTTTATTCTGAAAATCTTTCCTAACTTTCTGTCCTTAACTGAACTTCCACAGCAATCACTGTACAATTCACATGGCAATTAATCACATTCCATATTGTCAATTCTTTTATTCTTTATTAAATTACATGAAGCATTTTTATTGTTTAACTTGTAAAACTACATTGTAAGCTACATTAACAGTAGGGTTGGGACCAGGTTTTTGTAGTCTCCTCCCCTATCAACTCACCACAGGGTAGACTGTTAGGGTTTGACCTGCTGACATTAACAGAAAACTATATATGACACTGTACAAACACAAAAATCCTTAACTTGAACAGCTATATAATAATCTATTTAAGGCAAGCTTTATATACTGCACATTTCCCCTCAGTTTCATGGTTCTGTTGCCTGTTCATTCACTCTTTATGTAGCTACAATGTATAATTCTTTTCTATTTTAAAAAGATTAAAAAATAAAAGTCTTCCTTGGTCTATATTAAACAGAAACTTAGAGTTTTTAAAAATGTCAAAATCTTGTTTGGAGTAAAAGCAGCTTACTTTCTTGAGGGACTAAGAAATTCAGCAAGGTATAATAAAGATACAGTTTTTGGGAAATGATTACAGTACTGCTTTAAATAACACCAGGGCCCCATTTTGAAACACATGAGGAAATGAAGTGTTTCTATGGCTGATAATAAATCAATATCTTTCGAGGGCTTATTTCTTCCAAATTTGGTGGTGGGACCCATACTCTATCTGAAGAAGTAGGAGACACTTTACCTTCCAAATCACCACAGCCTTTTTAGTCATGTCAACATCTATACTCATTTGCTTTCTGAATGTTACCACAACATATCTTTATTTTATTAATTCTCCTTGTCTTAGGGATAATTTTTAATACTTTGAGCCACCTGCCACAAAAGACTCAGAATCACTGCTCTACACCAAGATATAAATGCTATTATTAGCAATATACAGCATCATTTTTATTCAACTCACTAAAACTGTGTTTATTAACTGTACAATATTCCTTTTCACATTTTATTACTAAGAAGAAAGAAATTATAAGACCTTGTTATGCAGTAATAAATCTTGGAAAGCAACACAATTCAGATGATATATAATTTCTACCCAGTAACTGCTGTATCTCTCAAAACCTGCCAAGAGGAACTGGAGACTTGGACAGTGTGCCTATTTCTTCTGTAAGATTTTCACTGCTAAGTTTGGCTACCTTAAAACTTTGAAGCATACATTTCAAAACCCAAGAAAAAATACATAATTGCTACTGACTTTGAAATTTGGGGCAATTCAAAATAAAAGACACTGAATTGTTTCCTGGTAATGGTACCAAAAAAATATATATTCTATGCAGATGAGTAGTTGGCAGCAAATCAGTATTTCTAAGGATGGCTTAATTATAAAAGGTATGCGGATAGGATTTTGCTTGATAAAGCACAGCAGGCTACAATGAAAGTGATTATCTCAGTTCAAAACTCACCTATTTTTTTGGAAAAAATATATAATATTTTATATCTCCATAATATTTTTGGAAAGTATTTTTATTTCAATTAGAAAGGATTATTTCCAGATATTCAACTGGGCACACAAAGGCACTGGAGGGTATAGTCTTCGAAACACTAACTCATTCACTATCACTAACCACTAACTTCCACTGATGATAGCAGCCTGCTCTAGAAGAAAATGAGATATTTCAAAGCATACTTTTGCTTCAAAATTAAGATTTAAAGGAAAGAAGAAGGAAAGGCAGACAAACAGGGAAGAAGAATAATGCAAATAAAAAGGGCTTTTAATGACCAAAAGTGACAACAGACCAACCACAAAGAATATTATCTCTACCTCCATTTCAAAACATTTCCTTTAAATTTAACGTATTACTTCAAATAAAAAGGAGCAATAATTTATTATAGATTTTATTATGTGACTATAAACCGATTTAGTATTTACATCATAAAATTATTTTAAATGCTTAGGAAACGAAACTTACCACATCACTTTCTCTATGTGGATTCAGTCTACTATAAACAGCTTCAATGACATTGCGCCTAAAAAAAAAAAGTTATGTTAAGCTTAATTAAACTGCATACAATTATTAATTGTGGAGTATTATTTGAAATAATACTTCATCTTGAATATACTCAAAAGTTCACTGCCAAATTAAATATGTACACAAAACCATTTCTAGATTCCACTCAGAATGTGATCCTACACAATCCATTTTTTTATTTAGCAAGGAAAGAAGTACCTTCACCTTCAAATAGTGCAGCAAATAATTTCTTTTCTAAAAATCTTTTTGCAACAAAGTTTTAGAGTTCTTTTCTACTGTAAGAATCATCAGTACACTTCATCCTTAGAGGACTAATGTATTTTCTTATCCAAAATGATTTAATTACCAAAGAACTCAAAAGTAGTTCTTTTTGTTCCACTTACTTGCCAGCAAGACCTCCACCAGGAGGCAAATTTGGGATATTTTCTGCAGATAAGATGCGCATGACATGTGCAAGATCAGGCATACCTTCTTCACCAGACTTCTCCATAATTTCTGTAAGTTTAAAAAACAAATATTACCAGGTAAGAAAAAAGAAATAAGGTGCTCAAAGATGATGGGTACAGGTCAAAGAGTCAATGGAGTAAGCTTGAAAAGGTGTTCACTGGCCAAATCTAGGACAAAATGAGCATCAAAATAACAGTAACAGATTATAACACAATGAAAATAACAGGAATCTGTTAAGTCCATGCTCATATATATAAATTTAAAAATAAGAAAGTTTTTCCTTACAGTAAAACGCTAATAAATATAGAAGGAATGACTGAATTAGAAAAATCACCACTGACTATCACCCTAGTAGTAACTGATTCAGGTAAGAATCAGCAGTGGATTTTAAAACTGATAGGTAGAGGGCGGGCAACAGTGGTTCAGTGGCAGAGTTCTTGCCTGCCATGCCGGAGACCCGGTTCAATTCCTGGTGCCCGCCCATGTTAAAAAAAAGAAAGAAAACTGATAGGTAGAAATTTGATAAGAAATAAATAGCTAATCTCAAAGTATCTCTCCACAGAATACCTATTATTAATAACATACTTATTAATTACTCTTTTAATGGAGGTACCTGAAAGACAGAACCTAGCACAGGTAATAACAGTTAAAATTACCACTAAGGGGACAAATCCACATTTCATGCCTCCTGATGTGATGTGCTGAGAAGAGCCTAGCACCACATATGTGCTACTCCTGCTAATGCATAATCTGAATCTTAACAAAAGTAAACTCCAGCCAATCTAAATTTAGGGACCTTTCCTCCAAGTAACCCGTACTTTTGAAAAACAAAGTGAAGGTAACATAAGACTATAAAATGGTTTCATACTGAAGGAGGGTAAAGATGCATGCCAGCTAAATGCAGCAAACACTCTTGTATTGGATCCTACACCTATAAAAAACATTAGCAGGACAACTGGGTATATTTGGATGGGGTCTGTTACTTGTTGTATTAATGGGTAGTAGGGCATCATACCTCTAGACAAACATAACTAAATGGGGAACCTAGGTAAAGGGTACTTGTACCTGAGGGCTCTTTGTAATATTGCAAAATAAAAATAAGTTGGGCGGGCCACGGTGGCTCAACAGGCAAGAGTGCTCGCCTGCCATGCCAGAGGACCCGGGTTCGATTCCTGGTGCCTGCCCATGTAAAAAAATAAATAAATAAATAAGTTACCATCAACCACCTTACGCAACATCAAAGCTAATTCTATCAGTAAGACAGAAAGATATATGGCAATGAATTCTGATGCTTAACTTGAGAAGAGAGAATGGTGGATTAAGAATTACAGCACCTGGTGTTTATGACAACCTGAGACAAATTTCACTAGATTTCTTCACTTACTAACAGGAACGTAATCAGGGAAAGAAGAGGGACCAGGGAGTAGGGGGTAAGTTTTAACAGACTATCTTCAGACTGTGTATCTCTTTGATGGTATAATTGTCTTCTCTTCTTCCTGCCCAGTAAATCCCCAAACCTAGGTCCAAGATGGGATGGTAAATATTAGGCAGACAGATGCTTGTTTGTAAGGCCTGGTTTTAGAATATTTTTACTATGGAAATTTAAAGAGAATTATTTGATAAACAAGGAAGAACATTTTTCCTCCTAAATAAAAAAACAACTTTCATACCTTCAACCCGTGATTCCAAGTGCTTATCCAACTCTGAATCTTTTTTCACTGCTTCATCTGAGACTTTTGGGGCATTTGAAAAGCAAACAAGTACAATACTCATGTTATCTCGACTTCCCTGTATATTAAAGAAGGAAAAAGGAAAAAAAAAATTTCTATAGTCTACCAACTTTCTATATTTACTTCAAAAGAATTACTTTAAGCAATGCAGTTTAATCATTCAAAATGTTCACAATCAACACATACATTCCGATTCCAAAGAATAAATACAAACCTGATGAAACATGGTCTCTAAGTATGGGTCAATCTTATCTTTTGATTTTTTTGGTTCTATTCTTCTTAGCTACCACCATTTCACGGTCTGAGAAATAAAGACAGCTTCTCATATATTAAACTTCTCCAACCGTTTCCCACTCAAGATTACATGGTCCCAGAGTGGCTTAAACTGAAAACATCCTCCCAATCACATGTACAAATTTTTTCCAGCTAATTAACCTGCATCAGCACAATGCATTACAAAACTCTATTGAATTTAACATAGCTGAAAAATGTAGACCAGCAGGATACCCAAACAGCTAAAGTGAACTACAAACATAGAAGAAAAGAGTTAAATTTGAAACTGTTTTGCGGGTACAGCATCAAATTGCACGTAAATAGATAGGTAAGCTATAACTGGTCAGATATGACGATTATACAAAATCAAAATAGTTTCATGGTTTTGACAGCAGTGGAAAATGCTAATTTAAGTACAAATTTTACTGCTGCCTTTTAATTAACATTCTCACAAATGATCTATATTAAACTGGAAGTATAACCTATATACTGCTTTTTTTATGAGCAATAAATTAAAAAGTTACAAGCAATAAGAACTTCATTTTTTCTATAGTTATGTTACTTCAACAAAACTCAAAGAAACTGTTTTTGTAGACAGTTAATTTTTTCAAACACTTTTTCTTTTCACCAGCCCAGTGGAGTAGGTAGGCTATTTTATCTGACAATGAAGTTTGCCAACCACAATGAAAGAAGTCAGGACACACCCATTCAAACTTTTTTGGTCATAATAGCCATAATCTAGGAAGGCTTGCTTGGTTGAGACTTCCACCTTTCTAGAATCTACACAAACATCTAGGATGCAGCCAAGAGGGCAGACAGGCCTTGAAGAACTTCAGTTACCACTCAATAAATCAAGGTTCAAAGACAGTGGATGTTACATTTTAAAAAGCTTAAACACACACACACACTCTTTCCACAGACTCTCGTGCCTTGATAGAAAGAACCATTACGGTATAAAACCAGCTTCTCAAATATGTGGAAAACTAGGATGTATAAATTAACCCAAACTATTTTCATTCCTTCTTGAAACCTACCAAAACTTCCATAATGACTTATTAGGAATATTGCATTTGGTTGTATAAACATGTACAGCTGCAAAAAGCAAAAAGCAAAAAAAAAAAAAAAAAAAAGGAATTAATATATTCCTCAGGAATCACAGGCATTTACCATATATATTAGGGTGGAGAAAAATTTAAAATTATACCACAGATATTCAAGAATCAAAAATCATTATACGTATGGGCCATAGTGGCTCAGTAGCTCAGTGGCAGAGTTCTTGCCTGCCATGCCAGAGACCCGGGTTTGGTTCCTGGTGCCTGCCCATTGGAAAAAATAATAATAATAAAAAATCACTATAATAATGATCTTTTGAAAGGCAATTTCACAAATAAGTAGAACTAAAACCTTTCTAGAAATCCAGTTAATTTTAACCATTTTTTATCCTGGTAACAACAGCATGAGCATTGTTTAATATTTCCTAATTAATATATATAAAATGTCCACTCAATGTTTATAACTTATAAATTACAGATTCTTCCACTGGAAAATAAAATTAAAGAAGTTTACAAAGCTTCCAAAGAAATTAAAGGAAATAATTTACATTTATACCCCAGGATGAGTGATTTCAATGATGCTGCATTTATTTCTATATAAATATGACTTTTCCCTCCACAAATACAACCTACGAATGTTTTTCAGTAGTTTATATATAGCAAGTGAAGAAGGTCCTCCCCTTTATGTCACTTCACTTCGCTAGACACACATAATCTTTGCATAATGAGTATGAATTTCTCAATATACCTAGAGAATTAAAAGAAATGTTTTTTAAAAAATAAAAACAACTTGGGCAACTAAAATAATTAGCATCTATATTATAAGACTGGTTATTTTTTCTTTTTACCTTTTAATTTTGACAGTAACACAGTAATAATACTCTAAGGAATTAGAGCAGTAATAGATAGGTCAAAGCAGCAGTACCCCAGGCATAACTAAGGATATGTAAACATAAGAGCCTACCTTGGTAAAGCTGAGAGGAATAGGTTGCCAAAAGAGCGCCATCTCCTGGCCAGGCCAGAAAGTGCACCCTGGTGGCATGGAAGGGAAAAAAAGGCTTTTTGGAGTCTTTCCTGACCCTTTTCAAGGGTTCTTTGGTTCTGGTCTGTGCCTCCTGGACAGTTCTGTCTGGGAAATGCTGATGAACCAACTGTTTAAGAAGAGCCTCAACATAAACCAAACAACAAAATCTTATACAAAAGAGAAAAACTGGCCCTCAGAATAAGCCCATCAAGAGAATCAGATGCCCAAATGTCAGCAAAAACCATACTGTGGAAAATACGGCCCACAGTAAGCAACAAATTAAAAAGGTGGAGTAGACAAAGAATCGAGCTAATCAAACAAATCTCCTAAACCAATTCAAGAAAATGGTTAAAAAGATGAGGGATATTAGAAGACACTGGGTGAGTGTACAGAATAATTTGAAGGTACACAAAGAAAAATAACAGAACTTATGTGAATGAAAGGTGCAACAGATAAAATTAAAAGACACTACACGCAGCAGCTGAAGAAAAGATCAGTGAGCTAAAAGACAGTACATCCAAATTCAAACAGTACATAGAGAAATGAATGGAAAAATTTGAGCAGCGCCTCCGGGAAATGACTGACAACACAAAGCATACATTCACATTATGGGTGTTCCACAAGGAAAAGAAAAGGGGAAAGGGCCAGAAAGAATATTTAAGGAAATAACGGTCAAAAACCTCCCCTTACAAAAGACATAAATATGCATATGCAAGAGACACAATGTACTCCAAACAGAATAAATCTGAAAAGACCCACTCCAAGACACAGACTAATAAGACTATCAGATGCCAAAGACAGACAGAGAGAATTCTGAAAGCAGCAAAAGAAAAGTGATCCACCACATACCAGGGAAGCTAATTAAGACTAAGCACCGATTTCTCATCTGAAACTATGGATGTAAAAAGGCAGTAGTATGATATATTTAAGACATTGAAAGAGAAAAATTGTCAGGCAAGAATTCTTTATCCGGCAAAGCTGTCCTTCAAAATTAAGGGGAAGTTTAAATCATTCACATGTAAAAAGAAGCTGCAAGAATTTTGTTAGCAGGAGACTTGACCGACAAGAAATACTAAAGGGGGTTTCAGTAGGCTGAAAAGAAGAGACAGGAGAGACTTGGAGGAGAGTGTAAAAATGTAGATTGTCAGTAAGGGCGATTTCAAGGTTAAAAAGAGAAAAAATAAGATATGGTAAAAGTCAGAGGATAAAATGGTTGAAATAAGTACTTCCTTTACAGTAGTAATATTGAACGTTAATGGAGTAAACTCTACAATCAAAAGACAATGACTGGCAAAATGGACAAAAAAAAATGATACATCTATATGCTGTCAACAAGGAGATTCATTTTAGACCCAAAGATATAAATGGATTGAAAGAAGGTTGGAGTCAAAATTCCAACAGACTACTTTACAGAAAAAGAAAAGCCAATTATTAAATTTATTTGGAAGTTAAGGGAACTTGAATAGCAAAATACATCTTTAAAAAGAATAATGAAGCAGGAGGACATACACTTTGTGGCTTTAAAGCATATTGCAAAGTTACAGTGCTCAAAACAGCATGGCAATGGCATAAAGAAAGACAAAGGGATCAACAGAATCGAACTGAGAATTCTGAAATAGATTATAAAATCTATGGTCAGTTGATTTTTGACAAGGCTCCCAAGTCCACTCAACTGAGACAGAACAGTCTCTTCAATAAATGGTGCTGGGATAATTAGATATCCATATTCAAAAGAATGAACGAGGACCTCTTATCTCACACCCTATACAAAATTAACTCAAAATGGATGACAGACCCAAACATAAGAGCCATTACCATAAAACTCCTAAAAGAAAAGGTAGGGAAGCATCTTCAAGATTCTGAAGTAGGAAATGATTTGTAAGATCTTACACCCAAAACACAAGCAAAAGAAAACAGATAAATGGGACCTCATCGAAATTGAATACTTGTGCTCCAAATGACTGGCAAAAAGGTGAAAAGGCAGTATACTTAATGGGAGAAGATATTTTAAAACCATATCTGATAAAGGTTTGATAACCAGAATATATAAAGAACTCCCATAACACAATAAAAAGACAAACAACCTACTTTAAAAATGGGCAAAAACATGAATAGACATTTTTCCCATGAGGAAATACAAATGGCTAAAAAGCAAATGAAGGGTGGGCCACGGTGGCTCAGCAGGCAGAGTTCTCGTCTGCCATGCCAGAGACCTGGGTTCGATTCCTGGTGCTCATGCTAAAAAAAAAAAAAAAAAAAAAAAGCAAATGAACAGATGTTCAACATCACTAGCTACTAGGGAAATGCAAATCAAAACTACAATGAGATTATCATTTCACACCTACAGAATAGCCACTATTAAACAAACAGAAAACTACAGGTGTTGGAAAGGTTATGGAGAAATAGGAAAACTTATTCACTGCTGGTGGGATTGTATAATGGTACAGCCATCATGGAAGGCGTTTTGGTGGTTCTTTAGGAAGCTAAATATAGAACTGCCATATGATCTGGCAATCCCGCTACTGTGTATATACTTAGAAGAAACAAAAGCAGGAATGTGAAAAGACATTTGCACACCAATGTTCATAACAGCATTACTTACAACTGCCAGAAGATGGAAGTAACCCAAGTTTCCATCAACCGATGACTGGATAAACAAACTGTGGCATATACATATGATGGAATATTATCTGCCTGTGAGAAGGAATGAAGTCCTGATGCATGAGATAACATGGATGAATCTGGAGAACATTATGTTGAGTGAAATAAGCCAGACACAAAAGGGCAAATATGGTATGATCTCACTAACTTGAACTAACTTGTGGAATTAATATCTGGAATATAGGTTACAAGAAGATAGAATGAGGGTAGAAAATGAGGAACTGATACTTAATTCGTACAATATCATTTAATAAGGGTAACTGCAAATGTTTGGAAACAGAGAGGTGATGGTGGCACATTATTGGGTGTGTAAGTAACAGTGCTGTATCTTGTATGTGATAGTGGTTGAAAGAGGAAGTTTAGGGTAGTGTATATCACTAGAAGGAAAGCCAGAGGATGAAACAAGGGCCTGTATAAAAAAGTGAACCCTGTTGTGAATGATGAGGGTGGTTAACAGTTTAAATACAAGAATGTTCTTCCATTAATCAGAACAAATGCATATCACTACTACCAAGATGTTACTATAGGGTGATATAGTGGGAAAAAATGCACCAAATGCAAACTTTTAGACTATAGTTAACAGTAGTATCTTAACATTCTTCCACCAGTTGTAACAAAGGTACCACACTGAAGCTAAGTGTTATTAATAGGGGGTTATATAAAGGAGCATGGGGTTTTTCTTTTTGGAGCTATAAAGACATTTAAAATTGATTGTGGCAAGTTAAGAGCCACTGATTGTAAACTTTGGATGGACAGTATTGTATGGTATGTCAATAAAACTCTGTTAAAAAAAAGTGCTCTGTAAACTACTAAGGCATTCTGTTTTTTAAGTATAAGGTATAAGCACATTCTTTTTTATAACACTGTTACCCTTTTCTCTACAAAAATGAAAAAAGGTTTCTTTAATTACAAAAGTGACTTCTAATGGCTCAAAGTATTCATAATGATCTGTAATGTTTCTACACAAAATAACTAGCTAAGCTTCTCAAAACTCATTATAATTTGAATGCAGCTCCATTCAGAGGAACAAAAATAGAAGGAATTGCATGTCCCAAACTTGTTCCTGTTATTTTATAAATTCCTCATTTCAGAGAAGTCAGAACTCTTTCCATCTAGAATCTTTTAACACCACTGACAGTGAACAAAAAAGCTACTGAGCAAAGATATGACACCATAATAATTTAAATCCCATTCAAAGGAATGAGGTCAAAAGTACTGAAAACTAATATCCTTTTAAAAAAAGGGAGAGTACAGTTTACCCACTTGACAAACTTCTCTCCTTACTCCAAAGTACAAACAATTTTGGGCTAGTCCCTCAAAACTACATGGCATTCATTCAATGGAATGGTACACAATTACAAAAAAGAATGTAGATCAACACTTACAAACATGGAGATCTTTCTATAATATAATGTTGAATGAAAAAAGCAAGTTGCAGAACAAGTAAAATGATCTTTTTTATTAAAAAACAAAGGGGTGCTCAGGTGGTTCAGTGGCAGATTGTTTGCCTGCCATGCAGGAGACAGGGGTTCAATACTTGGCCCATGCACCCCAAAAAACAAAAACAAAAACAAAAACAAAGCAAACCAACAAAAAAGCCAAACACATTCAAAGGCAGGCAAAATAATGAAAGTAGCCAACTTGGGTAAGTGGCAAATTTTCTATATTTTGTAGATTTCCTTTTTCTCAATTATAAGCATTTATTACTTTTATATCAGGGAGAAAATACTGCTCTCATTTGGTAGCCAAGCAAAAAATCTATCCCTGCTTCCATCTAAATAAGCCACAGATCACAATCACTGCATTTTAGTGTCTAAAGAGAAAGAAATTTTTAGTACCACTTATTATTTGATCACCGACAATCATCTGTACTTAACTCATCCTGAGAAGTAAAATATAAACTGCTCTTAAAAATGAAAAATAAAATAAAATAAAAATCAGCAGAGCTAGAGGTATTATCATTAAAATCCTTTCAGAAAAAGATCCCCACTGGCAACCAGCCCTTAAAGTTTCTCTTTTTTGAAGCTGTATCATTCCAGTCTGTGGAAAAGAAGTAGACATTGCCATCAGAAACCCACACGAAACAAATCAATTTTTTAAAGACCATCAAGGGAATTGCTAATTATTGGTTACTCTGGATATTTTTCTATCAATGTATCAAGTTAACATTCATAGGAAATTAAAAATTTAAATTAAACTTAAGTGTTCCACAGGAATTTGTCACAATATTACATTTTATAAAAGCCTTTGGCTACATCCTCATGTAACCTATGGACTGTAGTTAACGCTACAATTATAATATCCTTTTGTCAACTGTAATAAAGGTATCAAACTAATACATATTGTTAGTGATAGAGGAGAAGGGCTGACATGGGAATGCTGTATTTTCTACATTTTTCTGTAAACTTACAACCTCTAATTTTTTATAATCTATGAAAACAATTTTTTTTATCTTCTTCAAAAGTACCATATAAGGTATTTTGTCTTACAGTATTACATTACATACAAAGTGACATATAAATTCCTTTTAGATATTATTGCCAAGAAAAAACTTCTTTTATTAGACAATGAGAAATATACAATGCACCTTTATTTCAGTTTTTGTCTTAGCTGCTAGGAGGCTCAGAACTAAATTCCCAAACTACAATAGTCTAGATTTCTGGCATATCTTCTGGTATTTTCTATGGCTACAGATCTTTTAGTATGTCTGATTTATCATATATCTTTTATCAAGCTGCTTAATAATCAGGCATAAGATGGCTATAGTCAATATCGTGAATCTGAATTTTAAAAAAGGCTAATAAAGTACTTAAGAGACAGCAAACACCACAAACTCACTGAACCTAATTTTCAAATGACAAGGATGAGAGCAATGCAGATGGCATTCAATTCTGGTGAAGAAAATAATAAAAATATACAAGTGTTCCCTAATGGAAAACAGTCTAAAATTGAGTGTAATGATGACTGCACAACTAGTGATGATACTATTAGACACCGACTGCATACTTTGGATGGAATATATGATATGTGAATTTATCTCAATAAAATCTGCATACACAAAAATTAAGTTTGTTTCATTTTACTTACCATGCCTTTTCAAATCAATAGGACATTTTAACTATAAGGAAAAAATTTACATACCTTATGTAAACAAGTGTCCACTACCCAATTGCACACATTTTCCAGGTCAGCAGATACCTCAAGCCTAGATTTAACAAATTCACAGAGCTCCTCATTACTCATAACATCCCAGATCCCATCACATGCCAAGATGATAAATTCATCCTCTTCTGCTCTTAAAATTTCATAAACCTCAGGCTCTGGTGAAACAAGTTGTTCTGTTGGGCCCTTGCCATCAACACACTTGTAATCATAGTCCCCTAGAGCACGAGACACTGCTAATGAACCATTAACACGCTGTATCATTACGCTGCCTCCTGCATTTTGGATTCGCTCCTTCTCCCTTGGATTGCAAGGTTTGTGATCCTGGGTAGAAAAGCAGACTTGTCCACTCCTATATAAAACAGCACGTGAATCACCACAGTTGATAAAGTAAATATGTTTAGGTGAAATCATAACTCCTACTGCAGTTGAACCACTCCTGTCCATCCCATTTCTGAGGTCTGAAAAATTACGCATGTATTCATCAATTTTTAAAAAGCCAGTTCTTATACCATTCTTGACATTTTCCACTGAAGGCTCAAGAGCAGATCCTGATTTTCCAGTCGCCCTAAAGTCTTCATTATTAGTGATGTGTTCTAATAAATGTGTTGAGCAGAAATTTGCCACTCGGGATCCAGCATGACCATCATAAACTGCAAAAAATGACCAGTCTTCCAAGCCGTGAGGAATACCTACAACAGCTGTGTGTGCATCTTCCATTTCCACTCTCCATCCTTGCATGCTGCTCAGGCCATAACGTAAACCATTCCCAGCACCATGAGCATTATGTTTCTCAGTTTTGGGCTTATCTAAAAATGCACCCATGTTTAGTAATGAATCTGAAAGAAAAAAAATGAGGGTGTTTAATTATTTAATTTTGATAAAAACTTTATCTACAATATTCCACCTATTCTCTACTAATGCTTAGCTCCAGTATATTTTACAAATTTAAAATTTAATGGAACCCAAAAATCAAGAATTTTTTTCCCCTGCATCCTTCTTCTACAACAGTGGCTTCTCAACTCTAGCACATTAGAATCACCAGACCAATTAAATTTGAATCTCTGGAGGTGGCAGAAATATGACAGCATTTTTTAAAAGTCCCTCTGGTGATTCCAATGTGCAGCCAATGTTGAGAAACACTGTTCTAGGGGAAAGGAAAACTAAGATAATTAGCTTAGTTAAGAATTTTTTTTAAACTCAATTTACAAGATAAGTCATGGTTCAATAGACTAAACAATGAGAATACTCAGAATGGTGCAACATCTTATTCAACGTACTTAAGTAGAAAAGTATAGTAATATATTTTAGAATGCTTTCCAAAAACAAGTATTGAAATTAAAATTTTTTTGCCTAGTGATCCTGAAGACAAGCCCAAAATTCAATTAAAACAAAAACGCTCCAAATAAACCTTTGGCTTAATTAATCAAGGTCTTATCATACATCAAATTGAAAATTGCAAACTTATTACTTGAATTGTATTTTTTTTAAGATAATAATATAGAGCTAAAGAATAATTCATAAAATAGCACTCAGACAATTTCTGCTCAGTGACAGCTGACAAAAACTTAAAAAACACCTTGGGTTTTTAAGTTTTTGTCTGTGTTTTTAACTGTAAGTACTATACTATGCAACAGCAACACCCTACTACCCCCACCCAACTTTGCTATTAAGGTAGAATAAAACTTTTCCACATTCAAATAACTTATCCTGGAATAGTGGTTCTCAAGGGTGCATGTAAAAATTACAATGACCTGGTATGCTTCCTACTTAAATCCAAACCCTTAGCCCTAACACTCACCAGCTACGTGACATTGGCCAAGTTCCTTAATTACCTGTTCTTCAAATTCCTCCTTCGTCAAACGGGTATAGTAATAATAGTACCTACTTTACAGGGTTTTTGTGAACAAAGAGTAAATGTGAAGTAGTTGAAAAATAGTGAACACTATAAAATGCTGTTAATATTTGCTCAAAAATGGAGAGTCTAATAGACCCATCCTTACTTCCAAAGACTTTCGGTAACTCTTGGATAGGACCTTTCAAAAAAGCACATCTGGTGATCTAAGAATCACATTTTGTGACACTAGTCCAGATCAACAGGCTTACATTTAGATTTAAGTATCTCTCTTTACCTGACTTTTCAAAATCCTATGTCCCCATTTATAAAAACCTTATGAACCACCTAGTTATTATATACAAAGTAAAGAAAGAAAAAAGCAATAGTTTTCAAAGCATTCTTGAACAAGTAGTTACAGGACAGATCCCAGAGTATGTCATGGGCTACCATACCATCATCTCAGGTTTTTCCTTCTAGCTACTTCAGAACATTGGAAGCTAACAGGAATAAATATTTTTTTACCATCACAATCTGCTTTTTTTCTTTTTCATGAAAAATAACATATACACAAAAAAACAATAAATGTCAAAGCACAGTACAATTAGTTGTAGAACAGATTTCAGAGTTTGTGAAGCATCAATTTTATATACATACCCTATTTACAGATCACATAAATTTTATATTTATGTGTAAGTTATATATAATACTGTTCTAATAACTACATACATGTTTATTTTTTTAAAAAAAAACAGCAATTTTGAAAGACTACTGAGCTGCTGCAAGAAAGTATGAAGTTGTGAGGCATGCAACTAGATGAATGAAACTTAAGAGCTATATGTTCAATGAAATGTCAGGAACAAAAAGACAAATATTATCATGCCTCAGTTATATGGACTAACTATAATATAAAAATTTGGTGAACTAAAGTCAAGAGCATGGGTTATCAGGTTGGAGCCTATTATAAAGGGTCCTAGATTGCAAGCTCTTACAGCAGTCACATACATTCAGGAGGTGTAACTGTTAATTCTAAATTCTGAGATACCGAGCTGTTCGTATGATCTTTCCTAGAAACTTTCGGTATTTATGTGACACCTGAGACTCAGAGTCTAACAGCCCTGAAGCTATGAAAGTCAGCAGTACCCCACAGAGAAACTGTTTTAGAAGTTGAAACAGTGGTCAGACATCGAATAGAAATATGAATGAAGCTGGGGATAGGACTAAGGTATATCAGAAGACTAGGTAAAGGATGTTATCATCCATATGTTAAAACTCCAACTTCTGTGTGAGACTAAAGGGAGAGATGTTTATTTGGTGCAAAATTTATATTACGGGTAGCGCATTTCCTAATTTAACTTGTATGGTCAATTTAGCTGAACACCATAAGTACAGGGAATCTTGAGTAGGGCACGAAACTTTCTTGGTTTGTCCAGGTTAGTGTGATTTGGACAGTGAATAAAGAAGTATTTGCAAAATCTCCTGAGGGGAATTGGGAGAAAGGGGGAAAGATTCAACTTCTCTATTTGGAGAATTTCTGATACTCTTGTAAGCGGTGGGGACAACCAAATCAACAGGCCAAGCCCTTGGGTTCGCCCCAATGAAACTTATTTCCGCAAAGGAAGTCTAAGCCTACTTAAAATCAGAGTTACCCCCAGAGAACCTGTTTTGTTGCTTAGATGTGGCCTCTCTCTCTAAGCTGACATGGCAAGTGAACTCACTGCCCTCCCCACCCCTACGTGGGAAATGACTTCCAGGGGTATAAATCTCCCAGCAACATAGGACAGAAATCCTGGGATGAGCTAGGACCCGGCATCAAGGGATTGAGAAAACGTCTTGAGCAAAAGGGAGAAGAGAGAAATGAGAAAAATCAAGTGTCAGTGGCTAAGAGATTTCAGAATCAAGAGGTTATCCTGGAGTTTATTCTTAAGCATTAGAGATATTCCCTTTCAATTTGTGGTGTATTTGAGTGGCTAGAGGGAAGTGCCTGAAACTGTAGAGCTGCGTTCCAGTAGTCTTGTTTCTTGAAAATGATTGTATATAATGATAGAGTTTTTACAATGTGACTGTGTGATTGTAAAAACCTTGTATCTGATGCTCCCTTTATCTAGGGACAGATGAGTAAAAAATAAGGATAACAAAAATAAACAAATAATAGGGGGAACAAAGGTTAAAATAAATTGGGTCAATAATGGTCAATGAGAGGGAAGGGTAAGGTCTATAGAATCTATGAGGTTTTTTTTATTTCTTTTTCTGGAGTGATGCAAATGTTCTAAAAAAATGATCATGGTGATGAACACACAACTATGAGATGATGTTGTGAGCCATTGATTGTACACCACGTACGGAATATTTGTATGTTACAAATGTTTGTGTTTGTATGTTGTTTTCTCTATAAAAATATTTTTTAAAAAGACTAAAAAATAAATAGATAGAGCTATAAATAAATAGCATGATATAGCAGACTGCAAAGAAGTCTGATCTGAAAATAACCCCCTGCAGAGGGAACCAGGTGACTAATCTGAGAGGGTTAATAATCCTCCTATCTCTTATTATTTAAGTTTTGCTCTAAGGAATCACTATAACATCTAATCATAATATTCTTTCATCTTATTTGAGACATTGTACAATAAGGAAATACCTCTACAGAATTTACTATGTGCCAGGTATTATTTTAAATGCTTTATGAACATTAACTCATTTAAATTTTACCTTATAGAAAAACAAATATCAAAAAAGCAAACAAGTATCAAAGAGACCTTTGACCAAGAATCTGTATACACAGACCAAGAATCTGTAAACATAATATTTTTACCAAATGACATCAGATTTCGTCAAATTCTCCTTCCCCTTACAAGTGGCATGCTATCTCAAGTGCACAAATCTTGTTTATTAGAACAATCTGTCAGAACCATCTGCTTCCTATCAAAAAGACAAGGTGCCATTAGGCATGTCTCAGGACCACAGATAAGATTTTCCCTAAGGGTTTTTGAAAACTAGTATGCTATGGTTTTTTAATTAAAATAGTAATAATAATAATGTCTAATTTTTCCATGAGCTCTATATGACAGGCACTGTACTAATAGACAAACATGTATTATATCATATTTAATTCCAATTACAACTTAGTAAGGTTAGCACTATTAGTATTTATATTTTATAGATAACTGGTGTCACCTGCGTATCTGATCATATAATGTTAAGTGATGAGTAAGGATATAAGCAAGACTAGTCTACAGCCTGTATCCCTAAATTCTGTACAACACAGACAAATGCATTAACATGTTTTCTTCTTTTCAAAAATCAAAAATCACTAAATAAATGTTTAGGGTTCAAAAGGCAAGAGTACTACTAAATGTAGTAGTAACATATATGGCCATGTAACGTAGTATCCTAGACTGAACAATGTAGTATCCTATACTAAACCCTGAAAGAAAAGAAAGGACATTACCAGAAAAACTGGCGAAATCTAAACAAAATCTGTAGTTTAGTTAAAAGAATAGTTCCAATCTTGGTTCCCTACTTATGACAAACATACCACGGTCATGTAGGTTAATTTAAAGAAAACTAGGAGCTGGGTGAGGGGTATACGGAAACTCTCTGCACTATTTTGGCATCTTCCCTATGTATCTAAAATTATTCCAAAATAAAAAGTTTAATAAAAAAATTTTAAGTCAGAGGTAAGCATCATTCCTATCAAAGTGTTGGAAACAGCAAGGGTTAAACTGGCTATGGGAAACCTAGCCACCTACGATTTTGCCAATTACGCTAATGTGGCCTAGAAATTTATTCTAAAAAAACCAAGATAACATAATAATTCAGAAACTCTGAGCTGGTGCTTCTATCTCTGAGAAGTTACCTAAAAGAAACAACTTAAATTGCAAGCAAATATTACTGTATTATGCCAAAATGTCAAAAATACTAATAGTATTACTATATTAAAAAATAATCCTCTATAACAAAACAGCAGTACAAAAATAGTTCTATATTTGGAAATCGGTGATAAAATTCACCATAATAGCAACAGATCAAAAGAGAAAAAACTGTGTATGATCACGTTCTTTACAGAGCTTTTTATATTGAAGATAAAAATAACTTGCATGTGGAGTAAATCCACAGCAGTGACTGTCAGCCAAAGAGGATTTCACATCTAAGAGGCCATCTGGCAACCTCAAGACATTTTTACATTGTGGTTATCATTACCTGGGGGACTAAGCGGGAAGAGTGTCACTGGCCTCTGGTCAGTAAGGAGCATGGATGCTATTAAACATCCTACCATGCACAGGGCAGCCTCCACAACAAGAATTAATGATCCAAACTGTCAATAGAGCGGTTGAGAAACCATGACCTACAGGGAGAAGTATTATATAACCATTTTAAAAGGTTGCTAAAATTTTTAAAAGCATGGGGAAAGCATATTCACAATGTGGGTTCATGGAAAATAGCACAATCTATTAAAGTTATTGGACGTTAAAGGTAAACAAAGAATTCCATAGGGATCCAAACCCTCGATTCCTAATACTCTAAATAAAACCACTTACAGCAGAAGAGGGAAGTAAATATATCAGGCTAGTCTCAGTCCCCCAAACTGAAATTCAGTCACTTCTGTCTGAACACTTCAAGGAAGCAAAGACTAAGACAAGTATTTTATATCTCACTACATAAACACACATACAAGACTGCAATTTTATTCTAATAATTGTTTATTTATTAGTAAATAAAATAGGAGAACAAATTCCAGCTAAACAAGAGGTAACTACAGAAGAATTGGTGGTAAACATGAATAACCATCAATTAGAAACAATAACTAATACATTACTGAATGCATAGCAAAAAAATGAAGATAAGAGGTAGCATAAGCATGTGGATTTATTTCATGGGGGACAACAGTCAGATTTGTCTAAAGCTATTAAATAGTGACAAGTATATTAATTAAAAAGTGGTAAAGATAATAGTGCTGAATTATGTACATGGATGTTGTTGAAAGGGGAAGTTTTGGGCCATATATGTAACTAGAATGAAAGAAGATAAAACATGGGATTGTATAACACAGTAAACCTGTATTGGATGGAATGGGATTAACAGTACAAGTATAAGAAGTTGTTTTACGAATTTTAACAAATGTATAAAGCTAGTGCATTGTGTTGATGATGGGGTAGTATACAGGGAAAAAATAAACCTAATGCAAACCAAAAAAAAAAAAAATTCAGACTTTTAAAAAAAGCCCACATTGAGATACCACTTCACAACAACTAAAATTGGCTACTATTTAAAAAATAAATACATAACAAGTGTTGGAGATGATATAGAGAGACAAATGTTCATTCACTGTTGGTGGGAATATGAAATGAGGCAGCCACTGTGGAAAACAGTTTGGTGTTTCCTCAGAAAGTTAATTACCATGTGTGCCATTTTAAAACTGCTGGGTATCCCAGAGAAGCTATGCTCTTTAATCCTCATTCATCATTGCTGGGTGGGATCCTTTTGATTACACTGTTTCTATGGAGATGTGACCTACACAGCTGTGGTGGGACCTGTTGATTAGGTGGTTTCCATGAAGGCAGTCTCTATCCATTCAAGGTGGGGTTTCTTATCAGAGTCCTTTAAGAGGAAATCATTTTAGAAAAAGCTTCTAAGCCCACTTAGTCAGAGACCTTTGGTGATGTTACCATAACCCTTCCCAGCTAACAAAGGTGTCAAGAAGACATCAGCCCTTCTTGAGGGAGGGAACCTCTTATCGGTGCCTTAATTTGGACATTTTCACGGCCTTAGAACTGTAAACTTGCAACTTAATAAATTTCCTTCTTAAAAATCATTCCATTTCTGGTATACTGCTATCCAACAGCTTTAACAAACTAATACACCATGTTTCCCAGCAATCCCACTTCTTAGTATACACTTAAATGAACTGAAAGCAGAGACTTGAACAGACATTTGCACACTAATGTTCATAGTATCTTTATTCACCTCTGTTAAAATATGGAGTGGATAAGCAAAATGTGTTATATACATACAATGAAATATTACGCAGCTGTGAAAAAGAACAAAGTTCTGATATATGCAACAACACAGATGAACCCTGAAGACATATTGAGCCAAATAAGCCAAAAACCAAACAAATATTGTATAACACCACAGGTATGAAATAATTTGTATAAGCAAATTCATATGGTGAGAAATTAGAATACAGGTTACCAGGGACTAGGGAAGGGGTAGGAGGAATTTAAAGCAAAACTGGTAGAGAATTTCGAGTGGGGGTGATGGGAAAGTCTTGGTAATGGATGATGGTGATATTACCCAACATTGTGATCGTAATTATCATCTCAAAATTATTATATATATGAATATGGTTAAAGGGGGAAATTTCCGTTTTTATCTAAGTTACTAAAATGAAAGTAAAAAAAACAAGGGCATTATTGGGAGAACTATAAAAATTGGAATATGCACTGCATGCTTTGTATCAACATTACATTTCTTGAACTGGTACTTAAGGTGACTACATAGTGAGTGACCTTTTTCTCAGAAAATGTACCTGGAAGTATTCAGCGTTAGTGTTACACAACCTACTCTCAAATGTTTATTAGATAAGACAGATAGAAATGATATAATATAATGTCACAAAATGCTAAAAGTTGATAAATCTGGGTATTCAAGTGAGGAGTTATACTGGAGTTCTATGTATTGTTTTTTGTATTATTTTTTGCAGCTTTCCTGTAAGTCTGACATCATTTCAAAACAAAAGTAATAAAAAAGAAGAGGAGGATGACCAAAATCAGATGGTCAAGATAATGTGGGGACATATTAGAAGTACACTAATTTCCTCACCTCTCAGATTCTATTAAAATATACAGAATTCACTCTATTATAAAGTTATAGGAGTAATGGTTTGCAAAATATATAAATTACAGGAAAAGAACACATATCAAAATTAAAGAAAAGAAAATAAGACAGTAATATATTTAATTTCTTAAAACATTTGTTGCAGACTGAATCATGTCCACCATAAGACATGGTCAAGTCCTAACCCGGTCCTGTAGATGTGAACTCATTAGTAAATGGAATCTTCAAAGGTCCTACTGAGATGAGACCAAACTGAATCAGGAAAACCTTAATTCAGTATGACTGGAGAAGAAACATAGACAGAGAATCAGACCCTTGAGCAAAAGGAGTAGAAGTCACAGGAGGAGACAGAAGAAGATAGATTATCATATGAAGGAGGCAGAGACTGACTGGCAGTAAGCCACATCAAAATGCTACAGACTTCGGAGACAGCATGGTCCATCAAAATCTTGATTATGGAATTCTAGCCTCCAAAACTGTGCAACAGTAAATTCTTATTGTTTAAGCCAACTGGTATATCTCATTTGTTGTAGCAGCCCTAGCAAACTAAAACATTAAACACAGAAAGCACCCAAAACAATGACAAAACTCAGATCAAATGGATTAACATATTAACAATATAAATTCATCTATTATTTAAAAACATAGGATTCTTAAGTTGGAACACTCAAAAAGTCCATCAACCTAAATGCTATATATATTTTTTGTTTTTTATAAATGTTGTGTTAGTTAATTTTTTTAAAAAAAAAAAAACAGCAGGACAGTTAATGTTGGAAATATCGCACAGAGATTTCAAAACTGATTTTCAGGCTAGTTTCTAAGAGAATTAGGTGAGTGTTTACTAAAATGACACTTTTCATGCAAATATCAGCAGGGTTGGTAGTGGTGACTGTACTACACTCAGTTTCCAAAACCAACTTTCATGCTAGCTTCACAGAGAGTTGAGTGTTGTTACAAGATGCAGTTTTTCACTCAAATAAGAGCAGGGCAGTTAATGGTGGCAATAGTGCACTCAGTTTCAAAACTGATATTCATGCTAGCTGATAATTTTTCCCTGAAGTTCTTACCCTGGATATTCCCAAAACGCAATGATGTTTAGCTATGCTGAATCAACATTTACTAGAGAATCAGGGATCACATTTTGTTGTGAATTTTTAAATCAGATCTCTGGTTCACTGTTATAGCTTTTTATCCTTTGGGGGAATTTTATTCCTTCCCTAATTGCTCTTTTTTCATTCTTCTGGCATGCATAAATAATTTGCTTCCATTTTTTTTGCATTTTATACCTCATAAGCATTAGTATTTCATCATTTCAAACACTATTTGTTTCCCACCTATGAACATTTATTGTTTGTTTGTTGGTCTATTTGGTCTATGTTGTTGGTCTATGGTCTATTGATTTGTTTGTTTGCCACAAAAGTTTAAAAAATACCAATGAGGAAGATTTGCTATCATTTTAGAGTTTGTTGTAGTTATTGTTGCTGTTTTCTTATGGGTGAGTGGATATGTGAAAAATCCTGGTTTTAATTTAATAAATATAGCTAAATGTATATTAAAAAAAAAAAAGTATTAGAGGACGGGACACAGTGGCTCAGCAGGCAGAGTTCTCGCCTGCCATGCCCGAGACCCAGGTTTGATTCCTGGTGCCTGCCCATGCAAAAAAAAAAAAAAAAAGTATTAGATAAGTTATGGATTTACAAAACAATCACACATAAAATTTAAAATTTGCAAAAAAACACCCACATCAATAGTTGCACTGGTGTGCAAAATTTGGTAAATTTCATGATAACACATTTTTTGTAATTCTACTATTTTTTTTTTTTAGAGTTAGCATTCCTTTTTTTTTTTTTTTTTTAAAGAGAGAGGGAGGAAGGGAAGGAAAGACAGAGAAGGAAGGAAGGATAGAAGGAAGGAAGGGAGGAAGAAAGGGAAACATTTTTAAACATTTTCTTGTTTTATTATATTTTGTCTGTTTGCCTGCTTTCTACATGGGCTGGGGCCGGGAATCGAACCGGGGCCCCCCGGCACGGCAGGCAAGCACTCCTGCCCGCTGAGCCACCGCGGCCCGCCCCAGCATTCCTTTTAAAAGCTCTATTTTTTTTCTCAGTAGCATAAGTTTTTCTGTTTCATCAATAAAAATTTCATGCCACCACAAACACAATTTGGATTTCTGATCTTGTGGATTTTTAAATAAAAATCATCAATCAATAAAACAAAATGGCCTAAAAAGCATACACATTATTGTCTCAATCAAAGTTTTTAAAAATATTTTTATAGAGAAATATCCACACACGGACAGTCCAAGCACATCATACAATTGATGGCTCACAATATCATCACATAGTTGTGTATTCTTCACCATAATCACTTTTGGAACATTTGCATCATTCCAGAAAAAGAAATAAAAAAGAAAAGAAAGCCATGCATACCCCTTACCCTCCCTCCTCTCACTGACCCACAGTATTTCAACCCACCCAATTTTTACCTTTTATCTCCCTATTATTTATTTATTTACTATCCTTACATATTTTTTTACTCATCCGTCCACACCCTGGGTAAAAGGAACATCAGACACAAGGTTTTCACAATCACACACATTGTATAAGCTATATAGTTATACAACCTTCTTCAAGAATCAAAGCTACTAGCTCCATAGTTTCACTAGCCACTCCAATACATCATGAACTAAAAAGGAGTATTCTATATAAAGTGTAAGAATAACCTCCAAGATAACCTTCCAACTCTGAAATCTCTCAGTCACTGAAATTTTATTTGGTCTCATTTTTCTCTTCCCCTTTTTGGTCAAGAAGGCTTTCTCATTCCCATGATGCCAGAACCCAGCTCATCCCTGGGAGTCAGGGCCCACATTCCCAGGGAGATTTATACCCCTGGGAGTCATGTCCAGTTTTTCACTGTGATTTAGCATTGTTACAGTCACATTTAAGAAATGCAATTGTGCCTAAAAAATTAAAAACCAATGAAGATTTTCATTCAGACTTTCATACACTAAAAGGGTTTTATAGTTGATATATCAAATATTCTATATGTGTTACTCTGGTGGATTGGAGCTGTATGTACCCCAGAAAAACATGCTATCAAACAATCCATTCCGGCGGGTATGAACCCACTGCATGCAGAACTTTCTGATGAGGCCACCTCAAGCAAGGGACAGCCGACCCCTGAGTCCCCTACAAGTGGAATGAAATTCAGAGAAAAAGACATGGGAAGCAAAAAGCCAAAAATCAATAAAATCTGAAAGAGAACAGAGAAACTAGGAGAGGCCACCCTGTACATTACCACGTGACAGAAGTGACAAGCATCAACTGTTGCTAACAGCCAGGCCCAGAATGGCAGTCCTTGGGAAGAAACCATCACATTGTTGATGATTTGATGTGGCTCTTCTCTCAGATTCATAAGCATAAGCCAAACAGTCCCACTGTTTAAACCAATTTCCATTGCTTGCGCAGTCAGGAAATCTAAGTTAGTTTAGAGTAAGGATTTTCTATGTTTATTTCATGGAATAACATCCAGTACTGATAACCTATTATTCTTCTATGATCACCTCTAAATGGTATAAAGAATTTCCTGCCTGATTTCCTGTTTTACTGATTATTTCTACTCTGAATTTTCTTATTCATATCAAGACTGGAGTTGATGTGAAGTCACCCACAGAATGATTACAAACATAGGGTTCCTTCAAGCAGAGTTTTCTTATGTTAAGGATAAACTATAATGAAGACATTTCCACGTTAATTACACTGACATAGATATACTTCCATGTGTGAATTCAGTGATTAGTTTAAAGTTTAGGGCTGTGGGCCCAAATTTCCACATTTATTATATTTAGTATAAAAAACAGTATAATCTCTCATGCCATCTAAGGTTATGCATATGTTTTCCCTCAAGAATTAATGTTCTTATATTAACACAAAAGCTTTGACCAAAGACTTTCCTACATAGATGATAATCCTGTGTGTTTTCTCCAGAATGATCTGCTTCTGTTGACTAAAGTTTGTTGGATGACTGGTGGCCCCTTCACACTGATTACAAATATATGGTTTCTCTCCTGTGTGAGTTATTGTGGAAATAAAAGTTAGAATGTGTCCATCCCTGAGATGGCACAAAGAGTGGCACAGGGAAGACTCAAGACACTGGAAGGGTGGTTAGGGCCTCCAGGACCAACATATCCATCCAGTGTTTCAGGGAGATAGTGACAACTCCGATAAGCAATATGTTCTGAGGCAGAGGGAAGTGAGGGCTTTGAGATGAGGTCAATCACTACCACAATAAAAAAAGGAAAGCCAATGAAGCACAGATGTACTTCAGGTGGAGTCGGGCAGAAGTTGACTCCCGACTTCCAATTCCCTGAAGGCTTTTGGCCAAAATCTTTTTTCCTGAAAATTTATTTCCTCTATGTTCAGTTCGGTAAAAAAGGAGAGTTCCTTTCTGTCACTTCTAGTATAGAGATCGGAAATCATTGTCTCCAAATTGGAAGCAGGAGATTCACTGGGACCAGCTTCTGTACAGTCTGTGGTCATACTTTCATTCAATGTTTAAAATTTTTGAACACCACATTAAAAATATTTTTTGCCTCATCTCTTCTGCTGCCCTGGACACTAACTTTATAAGAGCCCCATGGATGTTACTAGACCTGCAGGACCCACGGAAGAGGCAAACACAGTTCTGAGACTAACTCAGGTCATGTCCACCCAGCATAAAACCGTCATTTTCTGTGGTTCCCATTTGGTTCATTCTCTACATTCTTAGAGATAAGCCACTGGAGCTCCTTACATCAATATTTTTGCTGATACTGCACATTTTTAAAGAACTGCCTGAGGACCTTGGAGGAAATACAGATAACAAGAAGCCCACAACCCTCAAGTCATTAGAAACTGGAGGCACACGGACACCAAGTACTACAATTTAAAAACCCACCTGGCAACAAAGAGACACCAAAAAGTGAAATGAAGATTCATTTGAAATACTGTATTATTTAAAAATTCCTTGAAGAATATTCAGCACAAAATTAAATTACATAAAAAACCTTGTAATACCTTTTACAGAAGTTTAAAATGTATAGCTTAGAAAGTATCAATAGCAGTTAGCAAAAAAGCAATGAAAACAGGCTTCTAATCAGGTGATCAGGTGATCTAAGAAGTCAGCAAGCAATCAGAAGGTGAAATCTGTCCTGTTATAACCTTTACTGAGACTCTTAAAGGCTATTTTTATTGTTTTTTTACAATGTGTCAAAATATAGCCATCTTTAAGAGAACTGTGGTACCTGTGCCTTTTCCTTATATTTTGAAAGTGCAGGAACACCCATACACAAAACCTGCTTTTGCTTTTTAGAAATGTCCACAGCAATGGCAAAAAAACTTCCAGTTGCACTGTTTCTGAAAGTGATGCAAGAGATAAATTGGATTACATGATTTTAATGTACTAAAACTAAGGAACCACCCTGAACCAATCAAAAAAAAAAAAAAAAAAAAAAAAGACTAGCAGCAAATGCAATGAAAAAGAAATTATCCACAATTAGATAACCTGTGTTTCTAGAAACAAACTGCCTACAATGATTCAAGAAAAAATAGATGATTTCAAAAAGCCCAATAACAAGTTGAGAGATTGAATCAGTTATCAAATACCCTACAAAGTGAATTTTACCAGACATTCCAAGAAGTAACACCAGCCCTGTCCAAACGCTTCTAAACAATTAAAAATACTTTCCAACTCATAAGGCCAAGCACCATTCTAATACCAAAGCCAGATAAAGATCTTACAAGAAAAAATATATACATATATAGCTCAATACCCCTAATGAATGCAGTTGTAAATATCCTCAACCAAGCACTAGCACCAATCCAACATACATTAAAATAATAATACAGAAGTGACATCATAAACATGGCGACATAAACAGCTGCTAAAAACCACTTCCCAGAAATTCAGTGAAAAGGAGAACAATTTCTCGCTCATTCAGAACTGTGGAGGAAGGTAGAGACTAGAGAAATACTCCACAAATGCAGAATCAAAGGAAAAGAAAAATATGGTAGGAAACTTACGTTTTGGATCCAGCCATCCTCTCCCCTCCCCCTCACTCAGTCCTACACAGCTAGGTGAGAGGCAGCACTCCTCCCACTTTTCACCAGTGGCACAGGCTATAAAATCTCTCACAGCAGTGAGACAGATCCCCACCTACATTCATACACAGAGAACAAAATCCACTAAGTCTCACAGTGGGACTTAAGCCACTGGGTAGGGCAGAATACAAAAGAACAGTAAGGAGGATTTTCCAAAATGGAGAACTAAGGAGGACCACAAAATCTTCCCTAAAAGCATCAAGGAACCAGGCAGAGACTACCCAAATCCACTATGTGGAGACCTGGGGCACAGGAGAGGACATTTCAAGGCCCAAGTCAGTGACGGACAAAGAGTTTGAGAAAACGTATACAAAGACTGTGCCTCTAGACTTGGGTCCTAATATCCATCCCCCACTGAGGGAAACAGCAGTTGGAGGCCCAATCCTTGCGTGGGAAACAGATACAGATTGGGACAAATAGAAGAGTCCCACACTGAGTCAGATTTTGCCTGGCAAAGTGAGTGCACAAGATCCCCACAGTTTCAGCCCCGCTTCATCACTGTCTGGGCTCCAAGAGACAGGTAACCTCTGTGGATGATTAAGTCACCAACATTTACTGGGCAGGCTGTCAAGTGCAGGGGAATTACAGGACTTTTCAGAGCCTCTCCCGACCCTATCCCAGGCCCACTGGAACTGATTTAAACTTTGAGTTTTAGCTGAAAAATACAGATGACCCATCTATCAAAACAGTGCCCTAAAACAAACCCAAGTCTTGGCTGGCCAGCAAAAATCAGAGCACACAGAATTTGGAACTACTAATCAAAGATGTTCAAATAAATAAATTCAATGGGTTGGTTAAAGATATAAAGGATATCAAGACAACAGAAGTGTATAAAGAAGACTCTGAAAGACTAAAAAGAAAAAAAACAGGTCTTATGGAAATAAAAGATACTGTAGATCAAATTACAAATATACTAGAGACACACAAGAGCAGATTTGAACAGGCAAGCGAAAAAATAAGTAAACTAAAGATCAGAAAAACTGAATTCCAATGCACAAAAGAACAAATGGCAAAAAGATAGGAAAACTTGAACTAGATCGTAGGGAACTGACAATAGGAAGTACACAAATATGAGAATGATTGGAGTTTCAGAAGGAGAAGAGAAGAGTAAAGGCTTATTATGAACATTATTTGAGGACATAATTGGGTAAAATTTCACAACCATTATTCAACTACATTAATTTGCAAATAAAAGCACAACAAACTCCAAACAGAATAAATCCAAACAGACCCACTCCAACACACATACGAATCAGACTGTCAAATGCTGAAGAAAAGGAGAATCCTGAAAACAGCAAAAGAAAAGTGAATCACCAAATTCAAGGGAAGTCACATAAGACTAAGGGTTAACTACACATCGGGAACCATGAGGAGAAAAGGCAGTGATATGATGTATTTATGATTCTGAAAGAGAAAAATTGCTAGCCAAGATTCTTTATCAGCAAAGCAGTCCTTCAAAAGTGAGAGAGAGTTTAAAATTTTCACAGATAAACAAATGCTGAGAGAATTAGTTAACAAGACACCTGGTTAATACTAAAGGGAGTTCTGTCATCTGAAAAAAAAAAGACAGGAAAGTTCTGGACTACGGCACAGAACTGAAAAGCATTAGTAAGGGTCACAAAAGACAAAGAAACAGAAAAAAAAAATCTGACAAATAAGAAGCAAAGGATAAGATGGTTGAATGAAGAACTGCCTTTACAGTAATAACTCTGAATGTTAATGGTTCAACTCCCCAATTAAAAGACAGATTGGCAGAATGGATTTTAAAATATGATTCACCTATACACTGTTTATAAGAGACTGCTTTTAGACCCAAGAATACAAATAGGTTGAAAGTGAAAGGATGGAAAATGATATTCCACCTAAGTAACCAAAAGAAAGCAGGGGAGAGGCCGGAGCTTACAAAGGAGGGGGAAGCAAGAAATGAGATAAAATTAAGTGTCAATGGCTGAGAGATTTCAAACAGAGTCGAGAGGTTATCCTGGAGGTTATTCTTACACATTATGTAGATATCACCTTTTCAGTTAAGATATATTGGAGAGGTTGGAGGGAAGTGCCTGAAAATGTAGAGCTGTGTTCCAGGAGCCATGTTTCTTGAA
The DNA here is from genome assembly GCF_023851605.1 of Tamandua tetradactyla. Lineage (NCBI taxonomy): Eukaryota > Metazoa > Chordata > Mammalia > Pilosa > Myrmecophagidae > Tamandua > Tamandua tetradactyla. Next base: position 15,980,940 of record NC_135343.1, on the reverse strand, counting down.
GATGATTATATAATGATATAGCTTTCGCAATGTGACTGTGTGATTGTGAAAACCTTATGTCTGATGCTCCTTTTATCTGCAGTATGGACAGATAAGTAAAACATATGGATTAAAAATAAGTAAATAATAGGGGGAACAAATGTTAAATAAATTTAGTAGATTGAAATGCTAGTGATCAATGAAAGGGAGTGGTAAGGGGTACAGACATAAAATAGGGGAAAATATATTGGGTAGATGGAAATACTAGCAATCAACCGGAGGGAAGAGTAAGGGGTATTGTATGCATGAGTTTTTTTCTTTTTTCCTTTTTTTGAATTGATGCAAATGTTCTAAGAAATGATCATGGTGATGAATATACAATTATGTAATGATATTGTGAGTTACTGAATTTATACCAAGAATGGAATGATCATATGGTAAGAATGTTTGTGTCTGCATGTATGTTTAAAAAAATTTTTTTTAATAAATAAAAATTTAAAAATTACTACACAAAAAAGAAAGAAAGCAACGATAGCTATAACAACATCAGACAAAACAGACTTTAAATACAAAGATGTTACAAGAGATAAGGAAGGAAATTCTACATTAATAAAAGGGACAATTCACCGAGAAGAAATAACAATCATAAATGTGTATGCACCCAATCAAGGAGCTTCAAAGTGCATAAAGCAAATGCTGGGAAAAATGAAGGGATAGACATTTCTACAATACTAGTGGGAGACTTCAATACACCATTTTCTTCTATAGATAGAACAACCATATAGAAGACCAATAAAGAAACAAAGACCCTAAACAGTATGATAAATGAGTTAGACCTAACAGACACATTAGATTATTACATTCCAAAACACCAAGATATACAGTCTTCTCAACTGTACATGGAACATTTTTCCAGAATAGACCACATGCTGGGACACAAAACAGGTCTTAATTTTTAAAAGATAGAAATAATTCTGAGCACCTCCTATGGCAATAATGGAATGAAGCTGGAAACCATAACCACTAAAGAACTGGAACTTTCACAAACATATAGAGGTTAAACAACACACTCTTAAACAATCAGTGAGTTAAAGAAATCACAAGAGAAATCAGTAAATACCTGGAGACGAATGAAAACAATATAACATATCAAAATCTATGAGACGCAGCAAAGGTGATGCTGAGAGGGAAATTTATAGCTCTGAACACCTACTTTAAAAAGGAAGAAAGAGCTAACTGAACAGTCGGAGAAACTAGACAAAGAGTAGCAAGTAACCCTAAAGCAAGTAGAGGAAAAGAAATAACAAATATTAAATCAGAAATAAATGAACTGGGGAACAACAACACAAAGAACAATAGAATCAATAAAACCAAAAGCTGGTTATTTGAGATCAGCAAACTGAACAACTTTTAGCTAGACTGACAAAATAAAAAAGAGAGAAGATACAAATAAAACATGGGGTGGGGGGGCATTACCAGGGACCCTGAAGAAATAAAATGAAAAAAAAAAAAAAAAAGAGGATACTATAAACAACTGTACACCAACAAAACAGACAACTTAGATGGAATGGACAATTTCCTAGAAATACATAAGCAACCTATACAGACTCAACAAACCAATCACAAGTAGAGACTGAATTAACCATCCACAACCAAGGTTTACGACTGTTATTTGGCATTGTGCTAGAAGTTCTAGCTACAGCAATTAGGCAAGAAAAAAAAAACGGCATCCAAATTGGAAAGGAAGAAGTAACACTCATTATTTGCAGATGACATTATCCTATATCTAGAAAATCCTGAGAAATCTAAACCAAAGCTACTTGAGTGAATAAACAAATTCAGCAAAGTTTCAAAACACAAGATTAATTTACAAAAATCAACAGTGTTTCTATACACTAGGACCCAACTGAGGAGGCAATTAAGACAAAAATTCCATTCACAATAGCAACTAAAATAATCGAGTATCTAGGAATAAACTTCACCAAGGATGTAAAGGACCACTGTAGAGAAAATTACAAAACCCTGCTAAAAGACCTAAATAGGTGTAAAGACATTCCATGTTCAGTGATAGGAAGACTAAATATCATTAAAATGTCAATTCTACCCAAATTAATACATAAATTCAATGCAATACCAATCAAAATTCCAGCAACCTACTTTACAGATTTAAAAAGGCTAGTTATCATATTTATTTGGAAGGGAAAGGGGCCTTGAATAGGCAAAAACATCCTTAAAAAGAAGAATGAAGTAGAAGGACTTAAAACTTTCTGATTTAAAGTAGACTATAATGCCACAGTGGTCAAAAGAGCATGATACTGGCACAAAGAAAACATACTGATCAATAAAATCAAATAGAGTTTGGGGACAGACCTCAGATCTGTGGTCATTTTCTACAAGACCCCCAAATCCAATGGACGGGGACAGCATAGTATTTTCCATATGGGGCTGGGAAAAATGGGTATGCACAGCCAAAGGAATAAAAGAGGATACACTTCACTCCTTGTCCTGGCTTGAAAGGATTATGTACCCTAGAAAAGTCCATGTTTTAATCCGGAACCAATCTTGTGTGAGTATGTTTCTTTTAATCCCTATTCAATGCTATATGTTGGGCACTTGATTAGGTTATCTCCACAGAGATGTAGGGCTTGCCCAATTGTGGGTACTAACCTTCATTAGAGGGAGATGTGACCCCACCCATTCCAGGTGGGTCCTGATTAGTTTACTGGATTCCTTTAAAAGAGGAAGCATTTTGGAGAAAGCTTCAGAATGATGGGAGAGCAAGAGAGCAGAGTCACAAGAACCATAAGAGCCCACATAGCCAGAGATCTTTGGAGATGAAGGAAAACGCCCCTAGGGGAGCTTCATGAAAGAAGATTCCTGGGAAGAAAGTCAGCAGATGTCACCATGTTTGCCACGTGCCTTTTCAGTTGAGCAAGAAACTTCATTGTTTCATGAACTTCACTGGCCTTTCTTGAGTGAAGGCAACCTCTTGATGGTGTCTTAATTTGGACATTTTTATAGACTTGCTTTAATTTGGAGATTTTCACGGTCTTAGAACTGTAAACAAACAACTTATTAAATTCCCCTTTTTAAAAGTCTGGTAGATTGCATTGTCAGCGAGCAAACTAGGACACACACACACACTCATACAAAAATTAACTCAAAGTAGATCAATGACTAAATATAAGAGCCAGTACCATAAAACTAGCAGAAAATAGAGAATCATCATCAAGACCTAGTGATAGGAGGTAGCTTCTTAGACCACAAAGCACAAGCAACAAAAGTAAAAATAGATAATGGGAACTCCTCAAGAACGAACACTTACTTCTATGCTTCAAAGGACTTTTGTCAGAAGTTAAAGAGGCAACCAACTCAGTGGGAGAGAATATTTGAAAACCATATATCTGATAAGGGTTTGATATCCAGTCTATATCAAGAAATCCTACAACTCAAGAACAGAAGACAAAGCACCCAATTATAAAATGGACAAAAGATAAGTCCATGGAAGTCCATTTATATGAAATACTTAGAATAAATAAATTCACAGAGACTGAAAGTAGATTATAGGTTATCATGGGTTAGGGTAGGGAAATAGGGAGTTACTGCTTAATGGATGGAGAGTTTCTGTTTTGGGTAATAAAGATTTAGTAATGGAAGGTGATGATGGTAGCATTCTATACAAGTAATTAACATTACTAAATTGTGTACATAAAAATGGTTAAAACAGAAAATTTTATATATGTACATGATACTACAATAAAAATCAATTGTCAACGTTATAGGGAAAACATGGGCAAAGTCACTGAAAAGTTGTAAGGAATCAAAAAAATATACAAGGGCACTTGGCTGGTTCAGTATTCCTGCCAGGTAGGAGACCCAGGTTTGATTCCTGGCCCATGCGAAAGAAGGAAAGGAAGGAAAGGAAGGAAAGGAAGGAAAGGAAGGAAAGGAAGGAAGGAAGGAAGACAGAAAGACAGAAAGACAGAAAGACAGAAAGACAGAAAGAAAGAAAGAAAGAAAGACAGACAGAAAGGAAGAAAGAGAGACAGAGAGAGGGAGGGAGGGAGGGAGGGAGGGAAGAAGGAAGGAAGGAAGGAAGGAAGGAAGGAATACAAATGGCTTATAATCCATAATATGATATTCCACCTATTTAAAGTCAAGAAATAGTCAAGAAATACTAGTTAAAGTGTAAATACATAATAGTGTTAGCAGAGTCATTAGGAATACAATTTTATTAGCAAAATTGTAGGTTAACAGAAAAATCACAGATCGCATTAGGATTGAAATTTAATTCAAACTCTTTAGAGGCTTAACTGACAATGTCCATGAACACCTAAAATGCTAGGCTAGTTCTCTCCAATGGAAACATAATGCAAACAACTTACAAATTTTATTTTCAAGTGATCAAATTTTAAAAAGTGAGGAAACAAATCAAATTAATTTTAATAATGTTTTGTATCATCAAGAATAATCTAAATGTTATAACATCAACATGAAATCAGTATTTAAAATATTAATAAGATTTATTTTTGTAGTGTCTTTGAAATCCAGTGCTTTTTTTTTTTTTCACTTAGAGCACATCTAAACTCAAATCAGCCACACTGAAAATGCTCAATAGCCTCATGACTACTATACTGGGCAGCACAGGCTTAAACCTCTTTGGCAATTTCACTTCTAAGAAATTTATCCAACATACTACAGAAGTACTCAAAGGTGTACAGAAGGAAAGAAATATTCTCTGCAGCATTATCTATAATGCCCAGAGACTAGAAAGAACATTAATAGTCAAGATTATTATCCACTATTAGTCAAGAACCGGTTAAAAAAAAAAGTTATACTTCATATTCAATAGTATACAGTGTCATCCTTAGAAGAATGAATTAAAGCCCTATGTGTATATGTGAACTTTTCTAAAAAATTTGGAAAGTTTTAAATTGTGTACTTTTTCTTTTTAAAATAAGTATACAAACTCACATATATATTATTACATAAGCAGAATATTTCTGGAAACTCTAAAAGAAGTTAGTAACAAATATTCGCCTCTGGAGAGGACAATAAGGGGACTAGGAAGCTTATAAACTTGTTCGCTATCCATCTATCCCTCTGATACACTGAATTATTTATTGCATACATTTTTAATACTTTATTTCTAAGTTAATTTCAAAATACTTCAAAAAAAAAAAAAAGAACTCCAATAGCAACAGTTTTGAGCATCTGTATCAAGTATTTTATATAAGCTCTCCTTACATATCCTTAACTGGTTAAAAAGAAATATCCACATTTTACAAAGGACACAAGGTTAGAAAGATGAAGCTCCAAATCACACCGACTGTTCTATGCACTACATCAGTGTTCTAGTTTGCTAGCTGCCAGAATGCAACACACCAGAGACGGATTGGCTTTTTAAAAAAGGGGATTTATTTTGTTAGTTCTTCAGAGGAAAGGCAGCTAACTTTCATCTGAGGTTTTTTCTTACATGGGAAGGCTCAGGGTAATCTCTGCTGGCCTTCTCTCCAGGCCTCTGGGTTCCAACAACCTTTCCCGGGGTGACTTCTTTCTGCATCTCCAAAGGATTGGGCTGAGCTGCGAGTGCTGAGATAAGGTATGCTGACCTGCTTGAACTGGGTTACCTTGAGCTCTCTCATTTAAGCACCAGCCAATTAAGTCAAATGTCATTCATTACAGCAGGCACCCCTCCTATCCCACTGTCAATGTAAATCAGCAACAGATGAGTTTCATGTACCATTGGCTTATGTCCACAGCAAGAGAACTAGGTGCCTTCACCTGCCCAAGCTGACAAATGACTCTACCAAAATCAGCAAAATTGGTAAGTCACAACAAAGCCCATTTGGCGCACAACATCAAAAATATTTAGTAACTGATCCTTTACAGAAGAAATTTTCCAACACTTATTGTATTACATTCCTCATGCTAAAAAAATTAAATAGCAAACTGGAAGATATATAAGAAACCCAAAATTAACTTGAGATAACATTTATAGTGTATGAAATGAAAAATGCACTGGAGGAGGAGGGGCCAAGACGGTGGCTTAGCAATGTGTGCATTTTAGTTCGTCCTCCAGAACTCCTAAATAACAAGAAACAGTACAGAACACCTCCCAGAGCCATGACAGTGACCAGACACACAGCGTACCCCAGTCTGGACCAGCTGCGAGTCTCCCCAGAACCGTGAGTTCCCCAAATCGCAGTGGCCGGTGCCCGGCGCCCCTTCCCAACAGGCGGCTTCCCAGAGGGAAAGGAAAGACACTCTAACAGCAGCAGGGACTGAGTCCAACCAAACACCAATTGTGGCATTAATAAACAAATTCTTACTACTAAAAATAGGTCCCCAGCTCAGGCGAACCTGGTCAAGGCGGAGGTCACTTATCAGGCTAACCGAAAAAGAGGAAACGGGAAGAAATGGAGGTTTTTGTGGCTGTTTCTATGGAGGCTTGGCTGCCTCTGGATTCAGTGGCGGGACTACTCGGGCTGCAAGTGCCCCAGGCATAGGTAGAAACGGACTGCTTTCAGGGCTGTCTCCCGCCTGTGCCTTCCCAGAGGGAGGGGTGAAGCCCAACTCAGGTGGAATCCCTCTCTCAAGGAATTCAGAACCCAGGGCTTGGCAATTTGAAGCCATTAAAATCAGCCTAGTTATAACCTCTCCTCTGTCTCCACCACTCCCCGAGCAAGGAGAGTCTTCCAAAGTTAAAGGAACCACAACATCTTTTGCTGGTGGGACCCACAGGCAGACAAGTGCCACATACTGGGCAGGATAAGAAAAACAGAGCCCAGAGACTTCACAGGAAAGTCTGTTAACCTGCTGGGTCTCACCCTCAGGGAAAACTGATGCAGGTGATTCCTTCCCCCTGATAGGAGGCCAGTCTAGTCCGGGAAAACCCAGTTGGAGTCTATTAATACCTATGCAGACCCTCCTAAGGGTGGGGAGGGAAAAGGCACTTTAAAGCAGGGCAAATAACAAGAAAACAAGAACTGAAAAATTCTCCTCTCTTAAACAAAACCTAAGCTAGAGGCCCAGAAAAAGCAGAACTGAAGGTCAAAGAACAGATAGACAACAAACTCATCTAGCAAGAAAACCCTAGGCAAGATAAGTGAAAGCAATCTCCAGAATAAAATAATTAAGGTAATTAAATGTCTAGACACCAGCAAAAAATAACAAATCACACCAGGAAAATTGAAGATATGGCCCAGTCAAAGGAACAAACCAATAGTTCACATTAGATACGGGAGCTGAAACAATTAATTCAGAATATACTAACAGACATGGAAAACCTCATCAAAAACCAAATCAATGAATTGAGGGAGGATATCAAGAAGGCAAGGAATGAACAAAAAGAAGAAACTGAAAGTCTGAAAAAACAAATCACAGAACTTTATAGGAAAGGTACAGTAGAAGACATAGAAAAACAATGGAAACCTACAAGGGTAGATTTCAAGAAACAGAGATTAGGAGTAGTGAACTGGAGGATGGAACATCTGAAATCCGATAAATATGAGCAGGGACTAAGGGAATTGAATGATAATTTGAAGAGCACAAATATACGTGTTGTGGGTGTCCCAGAAGGAGAAGAGAAGGGAAAAGGAGGAGAAAAACTAATGGAAGAAATTATCACTGAAAATTTCCAAACTCTTATGAAAGACTTAAAATTACAGATCCAAGAAGTGCAGCGCACCCCAAAGAGAATAGATCCAAACAGACGTTCTCCAAGACACTTACTAGTTAGAATGTCAGAGGTCAAAGAGAAAGAGAGGATCTTGAAAGCAGCAAGAGAAATGCAATCCATCACATACAAGGGAAACCCAATAAGACTATGTGTAGATTTCTCAGCAGAAACCATGGAGGCGAGAAGGCAGTGGGATGATATATTTAAATTACTAAAAGAGAAAAACTGCCAACCAAGAATTCTATACCCAGCAAAATTGTCCTTCAAAAATGACAGAGAAATTAAAACATTTTCAGACAAAAAAATCACTGAGAGAATTTGTGACCAAGAAACCAGCTCTGCAAGAAATACTAAAGGGAGCACTAGAGACAGATATGAAGACAGAAGAGAGAGGTGTGGAGAAAAGTGTAGAAAGACGGAAAATTAGATATGACATATAAAATACAAAAGGCAAAATGGCAGAGGAAAGTACTACCCAAACAGTGATAACACTAAATGCTAATGGATTGGGCGGGCCGCGGTGGCTCAGCGGGCAAAGTGCTTGCCTGCTATGCCGGAGGACCTCGGTTCGATTCCCGGCCCCAGCCCATGTAACAAATACGGAGAAACAGAATACAATAAAAAAAAAAACAAGAAAATGTTTCCCTTTCTTCCTTCCTTCCTTCCTTCTATCCTTCCTTCCTTCTCTCTGTCTTTCCTTTAAAAACAAAAAAAAAAACAAAAAAAACAAAAAAAAAAAAATGCTAATGGATTAAACTCCGCAATCAAAAGACATAGACTGGCAGAATGGATTAAAAAACAGGATCCTTCTATATGCTGTCTATAGGAAACACATCTTAGACCCAAAGATAAACATAGGTTGAAAGTGAAAGGTTGGGAAAAGATATTCCATGTAAATAACAACCAGAAAAGATCAGGAGTAGCTATACTAATATCCAACAAATTAGACTTCAAATGTAAAACATTTAAAAGAGATAAAGAAGGACACTATGTACTAATAAAAGGAACAATTCAACAAGAAAACATAACAATCATAAATATTTATGCACCGAACCAGAATGCCCCAAAATACATGAGGCAAACACTGTGAACACTGAAAAGGGAAACAGACACACCTACCACCATAATAGTTGGAGACTTCAATTGCCCACTCTCATCGATGGACAGAACATCTAAACAGAGGATCAATAAAGAAACAGAGAATTTTAATATTACAATAAATGAGCTAGACTGAACAGACATTTACAGGACATCACACCCCACAACAGCAGGATACACCTTTTTCTCAAGTGCTCATGGATCATTCTCAAAGATAGACCATATGCTGGGTCACAAAGCAAGTCTCAACAAATTTAAAAAGATTGAAATCATACAAAACGCCTTCTCAGATCATAAAGGAATGAAGCTGGAAATCAACCAATAGGCAGGGTGCCAGAAAATTCACAAATACCTGGAGGCTCAACAGCACACTCTTAAACAACCAGTGGGTCAAGGAAGAAATTACAAGAGAAATCAGTAAATATCTCGAGGCAAATGAAAATGAACACACAACATATCAAAACTTGTGGGATGAGCAAAGGCAGTGCTAAGAGGGAAACTTATTGCCCTAAATGCCTATATCAAAAAAGAAGAAAGGGCAAAAATTTAGGAATTAACTGTCCACTTGGAAGAACTGGAGAAAGAACAGCAAACTAACCCCAAAGCAAGCAAAAGGAAAGAAATAACAAAGATTAGAGTAGAAATAAATATAATTGAGAACATGAAAACAACTGAGAAAATCAATAAAACCAGAAGTTGGTTCTGTGAGAAAATCAGTAAGACTGATGGGCCCTTAGCAAGATTGACAAAAAGAAGAAGAGAGAGGACGCAAATAAATAAGATCAGAAATGGAAGAGGAGACATAACCACTTACCCCACAGAAATAAAGGAGGTAATAATAGGATACTATGAACAACTTTATGCTACAAAAATGTAGATGAAATGGACAACTTCCTAGTAGGGCATGAACAACCAACCTTGACTCAAGAAGAAATAAGATGACCTCAACAAACCAATCACAAGTAAAGAAATTGAATCAGTCATTAAAAAGGAAAGTCCAGGACCAGACGGCTTCACATGTGAATTCTACCAAACATTCCAGAAAGAATTAGTACCAACCCTTCTCAAACTCTTCAAAAAAATTGAAGTGGAGGGAAAGCTACTTAATTCATTCTATGAAGCCAACGTCACCCTCATACCAAAACCAGGCAAAGATATTACAAAAAAAGAAAACTACAGACCAATCTCTCTAATGAATATAGATGCAAAAATCCTCAACAAAATTCAAGCAAATCGAATCCAGCAACACATTAAAAGAATTATTTATCTTGACCAAGTAGGATTCATCCCAGTTATGCAAGGATGGTTCAACATAAGAAAATCAATTAATGTAATATACCATATCAACAAATCAAAGCAGAAAAATCACATGATCATCTCAATTGATGCAGAGAAGGCATTTGACAAAATTCAACATCCTTTCCTGGTGAAAACACTTCAAAGGATAGGAATACAAGGGAACTTCGTTAAAATGACAAAGGGAATATATGAAAAACCCACACCTAATATCATCCTCAATGGGGAAAAACTGAAAACTTTGCCCCTAAGATCAGGAACAAGACAAGGATGTCCACTATCACCACTGTTATTCGACATCGTGTTGGAAGTTCTAGCCAGAGCAATTAGACAAGAAAAAGAAATACAAGGCATCAAAATTGGAAAGGAAGAAGTAAAACTATCACTGTTTGCAGATGATATGATACTATATGTCAAAAACCCTGAAAAATCCACAGCAAAACTACTAGAGCGAAAAACAAGTACAGCAAAGTGGCAGGTTACAAGATCAACATTCAAAAATCTGTAGTGTTTCTATACACTAGTAATGAACAATCTGAGGGGGAAATCAAGAAACGAATTCCATTTACAACTGCAACTAAAAGAATAAAATACTTAGGAATAAATTTAGCTACAGAGACAAAAGACCTATACAAAGTAAACTACAAGAAACTGGTAAAAGAAATCACAGAAGACCTAAATAGATGGAGGGCATACCCTGTTCATGGATTGGAAGACTAAATATAGTAAAGATGTCAATTCTACCTAAATTCATTTACAGATTCAATGCAATACCAATCAAAATCCCAACAACTTACTTTTCAGAAATAGAAAAACCAATTAGCAAATTTATCTGGAAGGGCAGGGTGCCCCGAATTGCTAAAAGTATCTTGAGGAAAAAAAACAAACCTGGAGGTCTCGCGCTGCCTGACTTTAAGGCATATTATGAAGTCACAGTGGTCAAAACAGCATGGTACTGGCATAAAGATAGATATATTGACCAATGGAATCGAACAAAGTGTTCAGATATAGACCCTCTCATCTATGGACATTTGATCTTTGATAAGGCAGTCAAGCCAACCCACTTGGGACAGAACAGTCTCTTCAATAAATGGTGCCTAGAGAACTGGATATCCATATGCAAAAGAATGAAAGAGGACCCATATCTCACACCCTATACAAAAGTTAACTCAAAATGGATCAAAAATCTAAACATTAGGTCTAAGACCATAAACCAGAGGAAAACGTAGGGAGATACCTTATAAATCTTATCATTGGAGTCGGTTTTATAGACCTTACACCTAAAGCAAGAGCACTGAAAAAAGAAAGAAAGAAATGGGAGCTCCTCAAAATTAAACACATTCTGCATCAAAGAACTTCATCAAGAAGGTAAAAAGACAGTCTACACAATGGGAGACAATATTTGGAAATGACGTATCAGATAAAGGTCTAGTATCCAGAATTTATAAAGAGATTGTTCAACTCAACAACAAAAAGACAGCCAATCCAATTACAAAATGGGAAAAAGACTTGAACAGACACCTCTCAGAAGAGGAAATACAAATGGCCAAAGGCACATGAAGAGATGCTCAATGTCCCTGGCCATTAGAGAAATGCAAATCAAAACCACAATGAGATATCATCTCACACCCACCAGAATGGCCATTATCAACAAAACAGAAAATGACAAGTGCTGGAAAAGATGTGGAGAAAGAGGCACACTTATTCACTGTTGGTGGGAATGTCAAATGGTGCAACCACTGTGGAAGGCAGTTTGGCAGTTCCTCAAAAAGCTGAATATAGAATTGCCATATGACCCAGCAATACCACTGCTAGGTATCTACTCAAAGGACATAAGGGCAAAGACACAAACAGACCTTTACACATCAATGTTTATAGCAGCATTATTTACAACTGCAAAGAGAGGGAAACAGCCAAAATGTCCATCAAGAGACAAGTGGCTAAACAAACTGTGGTATATACATATGATGGAGTATTATGCAGCTTTAGACAGAATAAACTTATGATGTAACAACATGGATGGACCTTGAGAACATTATGCTGAGTGAGACTAGCCAAAAACTAAAGGACAAATACTGTATGGTCTCACTGATATGAACTGACATTAGTGAATAAACTTGGAATATTTTGTTCATAACAGAGACCATCAGGAAATAGAAACAGGGTAAGATATTGGGTAACTGGAGCTGAAGGGATACAGACTGTGCAACAGGACTGGATACAAAAACTCAGAAATGGACAGCACAATACTACCTAACTGTAATACAATTATGTTAAAACACTGAATGAAGCTGCATGTGAGAATGATAGAGGGAGGAGGGCTGAGGACATAAATGAAATCAGAAAGAAAGATAGATGTTAAAGATCGAGATGGTATAATCTAGGAATGCCTAGAGTGTATAATAATAGTGAAATGTACAATGTACAAATTTTAAAAATGTTTTGGCATGAGGAAGAACAAAGGAATGTCATTATTGCAGGGTGCTGAAAATAGATGGTAATTACTACTTTAAAATGTCACCTTATGTGTGAGACTAAAGCAAAAACTATTTGTTACAAAATTTAGATTTTCACTAGAGCATTTCCTAATATAACTTATGTACATAGTTTGAGTGAACGTCCTAAGTACTTGGAATCTCAGGAGGACATGAGATTTTCTTGGTTTGTCCAGAGTGATGCCCCGATGAATCCCAGAGTGATTTGATCAGTGAGTGGAAAAGTATTTGCAAGCCCCCTTTGGGGAATGGTGAGAGCAGGGAGAAATTCAACACCCCCAAGTTGAATTCTTGATATTCTCACAAGCAGTGTGGACAACCAAAGCTATAGGCTGAGCCCCCAGCCTTCGGGTTTGTTCATATGAAACTTAACCCCACAAAAGATAGGTCAAGTCTATTTAAAATTTAGGTCTAAGAGTCACCCCCAAGAGAGCCTCTTTTGTTGCTCAGATGTAGCCTCTCTCTCCAGTCAGCACAACAAGCAACCTCACCACCCTCCCCCTGTCTGCGTGGGAAATGACTCCCAGGGGTGTGGACCTTCCTGGCAATGTGAGACAGAAATCCTAGAATGAACTGAGACTCAGCATCAAGGAATTCAGAAAAACCCTAGAATGAGCTGATACTCAGCATCAAGGGACTGAGAAAACCTTCTCAACCAAAAGGGACAAGAGCGAAATGAAGCAAAATAAAGTGTCAATGGCTGAGAGATTCCAAACAGAGTCAAGAGGCTATCCTGGCGGTTATTCTTAGGCATTAAGTAGATATCACCTTGTTATTCAAGATGTAATGGAGAGGCTGGAGGGAACAGCCTGAAAATGTAGTGCTGTGTTCCAGTAGCCATGTTTCTTGATGATGATTGAACAATGATATTGCTTTCACAATGAGACTCTGTGAATGTGAAAACCTTGTGTCTAATGCTCCTTTTAGCTACTATATCAACAGAAGAGTAGAACATATGGAATAAAAATAAATAATAGGGGGAACAAATGTTAAAATAAATTTAGTTTGAAATGCTAGTGGTAAATGAAAGCGAGGGGTAAGGGGTATGGTATGTATAATCTTTTTTTTCTCTGTTATCGTTTTCTTTTTCTCGTCTTTTAATTTCTTTTTCTAAATCGATGCAAATGTTCTAAGAAACGATGAATATGCAACTATGTGATGATATTAAGGATTACTTATTGTATATGTAGAATGGAATGATATCTTAATGTTTTGTTGTTAATTTTTTAAATTTTAATTAATAAAAAAAAAGGATGAAACCCTAAAACAAAAAATGTACTGGATCAAATTTCCAGCATATTAGACACTACAAGAAAAGACAGGTAAGCTTGAGAACCTAACAGAAGAAACTATCTATAATGAAACACAGAAAAAATGAATTTATATAGAATAAATGAATCCATAAGCTGTGGAAAAACTTTGAGTTGCCTAGTATGAATGAAACGGAAGTCCCCAGAGGAGAGGCATATGGAAAAAAAATTTTGAAGAAATGGTTGTCAGAAATATTTCCAAATTTTATGAAAACCATAAACTCACAGACCCAAAATCAATGAAACTCTGAGCATAAGAAACAGGAAGAAAACTACACTAAAGCACATCAGATTCAAATTGTTAAAATCTAGTAACAAAGAGAAAATCTTAAAAGCAGCCACAGAAGGGGGGAAAGATTCATTAAGTAGAGAAACAAAGGTAAGGGCAACAGATTTATCTGTCAAAAACAATGCAAATGAAAGATGGAAGAACAACATCTTTAAAGTACTAAAATTAAAGTCAACCTAATTTTTTTTCAGTGAGGACAACTTTCAAAAACAAAGATGATATAAAGGCTTTACATATATGAAAGCTGAAAATTTCAAACTGAGCAGCTCATATACAACAAAAAATGTTAAAGTTCTCTTAAGGATAAGAGAAAATTATAATAGAAATCTGAATCTAGAAAACAGTATAAAAGAACACTGGAAACAGTAACTACATGGATAAATAATTTCGAAGGATAACTGACTTTTTAAACAAAACCAACAATCTAGAGTGTAGTTTAAATCAGGTAAAACAAGTAAAATGTGAGACAACAATATAAATGTCAGGTGGGAAGAACTGGAAGCATACTAGTAAGTAAGGTTCTGAGGATAAAGGTGAAGTGGTAAAACTATCACATGAAGGCAGACTAGGTAAATTAAAGACACATGTTTATAAAACCTAAAGTAACAAGGCATCATAGCTACAAGCCAACAAAGAAAATAATTTAAAATATTACATTAATACAAATGGAGGCAACCTAACCACATCAACAATCATATAAAATGTTCTAGGGTGCCACGGGTAGTTTAGTGGTTAGAATGTCTGCCTTCCATGTGGGAGACCCAGGTTCAATTCCTAGACCATGCATCCCTCCCCACCCCCCCCAAAAAAGTTCTAAATGTCTAAATGGTATAAATACCTCAATTAAATCACAGAAATTGTCAGATTAGAAGAAAAAGAAAAAGAAAAAAAAGAACCAACTATATGCTGCATGTAAGAAATGCACTTCTTTTTCCTGAGTAAGGCACTGCTTTTATTAAATGAGTTGACTAACTTTTAAGAAAATTCTTCAGTAGCTTAAGTAAGTACAGAATTTTCAAAATTATCAATAAAAATAAAAACTTGAAGCTAGAATCACGCACATTTTAAATACTATATATTTTACACTTTAATTGTTTTTATTTAAGAGTTCTGTGATATAAATTTATAAAACCTAATTTTGAAAAAAATTATCCCTTTGAACACAATTTAGAATTCATGAACATGAATTCAAAGCAGCGAAGAGCTTCAGCAAAAGTAATGTGTTTTCAAAGTACACTTAAACAGTTACAGAACAGATTCCAGAGTTGGTCATTGCTTATTATTCCACTATTTCAGATTTTTCGTTCTAGCAATTCCAAAACACTGGCGGCTAGAAGAAATGTCAATATAGTGATTCAGCAGTCATACTCATTTGTTAAATTCTATTTTCTTTGTCATAACTCCTCCTTCTCCTTTGATCCTTCTCCAAATCTATAGGAATCTTCAGGCAATGCCTGTTCTGGCTTTTTCATGTTGAGAAAGGGCACCAACACCAAAGGATAGGAGAATGTAATTAGCTGATATTCCTGGAGTTGCTGGTCCTCTAGGTTTCAGGATTTATCTGGCCTAGGAACCTTCTGTAAATTATAGGTTCCAAGAAAGCAAACTTAGTGCATGAAACATTTATAAAGTCTCAGTTCGAGCCCTACGTGTTGTTAAGAGTTAACAGGAGTGATGTTGGTTGGGGATTGGCAAACCGAGGCAATCAGCACTAGCCAATTTAAGCTTGCATAAAAGTAGCTTCCAGCGTGCTTAGTTTTTGAATTACCTTCTGCTAAAGTTATTGAATATGCCTGTACTTGATCTCATCAATACTGCCTGTGTCTGGGTAACCGGGTTACTGATCTTCTTGGATAGGCTCTGAATGTTTCCCCGCATTCTACTGAACTCTACTGGATCACAGCACAGATGAAAAACATCACCAAAATCCCTGACTCGAATAGTTCACTAACATCAATATTTGTTTCTGTCTGTTGGTATTGTTTATCATATCAAGAGCCTTCCGATAATGCAGAACCAATATGTGGAGAAAGAGAGAGATTATATACTGATATATGAATTTTCTATTCTCTAAATCAAATTTCACATAATAAAAGCATCAAAATTTCAAGAGGTATAAACATATTTTCTTAAAATACTGAAACATAATATCTTGATATCTTAAATAAATCTATTATAAATAAACACACGTAACACTGATGTAATAGCAATGAAATTATGGTGTAGTAAAGACTTAGAAATGAATACAGTCAAAACACATAATATATATAATTGCAAGACTAAGGGAGAAAATGGAGATGGGCACACTGTAAAACGAGAGTAGGACCAAACTGGATGGATGGTAGGACTAAAGATTTTTGTCCACTCTATCCAGGGTAACGAATCAGAAAGAAAGGATGGAGAGATGGAGCAACGGGTCCACTGGAACAGACTTTATTCTCCTGGGGCTGTTTTACAACAGTGAAGTTCCTCTTCACATCCATCTTCCTGGTATTCCTTGTGGCTTCTGTTGGCAATATCATGATGATAATTTCATTTTGTTGGATTCTTGACTCCATACACCTATGTACTTCCTTCTCAGCCAACTTTCCTTTGTGGATCTCTTATATAATAGCTTCACTTTTGTCCCCAAGATAGCCAATAACTTCTTGTCTGGAAGGAACAAAATTTCCTTTAACTTTGGAATTCAGTTCTTCCTCTTCATGACCCTTATGGGAGAACAGTGCCTTCTCTTGGCATCATGGCTTATGACCACTATGTGGTTATATGACATCCTCTCCCATTACTCAGTTCTCATGAGCCCTACTGTCTGTGCTTCCATGATGGCTGGCATCGGGCTTAGTGTTCTGCTCAATGCTTTGATCCACGTCATATATACCCTGAATCTCTCCTACTGTGCATCATGAGAAATTCATCATTACTTCTGTGAGATCCAAGCTCGGCTGAAACTTGTTGTGCTGATGCATCCCTTTATGAAAGTCTGCTTTTTGTCAGTGGTACTGTGTCCTCCTCATTCCAGTATCTGCCATCATGGCCTCATATGGGTTGACCCTCTCCACTGTTGTGAGATTAGGGACAAATTTGGGGTTGAGAAAAGCTTTGGCCTTTCTCCCATATGACTGTAGTGTCTCTCTTCTATCTAACAACCATCATCAAGTCTTTCTTCCAAAAGCCTATCATACTGCTGAGCAGTATGAAATGGTCTCTATCTTCTACAGTATCCTCACAGTAGTGCTCAACACACTCTCAAGTCTTCAAAACAAAGATGTGGCTGCTGCTCTCAGGAAAGTGCTGGGAAGTTAAACCACCTGAATAAATTGGCATGTATAGAGAATAGTATATAAAAGAAATCATAGTTGCAGGGCAACATTATTAAAACAAACACAGACAAAATAGAACAAGCAAACCGTTATTTTTCTGTAGATACTATGTGGTCACATCTCTTTTTCTACCCTCGGCAAACTAATGATCAATCAGATCACTCCTTCCATTTGAATTTCATCCAAGTTTCAAAACTCACTGAGCATCAAGTCCTTTGTTCCATTTTGCATACAATGCACAGTTATTAAGACTCTTCATAATGGCATTTATCCATATTTTAGTTCTGATCTTCATATTTTTATATATATTTTATTTTTATTCCCTTTTCCCAGTCTCCCTCTCCATGTACTCCTGAGGGCTCCTGGCTTCAGTTTCGAAAAGGGCACATTAGGCTGTTTGCACTAGCTGTATGGTCTCCGGTTCTCTGCATCTCTATTCTTCTGCTTTTGTAACCAGGGATTCCCTTTGTGGTGTAGAAACCCTCCCCGGTGACTTAAATCCTGGAATCACCATCCCAGTCACCTTTCGGTCCCTTCTCTAGCTGTTCCTTAGAGCAGGGGTAAACTTGACCTATCCTATTCCTCTATCTTCCAAGAAATGCACTTTCAAATGTAAAGACACCTATAGGTAAAAAGTAAAAGGATGGAAAAGATATTCCATACCAATATTAATCAAAGCAAAGCTGTCCATGCCAGAGACCCAGGTTCGATTCCTGGTGCCTACCCACATAAAAAAAAAAAAAAGCTGTTAAGCAGACCAACAGGCATTGCCCATGTATATGCCTTCCCATGTGACAGAGGTATTCCAGATGCCACAGCCTATCTTTGAAGTCAGGTATCATCCTGTTGATACCATAAGTTGCACACTTTCATGGCCTAAGTAAGAACTGTAAATTGCAAGTTAATAAATTTCCATTGTAAAAGCCAAAAAGAAAGAAAGCTGTTAATCACCTTGGTAAACTTTGGAATGATAAGCAAAACAAATATAAAGTAGAAGACAAACAATACTCAAAAACAAAACTTAAGTGTATACTGCTGGCCTATCTATCTTAGCTGTTTTAGGAAAAGGTCTGTATATTTTCATCATATCTCTTGTAACCTGAACTTACTTGGCAAATGTTGATCACAGAAAAGAATCTTTTTTTAATTGATGAACCTAAAATGTTAGCTACTTTTACGTGGGGAGATTATAAACTGTTGTCGTTCTCTTCTCGATGCTTTCCTGTATCTTCCAAATTTTTTACATGATTCCATAATTTCAATGACCAGAAGAGATTAAAATTAAAGAAAAACTATCAATACTGACAAAATATCTTGTAAAGTCACTCTTAAACTCATTGGATAAGTCCATACTGCTACATAACTTTTTAAACTATACTTTTCATACGAAAACCATTAAAAACGTCCTTTTCTCAAAACAAATGCCTGTTCTGCAGATAACATATCTCAAAATATCATTCGTCAATAAATTTCATTTGGCAAATCCTTACTCCAAAGAATATTTGATTTGGAATGAGAGAAAAACGTGAAATACAAAGCAGTGTAGAAATGTATAATAACTATCGCACCTAGGAAGTTAAGCACATGAATTTCTCTACACTCTCTTACAAAACCAGGCTAAAAATTAAAGTATAAAAAACAGAAACTGTAAGTGACAAAGACTGTCTAAGAGAAAAGAAGAGAAGATGATAGCAGATGAAAGATGTCTACAAAAATTTTGGAAACTGGAAAGCATAGAAACAAATGGTAATTGGCAATTTGTGACATAGTACTTTAGACAGAAGCTGGAGGCATGAGAAGGCAAGTTAGAGCTGAAAACTTTAGAAATGGGTGAAAATATGGTTACAGATCTCTTACTTCACCTTCTCAACTGTTTCTCCCTTATGTTGGCATCCAAGTTACTTTGTTTCATACCGAATTATCCCAAAATTCAATAACTTAAGACAAACATTTTATTTTTCTAATGATTTTGTGGATCTGAAAAATCGTAAAGTCTCATCTAGACAGTTCTTACTTGAGGTTTCTCATATCATTGCACAGATACTGGCTGGGGAGATAGTCATCTCAAGGCTCACTCACATGATTGGCAGGTGATGCTGGCTGTTGGTTGGTAATCCAGCTGGAACTGTTTCCTGGAGCACCTATATATGGCCCTTCCATTATGACGATCTTGCAGTAGCCAGACTTAATACATAGCAACTGATTTCCCCCAGAAGGAATGTCCCGAGGGAACCATGCAGAAGTGACATGGCCTTTTCTGATGTAACCTCCAAGGTCACAAAGTGTCACTTCAACTGCATAGTGGTTACAAGCAAGCCACTAAAGGCCAGTTCAGATTCAAAAGGAGGAACACAGAATCCACTTCTTAAAGGGGAAGATTAAAAAAAGAATTTGCGGGCATATATTAAAACCTGACACATAGTAAAAGACTGGAGGTTTATTCTGAAAAGGCTGAACTAGAAAAGAAAGGCTATAGACCTAGAGATACCATTCTTAGGTAAAACCAAGAGTAAGAACGCTTACTGAAAATTGGGGATTAAGCTACAAATCTGCATAATGAATGCTAAAACCCTCAGCCCTCTTTCCCAACTCAACTCAAAGAAATCTTAACATTCTTCAAGCAGACAATAGTTAAGATTTCAATCTGAGGAAATTCAATAGTCCCTGAGAAAAACACGTCCAGATTACTGACACAGAAATACCCCACAAAATGGTCAGGTCTCCTTAATGACCCTACCAGATGACAGTCTCTATCCACATAAAGCATCCATCATAAACTTTACATGAACAGACATCGAAGGACTACCTTATATCGAAGGAAAATACTGTACACGAAAAACAGAATAAATCAAACAAGCTAAAAGGAATCAGAAAGAATACAGGACTAGAAGAAACTAAAATATCCTTAAGAGAAAATAGTACCGTATTTATAAAACAAGAATAAATGCTATAGAAAAAAACTCAGAGAAAAGAAATGCACCAGAAATTAAAAATGACAAAAATTTTTTAAATCCAATAAACGTTTAGGAAACCAAACAGGAAAAACTGCCCCAAAAGTAGAATTCCCCTACACCCTCCTTCCCTGCACCCCAAAAACACAAACAAGAGACTCCATAGAGAATAAAAATTTTGGAATTCAGTCTAGGGTGGGGTCCAACTGTAAAGAGAACTTCAACAACGAAAGAAAACTTTTAGAAAGCCAGTAAGCAGAATCCTCACAGAAACAATAATAACAAAAAATAATGTATACTGCTTCTATAAAACAAAAGTAGGATCCTATCAAAATAGAATATGACTGCCTCAATGCCACCTCAAGAAAAACCCTGCCAGATGATTTTTGGAAGTTTAAATAAGCCAAACCCAAACTGTATAGCAAATAAAAAGGAAATGTGAACATCACGTAAGTTCAACCTAGGAAGTACACATCCCAACCAAAAAGTATTCCAAAACAGAGAACAAAAAACAGAAGAGAAGAAATTATCAAAGAAATAATATGAGAAAAATTAGTTATCAGAGCTGAGGTTGCAAATACTCAATCTCTAAAGGTCTACCACTTGCAAAGGGGGAAGCAGAGGGGTGGGGGACGAACCCATGTTTACATAGATCACTGTGAACTTCCAGAACACCAAGAATTAAGAGAAGCTCTTAGAAGTTTCAGGGGGCTAAGAATGGGACTGTAAAGTTAACTGCACAAAACAAGAATCCAAATGGCATGAGACTTCTCATCAACAAAACTAAATCACAGAAAATTCCTTTGAAGCTCTATACTGGAAAATCAAATAATGTGCAATTGAAAAAATCATTAGATAGACGGATCGGGGCCAAGATGGCGGCTTAGTAAGGTGCGTGTGTCTCAGTTCCACCTCCAGAACAACTACTAAATAACCAGAAACAGTACAGAACAGCTCCCGGAGCCACGACAGAGACCGGACACACAGCACACCCCAGTCTGGACTGGCTGGTCCGACTGCGAGACTCTGCTGCGGTGAGATCCCCGAGCGGCGCGCGCTTCCCTAGGCCGCGGCGGCTGGCTGCCGGCGCCCCTCCCTCCCTCCTTCCCGGGCCGGCTGAGAGTCTCGGAGAGGCAAGTTTCCCAAGCCGCAGCAGCCGGCACCCCTCCCTCGCGGGCAGCTTCCCAGACCGGCTACGAGTCTCAGATCAGCGAGATCCCCCAGCCGTGGAGGCCGGCGACCGGCGCCCCTCCCCCACAGGCGGCTACCCGGAGGGAAAGGAAAGAGTCTCCAACAGTAGCAGGGACTGAGTTCAACCAAACACCAATAGTGGCATTAATAAACAAATTCTTACTACTAAAAATAGGCCCCCAGCTCAGGCGAAACTGATCAAGGCGGAAGTCGCCTATTGGGCTAACTGAAAAAGAGGAAAGGGGGCGAAACAGAGCCTTCTGCGGCTGTTTCTATGGAGGCTTGGTGCCTCTGGGCTCAGCGCCGGGATTACACAGGTTGCAACTGCCCCAAACACAGAAACAGGCTGCTTTCAGGGCTCTCTACCACCTGAACCTTCCCCACGGGAGGGGTGAAATGCAACTCAGGTGGAATCCCTCTCTCAAGGAATTCAGATCCCAGGACTTCGCAATTTGAAGCCATTAAAACCAGCCTACAACCTTTCCTCTGTCTCCACCACACACACAGCAGGGAGAGCCTTCCAAAGTTAAAGGAGCCACAACATCTTTTGCTGGTGGGACCCGCAGACAGACAAGCGCCACATACTGGGCAAGATAAGAAAAACAGAGCCCAGAGACTTCACAGGAAAGTCTTTCAACCTGCTGGGTCTCACACTCAGGGAAATCTGATTAAATGTCCACAAACCAGCAAAAAATAACAAATCACACCAGGAAAATTGAAGAATAGTTCAAATGAGATACAGGAGCTGAGACAACTAATTCTGAATATATGAATAGAAATGGAAAACCTTTTCAAAAACCAAATCAATAAATTGAGGGAGGACATGAAGAAGGCAAGGGATGAACAAAAAGAAGAAATGGAAAGTCTGAAAAAACAAATCACAGAACTTATGGGAATGAAAGATACAGTAGAAGAGACAAAAAAAAAACAATGGAAACCTACAATGGTAGATTTCAAGAGACAGAGGTTAGAATTAGTGAACTGGAGGATGGAACATCTGAAATCCAAAAAGAAACAGAAACTATAGGGAAAAGAATGGAAAAATTTGAGCAGGGGCTCAGGGAATTGAATGATAATATGAAGCGCACAAATATACATGTTGTGGGTGTCCCGGAGGAGAAGAGAAGGGAAAAGGAGGAGAAAAACTAATGGAAGAAATTATCACTGAAAATTTCCCAACTCTTATGAAAGACCTAAAATTACAGATCCAAGAAGTGCAGCGCACCCCAAAGAGAATAGATCCAAATAGGCGTTCTCCAAGACACTTATAGTTAGAATGTCAGAGGTCAAAGAGAAAGAGAGGATCTTGAAAGCAGCAAGAGAAAAACAAGCCATCACAAACAAGGGAAACCCAATAAGACTATGTGTAGATTTCTCAGCAGAAACCATGGAGGCAAGAAGACAGTGGGATGATATATTTAAATTACTAAAAGAGAAAAACTGCCAACCAAGAATTCTATATCCAGCAAAATTGTCCTTCAAAAATGAGGGAGAAAAAATCATTAGATAGTTATATAAACACTTTAAAGATAATAGAGGTAAATAGTTATATAAACACTATAAAGATAATAGAAGTAATTTCTAGAAAAGCCAACAGATATTCTCAGAAATGCTTTTTTTTTCTGGGAAGGCTACTTTGTTTTTTCATTATAAAACTTTCTATATGAATGGTTTTTGTTTTAGGCTGAATGCATGTTTCTTTGATTTTTAAAAAATGCTAAATATGAAAAAATCTTTGAACTACACTCAAATGACCACTAAAAAAAAAAGTTAAATTAACCTCATTTTCTAATTGCCTTCCACTATAAACATAAATTACGTTTCCCTGGATTAAAAAAAAAATCATTTCTAAAGCTAATAAAATGGCATTTAGAAATGAAGAGCTCTAGTACAAAGCAAATTTAAAGAAAAAATGCTTGCTGATAACAAACAGTAATTACAGATCTGAAATAGCTGTACTGGTCTGTTATGTTCAAATTAGCCAAAATACTAAAAGTCTGAAATCCAATAGCAAAAAAAGAAAGAAAGAAACAGCATATAATTTGATTAATTTATGTTATGGCTTCTAGTCTCAGATTCAAATACTTCACTTTGAGGTTGAATTGTGTCTCCCAAAAAGACAAGTTCAAGTTCTAACCAACCCCCTAGCTCTATGAATGTGAATTTATCTGTAAATAAGATCTTTGAAAATGTTATTAGTTAAGGTTGAAAATGAAATAGGACAGGGCCTTAATCCAGCATGACTAGCGTCCTTACAAGCAGAAAAAAATGTGGTCAGAGACAGAGAGAAAGAGAGCCATGTGACAAAGAAAGAAACTGAATTATGCCGCCACAAATGAAGGAACATCATGGACTGCCCACGACCACCAGGATTCAAGGGAGAGACACAGAAGGCATTCTCCCCTTTAAGAGAAAGTATGAAGTCGAGAGCATGGGTTATCAGGTTGAGGCCTACTGTAAGGGTTCCTAGATTGTAAATTCTTAAAGCAGTCACATATATTCAGGAGTTGTAACTGGAAAAACAAAAAAAGAAAGCATGACTGCCAACACATTTATTTCAGACTACTAGCCTCCAAAACATCGAGACTCTAGATTCCTATCGTTTAAACCAACTGGTTTGTGGTACTTTATAACAGTAACCCTAGCACATTAAGACAGATGGTAATTAAACCCCCTGAGAATGAGAATGAGTGTAAGTTAAAAAAAAAAAAGAGGACGAAGAATTAAGGTCTAAAACACTCCAACATTTAAAGGTAAGGACAGGAGAAAGGAGTAATAAAGGAGATTAAAAAACAGCAACCAGAGTTGTAGAAAGAAAAAGGGAATATGGTACACTTGAAGAAAAAGGAAAAGTATTTTTTACAAAGGAAGAAATGATCAACTACGTCAAATGCTGCTAATAGGGCACTGTCCTATCACATAGAATGACCACTGGATAATTACTAGAGCAGCAATTCACTATATGCTTCTTATGTAGAAGGAATTATTCTACATATTTACATGCATTAACTCATTTAATCCTCACAACAATGCTGTAAGGTACTATTGTAGTCACCACTTTACAGATGAGCGAATATAAACAGGTTAAGAAATTTACCAAGGATACATAGTCAAGTGGTAAAACTATGACACTATTTTCACATAGTCCAATTCCAAAGTCAGATCTCTTAACCAACAATCCATACTCCCTGCACCTCACAATTGGGTCAAAAAGGTCTCTTGCCAATTCTCTCTTTCTTCTGGGGCTGGTAGAAATGTCTTATGTTATATTTAAGTGATAAAGAAGCCGCAGATTTGGGCTTTGTAAGGTGGTAGTAAAGAAAGCAGGCCTTTGACACCCCCCCCCTTTGGTTCTAGACCATTCAGGCCTACCTAACATTTAAAACGTATATGCAGTATCCAGCTGCACTTGATTCTGGTGGCTAAGCCTTTAATGAGTAAATAAAGCATTAGTTTTGTCTTATTTATCCTACTTTACATAGTTATTTTCTACCAGAACCACGTGAGAAGGAAATTCTAGGGCAGACCTTTGGTATTCTTCACTGAAATGGATTGATTTCATTATACTACCCAGCAGAAAATACAGTAAAGTAGTTAGGGACATGCACATAGGAAGAATTCTGAGAAGATGGCATCACAGTTTAATACCACTGAGCACAACCTCCCCCCCCCCACCCCAAAAAAGACCCATGGACAAAATCTTCCACATTTAGATAACAAAGTTTTCCCCTATAAACCACTAACAGCTGTAAGTCCCGAGTGTTTTAAGTATCTGTGCGAGAGATAGCATACAGCAAGCAATTAAGCGTCTGAAGATCCTGAAATAAGAGAAGCCCCAAAACCACCAATAGCAAGTTACTGGAAAATATGATAGGCCAATCTAATAATAGCCAAAACTGGGAAGGGATTCTGCAAGATCCAACTGATGAGATAGTGCTGGAGCAATATGGACCCTACAACACTGAAAACTAACAAATAAAAGCACCCTTGCCAGATAAACTCTCAGAGTGATGAAAAACTGCCAGGAAAAGAAATAAAATTGCAAAAGACAGTGTCCACCACACTTGCCTCAAGTTCGAGAAAACCAATTTTCCATAAAAATGACCAACAAAAGATATCAAGGTCTATACAAAATAATTATAAAATCTAAATATATAAATTATAAATTATAATTATATAAGTTAAATATATACATAAATTATATACTATATTATAAAATATAAATATAAAAATAATTACAAAAAATAATTAAATATAATTTTTTAAAAGAATAAAATAAGGAAATAAAGTCCCTACAGTCAAAGAAAGTGTACCAGAAAAATAAATGCCAATTAAATAGATGAAATTTATAACTTAGTATTTCAAAACAAGCCAAAAGAAATTAAAAACAAAGTTATGAAAGAAAAACAAACTAGAATTAGAAAACTCAGAAAATAGGTAATCAAGGAAGAAAAAGGAAAGAATTAAGATTTTTTCAAATCATTGCAAAATAGATTCAACATTAAATATAACAGAACAGTGACGCAACTGTAGCTTAGTGGCAGAATTCTCACCTGCCAGAGACCCGGGTTCAATCTCTGGAGGCTGCCCATGCCAATATAAATAAATGTAAGAGAAATTCACAGAAGAAAACTAAAGCAATGTGACAGAATACTAAAAAACTACAAGTCAAGAAAGCTTTCCTGAAATAAAACCACCCAAAACTACATATTGAAAAGGTACACTACGTACCTGGGAAAAACTGACCTAGAAGGAACACTAAGACAACCCAGTTAAATTATTAGGCTTAAAAAAAAGAAAAATCCTTTGGCATCCAGACAGAAAAACCACCTTACATATGTGGGAAAGAAAATCAGATTGTCAAACTTTGACAGTAAAGCTCTCTATGCCAGAAGACAGTAATATTTAAGATATGCAAGGAAAGAATATTTGTCACAGGTTTTGCATCCAGCTACACTGATCTTCAAGTTATTAAGGGTGTAAAATGTTACAAACAAACACGAAAGAACAAAGGGAATACTGTTACCATGAGGTCCTCCAGAAAAACCTGACTTGAGACAATGACATAACAACTGATAAAAATCTAGGATGTGAGGGCTGAAGATAAGAAAGATAAAGAAGTGGCTAATGAAAGCAGAGTCAGACAGGTAAGTATGACTATTAGCTCAGATCCTTGCAGCCTGCCATCATGGGATGTCAAAAGCTAGAAACAGCAGACTATATATTATCAAAGATCCAATTATTATATATTATAGGTCATAGAATCCGCAGAAACCTAAGTATGCTCCTCTCTTTCAAATCCCAACCCTTCCTCCCTAGATGACATTTTCTTTTTTTAACATTAAAAGAGAAAATATGGATTTTGGCATGAAATAGATTCAAATGCCAGCTCTATCATTTTTTGTGTAATTCCAGATTAATCATTTAATTTCTCAAAGTCTTGCTGTATTCATCTTAAAGACAGAAGTGATAAGGGCATCTACATCTTTGTAATAACTGAATGATACAGTGCAGGTCAACAGCTTAGGTCAATGTCTGACTTAGAGTAAGTGCTCTAACGTATTATCTATCGTTCTCATTATAATCCATAAGTCATAGGTTAATCTAGCAAAACCAACCTAATACATAAATGAAATCAGACTTATTTCAACAGCCAAAAAAATTTTATAATTTATGTCCCAAGACCAACTTTCTGCATTGACATATCAACAAAATATCTGACATTGAAAATGACTGCCCTATAGAAAACAACATCATGATCCTCAAGTTTTTTCAATTAGGTTCAACTATATTTAAATATCCTTTAAAAAATAATTTGAGAAGTCTTTTCAACAACTCCTGTAGCCAGCAAATCTGGAAGAAACAAAAAATAATTAACTACATTATAAGTACATTTTAGCTGACTATATAGATACCTGCCTGCTTATTTTTTTTCCTTTTTGTTTCTTTTTAAATTTTTTATTAGTTAAAAAAATTACAAGAAACACAAACATTCTTAATATATGCTCATTCCATTCTAAATATATAATCAGTAATTCACAATATCATCACCTAGTTGCATATTCCTCATCATGATCATTTCTTAGAACATTTGCATTAATTCAGAAAAAGAAAAAGACAACAGAAAAATAAAATGAAAACAGAAAAAAAAATTTTTTTACATACCATACCCCTTACCAATCCCTTTCATTGATCACTAGCATTTCAAACTAAATTTATTGTAACATTTGTTCCCCCTATTATTTAGTTTTATTCCATATGTTCTACTCATCTGTTGACAAGGTAGATAAAAGGAGCATCAGACACAAGGTCTTCACAATCACACAGTCACAAGGTGAAAGCTGTATCATTATACAATTATCTTCAAGAAATACGGCTACTGGAACACAGCTTTACATTTTCAGGCAGTTCCCTCCAGCCTCTCCATTACATCTTGACTAACAACGTTAATATCTATTTAATGCTTAAGAATTAAATTTAATCCTCCAGGATAACCTCTCAACTCTGAAATCTCTCAGCCATTGACACTTTATTTTGTCTCATTTCAGTCTTTCCCCTTTTGGTCAAGGTTTTCTCAACCCCTTGATGCTGAGTCTCAGCTCATTCTGGGATTTCTGTCCCACGTTGCCAGGAAGGTCCACACCACTGGGAGTCATGTCCACTAGACGGGGAGGGTGGTGAGTTTGCTTATTGTGTTGGCTGGAGAGAGAGGTCACATCTGAGCAACAAACAAGGTTCTCTTGGGGATGACTCTAATTTTAAGCAGGCTTGACCTATCCTTTGTGGGGTTAAGTTTCATACGAACAAGCCCCAAGGCTGGGGGCTCAGCCTATGGCTTTGGTAGTCCACACTGCTTGTGAGGATGGGTAAGGGGTATGGTATTATAAAAAAATTTTTTTTCCGTTTTCGTTTTATTTTTCTATTGTCTTTTTATTTCTTTTTCTGAATTGATGCAAATGTTCTAAGAAATGATCATGATGAGAAATATGCAACTAGGTGATGATATTGTGAGTTACTGATTATATATTTAGAATGGAATGAGCATATATTAAGAATGTGTTTCTTGTCATTTTTTTTAACTAATAAAAAATTAAAAAAAAAAAAAAGGAAAAAAAATAAGTAGACAGGTATCTATATAGTCAGCTAAAATTCTGTCCACAGAATTCAACTTGGGGAGGTTGAATTTTCCCCCTTCCTCACCATTCCCCGAAGGGGATTTTGCAAATACTTTTCCGCTCACTGATCAAATCACTCTGGGATTCATTGGAGCATCATTCTGGACAAACCAACAAAATCTCATGTCCTACCCAAGGTTCCATGTACTTATGTTGTTCAACCATCTACATAAGTTATATTAGGAGATGCACTAGTCAAAATATAAATTTTGTACTAAATAAACATTTTTTGCTTTAGTCTCACACATAAGTTGAAATTTTAAAATATTAATTACCATCTATTTTCACCACCCTGCAATAATGACATTCCTGTGTTCTTCCTCACACAAAAACATTTTTTAAATTTGTACATTTAGTCACTATCATTATACACTCTAGGCATTCCTAGACTACACCATCTCAATCTTTATCGTCTATCTTTCTTTGTGATTTCATTTATGCCCCCAGGCCTCCTCCTTCTATCATTCTCACATTCAGCTTCATTCAGTTTTTTAACATAATTGTATTATAGTTAGGGAGTATTGTGCTGTCCATTTCTGAGTTTTTATATTCAGTTTTGTTGCACAATCTGTATCCCTTCAGCTCCAATTACCCAATATCTTATCCTATTGCTATCTTCTGATGGTCTCTGTTACCAACAAAATATTCCAAGTTTATTCACTAATGTCAGTTCATATCAGTGAGACCATACAGTATGTGTCCTTTTGTTTTGGCTAATCACACTCAGCATAATGTCCTTAAGGTCCATCCATGGTGTTACATACTTCAGAACTTATTAATCTGTCTTACAGCTGCATAATATTTCATCGTATATATATGCCACAGTTTGTTTAGCCACCCGTCTGTTGATGCACACTTTACAATTACCATCTCTTTGTAATTGTAAATAATGCTGCTATAAACATTGGTGTGTAAATGCCCATTTGTGTCCTTGCCCTCATGTCCTTTGAGCAGAGAA
Organism: Tamandua tetradactyla; assembly: GCF_023851605.1. Classification (NCBI taxonomy): domain Eukaryota; kingdom Metazoa; phylum Chordata; class Mammalia; order Pilosa; family Myrmecophagidae; genus Tamandua; species Tamandua tetradactyla. The sequence goes on along the minus strand of NC_135343.1, from coordinate 15,951,197 downwards.
AGCATATAGATGGATCCTGTTTTTTAGTCCATTCTGCCAGTCTATGTCTTTTGATTGGGGAGTTTAATCCATTAACATTAGTGTTATTACTGCATGAGTAGTACTTTCTTCTACTATTTTGCCTTCTGGATTTTATATGTCATATCTAATTTTCCTTCTTTTTACCTTTACTCATACTCTTCCTTTCTACACTCTTCTCCACACCTCTCTCTTCTGTCTTTACATATCTGTCTCTAGTGCTTTCTTTAGTATTTCTTGCAGAGCTGGTCTCTTGGTCACAAATTCTCTCGGTAATTTTTTTGTCTGAAAATGTTTTAATTTCTCCCTCATTTTTGAAGGACAATTTTGCTGGCTACAGAATTCTTGGTTGGCAGTTTTTCTTTTTAATAATTTAAATATATCATCCCACTGTCTTCTTGCCTCCATGGTTTCTGCCGAGAGATCTACACATAGTCTTATTGGGCTTCCCTTATACTTGATGGACTGCTTTTCTCTTGCTGCTTTCAAGATTCTCTCTTTCTCTTTGACCTCTGACATTCTGATTAGTAAATGTCGTGGAGTACATCTATTTGGATTTATTCTCTTTGGGGTACACTGCACTTCTTGGATCTGTAATTTTAAGTCTTTCATAAGAGTTGGGAAATTTTCAGTTATAATTTCCTCCATTAGTTTTCTCCTCCTTTTCCCTTCTCTTCTCCTTCTGGGACACCCACAACATGTATATTCATGTGTTTCATATTGTCTTTCAATTCCCTGAGTCCCTGCTCATATCTTTCCATTTTTTTTCCCCACAGTTCCTTTTTCTTGCCAGATTTCAGATGTTCCGTCCTCCAGTTTAGTAATCCTATGTTCTGTCTCTCGAAATCTACCGTTGTAGGTGTCCATTGTTTTTTTCATCACTTCTACCGTGCCTTTCATTCCCATAAGTTCTGTGATTTGTTTTTTCAGCCTTTAATTTTTTCTTTTTGTTCATTCCTTGCCTTCTTTATATCATCCCTCAATTCACTGATTTGCTTTTTGATGAGGTTTTCCATGTCTGTTCATATATTCTGAATTGTTCTAGCTCCTGTATCTCATTTGAATTGTTGGTTTGTTCCTTTGACTGGGCCATATCTTCAATTTTCCTAGTGTGATTTGTTCTTTTTTGCTGGCATCTAGGCATTTAATTACCTTAATTAGTTTGTTATGGAGATTGCTTTCACTTCTTTTACCTAGGGTTTTCTTGCTGGATGAATTTGTTGTCTATCTGTTCACTGGCATTCAGTTCAGCTTTTTCTGGACCTCCAGCTTAAGTTTTGTTTAAGAGAGGAGAATTTTTCAGTTCTTGTTTTCTTGTTTCTTGCCCTGCTTGTATGGTGCCTATTTCTCCCCACCCTTAGGAGGGTCTACTTATTATTACAGACCCCAACCGGATTTTCCCAGACCAAACTGGCCTCCTATCAGGAGAAAAGTGTCACCTGCATCAGTTTTCCCTGAGGGTAAGACCCAGCAATTTGAAAGACTTTCCTGTGAAGTCTCTGGGCTCTGTTTTTCTTATCCTGCCCAGTATGTGGTGCTTGTCTGCCTGCAGGTCCCACCAGCATAAGATGCTGCTGTACCTTTAACTTTGGCAGACTCTCCCTGCTGGGGCGTGGTGGAGACAGAGGAAAGGTTGGGTTGTAAGTTGGTTTTAATGGCTTCAAATTACCAAGCCCTGGTGTCTGAATTCCTCAAGGGAGGGGTTCCACCTGAGTTGGGTTTCTCCCCTCCCCTGGGGAAGGCACAGGCTCCAGACAAGACCTCAAACGAGCTTGTTTCTGCCTATGCCTGGAGCAGTTGCAGCCTGAGAAGCCCTGCCGCTGTATCCATAGGCAGTCAAGCCTTTGTAGAAACACAGCCACAAAAACCTCTGTTTCCTACTTTTTTTTTTCTTTTTCCGTCAGCCCTGCCCCTTGGCGCTGGGACAAAAATGAGCGACCTCCACTTTGACCAGGTTCACCTGAGCTGGGGGCCTATTGTTAGTAGTCAGAATTTGTTAATTAATTCTACCATTGGCATTTGGATGGGCTCAGCCCCTGCTGCCGGTAAACTCTCTTTCCTTTTCCCTCTGGGAAGCAGCCTGTGGGGGGAGGGGCGCCGGCCGCTATGGCTTGGGGAACTCACGGTTCTGGGGGGGCTCACAGCCGGTCCAGCTGGTCCAGACTGGGGTACGCTGTGTGTCTGGTTACTAACATGGCCCCAGGAGCTGTTCTGTACTGTTTCTGGTTATTTAGTAGTTGTTCTGGAGGATGAACTAAAAATCCTGCCTGCTTATTTGAAATGCAGTAAAATCACTGCATTTAATGAATTATCCTCTCTTAAGTATAACTCCCTGTCAGAGACATGAAGGGGTATCAGCAGCATTAGACAGCTTTATTGCCAAAAAAGAAAGTTCAATTAATTATGAAAAATTCACATTATTAGGTGTGAACTCAATACATAAAGTCCTATTTTGCTGTCCAACTTTTCCTTGTAGATGAAGACTCCCTGACTTTAACATATAATAAAAGTATCCATATTATGTATACAGTTTGACAGATTATGGCAAATGTATACACTTGTGTAACTACCACCACAATCAAGAACATTTCCTTCAGTCACTCCCAATAGCTTCTTCATGCCCTCTTAAAGTCAATCTCCCTATGACTCTCCCTATGACCTCCAGACTTGGACAACCACTGTTGTGCTTTCTGTTAGAGTAGTTTTGCCTTTTCTAGAATTCAAAGTAAATGGAATTGGGAAATCCATACTCCTTTGTGCCTGGCTTTTTTCATTTAGCATGTTTCTGGGATCCATCCACATTGTTGCATTCATCTTCAGTACATTCCTCTTTATGGCTTCCATGGCTTTTTTAAACTTTGAAGCCTAATAACAGATTTGGAGCAAAAATAAGGCAAAGCCTAAAGAAAGTAATTTAGGCCTGTGTAAAGAACTTATTATCTACTGGCACATGTCTATTAAAACACAAGGAGAGACAAGCCACAGCGGCTCAGCAGGCAGAGTTCTTGCCTGCCATGCCGGAGACTCAGGTTCAATTCCCAGTGCCAACCCACGCAAAAAAAAAAAAAAAAAAAAAAAAAAAGGAAGTGCATGGGTGGTTCAGTGGTATAATGCTTGCCTTACATACAGGTCTGGGGTTCGATTCCTGGACCATGCACCCAAAAACAAAAGGGAATTTTTTTTCTCTTGACCGTAACACTATATTTCTAAAGCAAATGTTGCTGAAATCAAAAGGAGTTCATGCTTATATTTGTATTTGACTACATGGATAATGAAACAAGGACTAGAGTGACCTTTGGCCTTTGAGATGATTTTATGCTTGATCATTTTATTACAGATATTGATTTCAAACATTATTAAAAGAGCTCACTTACTTAACCTCAGCAAAGAATCTCAAAAAAGAAAACAATTGTTCTTCCTAATTCCAATAGTTTTTCAATGAGCAATGAGAATAAAATAAGTCCAGGGCTACATAGTTTGGTTTCTAATTGTTCTGTCCTCTCCCCTGCTCCCAAATAGTTACAAATTACAAAAATCAAATTAAGAAAGGAATCAGACAGCAAAGGTTTCATAAGGCTTTTAGAGGAAATTCACAAGTTTATTGTCTAATAATTTTAGTGCTATTTTTATGAGCAGTTAGTAAGCTGGGACAGAACAAAACTATACTATAATATAGTCACAGTCACAATTCTCATAAAAGTGAATTTACATTACCCTGGAACATGATCATACCAAAATATCTAGAATGTTTTATATAGAGAACATTTCTCATGATATAATATATGGCCACTTCAATCACTGCCCTCCCCACTACATGGGACATGACATCCAGGGGTGAAAGTCTCCCTGGTGACATAGGAGATGACTCCCAGGGAAGAATCTGGCCCTGGCACTGTGGGATCAACAATTCCATCCTGACCGAAAGGGGGGAAAGCATAACTAATAAAGTATCAGTGACAGAGAGAGTTCAAATAGAGTCAAGAGGCTACTATGGAAGAAGTTGCTCTTATACAAGCTTCAGTTAGACCCTGCCATCTATCATAACCTGCCAATCCCAACCAGGACCATTCCAGCCAATCTTAAAGAACGCCTAGGGCAATATGTAAGATTCCACAAGGGTTCCGCACACTGGTGTAATTTTATAGATCTATAACCTCCAGAAGGGTCCCTGGACCAGATAAGTCCTGAAACCTAGAGGGCCCAGCCTCTCCAGAACATCAGATAGTTCCATCTCCTACCCCATATTAGTGACAGACCCTTTCTACATGAAAAACTTAGAATGACCCATGGCCCAAATACCCCTGGAGAGAGGAACAGAAAGACCAAAGGTAATGGTGGAGTTATACAGAGAAGATAGGATTTAACAAATGAATATAATTGCTGAATCGTTAAATTGATATCTCTTTTAGTCTCCAGCTAGAAGTAAAAATCTAAAATTGTGGAACTGTAACCCATGTCAAGCTCTGAAATATGTTCTACATCTAACTGCGTTGTTGTGATTTGAAATTTATTGCTTTTTTGTATACTTTTTCACACAAAAAAGAAGGAAAAAAAGTTGACTGTGGTGATAAAAAAAAATATTCATGCCTTCTAGCCTCCTATATTCTGGAACAGCTAAAAGGAAAAATCTGAGAAGATCGTATGATAGTCCATGACAAACTCTGGGATCTGTCCTGTAACTACCTGTTAAAGAGTGCTTTGAAAACTATTGCTTTTTTCTTTCTTTGCATTGTATATATGTTATATGACACCAAAAAAAAGTTAAAAAAAAAATATATATATATATATGACCACTTCAGTATATGAAACACCACAGTTCCTGGCAAACAATTCAAATAGTAATGCCCAGCTCAGTAGAATTAGCCCATATCCAATCTGGTCTTAAAAAGGAGTCTCTTCAATGTAAGGTACTACATTCGTTCGTTAAAGCTGCTGGAAAGCAATAAGCCAGAAATGGAATATCTTTTAAATTTTAAGTTGCCAGTTCTAAGGCCATAAATATGTCCTAACTTGGGGTACACAGGTGGTTCAGTGGTAAAATGGTTGCCTTCCATGAGGGAGGCCCGGGTTCGAGTCCCGGACCACGTATTCCCTAAAAAAAATGCCTAACTAAGGCATCCAGAGAAATGTATCTTGGCTCAAAGAAGGGTGATCTGGGGAAGGCTCGTGGCTGGTGTCTGCTGGTCCTTGTTCCTGGTTTCACTGCTTCCAGCTTCTGATGCTAGTTGTTTCCTCTCTAAGCACCAATGGGCATTCACTTAGCTGCTCTGGGACAAAACTCTGGGTTTCGCCTCTTAGTTTAGCATCTGCCAGGGCTGGAGATTTCTTCTCTTCAGGTTCTGGTTAGTCCTTGCTTAGCACCTGGGCTATTTCTGTTGTGTTCAATCTCCAAAAGTCTACATAGGCTCTCTCTGTGGCCTATGAGCTTTGAGCTTTCTCCAAAATGTTTCCTCTTTTAAAGGATTCCAGTAAACTAGTCAAGACTGACCTTGAATGGGTGGAGTCACATCTCCAAGGAAACAACTTTATCAAAAAGACCCCACCCAGCAATATTGAATGACGATTAAAGTACATGGCTTTTCTGGGGAACAAACCAGTTTCAAATCGGCAAAGGTACTTTATGGTACTTCATACTATTAACTCCTATCTTAAACGCTTTACACCACACTGACTTTCAAAATACTCACAACCATTAGTGTTTATTCTTTTTTCCTTCAACCTCCTTAATTCAAGGAACAAAGGGATTACCAAAACAGCGATTAGCCTTCAAACCATAACATTCTGCCTTCTGATCAAATCTCAAATTGCTTCAGCTATCACTTGTAAACTGACTTTACAGATGAATTTTAGTCTAGATTTTAATCATTAAGCTTAGGCTGTTCTACATATATCTTCAATAAAAACATATCCACAAGCTTCATCTCTGTACCCTAACTACCTTCATATTCCAATCTGCCTAATTTTATTAAAAACAGCATCCCTCTTCTAGTAACCAGGCTAGAAACCATAAATATTCTTTGATATATATTCAAACTTTATACTTACTATTTCTATCAAATCACCCTTTTAAATGTCTCTCATCCTACTGTTCTTGGACTGCACTTCCCACCACTACCCTAATGATGCACATCATCACTGGTCTCCCTAACTTCTGTCTCTTCGTCCTCTAACCTACTGGGCAAATTATGACCTGCTTGGTTTCCCTAAAACATACCTTAACTGTCCCAAAAAGGTGTAGTGTCTTCCCACTCCCCAAAGGACATTAAATTTAAAACATTCAGTCTGAATTTACTCTCTAACCTGCATAGGTCCTTAAGCAGAATATTCTCATTCCTATCTCAGTCAATTTTTCCTATCTGCTCTTATTTAATGACCCAAAACCTTTAAGCTGCCTATGAAATAATACCTTCTCCTTGATGCCATTTCCAACTTTTCATCCCACCCTTTAACCACCTATATCCATATTCCTTTTAATACTGTTGTCCTCCTAATCTCCTACACTCACTCTTTACCTGAGTACCCAGCAAGTACTGAATAAAATACATGTAATTAAAACAAGACAATACTTCAAGAAAGGATTTACTAGTCAAGCATTCCAACATTCCCAGAAACTTTACGCTGGTAAAAACCTAAAAATCTATTTTTTTTTCCTATCATATACTTTAACGTGTACTAAGTACAAGCAGACCTTGATTTCTAGCAATTCTACTTTTGGTGGTTCACATTTAAAGCACCCAACCAATTTTGCCGACTTAGAGCAGAGGACACACTAATGATTTTCTATCACTGGGTTTGTTTCCTGGTGCCCCACATGAAGAATTCAACCCCCACCCCCACCCCACCTCAGTCTGATCCTATAGCCTTTTTTAAGAACAGCTCTGGCTCTAGGCCAGAATCCACTTAGCCTAGCTCTCCTTAGAGGTGCTTGGTCTTAGGGTTATAGAAAGAAGGAGCAAAACTATGCTGAGCAAAGGGATGAATGTACGGAGGAAAAAGAAACACATACAAAGGATTGTGTACCAGGAGTAAGTATAAGCTATCACACTCATCCCCCCTTTATTACCATTTAAATACTATTGATACTTCTAAGCATCCAATTTTAAGAATTTACTTTAATCCAAATATACTTAAGATAATTTTAGAACTGCTTTTATGTTAAATCTTTAATTAGTGTCATCATTTTAGAGACATATCATATAATTAATGTGAAATTAAAAACTCTAAAACTCTATCCATCTAAAAACTCTTAAAAACACAATTGACAAAAAAAGAAGACAGGGCAAAACAGTAGCAAACACACAAAAGCAGACATTCAAATGGCAAAAGAAAAATCATATGATAAGCAATATACAAACAACAAACACGAAATATTAATAGGAAATGCAAATTTAAACTCACAATGAAATACCATTTCTTTCTCATTAGACTGGTCAAGAACCACATCAAATAAGAAGAAGGATAAAGTGCCATTCTGTTCTGCCCAATAGTCACCAGCCACATATGGCTATTAAATAAACATCTGAAATGCGGGAAGTCCAAATTGAGATGTACTGTAAGTACAAAATACACACCAAACTTCTAAGATTTAATATGAAAAAAAGAATGCAATATATCTCATTAACTTTTATTGCTCACATATTAAAATATTTTAGATACACTAAAATGGGTTAAATAAAATATATTACTAAAATTAATTTCATCTGTTTGGTTTTTTATAACGTGGCTACCAGAAAATTTCAAATTGCCCATACAAAGCCTACATTATACTTATATTACACAGTACTAATACAGAGCAATAGGAACTTTTATATACCACTGGTGGGAGACTAAATCAGTACAGCCACTTTGGAAGAGTGAAAGTAACTAAGCAGGTTGAAAGATGGGAATAGCCTATAATTCAGCAATTTCATGCCTAGCTATGTACACTAGAGAAATTCTCATACATATACACAATAAGTGTTGCAAAATTATATCTTAGAATGGCCTGTAATTACAAAACTAATCAAAACATCCAATCAGAAGTCTAGACTGTCTTATAACCATACAACGGAATACTATATAACAGGAAAAGAACAGAGCTACATGTTTCAGCAAGAACTCTGCAAAAAACATTAAGGGAAAAAAGCAAATTTTGTAACAGGTGTTACATAGTCACTTAATACCACATTATTTAGAGACAGATACATGGAAATCATATAAGAGGATAGGTACAAATTTCAGGATAGTGGAAGAAAAAGGAAAGAAATGGAATCCAGGAAGGTTATAGAGGGGCTTCAACCGTACTTTAATGTTCTATATCCCAAACTAAGCTGGGTTGAAGATACTTTGGTGTTCATTACTCTTTATAACCTTTTTTTATAACTTTTTTTTACTGTACAGTAAGTATAACATATATACCAAGCACAGAAATAAAAGAGCAATAGTTTTCAAAGCACTCTTCAGCAAGTAGTTACAGGCAGATCCCAGAGTTTGTCATGGGCTACCATACAAATTTTTCTCTCAAAATTTTTCCTTCCAGCTGCTCCAGAATATAGGAGGCTAGAGGGCTTAAATAATTTTTTAGCATCACAATCAACGTTTTTTTTAGTGAAAAGTAACAAATATACAAAAAATCCTATATACACACTATAAATATATATATATACTATAAATACTATATATATATACACTATAAATTTCAAAGCACAGTACCACAATTAGATGTAGAACAGATTTCAGAGTTTGACATGGGCTATAATTCCACAATTTTAGGTTTTTACTTCTAGCTGCTCTAAAATAGTGGAGATTAAAAGAGGTAATTTAATGGTTCATCTTTATTACCTTTTGACTGAAATATTTCTCTGTTTTTAACATGATTTTGTATTCCATATATAATACTATCAGGGTATAGTTTATAATTTTGGAGACATAACAACCACTAACTGCAGTTTCGATCATGTTAAAAGCAGATATGCTTTGAATAACATCAGGGCACGGGAGAAACTACATATAAACACTAATTATATAAATATCAAATACATAAACATCAATTTCAAACTACTACATAAAGAAAAAGGGAGCAACACAAACATCCTAGATTAGGGGTCAGCAAACTGCCTCTTTAAAAGGAAAGACAGTAAATATTTTTGGCTTGGAGGACCATATAGTTTTTTGGTCACAACTACTCAACTCTGCAACAGCAGTGGAAAAGCAGTCATAGAAAATATGTAAACAAATGAGTTTGGTCATGTTCCAGTAAATGTTTATTTACAAAGACAAGCTGTAGCTAAATCTGTCTGATGTGCCTTAGTTTGCTGACCCCTCTCTAGATTCATCTTGTAAAAAGAACTCAGAAAATTCAAAAGTACAAATTTGAAGGGGAAATCTATCTGCATAATAAAATTATCATACCATGGAGTACCTGGTAATCACAAAAGAAAAAAGAAAATATTCCTTTTCTGTGAAGACCAGTTGCCTGCTACCTAAACTCAATGGCCAAACAATACCATTAGCAGTAAAACACTTTGTGCCTCCCAATATGCAGCAGCATCACCAATAAAGAATGCTTTATTAAAATTTGAACAGGGTCTCAGGGAAATGACTGACAACACAAAGCACACATACATACACATTGTGGGTGTCCCAAAAGGAGAAGAGAAGGAAAAAGGGCCAGGAAGGATATTTGAAGAATTAATGGCTGAAAATTTTCCAACCCTTCTAAAAGACAAAAATATGCAAATCCAAGAAGCCCAATGTACTCCAAATAGAATAAATTCAAACAGATTTGCTCCAAGACACATAGTAATCAGATGGTTAAATGCCAAAGAAAAGGAGAAAATTCTGAAAGCAGCAAAAGAAAAGCTATTCACCACATACAAGGAAAGCCAAATAAGACTAAGTGCTGATTTCTCACCCAGATAGTTTGGAGGCCAGCAGGCAGTGCTACGATATATATAAGATACTGAAAGAGAAGAATTGACAGCCAAGATTTCTCTATCCAGCAAAGCGGCCCTTCAAATATGAGGGAGAACTTAAAATATTGACACATAAAAGAAATTGAAAGAGTGTGTTAGTAAGAGACGGGCTCTACAAGAACTACTAACAGGGATCCTGCCAGAAGAAAAGACAGGAGAGAGTGGTCCAGAGGAGGGCACAAAATTGAAGAATAGTAGTAAGGGCAATTTTTAATTTATTATGAAAAATAACATATACAAAAAAACAATAAATTTCCACATACATCCCAGCAAGCAGTTATACAACAGTCTCTAAAGTCTGGTAGGGGTTACAGTTCTATGATTTTTCTTTTTTTTCTAGCTGTAAGGGTTATTTTTATCCTCTTTTTAAAGGATAAATAGAGAGAGAGTAAAATCTGACAAATAAAAACCAAAGGAAAGGATGGTTGAATCAAGAACTGCCTTTACATTAATAACCTTAAAATGTCAACAGATTAAACTCCCCAATCAAAAGACACACATGGGCACAACTGATTAAAAAATATGATCCCTCTACATGCTGTCTACAAGAGACCAGTCTTAGACTCAAAAATGCAAATAGGTTGAAACTAAAAGGAAGAAGATATTCCACGCAAGAAGTAACCAAAAGAAAGTTGGGGTAGCCATTCTATTATCAGTCAAAATAGACTTTAAATACAAAAATGTTATCAGACTTTTTTTTCAGATTTTTTTTAAAAAGGAAACTATATAGTAATAAAAGGGGCAAGTTAAACAAGAAGAAATAACAATCATAAATATCTATGCTCCTAATCAAGGTGCCCCAAAGTACATGAAGCAAACACTGGCAAAACTGAAGGGAGTATTAGACAACTCTACCATAATAGTGGGAAACTTCAACACATTACTCTCTCCAGTAGATAGAAAAACTACAAAGAGGATCAATAAAGAAACAGAGAATCTACATAATATGGTAAATGAACTAGAACTTACAGAAATAAACAGAATATTGCATCCCCAAACAGCAGGATACACATTCTTCTACAGAATATACATTCTTCTCAAGTGCTCACAGAACATTCTCAAGGACAGACCATGTGCTAGGGCACAAAACAGGGCTTAACAGACTTAAAAACAGTGAAATTATACAAAGTACTTTCTCTGATCATAATGGAACAAAATTGGAAATCAGTAACAAACAGAAAACAAAAAAATACACAAATACATATAAAGGCTAAACAAAACACTCAAACAATTACTGGGTCAAAGAAGAAACTGCAAGAGAAATCAGTAAATATCTCGAGACAAATGAAAACAAAACCACAATGTATCAAAACTTATGGGATGCACTGTGATGAATGTACAGCTATATGATGATACTGTGAACCACTGATTTAATAAAACTGCATTAAAAAAAAACTTACAGTTTGCAGTGAAGGCAGTGGTTAGAGGGAAATTTATAGCCCTAAATGCCAACATTAAAAAGGAGGAAAGAGCTAAAATCAATGACCTAACTGAACAATAACGGAAACTAGAGAAAGAACAGCAAACTAATCCCGAAGCAAGCGAGAGTAACAAAGATGAGAGCCGAAATTAGTGAAATGGAGAATTTTTAAAAAATAGAGTTCATTAAAACCAAAAGTTGGTTCTTTGAGAAGATCAGTAAAATTGACATACCCTTAGCTATATTGACAAAGACAGAAAGAGAGAAGCTGCAAATACATAAAATCAGAAACATGGACCTCAAAAGAAGTAAAAAAGATCACAACAACTCTATGACAACAAGCTAGACAACTTGGATGAAATGGACAATTTCCTACAAACATATGAACAACCTACACTGACTCAAGAAATGGAGGACTTCAACAAACCAATCACAAGTAAAGAGACTAAAGCAGTCATCAAAAATCTCCTAACAGGAAGTGATCACCCGGTCAGATGCAGGAATAGAAGGCCTGCAGTTGCAGCATGTGGCAGGCCCAATGCGCTGGTCAACTCCCCCGTCCCCCTGGCAGAGACCCGCCAGCCCACTACCCCTGGCAGAACAGCACCTCTGCTAAGCACATCAGCCTCCAGTTGCTAGTACGGGCGGGTCAGAGGGAAGAGAAGACTCGAGCATGCCATCTGCTGGCCAGACCAGTTGGGAGTCAAGCCTGGGTCTCCCACGTAGTGGGCAGTCATTCTGCCACTGGAGTACCCATGCACCCTAGCCTAGCTTCTAATAGACCCTTAAGTTGAGTTGTATCCCCTACATGAGATCTGGACCTCGATTTGGCAGAGAATAACTGACAAAGCACAAAAGGAAACATTCAGCAAAAACTAAGTAAATACAAAACTCTAGAAGAGTGAAGGAAGCCAACTTGCAAGTAACCATATCAAGATAATCAAATGCCCCAAACACAACAGAACATCACAAGGCACATGAAGATCCAAGCAGAAATGGTCCAGCCAAACAACCAAATCAAAATCCCAGAGGGGACACAGAATATGAAACTACCCAAGGGATATTTATAAAGATATAAACGATATTAGGAAGACACTAGAAGAGCATAAAGAATTCAGGAGGTTAAATAGAGAAATGGCAGCTCTCACAGAAATGAGAGATACTCCAGACCAAATTAAAAATATACTGGAGACACATAATAGCAGATCCAAAGAAGCAGAATGAAGAAAAAGTGAGCTAGAAGATAGAACAGAACTAGAGTGCACAAAAGAACAGATGGCAAGAAAGATGGGAAAAAATGCAACTGAATCTTAGGGAAATGACAGACAACAAGAGGCATACAATTATAAGAATCATTCATGTCCCAGAAGAAGAGAAGAGTAAAACATAGGGAAAGTTAGTTGCAGATATAATTGGAGAAAACTTTTCAACCCTTATAAAAGACATGAATAAGCAAATCAAAGAGGCCCAACAAACTCCAAATAGAATAAATCCAAACAGGCCCACTCCAAGACACATACTAATCAGACTATCAGGTGTTGAAGGGAAACGGAAAGTCCTGAAAGCAGCATGAGAAAAGCAATCTACTACATACAAGGGAAAACACATAAGACTGACTTCAGACTACTCAACAGGCACCATGGAAGCAAAAAAGCGGTGGTATATTTTTAAGATCCTTAATGAAAAAGGCTTTCAACCAAGAATTCTTTATCCAGCCAAGTCATCCTTCAAACTTGAGGGGGAGATTAAAATCTTCAAAGACAAAAACAGACTGACAGAATTAGTCAACAAGAGACCAGCCTTACAAGAAATAGTAAAGGGATCACTGTCAACTGATAAAAAAAAAAAAAAGACAGGAGAGAGGTCTAGAGGAAGACACAGAATTGAAGAATATGAGTAAAGGTATTTTAAAGGAAAAGAGAGAGAGAAGGAAAATAATACATAGATCCGACAAATAAAAACTAAAGGACAAGATGGTAGAGTCAAGAACCACTTTCACATTAATTACTTTGAATATTAATGGACTAAACTCACCAATTAAAAGATACAGACAGAATGGATCAAAAAAGCATAATCTACTTACTATGCTGTTTAGAAGAGATGCATCTCAGACACAAGGACACAGTTTGAATGAAAGTGCAATGATGGAGAAAGAGCTTCAACGCAAACTGTAACTAAAAGAAAGCAGGAGTAGCTATGCTAACAGATAAATTAGACTTTAAATATAAAGACGCCATAAGAGACAAGGAAGGACACTACGTACTAATAAAAGGGCAATCCACCAGGAAGAAATAACAATCACAAATGATTATGAACCTCCTCAAAATTGAATACTTCAGTGCTTTAAAGGACAACTTTGTCAAAAAAGGCAACCAACTCAATGGGAGAAAATATTGGAAAACACAAGTCAGATAACGGTCTGATATCTAGTATATAAAAAGAAATCCTACAACTCAACAATCAAAGGACAAACAACCCAATTTAAGAATGGGACAAAGAACATGAATAGGCATTTCTCCAAAGAAGAAATACAGATGGCTAAGAGAGACATGAAAAGATGCTCTCCTTCACTATTAATAGGGAAATGTAAATCAAAACTACAAGATTATCATCAAACACCTACTAGAATGGCTGTTATTAAACAAATAGGGAACTACAAATGTTGGAGAAGATGTGGAGAAACTGGGACACTTATCCACTGCTGAAGAACTGTGGAGGACAGTTTGACGGTTCCCCAGGAAGCTAAGTGCAGAGCTGCCTTACAACATGGCAATCCTATTACTTAGGATATACCTGGAAGATCTGAAAGCAGGGACGCAAACAGACTGATGTTCACAGCAATGTTATCCACAACTGCCAAAAGATGGAAACAGACCAAGTGTCCAACAACAGATGAATGGATAAACAAAATGTGACATATACATACAATGGAATGTTTTTCAGCAGTAAGAAGGAATGAAGTTCTGAAGCATGCAACAACACTGATAAACTTTGAGGACATTATGTTAAGTGAAATAAGTCAGACACAAAAGCACAAATATTTTATGATCTCACTGATACGAATTATAATATGGAAACTCAGAGACGTAAAATATAGACTATAGGTTACTAGATTATAGAATGAGGAGCAGTTGCTTAATACATGCAGAATGTTTAACTCGGGTGAACTTACATGTTTGGAAATGGACAAAGACGACAGTAGCACGTTATCATGAAAATAATGAACAGTGCTGAATGATGTGTGAGTGTGGTAGAAAGGGGAAGTTCAGAGTCATGTCTATCACCAGAAGGGTCATGTATGTCATCAGAAGGACAGGTGGAGGTTAAATCATGGGAACATAGAACAGTGAGTGAATCTTCTGGTGGATAATGTCTGTGATTAACTGTACAAATATAAAAAAGTTATTTTATGAACTAGAGCCAATGTAAACATTAATAATAGAGAAATGCATGGGGAAAAAAGGTACCATTGAAAATTATGGAGTACAGTTAATAGTAATATTTTAATATTCTTTCAAATATAACACCACGTAAACAAGCATGGGTCAATAATATGGTGGGATAGCAAGTATGGGAGGATTAGGGTTTTCTTTTTAATTTTTATTTCTGTTCTGGAGTAATGAAAATGTTCTCCATTTGATCATGGGACTATATGCACAGCCATGTGATGATGTGTGAATCAATGATTGTATACTTTGGACTGCTTCTATGCTGTGTAAATATATCTCAATAAAATCTCATTAAAAAAGAAAAGAAAAAAAACATTTGCAGTTCCTTTTAACAAATATCAAAGACTCGATACAGAATTTTAAATATTTCCCCATATACTCCCTTCTACTCCTGTTCTCACATTAAAAGGTAATGGTCCCACGGGAAAGTTCCCCCAAGAAATATTTATAGAGCCCAATACAGGTACATAGATAAATCAGCATACAAAACTAACACAGCTTTTGTCCTTATCTGTTTATACTCTGGTAGAAAACTAGAATCTTAGAATTGAATCTTGATCTCAAAGTCGAAGGACCAAAGGATACCACATGGTCCATCCTCTGCCTCAAATCATGTAAAAATGTAACATTATAGATTAAGGCTACTGAATCTGAGAAAAAATAAGTAACTCACAAATCACAGAATCATGAAAAGGTTGATTGGAAACTTCAAACAAGGTCTTCTGCTCCCTAATTTGAGTATTCTTTTCAACACACCATGTATCATTTAGTTGTGGCACAAGAGTAGTAATAATAATAAATGTTACCAAAAGTGCCAGGCCCTATGCTAACAACTTCACATGGATTGCCTCAATCCAACAACTTTATGAAATATACTATTATCATCCTTACTTTACAAACGAGGAAACTGAAGTTTGGAAACATTAAGCAACTTGTTTTACTATCCATCTATGGAGTAGTGGAGCAGAAACTCAAATTCAACTGGTATGACTTCAGTCTGTATTTCCAATTCATGACCCTACTTTTGTAGCTTTTTCCAGAAACAAAACCTACTCCCGGTATAAAGGCTACTTATACTTAAAATGTAATTATAAACAGTGTCATGCATCCTACAGCATTACCCAAAAGCTCAGACTAGCAATAATTCAGAAACATTTAAATCATTGAGAAAATGCCTCAGGCACATTTTGTGAAACAGAATAATTCTCACCTAGGACAGTGGATATAGAACAGTTTCATTCATATATGTAACTGTGAAGAATTTTATCAAGACTGGGGTATTACTCTCAAATAATAATAAAGTTAAGACCTAAAAACATACTCCTTTAATATTATTACGATTTAGCAGCCCTTCTGACCATCTTTCAAGTATACTCATAAATCACTAAAATGACCTATCTAGCACCTCCCAAACATTTTTAGCCAAAATATCTGACAACTGATTAAATAGAACAATTATTTCAACCTTGTTTAGACCATTTTCAGTCCTCTTAAAAATGCAGGATCACGAAGTGGATCTACTAATAACCCAGAAGAAAATGCCTAATTGGATATTACTGAGATCTGTGAAAAACTGGAATATGGACTAGGTTTAGATCAATGTCAAATGTCTTTAACCAGATATCTATGTTTAAGGTGGTTACATAACTGAGCATCTTTGTCCAAAGGAAATTACATGCAAGTATTATTACAGCACCGTGATGCATGTAACCTACTCTAAAATGTTTAGAAAATGGATGGATGGAAAGATCAAGGAACAAGTGTGACAATGCTAACAGATGGTAAATCTGGATATCTGTGTATGGGGTACTGTGGAGTTCTAGGTATTATTTATTATTTTTGCAACTTTCCTGTAAGTCTTAAATTTTATTTCAAAATAAAAGGTTTTGTTCTTTTCCTCTCTTGGATTTGGGCGGAGCGCAGACTTTCATTTCCCAACCAGCCGCCACTGGGGAACATTTTTGTCCATAAACCCCTAATTAAACTCATGGGTAATCTACTATCTTATATGTTGGTTGGGAGTTCTACGTCCCTGGGGTATTGACATCACCCAAAATTTAAGTATTAGACACAGTTTATACACAAAATGGCAAGTTGTATATGAAAACAAACCAGGAAATCACCCACCACCACCACCACCCCCATCCAAAGGGGGTATGTATGACTCTGTGGGTACTTATACCCAGGCTAACTATGGACTTCACTTCAGAAACTGCAGGAGGAAAAACTGGTACCTATCTACTAGCAGAAATTTAGCTTGCATTCTTTTGTAGCAAATACCTTCTTTTGCTGTAGTAACCTATGTGCACAAGAGATCTCAATGCAGGTGCACAATAGAGCTCAATGCAGAGTGTGCATTGAACTGCCACTGTGGGGTGCCACCAGCCTGCCTTAGCCTGCATAGAATATCCTGCTGGCCTGGCTGGGTATTCTAACTCAATCTGTCTGGATAGATCATTTAAACAACCAAACACAAGGAACCCAGAATAGGGAAAAAGAGCTTATAACTCTGAATAGCTTAATGCAATGCCCTGATACATCCTAGAGTATGTTGAGTCATTAATTAAAA
The DNA here is from genome assembly GCF_023851605.1 of Tamandua tetradactyla. Lineage (NCBI taxonomy): Eukaryota > Metazoa > Chordata > Mammalia > Pilosa > Myrmecophagidae > Tamandua > Tamandua tetradactyla. The sequence goes on along the minus strand of NC_135343.1, from coordinate 15,933,788 downwards.
AGTATCGGCAAAATACCGTGAGGGCTGGAGAAAAAATGTAGGAACTGTTAAACTTTATCATTAGGGAAACCCCTGTCTCAAACATTACCCCTGTCTCAAACATTAGGGACTCCCAAAGTCAATAAGCCAAGCCTGTGATCTTGAGGCTTGCTCTTGTGAAGTATATTTATGTAGCAGAGAAGCTTAGCCTACCTATGTAGGTATGCCTAAAGAGTTACTTTAGTTACTTCCAGAGGACCCCTTTTGTTGCTCAGATGTGGCCTCTCTCTAAGCCCAACTTTACAAGTGAAATCATTACCCTCCCCACTAACTGGGACATGACATCCAGGAGTAAAGGTCTCTCTGGCAGCATGGGAGATGACCCTTAGGGATGAGCCTGGCCCTGGAACCGTGGGATCAACAATATCATCCTGACCAAAAGGGAGAAAAGAAGTGTAACTTATAAAGTATCAGTGGCTGAGAGAGTTCAGATAGAGTCAAGAAGCTACTCTGGAGGCCCCTCTTGCAGAAACTTCAGTTAGAAATTGCTACCTATCATAACTAGCCAAGCCCCAACCAAAACCATCACTGCCAATCCTGAAGAACACATAGGGAGTTATAGAAGATTCTACAAAGGTTCCATGCACTAGGGTAATTTTCTAGAAACCTACAACCTCCAGATGGGTCCCTGAACCAGATAAGTCCTGAAACGCTGAGGGGCTAGCCTCTACAGAACATCAACTATTTCCATCCCCCTATCCCATATTACAACAGCCCTTTCAACATGAAAGAGTTAGAATGAGCATAGGAAGGAGTGGAAGAAAGATCAAAGGTGATGGAGGAGTTATACAGAGAAGGTAGAGCTTAACAAATGAGTATGATTGCTGAATCGTTATACTGATATTTCTTTTAGTCTCTAAAACCTTAGAGCAGCTAGAAGCAAAAACCGAAAATTGTGGAACTGTAACCAACACCAAACTCTGAAATCTGTTCTGCAACTAATTGTTCCAAAGTGCTTTGAAATTTATTGCTTTTTATATATATAATTTTACACAAAAAAGGAAAAAAGTCGATTGTGATGATAAATGAACAGTTATATGATGATATTGTGAACCAGTGACTTTATGCTTTGGATGATTACATGACGTGTGAATATATAATACAGATCAAAAAAAAAAAAAAAGAAACAATGCTCAGCCTTTCCAAGAACATCAATCAACTAGTTCTACCCTCCTCTCCCACATTATTGACACGCCTTTCCAACATGAAAATGTTAGACTGGGCATAGCCTACATACCCCTAATGATTGGGAGGAGGATCAGAGGAGAACGAGGAGTTACAATAGAGAAGGTTAAGATTTAACAAATGAGTATGACTGCTTAATCAGTATATCAATATTTCTTTTAGTCTGCAGTATCTTGAAGCAGCTAGAAAGAAAAACATGAAATTGTAGAATTGTAACTGACAGGAAACTGAAATCTGTTCTATAACCACGTTACAATGTATTTTGAAATTGCTTTTTTGTGTATCTGCCGTATTTCACAATAATAACAAAAAATATTTTAAAAATAAACACAAGACTGTGCTAGGCAGGGAGTTATTAGACTTTTTACCAAAAACACAAGCAACAAAAGAAAAAATAGATAAATCAGACTTCATCAAAATTAAAAACTTTTGTGCATCAAAGGACTTTATCAGAATAAGGGGTAAAGAATAATACTGTCGAATGGAATGATTTCTAAATGTTGGGTTAATTTCTGTTTTTTTCTTTAATTAATAAAAAAAAATGATGATCATGAAAAAAAAGAATAATACTGTCTATATTTCACAACTTCACCTACTATATGAGGCCAAAGGAAGAAAGGTTTATTTTGTCTCAAACCTAAATTTTCTGTAGTACACACTCTAACTTAACCTGTCCGGCCATCAGTTAAACAAACTAAACACATGGAGCCTATACGAGGTCTTGCAATTCTGTACAGCTTAATGTACTACCCAGATACACTCCAGGGTACGTTGGGTAGATAATTAAAAACTACTGGCAAAGTCCCCTGAAAACTGGAGATACAAAATGAAACTATTAAACTTTCCCACCTGGGAAATCCCTCATATTCTCAAATATTAAGGACTCCTAAGTTAATAGGCCAAGTCCTTGCTCTTATGAAACTTACCTCTGTAGCAGAAAAGCTAAGGTTTTCTACAATTATGCCTAAGGGTTACTTCCAGAGAACCTCTTTCATTGTTCAGATGTGGCCCCTCTCTCTCTAAGCCCAGCTCTACAAGTAAAATCATTACCCTCCTAATATATGAAACAAGTCTCCCTGGCAACATGGAACATGATTCCCAGAGATAAGCCTGATCCCGGCACCATGGGACCAACAATGCCCACGTGACCAAAAGGGGGAAAAGAAATGTAACAAAATAAGAATGGCTAAACAGTTCAGATAGAATGCAGAGGCTATTCTGGAGGCAACTCTGAACTCAAGTTCAGCTTGACACTGCTAAATGCTATGGTATGCCAAGCCCCAATCAACAGTATTTCTGTAAACCTTAAAGAATACCAGGGCCCTATCTGAGACTCAATAAAAGTTTCACTCACTAAGTTTATTTGGCAGAAACCTAAAACCTCCAGATGGTTCCAAGGCCAGAAATGTCCTGAAACCCAGAGGTACAAGTCTCTTCAAGAGCATCAACCAGTTCAATCCCCCTACTCCATAATGTCAACAACCCTTTTCAACATGAAGAAGTTAGAATGATCATTACCCAAATATCCCTAAAGATTGAAAAAAGGATCAAAGGAGGAGCCGTTGTAACAGAGAAATTAGGATTTAACAAATGAGTATGACTCCTGAATCATTATATTGATAGCTATTTAAAAAAAAGGAAAAACCCGAAATTGGAGAAGTGTAACCCATACCATACTTTGATATTTTTCTATAACTACTTGTTAAAATGCCCTTTGAAATTCATCACTTTTTGGTTTATATGTTATATTTCACAATAAAAAATGTAAGCACACACACTAGAATGACTACTATTCAAAAAAGGAAAACTATAAGTGTTTGACGGGATGTGGAAAAATAGGAACACTCAATTCAACTGTTGGTAGGAATGTTAAATGGTGCAGCCACTGTGGAAAAATTTTGACAACTTCTCAGAAAGTTGCATAAAGAATTACCATAATGACCCGGCCATTCCACTTCTAGGTATATAACCAAAAGAAGTGAAAGCAGGAATTTGAATAAACATTTGCACACCGAAGCTCAAAGCAGCCTTATACACAATCATCAAAAGGTGAATGCAATCCAATTCCATGAATAGATGAATGGATAAACAAAATGCGGTATATACATACAATAGAATATTATTTGGCTGTAAAAAGGGATGAAATTCTGGGTGGGCCTTGGTGGCTCTGCAGGCAGAGTTCTTATCCGCTATGCCAGGGACCCAGGTTTGATTCCCAGTGCCTGTCCATGCCAAAAAAAAAAGGGGGGGGGGGGGTGAAGTTCTTATGCATGCCTCAACAAGAATGAACCTTAGAGACATCAGATTGAGTGAAAGAAGCCAGACACAAAAGGACAAATATTGTATGATCTCACTTATATGAAAGAGAGAGAATATATATATTCATAAAGTCGGAACTAGAATACAGGTGACTGGGAGCCAAGTGAAGGAAGAGAATGGAGAGTTAAAATTTAATTGGTACGGACTTTCTGTTTGGGGTGATGGAAAAGTTTTGGCAATGGATGAAAGTGATGCAGACACAACTTTGCATATGTAATTAACACCACTCAACTGTACATTCAAAGAGGGAAAAAAAGGTTGCATATGTTACCACACATAGACACACAAACACAAAGAACTGTACAATACAGAGTGAACCCTAATGTAAACAGTGAGCTCAAGTTAATAGCATTGTTATAATATTATTTCATGAACTGTAACAAAGGCACCACACTAACGCAAATTGTTAATAAGATAGAAAACCCTATGTGTGAAAGGGGAGTTATGGGAACGCTACTTTTGCATGAATTTCTGTAAACCTATAACTGCTCCAACAACAACTACAGAATAAGCTCAGGAGAAGCACATATAACATGAACTTAAATTAAAATACAAACTTATCAGAGGAAAAGACTCAAGTTATAGGGGTAAGGGCAGTAATGCAATCTAAATCATCACTAATCCTAACAAACTTCAACTTTCCCTACAAATTGGAGTTAGATATTTTTTTAAGCAGGGGGTATAACAAAAAATGATCATAGATTTAGCAAAAATGATCACACATTTAGCTAAAAGTTACCACTTCACTTCCATTTTTTATTCAAAACAGTCTAATAGAAAGAAATGAAACTAAGTTTAAGCTTAGGACCAACAAAACACCAAAGCTTTAAAAGCTTTAAATTATACAAGCAAAACCAGATACAAGAGCTAATTTACGAAACCCAAGTAAGGTTGTTTTTGGTTTTGCTTTTATATCTCTAAAATATGGGCACTCAAGGGTAGGCAAATGTTAAACAAACAGCTTAATGAGACTGTGTGGTCTGAATTACAGTAGTAAATTTATATTCAAAAGTTCAAGTTTTGTACATCAGCATTCTAATAAAGTGATAAAATAGTTACAAAAATAAAGTAAAACTAGTAAACTGAAGGCTCATTTGGGTGCAATAAATGAGGCACCTTAGGTAATGAATGGAACTAATGTTCATTTTTATAACAGGGCATTGAAAAAAACAAGTCCTTTGCAAAACTCAAAACACCACAGCAATCACACGTGACTCTGGCTCAATGACTCAAATGAAAGCAAAAGGTCATAAAAGCAAAAAGATTAAAGATACCTCATGCTCATCCTAAGTGTGCAATGTTTATGTAAACTCAGGAAAATACATCTTTACCAAACTAGGAAAGTTACAGAACAGAAAGTATAAACTCAGTACCTGCTTCAAATCTAAATGCAATAGGACAGCCTCATGCAGAAATTTATAAAGCAGGAAAAACAAAGGCACAACTTCAAATAATACAACTATGGAACTGAGGGAAGCAGATAAATACACAGACCAATTTGAACACAATAAACCAAAAGACAGATTGACTCCAACAGCCCTCTTCTTCAGGGTTTTCAAATAAACATAGAACTTAAATAGCAGTCACAACTCTACTGATCTACCACTTCTCTTTCAGCTATACCAACATAAAAATAGAAACAGCAATCGGGACATTTTCAAACAAATAAAAATACATATTTTACAGGCACAGTCCAAGTTATCTAACCCAAACTTCCTAAAGTCTTGTTTCTCCTCCTTCCATTGTTCCACATTCTCATGCTCCCTCCCTTTCAAGAACTCATTAGCTGAAGGTCAGACTTATAGAAACACCTAATGTTCCCATCTTCCTTCATGCCCAATGCAGAGCTCTCTTTCTCTCACTGGCTCATCTTTTAATCTTTTTTGCTAATAGGATTTTTATTTAAAATAATTTCAAACAGGAAAGTTACAAAAAAACCCACACAGACAACTCCAACATAACCCCCCCACAGATATACCCATACTTACCATCTTACAAGATTTTGTCACATTTGCTGTATCATACTTTATTTTCTAAACATTTGAAAGTAGTTTGTATACATCATGCACCATGAACATTTAATATTTTCATGTACTTTCTCTAAGAATAAGGTTACATACAGAACCACCTTAAGTACCACCAACAAATTCAGGAAATTTAACATTGATATAAAGCAATCTATTCTTTTTTTTTTTTTCCATTCATGTCCCGATAACATTCTTTTGGACATTCTTCCCATTATTCAATCCAATTCAGGATCATATACTGCATTAACTGTTATCTCTTAAGTTTCTTTCTTCCCTTTTTTTTTCAGTTGTGGAAACACGAATTTTCCCATCTCAACAACTCTCAAGCATAAAATTCAGTGGAATTAATCACATCCACAATGATATGCTACCCTCAGCACCACCATCCATTACCAAAACTTTCACATCCTGCCAAACAGAAACCCATTATGCATTAACTCCCCCAACTCTCCCCCAACCCAACCCACAATCTATTCTGTCTTTATTGTTTGCATATAGTGATCTCATTCAATTGTAATCACACGGTATCTATTCCTTTGTGCTTATTTCATTCAGCATGATGCCTTCAAGGTTCATCCACACTGTTACATGTATCAGAACTTCATTACATTCTAGGATTCAATATTCCATTGCATGTATACACCACGTTTGTTTACCCATTCATCTGTAATGGACATATGGGTTATTTCCACTTTTGGTTATTACGAATAACGCTATTACAAGCATCAGTGTAAAAATATGTATTTGAAGACTGCTTTCAATTATTTGGAATATACCTAAAGTGGGACTATTGGGTCACATGGTAGTTCTAGTTATAACTTTTTGAAGATCACCTTTTACTATTAACTCATCCTTTTTTCAGGTACTACCATATTTCCCTCTTCTTCCTTCCTCTTCACATTTCCTTCCACTTGTTAAAAATAAAAGCTTTAATCACAGCTTCTAAGCACAGTGTAGTAAAACAACATACATTCCAAATTTTCCACTCATAATTTTTTAAGCCATCCACAAAGAGAGCACAGCTATGATGTAAATTAAAGAAGAATGTTATCAGAATATTATGTTCTAGGAGGACAAGGATTTTGTCTATTTTGTTCAGACTCCAGCCTGAAATGGTGCCTTGCATACAGAAAACATCCAGTGAGTATACGAATAATGGTTGGGTAGCTGCAGACTAAATACTTTTAAACTATACTGAATTCTTTACTCCTCAGTAGGTTGACAACCTAGATAAGTAAAAATAACAGAGAGGCTCCCATATTTAAACTGGATCCCCGAAAGATGCTATCATTTGGCATTGCTCTGGATTATTTCTTCTTTGTAAGGGAGTAAGAGAGGCCACTTGTGTTCAGTAGATTAAGAAATTTCCTTAACTCAGCTGATTGCTTTAATTAGAAAGGGAAAAAGAAAAACTCTTTGCCAAGATAGGTTAAGTACCAATGAATAATATGAAAGCTTCTACTCCTACTCACAGAACATCTATTAACTATCCCCTTTCAATGTTAGAAGTGTTTTTACATGACTTTATTAAGAAAGTAAAACACAACTATATTTAAGAACCAGTGACTTATTCTCAAGGTTAAAAGTGCTTTGAAATCCTTCATAAATTCACAAATGACTTTGTATACCCTTTCTTCAAGGCTCAAGTATGCATCACATATCAAATAAAACCTATTCACCTTATTTATTTGATGATCCTTAATACTATAAGCACATTTTAAGTTTCTCATGAGTGAAGTTTTTCATATTTCAATCATATAAATGTACTTTTCATTCACTACCTATTTTGAGGTGGAAGACATTCCATATAAACAAAAATCACAGCAAAACTAGAGACAGGTCTTATCCCCTCTATATCACTACCACTAACTGGTCCTATCTCTAAGATTAAGACAAGTTCCTTCATATCCAGAAGAAGGCTTTAAATCTTTGTCTCTCCTCCCTAAATATCAGACCATATTATACTGAACTGTCTTTCACTCACAAGGATAAAAATCATGTTCCCCAACTAGTGATGTGATTTTAAACTTTAAAAACTTTAATTTTCCAACAAACAAGTTATCAAAGCTAATAAATATAATCCTGGTATTTCAAAATAGTCCTAAAGAAAACTCAATCCATTTATTTTTGGCAAGTTAACATTAAACTATTTGGTGAGCCATAAAAGCTTTAAATTGGTAAACTGTTTTATAAATGTTATAAACCATGTTAAATGTATGTCTAATTTTGAACAAATTAAGATACTACAATTGACAAGCTACTCAGCTCTTGAAGTTTAACAACTTATTACAAAAGATATCATTATAAAAGCTATGCATGCCGTGCTCACTTCAGCAGCATACGAAACTGGGGAATGATACAGAGAAGATAAGCATGGCCCCTGTGCAAGGATGACAGGTAAATTTATGAAGCGTTTCATATTTTTCAACTTAATAAATTTCCTTTAAAAAAAAGAACTATGCACACCAAGCAATATCAAGATATTGTTAGCTGTGATAAAAGATAAAGGAAATTCTCTTACGCAATCTACACGTAGACCTTGCTACCTATCATCACTTGTCAACCCCCAACCAGGACCATTCCAGCCAATCCTAAAGAACACCTAGGGCAATATATAATATTCCACAAGGGTTCCAGGCACTAGAGTAACTTGCCAGAAACCTACAACCTCCAGATGGGTCCCCAAGCCCAGCCCCTCCTGAACATCATATAGTTCCATCTCCCTACCCCGTATTAGTGAAAGACCCTTCCAATATCAAAAATTTAGAATTTCCATAGCCCAAAAAACCCCAAAGAAAGGTATGGAAAGAGCAAAGGTGATGGTGGAATTATACATAGAAGACAGGACTTAACAAATGAATATGAATGCTGAATCACTAAAATGGTATCTCTTTTAGTCTCCAGTATCTTAGAGAAGCTAGAAGTAAAAACCTAAAATTGTGAAATTGTAACCCATGTCAAAGTCTGAAATATGTTCTACAACTAATTGTGGTGCTGTGTTTTGAAATTTATAGCTTTTTTGTATACAAATTATTGTTCACAAAAAAGGAAGGAAAAAAAGATTGATTGTGATGATAAAAAAGGATTTAAGCCTTTTAGCCTTCTATATTTTGCAGCAGCTAGAAAGAAACATATGAGAGAATAATACAATAGCCCATGACAAACTCTGGGATCTATCCTGTAATCACCTTTTGAAGAGTGCTTTCAAACCTACTGCTTTTTTATTTCTGTGCTTTGTATGTTATACTAGATAATAAAAAAAAAAAAATTTTTTTTGGTCAACGCCTAGAGTGGCACCAGAGTTTTGAACTGTGCTGTAGGGAGTGCTGACTGAGACTGCCTGGTCGTCTGGTTTGCAGATCGCGATGACCGTCCCCTCCCTAGAGGAGCTGGACTCCTTCAAGTACAGTGACCTGCAGAACCTGGCCAAGAGTCTGGGCCTCCAGGCTAACCTGAGGGTTTGAGTTTTTTTGTAATAAAGTTAGGAAGAAGACAAATCATATACCCAAAAAGGATGAAATATTCCAAATATGTAAAGAACTTGACAACACAACAACAAGAAAACAAACAACCCAATTTAAAAATGGGCAGACTTTCAGAGAAGATGGCGGCTTAGTAAGAAGCGCGGGTCTTAGTTCCTCCTCCAGAACAGCTACTAGGGAAGTAGAAACGGTACAGAACAGCTCCCGGAGCCACGACAGAGACCAAGAAGACAGCGTACCCCATTCTGGAATGGCTGACTGGCTGGGAGAACCCGCTGCAGTGAGATTACCGAGGGGCACGCGCTTCCCCGGGCCGGGGTGGCAGGCGGCCGGAGTCCCTCCCTCCCTCCTTCCCGGGCCGGCTGGGAGAATTGGACAGGCGGTCCCCTCAAGCCGCGGCGGCTGGCGCGCCCACCCCACGCGCGGCCCCCCGAACCAGCTGGGAGAATTGGATCGGAGATCTCCCAAGCCGTGGAGACCGGCGACCAGGGTCCTTTCCAAACACGTGGCTTCCCGGTCTGGCTGGGAACGGTGGATAGGCACTCCCCCAAGCCGCGGAGGCCGGCGCCCCCCCACCACGCTTGGTGCCCCGGGCCGGCTGGGAGATTCGGATTGGCACTCCCCCAAGCCGCTTCGGCTGGCGACCCTCCCCTACAGCGAGAGTTTTCCAAAGTTAAAGGAGCCACAGCATCTTTTACTGGTGGGACCAACAGACAGACGAGCGCCACGAGTGCCACCTATTGGGCAGGATAAGAAAAACAGAGCCCAGAGATTTCACAGAAAAATCTTTCAACCTGCTGGGTCCCACACCCAGGGAAATCTGATTAAATGCCCAGACGCCAGCAGAAATTAACGGATCACACTCGGAAAATTGAAGATATGGCCCAGTCAAAGGAACAAACCAATAGTTCAAATGAGATACAGGAGCTGAGACAACTAATGCTGAATATACGAACAGAAATGGAAAACTTCTTCAAAAACCAAATCAATAAATTGAGGGAGGACATGAAGAAGACATGGGCTGAACAAAAAGAAGAAATAGAAAATCTGAAAAAACAAATCACAGAACTTATGGGAGTGAAGGACAAAGTAGAAAAGCTGGAAAAAACAATGGATACCTACGATGGTGGATTTAAAGAGACAGAAGCTGGAATTAGTGAATTGGAGGATGGAACATCTGAATTCCAAAAAGAAACAGCAACTATAGGGAAAAGAATGGAAAAATTTGAACAGGGGATCAGGGAACTGAATGACAATATGAAGCGCACAAATATACATGTTGTGGGTGTCCCAGAAGGAGAAGAGAAGGGAAAAGGAGGAGAAAAACTAATGGAAGAAATTATCACTGAAAATTTCCCAACTCTTATGAAAGACCTAAAATTACAGATCCAAGAAGTGCAGCGTACCCCAAAGAGAATAGACCCAAATAGGCGTTCTCCAAGCCACCTACTAGTTAGAATGTCAGAGGTCAAAGAGAAAGACAGGATCTTGAAAGCAGCAAGAGAAAAACAATCCATCACATACAAGGGAAACCCAATAAGAGTATATGTAGATTTCTCAGCAGAAACCCTGGAACCTAGAAGACAGTGGGATGACATATTTAAATTACTTAAAGAGAAAAACTGCCAACCAAGACTCCTATATCCAGCAAAATTGTCCTTCAAAAATGAGGGAGAAATTAAAACATTTTCAGACAAAAAGTCACTGAGAGAATTTGTGACCAAGAGACCAGCTCTGCAAGAAATACTAAAGGGAGCACTAGAGTCAGATACGAAAAGACAGAAGAGAGAGGTATGGGGAAGAGTGTAGAAAGAAGGAAAATCAGATATGATATATATAATACAAAAGGCAAAATGGTAGAGGAAAATATTATCCAAACAGTAATAACACTAAATGTTAATGGACTGAATTCCCCAATCAAAAGGCATAGACTGGCAGAATGGATTAAAAAACAGGATCCTTCTATATGCTGTCTACAGGAAACACATCTTAGACCCAAAGATAAACATAGGTTGAAAGTGAAATGTTGGGAAAAGATATTTCATGCAAATAACAACCAGAAAAGAGCAGGAGTAGCTATACTAATATCCAACAAATTAGACTTCAAATGTAAAACAGTTAAAAGAGACAAAGAAGGACACTATCTACTAATAAAAGGAACAATTAAACAAGAAGACATAACAATCATAAATATTTATGCACCGAACCGGAATGCCCCAAAATACATGAGGAATACACTGCAATCACTGAAAAGGGAAATAGACACATCTACCATAATAGTTGGAGACTTCAATTCACCACTCTCATCAATGGACAGAACATCTAGACAGAGGATCAATAAAGAAATAGAGAATCTGAATATTACTATAAATGAGCTAGACTTAACAGACATTTATAGGACATTACATCCCAAAACAGCAGGATACACCTTTTTCTCAAGTGCTCATGGATCATTCTCAAAGATAGACCATATGCTGGGTCACAAAGCAAGTCTCAACAAATTTAAAAAGATTGAAATCATACACAACACTTTCTCGGATCATAAAGGAACGAAGTCGGAAATCAATAATAGGCGGAGTGCCAGAAAATTCACAAATACGGGGAGGCTCAACAACACACTCTTAAACAACGAGTGGGTCAAGGAAGAAATTGCAAGAGAAATTAGTAAATATCTCGAGGCGAATGAAAATGAAAACACAACATATCAAAACCTATGGGATGCAGCAAAGGCAGTGCTAAGAGGGAAATTTATTGCCCTAAATGCCTATATCAGAAAAGAAGAAAAGGCAAAAATTCAGGAATTAACTGTCCACTTGGAAGAACTGGAGAAAGAACAGCAAACTAACCCCAAAGCAAGCAAAAGGATAGAAATAACAAAGATTAGAGCAGAAATTTAAAAAAAAAATTTTTTTAAGATAAAGGAAAAATAAAATTGAGAACTCTTCTATGTCATGACATCCCATAATCCAGAAGCAAAATGTTTGCTATTAAAATTAAATTTGGGGGAAAAAATTAAATTTTGACAGGATTGTGGGAAGACAGTGGATCAGGGAGGCTCCAGCAATCAGTCCCTCTACCAGAACAATTATTAAACAAGCATGAACAGTCTGAATCAACTATTTAAAAATCCCAGAGTCTAGGAGAATACTGCAATATCTAGGGAAGAGGAGAAAAGAGCTGGTAAATAGCAGTAAATATTAGTGAACTGTACTCTGAGTATTGACCACCATCACCCATCTCCCAGCTCTCAAGGCAGGCAGCAGCAATGAGATACTCAACACTGCCCTTGGTGCAGCTTGCAGGTGCCAGGGTGGGATATAAAAACCTAGTTCCCCAAGATCCAGAAGAGTACAGTCTAATCACTGCTTTTGTTTTGCTACTTCAGATAGCTGCAGTGCCAGACTAGAAGGGCAGCTCATTGTTCCAACTTGCCTCAGGCAAAAAACAACAAAGGAGAACTTAAAGATAGTATCCTTCCTCAAAATTACAGAAAAACTAGTTAAAGTTTTTTAAAGTTAAAAACTTTACATTTACTGGACAAGTGCAGAATAAAGAAAAACCAACTTCAAAAAGCCACAGGACAAGCTCCTGGCACTTATACTGGCCCCTCTGCCATTTCCCAAGGCAGTAGAGAGACAACAAAAGTATTCCCTCTGTGGGTCCCTGACCTTGTTCCAGCTGACAAAGAACAATTTAGGAATTCCTCTCCAGCTTGCAGACCCTCCCAGAATTTGCCTTCTAAGCAAAAATAGTTCGAGACAGGGAAAGCTATGTAAGAAACAATTGAGTGGGCCTGGGGCAAAGGCTTATGTGCTTTAATTCCTGAGGTGGAGGACCCAAGGGAGAGAGAAGGTCTGTTTCCTGAGGAGCAATAGTCAAATTCCTGTAAACAAGGAACTCCTAAGACACTAGCAAGCTCAAGTCCAGGAAAAGACCCAGGCCAACAAGACAGGAGGACCCTGTACTTGGCATTTCGCATTTGATTGATTGGTTTGTTAGCTCTTGGTACTCAAGAAAATCTGTCATATTACTGGCTAAAAACTTAAAAAATAAACAGTTGTGCAACTAAATCCCAGAGATGATATTTCAAAATAGTAAAAGGTAAAGTGTACAACAAAATATTACAAAGACAAAGAAACAGGAAATATTGGCTCATCCAAAGGAAGTGAGATATTCTCTCTAATCTTTCTGAACAAAAAGCCAGAAAACCAAACTGTGGGCATACCAGACTAAGACTTAAGAAAAATGATCTTCAGTATACTCAAGCAGATGAGGGAAATACAGACAAAGAACTGCAGGATATCTGGACAACATTAAATGAACAATATCAGAATCTCAGTAATGAGAAAATTTTAAAAGAAACCAAAACTACTTAAGACTACCACAATAACTGAAACATAATAATTCCAGGACGGTTTTAACAGTGGACTGGAGCTGACAGAATAATCAGTGAAACTGAGTCAGGCTGAGGATGAGAAAGAAAAAAAAAAGAATTAGAAAAAGCAAAAGAAGCCTAAGAGACCTATGTGATATCATCAAGTACCAACACAGAGGTAGGAAGTCCCAGAGGGAGAGAAAGATAAAAAAGCAGAAAGAATATCCAAAGAAATAATAACATAAAACTTTCCAAATTTGGCAAAAGACTCAACATGCACATTCAGGAAGCCCATCAAACACCGAACAGGATAATCTTGAAGAAAAATACATCCAGACACAGTGGTCAAACTGTCAAATCCAAAACATAAGGAGAGCTCTGACAGCTGCAAGATAAAAGCAACTTGTTATGTTTCAATCATATTAAGGCCAGTTTCTCAACAGAATCCACAGGGGCAAGGAGGCACTAGGTTGAAATACTTTAGTGTTGAAAGAAAATAAATGCTGCCTACCAATTTTATATTCAGTGATATAATCCAGTGATATAATATATATAATAACATATAATATAAAATCAGTGGTTCAATGGTATAATGTTCACCTACCATGTGGGAGATGCAGGTTTGATTCCTGGCCCATGCAAAAAAATAAAGAAGAAATTAAGACATTCCAAGACAAACAGAAGATGAGGGAAGTTCATCACTAGACCCGCCCTACAAGCAACGCTGAAGGGAGCTCTTCAGACTGAAAGGAAAGAACACTCCACAGTGGATCAAAGTAGCATAAAAAAAAAAGTAAAGGTAACCATTTTGGTAATTATAAACGCCAGTACTACTGTATTAAAGTTTTCATACATAACTCCACTTCTTACATCTTACAAGCGTTAAAATGCAAATAATAAAAAGTAATGATTAGGGCGGATAATGGTGGCTCAGTGGCAGAGCTTTCACCGCCATGCCAGAGACCTGGGTTTGATTCCCCGTGCCTGCCCGTGCAAAAAAATAAATAAATAAAAATAAAATAAAATAATTTTTAAAAAGGTAATGTCTAATCTATGGTTTTAGACATACAGTATATGAAGATATTTATAACAACTAACAAAAAAAATAAGAGGACAGAGAATATAGGAACAGTGTGTTTGTGAATGCTACTGAAGTTAAGTTGGTATCAAATAAAAAATGATTGTTAAATATTTAGGATGCTACATTTTAACTCCATGGTCACCACAAAGAAAATATGAAAAATATGTCCAGAAAGAAATGAGAAGGGACACAATATGGTACAATACTAAAAACCAAAATGAAATAAATATGGAAGTAAGCATTAATGGAAAAATTGAGGGTCAAAAAATATATAAGACTTGAAAATTCTAAACAGCAAAATGGCAGGCGAAAGTCCTGCATTATTAGTAGTTACTTTAAATGTAAATAGCTTAAACTCACCCCTCAAAAGACGGAGATTGGCTGAATGGATAAAAAAAGTAGGACTCAACTCAACTCTATGCTGTTTACAAGAGATTGTTCAAATTCAGACACAAGCAGGTTGAAACAGAAAGGATCAGAAAAAGTATACCATGCAAGCAGTAACCAACAGAGAGCTGGGGTAGTTATACTAATATCAGATAAACTGTTAAAGGGAGAAAGGTGGTTATGTAATGATAAAGAGATCAATTAAAGATAAAGAAATAATTATAAATATAGATGCACCTGACAGCTGAGCCCTAAAACACATGAAGCAAAGAGTGACAGATTTGACGGCAGAAATGCCGTCATTTGACATTTAAGAGTAGGAGATGTTAATATATCACTTTCAATAATGGATCGAGGGTGGGCCACCGTGGCTCAGCAGGCAAGAATGCTCACCTGCCATGCCAGAGGACCCAGGTTCGATTTCCGGTGCCTGCCCATGTAAAAACCAAACACCAAAATAAATAAATAAATAATGGATCTAATACCTAGACAGAAGACTAATAAGGTAACAACAGAAGACTTGAACGATATTCTAAACCGAATGTATCAAGAACACGTCATACAACAGCAGCAGAAAACACATTTGTCTCTAGCACACATGGATCCTTCTCCAGGAGAGACTGTATGTTGGGTCACAAATAAGTCTCAATAAATTAAAAAATATTAAAATCACACAATGTGTTTTCTCCAACCACAATGGAATGGAACTAGAAATCTATTAGAGTGAGAAATGGAAAACGCACAAATATGTGAAAATTAAACAATGTACTCAAACAACCAACAGGTTAAAGAAAAAATTACAAGGGGAATTATCAAATATCTTGAGACAAGTGAAAATGAAAACACAACACACAAAAATTTATGGAATGCAGCAAAGACAATGAGAAAGTCACAGCTCTCTAAACACTTACATTAAAAAGGAGTATCTCAGGGGTGCAAGGGTAATTCAGTGGTAGAATTCTTGCCTGCCATGGAGGAGACCCAGGTTCAATTCCCAGATCATGCACTTCCCAAATAACAAACAATTACAACAAACAAACAAAAATTAAACAAGTGGTGCTGCAATGACAGGATACTCATATGGAAAAATAATGAAATGTGGCCCTGCCATACAGCATACAGGGGGGGAAGAAAAGATTACCTCACATTGGAAATCTAACCTCAAAACTGAAGGATCTATATCCAGCAATCCCATTTCTAGGCATATACCCAAAAGAACTGAAAGCAGGAACTTGAAGAATTATTTGCACACCAATGTTCATAGTGGCATTATTCACAATTGCTAAAAGATGGAAGCAACCGAAGTTTCATCAACACATAAATGGATAAACAAATGTGGTATATATACAATGGTGTACAATGGTGTGTTATTTGATCATAAAAAATGTTAAAAAGTTCTGTTACACAAATAACATGAATGAACCTTGAAGATGTCATTTTGAGTGAAATAAGCCAGGCCCAAAAGGACAATTATTCTATGATCTCACTAATGTGAAATAATTAGAATAAACAAATTCATAGGGTTAGAAACTAGAATATAGGTTACCAGAGAGCAGGTGTGAGGGTAGGGAATAGGGTGTTAATGCTTAAATTGTACAGTTTCTATTTGGGATGATGGACAACTTTTGGTAATGGATGATGATGATGGTAGCACTGAAACATGTCTGAATGCAGATTGTAAATATGTTACTAGAATCAAAATTTAAAAACAGATATCCACAGAAATGTACAATACAAACCATGAACCCTAGAGTAAACTGTGGACTACAGTAAATTGTACAATTATAAAAACGTTCTTTCATCAATTGTAGCAAATGTACATAAATGCCAGGTGTTAATAATAGGTTAGTATTTAGTAACTTTTATACGCATGATTTTTCAGTAAACTTACAACTTCTCTAATAAAAATATTAATTAACTAATTGAAGGAATGAAATAAATCACCTCGAAATTTGAATGAAAAACTAAATATATGAGGTGCCACATGGTATTTATGTTTCCTAGGATGCTAGATGCTACTAAAAAGTCAATCTCAAAATCTTCAAATATCTTGGGCCTAATCTTGGGTGGGCTTGGCCTGTCCTTTGTGAGTCTAAGTGCTGTAGAGACGAATCCCAGGATCGAGGGCTCAGCCTTGTGATTTGGTGGTCTCCAATGTTGGCAAAAGTGTTAGAGGTTCTCCAAATGAGGAAGCTGAATACTTTCTCCTTCCTCTCCGTTCCCCCAGGGGGACTTGTTAAATACTTCTTTTGCTCACTGTCCAGGTCCTTTGGGGTTTATTGGAGCATCACACTAACCTGGACTATCGAGCAGGATTTCATGCCCCATTCAGGATTACATGTGCTTGTGGTGTTGAATAAACTGTCCATACAAGTTGGATTAGGAAGTACACTATCCAAGGTATAAATTTTGCACCAAATGAACATCTCTCCTTCTAGTCTCGCACAGAAATTGAAGTTGTAAAATGTGGACGATATCTTTTACCCAGTCTGCTGATATACCTTAGTCATATCCAGATCAGCTTCATTCATATCTCTACTCAACGTCTGATCACTTTTTCAGCTTTTTAAACAGTTTCTGTATGGGTACTGCTGACTTTCCTAGCTTCAGAGCGCTACCTTTGAGTCTCAGGTGTCAAATATACACCTGAAGTTTCTTGAAAAGACCATGTTATATACAAACAGCCCAGTATCTCAGAATTTAGAATTAACAGTTACACCTCCTAAATGTATGTGACTGATGTAAAAACTTACAATCTAGGACTCTTTACAATACGCCCCAACCTGAAAAGCAATACCCTCGACTTTAGTTCACTGAATTTTTATATTAAAGTTAGTTCACATGATTGAGGCATGATAATATTTGTTTCTGTCCCTGACATTTCATTCTGCATACAGCTCTTAGGGTTCATTTATCTAATTGCATGCTTCACAACTTCATTCCTTCTTGTGCACTCAGTAGTCCATTGTATGTATACACCATATTTCCCCCTTCCATTCCTCAATCTCTGTACCCTTCGGTCACCTTCATTCACTGTGGAACCTGAACAATGTCACCAGAAACACCAGTGTGCAGACGTCCATTCATGTCCCCACAGTCAGTTCTTCCGGGTATATGCTGAGCATCAGGTTTTCAGTATCATATGACAAACCCACCTCTGGCCTCCTGTGGAACCGCCACGCTTCCCTCCAAGAGGCTACACCTCCCATTTCCCTACCAACAGTGAATAGGTACATCTCTTTCTTTGCATTTTCTCTAGCACTTGTTTCTCTCTGCTTCTTTTTTTTTAACTTTTTTTTTTTATTGTAGAGTATAACATATATACAAATCAAAGAAATAAAAAGGTAATCGTTTTCAAAGCACTCTTCAATAAGTAGTTACAGGACAGATCTCAGAGTTTTTCATTAGCTACCATACAATCCTCTTATATTTTTCCTTCTAGCTGCTCCACAATATAGAGGCTTTAAATATTTTTTTATCATCGCAATTGCGTTTTCTTCCTTATTTTTGGGGGGAAAAATAACATATACACAAAAGAAGACATAAATTTCAAAGCACAGCACCACATTAGTTGTAGAACATATTTCAGGGTTTGACATGGGTTACAATTCCACAATTTCAGGTTTTTACTTCTAGCTGCTCTAAAATACTGGAGACTAAAAGAGGTATCAATTAAAAAAAAATTTTCAAATAGTTTGAAAACTCTGTTAACACTATACTTTTGGAAAACTTCACATCATTAACAATTTGGTAAAGGGTTCTTTTTATATAACATTAAACCAACTAATAGTCACATTACTCAAGTTACTACAAATAGCAATCTCCTGCATGGGGAGAATATACATGGGATGTTGAAAATTCTATCCTAATCTTCTTAAGCTACATTTGCACAAATAGGTTAAATCACAGTAGAAAAATATTATTTGAGAAAAGGTTCCAAAATAGCTAATCAGAAATCATTCCAATATACTAAACTTGGCCTAAAAGACCAAAGGTTATTATTTTAAATTGATGCATTGATTCAAGCAAGCATCACCAACAAAAACAAGGATGAAATAAAGACAGATTATGAAGTTCAATGAGCTCTTTCTTCTTCATCCATTCTTATTAGATCAGCTGCTAGAAGATGATGGCAACCTCTGTCTTTTTTTTGACATGGGCAGGCTCCAGGAATCGAACCCAGGTCTCTGGCACTAAGCCACTGTTGCCCACCCAAACTCTGTCATTTTAAAAAGTTTATGGAAGTCAAGAAAAAACACAAAAAATAAATTTTCCCAAAACCTACCCTACCTTATCTTCACTGTTTAGTTTTTGTACAGGATAGTGAAATGGGAAGATTACACAGGTGGGCTCTATCCCATTTCTAGGAATCGTATCGTTTTACCAAATCACTAATCAGTTTTTTTAATCGACAACACTGCAGATATGATGTGTAAAATACGACCTAAAATAAAACTTTAAAGTTGTTAATATAAATATCAGTATTCATTTCAAATTCAGAAATGAGTTCACTACGGAAAAAAAATAATCAAATACAATGTGAAAAATCACTGAAAATCCAGAAACACCATTTTCCAGAAAATTCTCTTACCACTAATTGGTTTTATACTTCAACTATTACTTAGGAAATTTTGCTACTAGAACTTTGGAATTGAAAAAAAAATTTATTATTAGTCTATTAGTTGTCTGCCAAGTAATTTCTGCTTAAATCAGTGAACAGTGAAAGGCATGCTTCACAGGCAAAATAAAATCTTTCAAGTGCTGTACTTTAATAAGTCCATTTTATTCACTTTATTAATATCTTATGAAGGACTGTAGAGGTAGAATTATATTCTTACTACTTTCTATGCTGGTATTGTCACAAAAATTAAGATAGTTTTATATAATATATAGATAATCATATAGCACAAGTAATATATTAAGTAGAACCAGTAGGTACAGGGAAAAAAAAAACATTCACTCCCAGTACTGTGCACAATATAAGAAACATTTACCAACCCAATTATGAGAGGTGGTTTACCTGGAAAGAGTTCACAATTCTTTCACTACTAACTCAAACAGTTTTTGATGAATCTTCACAATCACTAAGCAATGTAGCATAGCAAATTCTACTCTTCCCAGAATGCCAACAGACAGGCAATCACATTTTTATTCAGGACTCCACAAATGATCTAAGTTACAGGAAAATATTGTAACTTTCAAAAAGAGCCACTTTTTCTGAATTCGTCAACTTGTGAATCAGGGTTTTTTAAATGTACAGCTATTTAGACATCACACTATCCCTTTAGTTAATGTAATCTTAGGGATTTAGTAATATTGAATTACTAATATAAAAACAGTATCTACTAACATGACTATTAAACAAACTAAAAAAGGCTTCCATCTATTACTGGGGTCTTCGTAGAAATCAGCTAGCCAGTGTGAGAAAGCAGGTGTCAAAAGCTCTGACAGTCACATCTAAGAATCATCACACTAAAAAATTAAAAGGATAAAGTAAAAAAAAAAAAAAAAAACCGAAAAACTGGGGAACTCTTAATAGGTATGAAGGTTTGAATAATATACTACTTCAAGCAGATAATACAACACAAAGAACCACAGCAGTAACTGTGATATGCCTCTCAGAGCAAAAAACAAATGAACAGGGAAAAACACAACCATTAAAAAAAAGGACAAAGACGGCATTGAGAGAAGGCACATTTATAAAACAGGATTATTCCTGAAAGAAAAGGTGTTGACCAAAAAATCTATTCTAAATACTAAGTTTTTAAAGTTCTATTTAAACCACATATTGTCCATTTGAAGACCTACAAAAACATTTCTTTAAAAAGTTACACTTTCCTATAACTTCAACTATATTAGGGAGAAAAAAAAAGTCTGTACTCTTGGAAATGACTAATGTAATAATCAGAATAACTTGCCTCATTATTTATTTAGAAATGCTCTATTTAAAAGTAGGCCAACAATAGGAACTTCGCCATTGCACAACAGAGAAAGTAAATGAAATAATGTCTATCGGCATTCACGTGTGGATGGCATGTTTCTCCATCTCCTAGAACGTACTGTCCACCCTGAACAATTTACCACTTTGACATCCATGCAGTAGCTCAAATAAAGTGAGTTCCTGCGTTAATCCCACAATAAACCTCAATAATTCTCACATGACGGAGTTGTAAATGTGACAGAAAAAAGAAATTTTCCTAAAACAACATAAAATGCTAAGGACTACTCAAATTCCTAAATAACCCTTTTACAAAACTGCTACCAACTTTACTTTGATACATTAAACACGTGAAGTCTATTTTAAAAGGTCTTTAAGACTTCATCAAAACAATTTCCTAGCTGCTCATATGTCTTCTTTTAAAGTTTTCAAGGCGTTTTTAGACCAACTTGAATACTGATGAGTCTGGGCCGCAAAAGGGCAAATGTTCTCAATTTGCTAAATCTGATATTAAAAGTCGTGCAACTTAAAAATGAAGAAACAACTATTTTTAACCCTCACTGAAACACCTCACTTTAAAAAGCCTTCCAATATTTTCATATTCTACCTTTAATAATACAATTTATTTCTTTTAAAGGACGTTAGGCTCAATTATATTAGGGATAAAGTGGTCTGCCAAATAAAGCTGGCCAGGCCACTCTTTAATGGGCGTCTTAATAGACTGGAGTACGGCATTCGTCACGAACTAACAGTAAAGACACCAGCTTTCCTTAACCTCACTGTTTAAAAGAATGACATCCGAAAAGGACGCTGCTGGGGGAGGGAGAGAAGAGAAGCCCTGAAAAGAAAGAGAAAAGATTTAAAGCCATTAAGGACGAAGGCGAGGATGAGCAGTATAGACAGAAGAGCAAGATTTAACAAGGAAGTGAAGCGCAGGGTCGGACAGAAGCCAATGAGGAAACAAATAGAGAAAGGTAGTGTTCTCAAATAGGACAAGCACTAGGCAAGAAAGAGTTAAGGCCTGAGGTAGCCCCAATGCTTTCGTGTGAAAGGGACACTTACAGACTAAGGCAGAGAAAAGGAAGAAGCAGTTCATTTCACGGCGCTCGAGCAAACTAACATGCCTTGCTCGGCGCCTCTCCCAAGTCTTCAGGACAGCTAAGGCGGCGGCTGCGAAAAGGGCCTACCCAGGTGCCACGGGCGGCGTTCCGCTCCCCCAGGTTCGGCGGCAGGACGGGGATCAGGCAAGGATTAGAAAAGTCAGAGGCCGTGACCATCGCTCGGCGGCGCCACGAAAACAACCCCCGGACCTCGGCGGTGGCCGGGAACCGTTTCCCCTCCGCCCCGGACGCCAAGCGGCCTTACCTGGGGCGGGAGAGGCAGGCGAGAACTAGGGCGTCTCGCTCGCGCCAAGCGCAAAGTTCCCCTGCTGCACTCAGCCCAGGTTTCCAACCGAGGCGCGACCCTGCCTCCGCCGCGGCCAGCCCTCGGGGCCTCGGCCGCCGCCTCCGGAGCTGTTTACACCGTTGGGCCCCGCACGCCGCCGCCGCCGCCGCCGCTGCCGCCTTCTCTCCACCCTAGCGCCGCCGCCGAGTCCGCCGCCGCCACCTCCTCCGCCGCAACCTCGTCTCTCTGAAGCATCTTCCAACCACCGAGCCCTGAGAAACAGAAAGTCCAGCCGCGACGGCAGGAAACTCCCCCGCAACTGCTAGGGGGGCCAGTAAGTCAGAGAACCGGCGGCTTTTCCGCCATTGAGCAGCAGCCGCTGGCCTCCTTCTACAACCTCCACCCCGCACTCTCGTTCTTCCCCGCCCCTCAGCGAGCCCCGCCCCCAACACCCACCCATCGGGGGGAGGAACGCCGCACGTCCTTTGGTGCATCCGGTTTGCTGGGGCACCTGTCAGTCATCAGTCTCCCGCCCATTTCGACGGCCTTCTGTACCTCCGTGCTTAGCTTTCCCCGCCCACCTTGCCCCGCCTCTGAGATCCTAATTTCCCATTTGGTGTCAATGACCACCTGTAATTGGCAAGGTCATCTATCCATCAAACACCGCCCACTGAGTGAGACCCAACCTTTCCTTACCATTTACTTCTTTCAGGCCCGCCTCAGCCATACCCTCCCGGACGTCATGGACCAATCCACACCACCAACCATAAGTAGAGGGCTCCTTCAATCAAATAACACCCACCTGCGCTCCGAACTCTGACGATTTCCTCTTCTTATTGGCCCAAAGAGTGGCCCGAACCCTCAGTCATTGGTTTACTTTACATGTCCGTCACTGAGCCAATTTCCAAGTCCGTCACACCGGCTTTTTTCAAACGAGCTCGCAAAAGGCGGGCAACTATCCGAATTACGATTGGTCAGTCTTCGAAAACAGTCCAACCCAGAGACTCTGTGCGGATCTTTCCTATTCTGTGAGGACCGTGCCCCCTTATTTTTTACCTTAAGCCTTGCGTAAAACACGCGACATAAAGGACCCAAAGGGCTGTCCAGTTATAGGTGAGGTCTAGTCCCACCGGAATTGCAGGGCTTGGCTACTGATTGGCTGACAAAGTCCTCCTAGGCTCTCATTGGAGGTTATTAACGCCTCTCAGGAGTAGAGACTGGAAGGGACAGCACAGGCGATGATAAGAAGCAGTCTAGAGAGGGGTGGTGGTTTTCTTTAGCGAGTGGGCGGGCCTCCCGCGGAAAAGGGAAACTCCAGGGGCAGGGCCTGCGGGGGGGGAGGTGTTACGGGGTGGGGAAAAGCCCGGATGTTCCCTAAAATGAAATCATCGCCGACCAATGAGAACCTCTGAACCGGGATACCTGCCTGACCTGTCGCCAGAAGCGACAGAGGAGGGAGTGAAGCTGCAAAGCATTTTAAGAAAACGGGACAGTTGATCCCTCAGGAGGTTTCTATGCTGTTAGGGATTATTTTTATTCTTTCTAGCCCATTACTGTCTGGCATTCAGCTTATTTTCATATTTTGTTCTCAATCAGCATTGACTTTTTAAAAAGGAAAAAAAAAAAAATTCCCGGACCACGTCTCTGACATTCATTCATTCATTCCACGGTTCCTGCACACCTGCTAATCTCCAGGCACTGTACACAGAGCTAGGGATAAAACATAAATTAGGTACCCCAATACAAGATGGTTTGTACTATAATTCAGATATGTGCAAGGGTTAGGTACCCCAATACAAGATGGTTTGTACTATAATTCAGATATGTGCAAGGGATGGCGGTGACATAGAGGTTCTTCTCTATGGATAGGTTTACCAAGGAAGGCGTCATAAAGATATAGGGTGTGCCTTGAATGAATGATAGCAGTTCAACAGCCAGATGACGAAGTGGACTTGATTCCTTCAGCAATGGAATTAGACTAGAAGGTGCATACAGTTTAATCCACCCACCCACCCATTCCCCCAAGAAAACTAAAGTGTAATGGAGAAATTTTAATACTTACCTTTTTTAAATTGCAAATTCCCTGAAAGACGATTTAAACCTCACTCATATTTGGGTGTAAATTGGTTTGGGCAAACAATCTAAGACTCAGTAGAGTGCTATTCAGTTTAGAAGCTAGCCAAGTTTGGGAGAGAAGAGCAAATTTAGGAATAGGACAATTTGCCCTATCTTGGTGATAAGGCAGAAATACTTGTTTCTAATTCAGATTTTTTTCCCCTTTTCAAGTTTGCCTAAGGATGGTGTTTCTAGCAGCATGGTGGCTAACCACCAGCCTCAGAACCACCCATGCCTACAGAATCGGGGACTCCAGCAACAAGTCGCAGAAATAAAAATTTTTAACTAGTTCCCCAGGTGATTTCATGAACGCTAGTGTTTGAGATCCTCTGGCACAGGGTATTGGGGGGAGGCATAAACTAAAATTCAGTTTCACTCTTCTGCATTACCTTTCTCATGTTGGGAAGAAAAAAATAAAGAAGATAAAGAAACAGACATATTTAGATCTCACCTTTCCTTTATCCCTTTTATTATCAGTACAGTATCATGCAGTTCTCAGGAAATACTTCTTAACTGATTTATAGAATACATTTCCTTAATTCATATTCTTTTCCCTAACACACCTTATTTAAGGGGAAGGCAGTCAGATGCCCCAGCTTCCAAAACAGAACCATGCAAATGATATATACATATTTTTTTTAATAGAGACAACTTGGACCCTTGTCTTGAGAAGTCAAAGAACTTCAGAAGGGCATCTGAGCAATTTCTTGACCTGCTTGATTTCCTTCTCCCTATCCCTTGGTTTACCCCAAAACTCTTACAAAACACAACTTTGCATTTTCTATTTGTGCCTAATTGCTAAGCAGAACACTACTGATTGCATACCATTCACTCTTTCAACCCATTAGAAAAAAAGATGTATTGAGTACCGTTCTAGGTGCGGAGAATCAACAGGAACTGAACAGATGTTTAACTTTCCTTTATGCTTTATTTGATTGAAGCACTAAATCATTAAAGAAGGCCCAAACATGATCAACCATTTATAATTTTAAAAGGAAAATTTTTGCCAAAGGGATGTAAACGGTCTTGGACTTTCATACTGTCCTCTCTCTTCCATAGCCCCCAATCTCAACCATCTACCCTCTTCACACTCAGTTTGTTTTTGTTTTTGCTTTTTTAATATTTTTCATTAAGAAATCTTCACACACATACAATCCAACCTTATTATACAATCAATGGAGCACAATATCATCACATAGTTGTATATTCATCACCACGATCATTTTTAGAACATTTGCCTCATTCCAGAAAACAAAAGAAAAAGAAAAAACTCATGCATCCCATATCCCTTACCCTCCCTCTCATTGACCACCAGTATTTCAATCTACCCAGTTTTTTACCCTTTATCCCTGCCCCCATTATTTATTTATTTTTCATCCTGTTTTTTTTTTTAACTCATCTATCCATACTCTGGATTATAGGAGCATCAGACACAAGGTTCTCACTATTACATAGTCACATTGTAAAAGCTGTATAGTTAGAGTTGTCTTCAAGAATCAAGGCTACTGGAACACAGTTCAACAGTTTCAGGTACTTCCCTCCAGTCATTCCAATACACCATAAACTAAAAAGGGATATCTATATAATGATACGAATAACCTCTAGGATAACCTCTCAACTCTGTTTGAAATCTCTCAACCACTGAGACTTTACTTTGCCTCATTTCTCTTTCTCCCCTTGGTCCACACTCAGTTTGCAATTCAACCTCTGCATATCTCTCTTCCAAGCTCAGTCCATGCAGTATTCTCAAAGTGGTCCGAAAATCAGCAGCAGCAGCATAACTTGAGACTTCATAGAAGACCAAATTCACAGTCTCATGCCTGATCTACTGAATCAAACACACACGCACGCACACGCACACATACACAGACACCTGTATTTAAACAAGCACTCCAAGTGATTCTATTGTGCTAAAGTTGAAAAACATTGAGCTGTAAATCTTCCATCTATGCCCATGAATCCATCTTTTCTTAACCATCAGGAATCATCTTTCATACCTATCACCTCATCATTTCCCAGAATCTTCTCTCTGCCTGTCTCTTGGTTTATTCTCCCTACCTTGAGGAGATTTTTATTCAATGGCCCCGTTTACCTATGCCTTCAAATATTCATCTGGGTCATAAACATCTACAAAACTCCATCATTAGGGCCCTAATTTACTATTATTGAGTACATCATAAACATAGAATATGTCATAAACATTATTGCATACCTTCATAGTGGCATCTGCTATTAGCTAGCAGTGTGATTTGAACTGGTTAATAACTAAGCTCTCTGAGTCTTAGTTTGCAGGGCTGCTATAACAAAATACCACAAACTGGTTGGCTTAAACAGCAAGAATTTATTGACTCAGTTTGGAGGCTAAAAGTCTAAAATTAAGGTACTGGCAGGCTGTGCCTTCTCTGAAGTCTGTAGCATTCTGGTAGTGGTTTGCTGGCAATCAATCTTTACTCCATCACATGGTAAACTCTGTTTTCTCCTGTGGCTAGAACATCCATGTCCAAAATTCCCTTGCTAATAAGGACTCCAGGCATGTTGGATTAAGACCCACCCTGATGCAATTTGGCTTCATCTTAATAAGATTTACAAATGAGTTCACATCTGCCAGACCAGAGGTTAAGGCTTGAACATGTCCTGTGAGAGACTAATGGAATGCAATATATCAGAAATCGATCAGCATTTATGAAGGGGATTTATCAAGGTACAAGTTTACAGTTCTAAGGGCATAAAGATGCCCAAACTAAGGTATCCAGAGAAGGATATCTTGTCTCCAAAGAAAAGCCAATAACTGTAACATGGGAAGGTATGTGGCCGGCATCTGTTGGTCCTTGTTCCCGGTTCGCTTGCCTTTAGCTTCTGATTTCCATGACTTTCTCTTTAGCTGTCTGTGGGTCTTGACTTAGCTGCTCTGGGGGTTTCCTCTCTTAGCTTAGCATCACGTGGAAAGGCACATGGCTACTTCTGCTGGGCTCAGTTCCTGATCAGCCTCTGTCATCTCTCTCAGTTCCTGGCATATCTCTGCAGTTTCAAACCTCTCTGTCTAAGCTTTCTCCTCAATATTTCCATATCAGCTCTTTTAAGGACTCCAGTAAACTAATCATGGCCCACCTTAAATAGGCAGAGTCACATCTCCTCTAATCAAAAGGTCACACCACAATTGGGCATGTTACATCTCCATGAAAACAACCTAAACAAAAGGTCCCATTCTACAATATTGAATCAGGATTAGAAGAACAAGGCTTTTCTGGGGTACATAAGATTCAAACCAGTACAGTCATATACCAAAAGGTGCATGTATTCATTCAACATTTTTACCTGCCTGTTACATGCCAGTCGCTGTATTCTTGCTGACAAGGAGCTTCAATGTCAAACTCCACGTAGTCTGATTCAGCTTCTGTCTCATCCACTTCTTAATCACTGGAAATGTTTGGCTAATAAATCTTTTTCTTCAATTAAAAAAATGGAACCAGTACAAATCTATAAATATTTATTAAACATCCACTGCCACCCAGGTACTAGGAGGTGACACTCTGCCTTTGAAATAACTCGATCCTTACTATGTCCTTGGAAATGTTCAACACTGACTTTCATGAAACCACAAAATAGTTTCCCTCAGAAGTGCTTCTCAAATAATTCCAGAGGAAGACTCTTTAGGACTGAGGAAATTAAATTTTTATCCCAGGTTCTCCTGGGATTTAGCAAGAAGTGGGCCATACATGAAGTAAGACTACAATAAGAATTTTGCCCTCTACTTCATATTTGTTAATACTTATTTCAATACTAAAATAAAGTTTAAAATATTTATCTTTAGCAGAGGAAAAAAATCTTTTTTTCAAGTCCTTGTCAAATGTTTGGTATGAAATATGTTTGGTATGATTAGTTGAAAACCAAAACAGTGTTGCTTAAATAAATGTGGGGTGGGATGGGGGGTGTATGTTTTGTACATAATTCTGGAGGCAGGCAATGGTTTCTGGGCCAGTGTATCTAAAATTATCTTGTCACCTCACTATTTCAGGAAGGTTGCTACAGTTTCAGATAAGATGTCCAAATTCAAGACAATTGGGCATGAAAGAATCACATGGCTATCCCTAGTTGCAGGGAAGCCCCGTGAAATTAGAGAACTGTGGCGCCATGATTTGCTTAGAGCAGAGGTTCTCAAATTTTACTAAGCATCACAGTCACCTGCAGGGCTGGTTAAAACACAGGTTGCTGGGCCCCACCCCCAGAGTTCTAATTCAGTACAATGGGGTCTTAGAATTTGCATTTCTAACAGCTCCCAGGTAATGCTGATGATGCAAGTTCAGGGATCACACTTTGAGAACCACTGGCTTAGCTGGTAATAGCCACTGTCTAACCCAACTGGAAGCTAGAAGACCTGCTGATTGTGCCTATCCAGGTAACAGGGCAGGATGGAAAAAGGCGAAGGGACAGCTGGATAATGTAGAAACAACAGTAGATATCTAACACACACATATTTGAATTTTAAACCATTTATTTCTAGTTATGCAACTAGTCTTTCTCTGTAGTTAAAGAAATTTCAAGGCACAAAAGCAAAGAAGGGAAATATTTAGAAGAAAATCCTAAATCAATAGTTTTCAAACTACAGTCTGAGGATTCCTGAGGTTTTACAGGGTCAAAATGATTTTCCCAATAATACTAAGATGTTATTTGTTTATTTCACATTCATTCTCTGAAAAGTATACGGTGAAGCTGTCCAAGGCCTACATGGCATGTTCTGTAGCAAAATATTAAATGCAAAAGCAGATACCAGAATCCAACCTCTTCATTAAACCAGATATTAAGGAGATTTGCAAAAATGTAAAACAATGTTTCCCACCTCACTAATTTTTTATTTTGAAAAATATGCTTCACACGGAAAAATTATTTATGTGAAAATGTAATGGGTTTATTGTTGTTAATTTTCTGAATTAATAAATGTTTTGAAATTTGCTCTATTTTAATTTCTAATACAATAAATGTTTATAGATATAACCCACATAAAGAAAACCTCTTCAGGGTCCCAAGATGTTTTAGAACAGCCCTAAATCATACTCCAGTTAAGGCTAGCTCCAAAGGTAAACCAGCTTTAGTCATTTTAATGAATTAATGGTGGGGGAGGTGTAGGAGAAGAGAGAAAGATGATCCAGAAAGTAAAATGCCTGCCTCACTTTCTTTATTCCATTTACCTCTTTTAAACCTTTTCTAATTTCCCATTTACCCTTTTTTTAGCCTGGCATGGATTTGGCTCCAAAGGGTGTTTTTATTATTATTTTTTTCAGTTTGGCTACACCTTTAATAATAACGACTTCAAAAGGTCCTATTGAGTTAGTTTTACAGATTAAGACTAAGAACCTGTCTGTTGTTGGGACACTGCTGTGGTGGACTCAACCCACCACAAAGGATGACAGCACAATTGGGCTACGACAGGGGCTCCTAACATATTTGTTTTGTTTTGTTTTCTTGTCTTTATTGTGAAATATAACATACATACAAAAAAAAGCAATAATTTTCAAAAGTACATTTCAACAATTACAGAACAGATAGCAAAGTTTGGCATGGGTTACCATTTCACATTTTCAGGGTTTTCCTTCTAGCTGCTCCAAAACACTGGAAGCTAAAAAAAATATCAATATAGTGATTCAACAGTCATACTCGTTTGTTAAATCCTGTCTTCTCTGTTGTAGCCCCTCTTTCTCCTTTGATCCTACTCCCAGTCTATAGGGGTCTTTGGGCTATGTCCATTCTAACTTTTTCATGTTGAAAAGAGATGTCAACAATATAGTATAAGGGAATGGAACTAGTTGATTTCTTGGAGAGGCTGGTCTCTCTGGGTTACAGGACTTACCTGGCCTAGAAACCTTCTGGAGGTTGTAAGTTTCAGGAAAGTAAACTTAGTTCATGAAACTTTTGTTAAGTCTCAGAGTCCTGGGCATTCTTTAGGGTTAATGGGAATGATGTTAGTTGGTGTATGGCAAACTATGACAATTAGCAATATCTAGCTGAAGCTTTCATAAGAGTAGTTTCCAGAACAGCTTCTTGACTCTATTTGAGCTTTCTTAGCCATTGATACCTTATTTTGTTACATTTCTTTTCCCGCTTTTAGTCCAGAAGGCATTGTTGATCCCACAGAGTTAGGGTCAGGCCCATTCCAGTAGTTGTGTCCCACACTGCCAGGAAGACTTCCACCCTTGGACATCATGTCCCAATTAGGAAGAAGGGTAATGATTTTACTTGTAGAGTTGGGCTTACAGAGAAAGAGAGGACATCTGAGCAACCAAAAAGGTTTCCTGGAAGCAACTCTTAGGCATAATTATAGGTAGACTTAGGTTCTCTGCTATAGAAATAAGTTTCATAAGGGCAAGCCTCAAAATCAAGGTTTAGCATCCTTTTAATCCCTGTAGCACTTTGCTGCTCCAATCCTAGAGAACTTATCCTACTCTAACTCATGTTTTAAATATTTTGGTAATTTTACTGTTCCAATCTTCTACCTTCTCTGCAAGCATGTACACTCACACGTACACACATTGGATGAGTTGTTCTTAACCTGGGGCCCATAGAGTCCAATGGTAATCTATTAATTGAATTCAGGGGGTTATGAATTTAGATGGGGAAAAAAAGTATTAACCATCTATTTTTACTATCTACTACCTGAAAAGTTAACATTTCTTTCAACTACAAATGGAGACAACAAGCCACAGTAATATCATCAACAGAAATACCACAGTAGAGTTTTTGCAAATCTCTTGAAATCTCATTTACACTCATCACTATTTTGAAATTATAGGAATTGTTAGATCTGCCCCTAGATCTTCTTATATGCTAGGTGAGAGCATTAATAAAGATTCACATATATTGAAGCCGGACAGCTTCTTGAGTTCTCAGAGAAACAGACCTCAACCAAGGGCTGGCTCCATGATGTTCTCGATTCAGTCTCATGAAAGAATTCAAGGACTAGCCAGGTTGTACAGCCAAATGGTTTAAGAAACTCGATGCCAGAGAACCCTGGGAGTTCTAGCCTGGATGCCATAAAGCTCTGGAAATTCTCTACGGGATGCTGGAGAAACAGGAATTTTTGCCTGGATAATGGAGAACTGTGGGAATTCTCAGAGAAGTCTAGACCCTGATCAGGGGCTGACGCCGTGAAGGTTCTTGACTCAGCCGCAGGAAAGAACTCAAGGACGAGTCAGTGCATACAGCCAAAGAATCCAAAGACCAGCCACTATGCTCGGCTCAAAACTTTAATGCATAGTGAAGGTATCCTGTCAAAGTTGAGCACAGACGTTTCTCCAAAGGAGGAGAAGCAGTTTGAGGCTGGGATCCTTCCATTATAAGGACATGGAGAGGCCTTTCCCCCTCTGGCTATGCTAATAAGGGATTGTTAAATTGCACTTTTCATTGGTTCTTTTTCAGCCCACCTGAATGAGGGCTAAGTGGTGGTGGTGGGGGGGGGGGGGTATGCCAAAAAGAACTTTCTGTTATGGGGTTTAGGGTCACTTCCCCCACCCTCCTTCTTTATCTAATCTTCCTCCATATTACTATAGCAAATATTTGTGTTTTTAAGTTTTATAACTGTATTTCATAGTAATTGGTTTCCTTTATAATCTTATGAATTTTATTTTATATATTCCATGTATTTAAAAACATTATTATAAAAAAGAATCCACAGGATCTATGAAAAATAAAATGTTTTAGGGGTAACAATATTTATTCTGTTGTGCACTACACAGGGCAGAGGCTCAGAAGAGCTCAAGTTGTTCACTCTGTTTTCCCTTTCCTCAGTGCCACCACCCCAAGGCTGGGCCTGTATCCCAACTCCACTTTCTCCTAAGAGAGGAAGTTGACACCATCCTGCATGCAATCTGCTCAGCCTGGGGTGCAAAGCTGGCTGTCTTGGAGCCATATCTTTCATGTTTTTAAGTAAGTATTGTGTACATGAGATAATTGAGGTTAAGGTCACACCGTAGTGGACAGCATCAGAAAAACTTTTCACTTGGAGCCCAGCTATAAACTCTGGAAAATAAACAAAATGTTTACATGTACTTGATTGTGGAAACTTCTAATAACAGTCATTTAAGTGATCAATATGCAGTTGTGTGTTTATGCCTAAATTCATTTACATTATTCATTCACTTTATTATGATTTGCTTTCTTTTTACAATAAGTTCTACATTTCTGCCAACATTTCATCTTTGCTTCTTAGAATTTCCATTTGGTCATATAATATGGTAGGCTTGTTCATGCTTCAAAAATCTAAAGGAAACTGTGGTACTTTCACTTATTTTCCTTCCACATTGGCAACGACTCCTTTCTTGTTGTCTGAAAGCTCTTGTTTCTCCTGTCATTGAAGATACTAATCTTAAGGCTCTAAACAGACCCTCAGGATGGAACAGACATCAGGGAGATGAATATTGGAGTAAAGTCACAAGTTTATTATTCTAAGAACAAATATGTAGGGATAAAGTTGTGAGAAAAACTCACAGTGAAAGGGACATGCAGAATTTGATGGTTGTTAGTTTAAAGGGTTTATTTAGTGTCTCTTGGATAAAGGGCATATGTTTCTGGCAAATAATAGAGAACGCAGCATTTAGATAACTTGAAAGAAATTTCAAGTTATCAAAGCAAATAATGGAAATATTTAGGAGAAATTCCTAAATCAACAGCTTTTTTTTGAGGTTCATAAACATTTTAATAACACTCTTGTTTAGACATATGTTAGGGTTTTTTTTTTAATACCGCCATTATTTATTGCTAACATGAATCAAAGCAATTACACAGTTTTATTTATACTGTAGCAAGGTCAGGAAATCAAGGTACAATTGCCATCATCAAATGGAATCAGAGAAAAGCATCTCCACAAGGCTGGCCTGAAGACACTCAAATTCTACCAGTTTTTGAGGAGTCCTGTATTTTAGTAGTGTAGGCACTGAAGCTACTTTCAGGTTTTTCTGGTCATTATTTGGATCTTTCCAATAAGGTCTTTCTTCTACTTGGCAGTAGATAAACACACATCCTTCGCTGATATGTTTCAGCCCCTCTCGCACAACTGGTTAAGCCTGTACACATTCCAGGCATCAGCTTTTCCCTCCAGCGTCCTTAGAACCAGTAAAGTAGGCAGATATGATCTTGCCATTGTGTTGCTCCAAGGCCTGGTTGAGCTCCTCGAAGCCCACATGCGTACCTCCTCATAGTGGGCCATCTCGGAATTTTGCTGTGGGACTGTGAGAGGAGTCCTTGGGTTCGGCTGCTGTGGTGCTGGGCTCCACGTGCAGTGGGGTCAAGCTTTCTCAGGAAGGCCAGTTCTTCTTTTTCAATTAAAAATTTTTTTATTAGAGAAGTTGTGGTTTTGCAGAAAAATTATGTGTAAAATACAGGATTCCCATATACCACCCCAACACCACCACTTGCATTGGTGCAGAAAGCTTGTTATAGTTGATGATAACACTTTTTGTGTAATTCTGCTATTTTTTAACAGTAACAAATTTAACATTTGTTACAATGATGAAAGATTATTAAAGTAGCACTGTAATTATTGTCCATAGTTTACACAGGGGTATATTTCCCATATTTCCAAACTGTTGTTAGTTTTTTTCATGCATGTCTTCATTTTATTACTTACCTACCCATACACTGGATAAAAGGAGTATCATCACAAGGTTTTTACAATCACCCAGTCACATGATAAAAGCTATATAGTTATAAAATCATTATCAAAGATCAAAGCTACTGGATTACAGTTTAACAATTTCAGGTTATTCTAATACACTAGAAACTACAGAGAAATATGTATATAATGATTTAGTGGTCATAATCGTTTGTTAAATTCGAATTTCTCAGTTACACCTCCTCCCTCTTATTTGATCATTCAATCTTCAAGGATATCTGAGCAATGACAGTCTTAACTTCTTTGTGCTGGAAAGGGGTCTTGACCTTATGGGGTAGAGGAAAGAAACTGGTTGATGTTCTTTGAAAGGCTGGTACTTCTGGGTTTCAGGGCTTATCTGGCATGGGAACAGTCTGGAGACCTTAATCAACTACTCTTAAAATATGGTCTGAGGACAAGCATCATATCAGGACAAGGAAAATTAGGTCTCAGGGGTAAGAAATTCAGGCTCTGAGGCTAAGTAGAAATGGTGTCAGGAGAGGAAGCCAGGAGACCAACAGTAGAAATGGCTGGGAATTGAACTGTGGAGGGCCAAGCTAGGGCCTTCTATATTGAGCCCTAGGGCCAGAATTTGTCCCAAATTCTGAGGTTGGGTTCAAATATGCAAGGGTTGGAGGTTGCAGAGGGGTTGGGGGCACTCCTTCATTGTGAGAGAGAGAGTTTCCAAAGGCTCTGTAATTGGTTACATTTTTTTTCAAATCTTTTATTAGGGAAATGTTCAGACATACATGAATATAGATAGTAGTATGATATAATGAACCCCATGTACCTATCACATAGCTTAAACAATTCTCAACATTTTGCTTATATTGTTGTTGTGAGGATCAAATGAGTTAATCTATGTAAAGTAGAACAGTGTCTGGCCTATTAAAAGTGCTCTGTAAATTTCAGCCATTATTATTATTTTGTAAAGATATGATGCTTGAAGCTGTGGTAGCCATCTTGTACCCAAGAAGGGACAAGTTTAGGGACAAAAACCAACATACTATGCATGGAAGAATAGACATATAGAAAGGGCCTTAATCACTGATGTGACTGTCAAGCCACTGAATTAAATAACCACTGAATCACTACCCCTGAATTTCTCATTGAGATAATTTCCCTGGTATTATATGCTTCTTTTGGTTAGATTTTCTACTACTTGTAGCCAAAACCATCCTACTCTCTATATCTGCCTCAAACCAAATTTCTTCTCCTGGAAAGTTCTCTGTTAAAGTTTATTGCCTCTGCCAAGGCATCACAATTTCCTCATTTAGCCTCCTCTACAATTCCTCATATATAGTCAGTTTTATCAATGTTTCCTTCCAAATTTTTCTTTCTCTCCATTAACAAAGTCACCATCAATGTTAAGACAAAAAAAAAAAGTGCATATAATTGTTACCAGATAAAAGCCATAGATTCTTTTGCCGGAGGCGCTCAGTAACCAATTCCTGAGACACTGGGCTTTCAAAGAGAGAAAGACTTTATTTACTACACGTGTAGTAGGAGAGCAGATGGCCTAGTGGCCCAAAATCTGTCTCCCCAAGTTTAGGGGGTTCAAGGTTTTTAAGGATTTTAGCAAGGGGAGATGAGGTGATTTCAAATAAGTTCAAAGCGGAAAAGGAGACAGTATCATTTCAATAGGAGAGCATAAGCTGAAAGGAGGGGAGGCAGCACTATCACTTCAATAGTAAAAGTAGAAGCCAAAACGAAGGCAGACAAGTTATCTCTCAATTGCAGTGTCTAGCTGATACAATTTACAGATGTCTGGCTGAAGCTAGTTAATGGCTGACCTCAAATTCTTCAGTAGCATTAGGGCCTTTGCCCTACAAGAAAATGACCAGATAAAGGGTGTAACCGCTCTTGCAGTCACAAAGGCACAAGATAAAAGCTTTTATAATCATTTCAGATATCAGGGTAGCTGGATTCTAGTTCAGGGATTTCAGGTATTCCCCTCTGTCTACTCCAATATCCCAGAAAGCAAAAAGGAATATGATTCACTAATCAAAATCATATCTTAAATCCTGATTTCTTGGTTACAAAATGCTTTGACATAGCTCTCATGAGAAGTGACATATAAATTGAAAGTATTTGTCATGGCCATCTCTGTCTTGTTCACAGCATCTAGCACTTAGTAGGCACAGTAAATACTTGTTGAATGAGTGGATGGATGGATGGATAGTGAATGGATTGTTGGATGAGAGGCATTTTCCAAGTGAAGATTTTTCAGGGAATAATTTTTTCAGTAAAAAATCTTCCTCTGTCAAATAAGTGTGTTTGTTTGACTAACGATTAAGCAAAGCTGCGTCAAAACTTCTCAGAGCCTTCACTATGCAACCATGTATTAGGAATATTCAACAGGGGCAAGTATCATTCAGTGCTATCCAGGCTTAATTGACCAGAGAACAGTTTGTTCTCCAGTCACCATCTTCTGGGGTTCCACAGAGTATAGTTGGAGAAATGCCAAGGTAATATATATATATATATATATATATACATATATATATATTGCATGCTGGTATGTAGGGTCACATTTTATTATTTTTCCGTGTGAGTATCCCATGAATTACTCATTGTTACTGCAGTACCATTTGTTGCATTTTTTTTTGTTCTGTTTATTTGTTTTGGGGGAAATGCATGGACCAGGAATCAAAACCGGATTTCCTGCATAGTAGGTGAGAATTCTACCACTGAGCTACCCTTGCACCGCAAAGTAATGTATTTTTTAAGAGCTTGATATCATCAGCTAACAAATGAAATTATACTCGAATAGAATTCAATTTTGGCTGGAAATTCTTAAAAATATAGAGGTAGTATTTTGAATATGAAACACATATCTTTACATGTCCCTGAGCCTAGAGGATGATACAGTGGGTGAAATTCCATAAATGTCTCAGAGCCTCTATAAATTATCCCAGAAATCTCAAAGTCATAAGCCTACAGAAGCCAGGAAATAAATGAATAAATCTAGTGAATATATATTTTTAAAATGTACAGCACTAACATGATATTAAAAAGCAATTGAGGGTGCGGTGTGACGGTGGCTCAGTGGCAGAATTCTCACCTGCCATGCTGTGAACCGGGTTTGATTCCCGGTGCCTGCCCATGCAAAAAAAAAAAAACAATAGAGGGAGTGCAAAGGCAGTTCAGTGGTAGAACTTTCACCTGCCATACAGGAGACCTGGATTCAATTCCTGGCCCACACATTTCCCCAACAAACAAACAAAAACCTAAAAAAACAAAATTCAACAAATAGTGCTGCAATAATGGAAAACTTCCATAGAAAATGAATGAAATGTGATCCCTGCTATACAGCACATAAGAAAAAAAAAAAAAAAAAGGCAATTGACTGTCATTTCCAGTGTCAGGGAATATGGGTACTGTTCTAGTTTGCTAGCTGCTGGAATGCAATATACCAGAAACGGAATGGCTTTTAACAAGGGGAATTTAATAAGTTGCAAGTTTACAGTTCTAAGGCCTAGAAAATGTCCCGATTAAAACAAGTCTAAAGAAATGTCCAATCAAAGGCATCTAGGGAAAGATACCTTGGTTCAAGAAGGCCGATAAAGTTCAGGGTTTCTCTCTCAAGTGAGAAGGCACATGGCAAACACAGTCAGGGCTTCTCTCTCAGCTGGAAGGGCACATGGCGAACACGGCGTCATCTGCTAGATTTCTCTCCTGGCTTCCTGTTTCATGAAGCTCCCCGGGAGGCATCTTCCTTCTTCATCTCCAAAGATCGCTGGCTGAAGGACTGTCTGCTTCGTGGTGCTGCAGCATTCTCTGCTCCCTCTGAGTCTCTCATTCTCCTTTTATAGGACTTCAGAAACTAATCAAGACCCACTCAATGGGTGGAGACATGTCATCCCCTAATCCAGTTTAACAACCATTCTTAACTAAATCACATCAACTAGGGAGATGATCTCATTACAGTTTCAAATATACAGTATTGAATAAGGATTATTCTACCTTTTAGAAATGGGATTTATATCAAAACATGGCTTTTCTTAGGGGGCATACTTCCTTTCAAACCAGCACAGGTACCAAGATAAAGCACCAGTTGATTCACAGATTTGGCCCAGTAGTGAATGGGGGATCAGTGAGGCAAGAATGTTTCTTTTCTTTTATTTCTTTTTAAAGAAAACTGTCAAATGTGATTCCTATGTTAACTTCTTAGCTTTTAAAGGTTAGGAAATTACATTCAGGTTTTCAAAAAATATTCCATGGGGGATACAAGCATAGTTCAGTGGTAGAATTCTCGCCTGCCATGCAGGAGACCCGGGTTTGATTCCCGGTCCATGCACTTCCCGAAAAACAAACACACAAGCAAAATAGACAAATGGTGCTGCAATACTGGGATACTCACATGGAAAAATAATGAAATGTGACACCACCATACAGCATACAAAAAAAAAAAAAAATTACCTGGGTCAAACATATGCTTAGTGTGTTTTACACCAGTCTATCAACAGCATCATTTAAGGTCCCCCCTCATAACTGTATCTACAATTGTAAGCTCAAATAATATAAAATAAGGAGAGTTCACTCACCCTGAAATTTTGTGGCCTAACATGTTCCAGAGCAACTAATTTTCTGGAGTTTAGATATTCTAAAATGCATAGTGGAGGGAAAAAGGACATGTTTATAATTTTATCCATATATATGCATATGCAAATAGTAAATATTCATATACATTTACACATTTATGTGTAACATATATACTTAGTTATAAAATTGCATTTAACACTTTCGAATAGTTGTTACTGAGAAAAATTAAGCCATTGTTTGCATCCAAAGTAGATCATAATGTCAGTTCTAGCCATCATTATAGCGAGTAGTTTTTATATTACTCTGATGGATTGATTTTTAAAATGGATAATCATTCCCCCTAAGATCAGGAACAAGACAAGGATGTCCACTATCACCACTATTATTCAACATTGTGTTGGACATTCTAGCCAGAGCAATTAGACAAGAAAAAGAAATACAAGGCATCAAAATTGGAAAGGAAGAAGTAAAACTATCACTGTTTGCAGACGATATGATACTATACGTCGAAAACCCGGAAAAATCCACAGCAAAACTACTAGAGCTAATAAATGAGTACAGCAAAGTAGCAGGTTACAAGATCAACATTCAAAAATCTGTAGCATTTCTATACACTAGTAATGAACAAGGTGAGGAGGAAATCAAGAAACGAATCCCATTTACAATCGCAACTAAAAGAATAAAATACCTAGGAATAAATTTAACTAAAGAGACAAAAAACCTATGTAAAGAAAACTACAAAAAACTGCTAAAAGAAATCACAGAAGACCTAAATAGATGGAAGGGCATACTGTGTTCATGGATTGGAAGACTAAATATAGTTAAAATGTCAATCCTACCTAAATTGATCTACAGATTCAATGCAATACCAATCAAAACCCCAACAACTTATTTTTCAGAAATAGAAAAACCAATAAGCAAATTAATCTGGAAGGGCAGGGTGCCCCAAATTGCTAAAAACATCTTGAGGAAAAAAAACGAAGCTGGAGGTCTCGCGCTGCCTGACTTTAAGGCATATTATGAAGCCACAGTGGTCAAAACAGCATGGTATTGGCATAAAGATAGATATATCGACCAATGGAATCGAATAGAGTGCTCAGATATAGACCCTCTCATCTATGGACATTTGATCTTTGATAAGGCAGTCAAGCCAACTCACCTGGGACAGAACAGTCTCTTCAATAAATGGTGCCTAGAGAACTGGATATCCATATGCAAAAGAATGAAAGAAGACCCATCTCTCACACCCTATACAAAAGTTAACTCAAAATGGATCAAAGATCTAAACATTAGGTCTAAGACCATAAAACAGTTAGAGGAAAATGTTGGGAGATATCTTATGAAACTTACAATTGGAGGCGGTTTTATGGACCTTAAACCTAAAGCAAGAGTGCTGAAGAAGGAAATAAATAAATGGGAACTCCTCAAAATTAAACACTTTTGTGCATCAAAGAACTTCATCAAGAAAGTAGAAAGACAGCTTACACAATGGGAGATAATATTTGGAAATGACATATCAGATAAAGGTCTAGTATCCAGAATTTATAAAGAGATTGTTCAACTCAACAACAAAAAGACAGCCAACCCAATTACAAAATGGGAAAAAGACTTGAACAGACACCTACCAGAAGAGGAAATACAAATGGCCAAAAGGCACATGAAGAGATGCTCAATGTCCCTGGCCATTAGAGAAATGCAAATCAAAACCATAATGAGATATCATCTCACACCCACCAGAATGGCCATTATCAACAAAACAGAAAATGACAAGTGCTGGAGAGGATGCGGAGAAAAAGGCACACTTATCCACTGTTGGTGGGAATGTCAAATGGTGCAACCACTGTGGAAGGCAGTTTGGCGGTTCCTC
Source organism: Tamandua tetradactyla (assembly GCF_023851605.1). NCBI lineage: Eukaryota > Metazoa > Chordata > Mammalia > Pilosa > Myrmecophagidae > Tamandua > Tamandua tetradactyla. The sequence goes on along the minus strand of NC_135343.1, from coordinate 15,893,402 downwards.
CAAAAGCTGAATATAGAATTGCCACACGACTCAGCAATACCATTGCTGGGTATCTACTCAAAGGACTTAAGGGCAAAGACACAAACGGACATTTGCACACCAATGTTTATAGCAGCGTTATTTACAATTGCAAATAGATGGAAACAGCCAAAATGTCCATCAACAGAAGAATGGCTAAACAAACCGTGGTATATACATACGATGGAATATTATGCAGGTTTAAGACAGGATAAACTTATGAAGCATGTAATAACATGGATGGACCTAGAGAACATTATGCTGAGTGAGTCCAGCCAAAAACTAAAGGACAAATACTGTATGGTCCCACTGATGTGAATGGACATTCGAGAATAACCTTGGAATATGTCATTGGTAACAGAGTCCAGCAGGAGTTAGAAACAGGGTAAGATAATGGGTAATTGGAGCTGAAGGGATACAGACTGTGCAACAGGACTAGATACAAAAACTCAAAAATGGACAGCACAATAATACCTAATTGTAAAGTAATCATGTTAAAACACTGAATGAAGCTGCATCTGAGCTATAGGTTTTTGTTTGTTTGTTTGTTTGTTTGTTTTTACTATTATTATTACTTTTATTTTTTTTCTCTATATTAAAATTCTATATCTTTTTCTGTTGTGTTGCTAGTTCTTCTAAACCGATGCAAATGTACTAAGAAAGGATGATCATGCATCTATGTGATGATGTTAAGAATTACTGATTGCATATGTAGAATGGTATGATTTCTAAATGCTGGGTTAATTTCTTTTTTTCCGTTAATTAATAAAAAAAAATGGATAATCATTAAACTAATACTTTTACAGGAATTCTGTTGTCTGGAGACCATCAATATCTTGATTCTCAGATAAATGATTTTCTACTACATGAAAGAAATGTAAACAGATGGGCATTTTAATAGATCATAGTATTTGTCAAATTTATCCTGCATAAATTAGACTTCACTGTTTTGTCAAAAAAAGAAAAAACTCAGCCATTTGTTAATAACAGGTAAATGGAAAGAGCAAGTGGTCTCAGACTATTTTTACCAATGACAGCTTTAGGCAGAAAGGGGCATATTTGGGGATATTATATGTGCATCTATTTTTGCAATTCTAGTGTGACATATTTATATTTGAACAATGTGAGCATGTCTTAAAATCTAAGCATTGGAAAATTCCATACTAGAACACTGTTGATGCAAATATATATTAATGCACATCTTAAAAATCTAAGTACTGGAAAGTTCCATATTGGAACACTGTTGATGCAAATATATATTGATGCATATTATAAGTTAACCAAAACCTGATAGCAAACTGATAATGATAAAGTTTAACTGAGCATGGAAGTAAGAACAGCAACTTTTGAAAACCACAACTGATCTAAAATAATACAAATAAAGCACTGATAAAAGTGTCCTTTCTGAAAAATTGCAGGAGTTTCTACCAACATTATATGCACATGTGCCATAGAGCTTTGTGTGCATCCAGGATTCCTAGAACACTGAATAATTGCTCATGAAACTCTAATAACACATTAATTTTAGTTTATGAATATCAGAATATCATAACCCTTAATACCTTGGTAGGTTTCAAGTAGGCCTTAATTTTATATGACTTCGAAGAGGTCATGGTCTGCCTAGATAAGTGCAATGTGCAAAGAAGTCACCTTCTCACTCATATACTGGGAGCCTCTCAAGGAGGAACCCAGATCAGCCTTTCCATGGGCCTGTTTTATTAACTGGCACTAGTTACTATCTACCATATTAGTCCAGACCACATCTCACACCAAAAGGATCTAACACTTCCTAGAAAGAAAAGTTACTAGCCCCCTAGAGAATGGGAGAAAATATTTGCAAATTTGATAAGGGATGTGTGTCCAGAATATATAAAGAATACCTACAATTCAACAACAAAATGACAAATGACCCACTTTAAAAATGAGCAAAAGACCTGGGTAAACATTTCTCCAAAGAGAATGTATGAATGGCCAATAAGAACATGAAAAGATTCTATTCAAGTCTTCCTCATTTATAAAGGATAAACTCAAACTGCGACTACAGCAGCCCTCAGGGATCTCCCATTTCTCTTAAACTCCTCAGCACTTGTTGGTTATTTTATTATCCTAATCTCTTATCATGTGCTAATCTAACCCAAAATGCTGGATCATTGTTGCACTGGTTTGAAAGAATGTATGTCCCCTAAAAAAGCCATGGTTTAATCCTAATCCCATTTTGTAAAGGCAGCTGTTTCTTCTAATCCCTATTCAGCATTGTATGTTTGAAACTGTAATTAGATCATCTCCCTGGAGATGTGATTTAATCAAGAGTGGTTGTTAAACTGGATTAGCTGGAGGCGTGTCTCCACCCATTTGGGTGGGTCTTGATTAGTTTCTGATATCCTGTAAAACAGGAAACATTTAGGAGAAAAAGCGATTCAGAGAGGGCAGAGTGGAACAATATAGCCACGAGAAGCACAGTCCATCAGCCAGCAACCTTTGGAGATGAAGAAGAAAAATGCCTCCCGGGGAGCTTCGTGAAAGGAAGCCAGGAGAGAAAGCTAGCAGATGAGGCTGTGTTCACCATGTGACCTTCCAGCTGAGAGAGAAGCCCTGATTATGTTCACCATGTGCCTTCTCATTTGAGAGAGAAACCTTGAACTTCATCGGCCTTCTTGAACCAAGATATCTTTCCCTGGATGCCTTAGATTGGACAGTTCTATAGACTTGTTTTAATTGGGACATTTTCTTGGCCTTAGAACTGTAAACTAGCAACTTATTAAATTCCCCTTTTAAAAGCCATTCCGTTTCTGGTATATTGCATTCTGGCAGCTAGCAAACTAGAGCAATTGTTTGCTACAGCACTTTAGAACCGGCATTGCATAAATACAATGCTCTCAACTTGGTAGACACTCACCAAATGAATTAAACTTCTTTTAATAAAACTAATTTGAATTGGTAGGACAGCTGATCAAAGTTAAACTGTTCAATTTACATAACTTTTATAATGTTGAAAAAAGTTTTATAATCTTAAAAAAAGTTGGAGTCAAACAAATTTACAGATTAGGTTTTTTATCCTCCCTCCAAACTTTTTATTATGAACATTTTCGTACATAAGAGAAATTACAAGAAAAGGTTAATGAATCCTCCAGTTAGATATAACAGTTGTTTTCCTTTTACCATATTTATTTCACCATTCTCCAGTTATCTATCTATCCTTATTTTATTTTGTTGCTGAATCATTTGAAAATAAGTTACAAAACCACAACACTGCCCCAGCATGCATCTCTAAGAATAAAACTTTCTCCTACATAAGTATAATTATCATAGCCATTAAATTTATAGCAATTTCATAATATGATCTAATATCCAGTCTTTTTTCAACTTTCCTTCAATTATTCCAAGAATGTCTGTTTTTCCTAACCAGAATCCTATCAGGCTTTCATACATTGCATTTAATTGTAATATCTCTTTATATCCTTTTACTATAAAACAGTTCCTCCTTTTTTTTATGATGTTAACATTTTGAAGAGATTGGCAATTCCAGAAACAGAGTTTTAATGATGATAAAAACTTCATAGAAAGACATTTTTCAGTTTCTCTTGTTTACAAAAAAAAAAAGAAGATTCTGTCCTGCGATTCTAAGAGATTTTGAAATTTAACTTATTTGATTTGCTTACACATGAAAGTGGCACTGCAGGGTGAAGAAAAAAGGATGAATTCACAGGAAACTGAATGTGTTCCAACAATTGCTAGCTAGGACAACTTGGACAAATTACTTCACAACTAGGACAACTTGCTATGAGTTAATTTTCTGCTACATAAAAGGGAGATCATACATACTTTGTGAAGTAAAAGCTACTATAAGACACTACAAAAAATGCTTAGCATAGAGTAGAAGCTTAATAAATGCTGATTTCTTTCCCTTAAGCCCCAATCTTTTTGTCTGAAATGGGGTACTCTCCAGGTTGGTATACTTTCCCAAATAGAAATTTTTGTTGAACATTGTGTTGCAACTCAAATGTAAAGCAGAAAGTCCAGATTGCAGTCTTACATTACATTTTACTTTTGGATTGTGTTTTGAAAAATAGTATCTGTGTACCTTCATTTTGAGTAAAATGATCACTAAAAAAAACATTTCTAAAAACGACTTAAAACAAAATCATTATTATTTTAAATGGCCATTTTTATCTTAATGTTTTCAGTTTCTTTGAGATTATATTTCTGCCAGCATTGTATCCTTAAAATACAAAAAGTTTAAAAAAAAATAGAATACAATTCCAAATTAATTGCATGAAAGCATAGTCAAACTTCTAGTACAAGTGCTTTTAAACATTTAACTGCTTTTTAAGAAGTACTTTTAAACATTTAAAGTGTTTTTTAAGTGATATACTTTAGTCCACACTGATCAAGATGGCAGGGTTCTGTCCCACCATCAGAAGCTTGAACAACCGGCAAGAACTGGCAGAAGCATCTTTCTTAAAGCTCCAGAAAACAGTTAAAGGACTGCAGTAGCAGAGTGACTTCAAGAAAAAGGCACATAAAAGCAGTAGTTTCTTAATGCACCCTCATTGTCCCTTCCCCCACCCCTCACCAGCCTGGTGAAGGGCAGGCCCACATGCCCCTAGCAGGCCACCAGTCCCGGGTCCAGCGGGGACAGCCCAACCTTCATGCACACACTGGGAACATGTACATCTGGCCTAGTTAGATGGGTGCTGGGCTCAGAAACTTACCATTCCATCCTTTGTTCTGTAGGTAGGAGTCAGGTGATAGAGCTCTCCTACAGAACACCGTGGACAAGCAATCCAGTCGTGGCTGCCCGGGGCAAAGGATTGCTGGCTCTAAGCCTTACAGTGCACTGCTGGGGTCTTACGAAACTGTTTTCTAGGGAAGAAGACATATTTGAAACTGGGTTAGCAGGAATTCTTATGGTCACACACAAATGCACAAGACAAGATACAGAAAGGATCACAGAAGCCCCTTTGCTTTGGCATGGAGATATTCTTTATACTCAGTGTGTGGATAAACCCTGAAGAGAGCAATTTCATAGGTTAATCTGCAAAGACTGGAAGGGTATTTTCTTTTTTTCCTTTCTCCTTCTTCTCTTACTTCCCCTCCCCCTACCTTTTCCTTCTCATCCCTTCTCTTCTTCTTTTTCTCCTTCTCCTCCTCATTCTTCTTATTTTTGTTAGTTGCTGGCATACAAAGAAAGCTCTGTCATAACATTAGTTGGATACAAGCTTAAGGAACAGATGACACAGTTTAACTTCCAGCAAAAACATATTAAAATATCAAAATGTTCAGGTTTCAACAAAAGGTTACAAGATACACAAAGAAATAGGAAGCAGGGGCCCAGGCAAAGGAGATGAATAAAGCATTAGAAACTATCAATGAGGAGGACTAAACCTGGGACATAAAAGACAAGACTTTTTAGAAAGGGTCTTAAATATGTTCAAAGTGCTAAAGGAAGACATGGACAAAGAACTAAAGGAAATCAGGAAAGTTACAGATGAATACCATATGAAGAATACCAATTGAGAGGTGGAAATTATGAAAAAGAGCCAGAGCTAAAGACCACAGTAAGAGAAATTAAAATTTCCCTAAAGAGGTTCAATAGCAAAATTGAATCTGGCAGAAGAAAGAACTTGAAGATAAGACAACTGAAATCTTTCAGTCTGAGAAGCAGAAAGAAGAAAGAATGAAGAGAAGTGAACAGAGCCTGAGGAACCTGTGGGACACCATCAAGTGCACTGATATATGCATTATGTAAGCCCCAAAAGGAGAAAAAAGAGAGAAAGAGGCAAAGAGAATATTCAAAGAAATGATGGCCAAAAACTTCCCAAATGTAATGAGAGATATGTCCAAGATACTCAACAAATAGGACAAACCCAAATACACCTATATGGCATCATATTATAATCACCAACTGTCAAATGCCAAAGATAAAGAATTCTGAAAGCCACAAGAGAGAGAAGCAACATGTCATGTACAAGGGACCCCCAATAAGATAAGTGCAGATTTTTCATCGGACTCGGTGGAGGCAAGAAGGCAGTGGGGTGACATATTTAAAGTGTCGAAAGCAAAATATTGCCAACCAAGAATTTTATATCTAGCGAAACTACCTTTCAAAAGTGAGGGGGTGGGAGTGCCTCCCTAACTGCCAGGCAGGATCAGGGTGAAGGAAACCTGGCCAGTGCGTTTGGGACTGTGCTTGCAATAAAGAATTTCCTTGAAAGGCAGTTTGCAAGAGAGGGAATTGGCAAATCATAAAGGCAAATATTCGGGTAATTTCCCCTTCAGATGTGCCATCCACAGAGTGCTTTTTCCGCTTGCCCTTCTGCTTGTTTGGATTTCATGGTTATGGTTTGAATTCTCAAAGTGACATGTGAGTGTGGCTGTTTGTTGACACTAATACAGATGATTAAGGAGAGCAGCTGATCTTTGGGGAAGGGGAACTACGAACACTTTACATATCTATGCACACCCACAATATATATATATGTATATATATATATATATATACATATATATATATATATATATTATTTGCTTTACAGGGATATTTTTCAGGGTTTACAAAAGAATATGTGATTGGTAGTAAGAGACAGAATGTTTATGAAGAAATTGCATTTTCTTTTTTTCTTTACATATGAACTATAGTTTAAACATACAGTCTTGAGATGGCACATTCCTAAGATTGAAGAAGGTGTCTGGAGATTCCCATAAACTTGCATACCCAGTTTTTTGAATATTGTAATAAAAAAAAAGTATTAGGACAAGAAAAAAAAAGTGAGGGGGTAACTTGGAATATTTTTTTGGTAACAGAGACCATCAGGAGATAGAAATAGGGTAAGATATTGGGTAATTGGAGCTGAAGGGATACAGACTGTGCAACAGGACTGGATACAAAAACTCAGAAATGGACAGCACAATACTACCTAACTGTAATACAATTATGTTAAAACACTGAATGAAGCTGCATGTGAGAATGATAGAGGGAGGAGGGCTGGGGATATAAATGAAATCAGAAAGAAAGATAGATGTTAAAGATCGAGATGGTATAATCTAGGAATGACTAGAGTGTATAATAATAGTGAAATGTATAATGTACAAATTTTAAAAATGTTTTTGCATGAGGAAGAACAAAGGAATGTCATTATTGCAGGGTGCTGAAAATAGATGGTAATTAATATTTTAAAATGTCACCTTATGTGTGAGACAAAAGCAAAAAATGTTTGTTACAAAATTTATACTTTGACTAGTGTATTTCCTAATATAACTTATATAGATAGTTTGCTTGAATGTCATAAGTACGTGGAATCTCAGGTAGGACATGAGATTTTGTTGGTTTGGCCAGAGTGATGCTCCGATGAATCCCAGAGTGATTTGATCAGTGAGTGGAAAAGTATTTGCAAGCCCCCTTCTGGGAATGGTGAGAGTGGGGAGAAATTCAACTTCCCCAAGTTGAATTCTTGATATTCTCACAAGCAGTGTAGACAACCAAAGCTATAGGCTGAGCCCCCAGTCTTGGGGTTTGTTCATATGAAACTTAACCCCACAAAGGATAGGTCAAGTCTACTTAAAATTTAGGCCTAAGAGTCACCCCCAAGAGAGCCTCTTTTGTTGCTCAGATGTGGCCTCTCTCTCCAGCCAACACGACGAGCAGTCTCACCACCCTCCCCCTCTCTGCATGGGACATGACTCCCAGGGGTGTGGACCTTCCTGGCAACGTGGGACAGAGATCCTGGAATGAGCTGAGACTCAGCATCAAGGGATTGAGAAAAACCCTAGAATGAGCTGAGACTTAGCATCAAGGGATTGAGAAAACCTGGACCAAAAGGGAGAAGAGTGAAATGAGACAAAGTATTAATGGCTGAGAGATTCCAAACAGAGTTGAGAGGTTATCCTGGAGGTTATTCTTATGCATCAAGTAGATATCATCTTGTTATTCAAGATGTAATGGAGAGGCTGGAGGGAACTGCCTGAAAATGTAGAGCTGTGTTCCAGTAGCCATGTTTCTTGAGGATGACTGAATAATGATATAGCTTTCACAGTGTGACTGTGTGATTGTGAAAACCTTGTGTCTGATGCTCCTTTTATCTACCTTGTCAACAAAGGAGTAGAACATATGGAATAACAATAAACAATAGGGGGAACAAATACTAAAATAAAATTAGTTTGAAATGCTAGTGATCAATGAAAGCGAGGGGTAAGGGGTATGGTAGGTATAATCTTTTTTTTTTCTTTCCTGTGTTCATTTTATTTCTTTTTCTATTGTCTTTATTTCTTTTTCTGAATTAATGCAAATGTTCTAAGAAATGATGAATACGCAACTAAGTGATGATATTGTGAATTACTGATTATATATGTTGATGTCTGTATTAGTTAGGGTTCTCTAGAGAAACAGAATCAACAGGGAACACTTGCAAATATGAAATTTATAAAAGTGTCTTACGTGACCACAGGAATGCAGAGTCCAAAATCCACAGGGCAGGCTGTGAAGCCGAGACTCTGATGGATAGTCTGGATGAACTCTGCAGGAGAGGCTCACCAGCCAAAGCAGGAATGGAAACTGTCTCCTCTGAGTCCTCCTTAAAAGGTTTCCCATGATTAGATTTAGCATCACTAATTGCAGAAGACACTCCCCTTTGGCTGATTACAAATGGAATCAGCTGTGGATGCAGCTGACGTGATCATGACCTAATCCTATGAAATGTCCTCACTGCAACAGACAGGTCAGTGCTTGCCCTATCAGATAAACAGGTACCACAACTTGGCCAAGTTGACACGTGTCCCTAACCATGACAATGTTTTTTTTTAAAAAAAAAAGTGAGGGGTGTTCGATTCCCGGTGCCTGCCCATGCAAAAAAAAAAAAAAAATTGAGGGGGTGTCTCATCTTTCTCACTTCAGCCTTTGCAAGAGGGCCTGCATCTCCTCTCACTGTGTTCTCAATAAATTTTCTGCCTTCTTACTCTATGCTGCACTGTGCCCTTGCATTCTTTCTCACAGTATGGCCAAAAACCTGGGAGCCAAAATTCAGCAACCTATTTTAGAGAGCCAGTCAAGAGACACTTCTCTCTGACTGTCTGGAATGGTAAGTCATAGCTATTGATCAGGAAGCTCGGCCACATGCTTTCACTTGTTTCTTCTCACTTGGCTCTCATCCCCTGCATCTCTCTCTCTCTCACTCTCTCTCTCTCTTTCTATCTCCTCAGCTCTCCAAGATTTCCGCACTCATTTGGCTTAATCTAGGGGCTCAAATGCGGCTCCCCCAGGATATAAAGTCAATTCACCCTGAACCACCGCTCCCTCCTTGGAGGTAGCAGAAACCCCATCTCCATACTATGCCAATCCCAGGAGGCTAAGGGCAGCAGGTGATATCGTCCTTTGGGACCTCACTGGGGGCTTCTCCCCATGTTGTGCAGGAGTCAAATAGGAGCCATATCAAATCCCCATCTTTCTCTCCTTCAGCTTTCCGAGACATTCCCACACTCTCTCTTTTCCTCCCCTCTGAGGACCCAGACCCTTCCTTCTGCTGAATCTGTTCCTCTTTTTACCTCTTTGACATTGGTCCTCTCCCCTACTTCCGTGAGAATCTCCCTTCTCCTCTGTCTAGCTTTCAGTGCCTTCTGAAACCTGTATCTTTTGTAACACAGGATTCTGGGCTAAGGATTCTTGCACCAAACAAGTTGTTTAATACTGTAGCGAGTCACCTCTGGTTTATTCCCACGGGAATTAGGTACTTTCCAATGGGAGTGTCTCCTCATCAGGTCCTAATTGTTTTGTCTCTATTGAGACCCTCTGCAACTGAATGTAAAGCTCCCCTTCCAGAGCATGCTTGCTTTTTAGCCCTTAGGGAACAGGAAACTTAGAGGACAAAGTTATTCCCAGGAGCATGGTTCTAGACTTCTTTTGGATGGGGCCTTCCTACTCTCTGGAGCATAGCTCTAGACATTTTCCAGGGAAGAATGTTCCAGAAACACCCAGTGACTTCACTCTCCATGCTCCCAAAGCACTGGGCCAGTGGAGAGGCAGGGCAAAGTTAGAGCCCGTGACCTGTGTTTGGAAATGCCCCAGAAGCACAGGTCCAGATATCTCTCAGGAAGGTATGGGGTTTCAGTCCCCAGCTTCTCAAGAGCATGATCCGGAATTCCTCTGGACAAGGGTGGGGTTAGAGTCCCTGACCTGTATCCATAAGATCTACTTTTTCCTTTTCCAAAGAAAAGAGGAAATGCCAACGGTTAATATAAGCTAAAAAAAAAAAAGAAGAAGAAGAAGATGCACCTGCAATGGACTTTCAATTACAATACCATCCTCCAGTGTGTAAAAGACAGGAAAAGTAATCAAAGATTCCCTGTGCCCAGTTATTTATAATTTGCTATAAAGACAAGGACATGAGAAGGAATTGTTGCTTGTGTTATGCCCATGTCTCAATTTCCACTAAAGGAAAAGATTTTTAAATGATCCCCTTTGGAAAAAAGCATGAGAAAAATGAAAGATCATTAAGAAATCTTTTTAATAATCCCCTTTGCTAAAAGGCATGAGAAAATTTACCACCAAGCAAGTTAATTGTAATAAGCTAAGGGAGATCACTCAGGAGAATGAAGAAAACCCAGCACTACTCCAGGGGATGTTAGTGGAAACCCTACAAAATATACTCATGTAAGCCTGGATTCCTGGAAAAGTCAGATTTTGTTCGTCAGCCAGTCTGCCCCTGACATTCACAGTAAGCTGCAAAAGCTCTCCATGGGCCTGTAAACTCCAACTAATGACCTATAAAACTGCCTTTTCTGTCTTTGGCAATCAAGACAAGGCCAAGGAGGAGGTGAAGATCAACAGAGGTAAGCAAAAGACCAGAGAACAGGCTCTTGGCTTACTGCAGTCATTATTAAAGGCACCCTTCCCCGTAAGGTCACCTGAATGATGGCTCCCGGCCTCAAGGACCTTGCTTCAACTGTGGTTTAGATGGCCACAAGCAGAGAGAGTGCCAGAAACCTCAAAATGACCCTCGATCCCAGGATCCACTGGGCCTTGCCCCAGGTGCCATCAGCATGATATTGGGCCCAGGGACTGCATCGACTTCCAAGTTGGGGAGTGGGGGAGGGGGTGGGACAGGCCCTAAAGCCCTGCTCAGGCAAATGAAGAAGACTGAAGGTACCCGAGGCTGCTTATGGCTCTGCTGACTTCAGATCCGAACATCGACATAGAGGAGCCTCGAGTGACACTCAACGTGGCAGGTAAAATTATTAACTTCTTAATTAAATAATAAAACCACTTACTCTGTTCTAAACTGCCATTCTGAGCCTACCTCCACCTGGACTTGCCTAGGTATAGGAGTTGACGATAAAGCCCAAACTAAAGCCTTCACTAAACCCTCTCCATTGTAAGCTTGGAGACATTCTGGTATCCCATTAATTTCTCATTGGCCCTGAAGGTCTCACTCTCACTTCTGTTACCAGACAATGGGTGTGGATTCTTTTGCCCCATGCGTTCAAATAATCAATTCCTGAGACAACAGGGGTTTCAAAGAGAGAAAAAGCTTATTACCAGGCACGTAGCAGGAGATGAGATGGCCTATCTGCCCAAAATTTGTCTCCGTGAACTGCAGTAATTCTCATAGATTTTCAGAGAAGAAGATGGGTATAATTTTAGTATTATAATGAGGCTTGTAGGTTAAAGTGGAAGCTACTGAGCATTTCAGGCAGACCCATTTTGGTTAGATCCAGTTTTGGTTATCAAGATAACTTTGGACTTGGGGTGGGTTAGTTCTGGGCTGACTCAAGACCCTTCATTAATAAACATTAGAAGCTGTCTTTAGCGATTACAAGACTCTAAAGTTGAGAATCTGGATAAATGGGGACAAATGAAGGTTAGCCACAAGAGTTTTACAATCACAGGGGCTATACAATCATTGTCAGAGATCAAGGCAGTTGGATTACAATTTAGAGATTTCAGGTATTTCCCTCCGTCTACTCCAATATACCAGAATGCAAAAAGGAATATCTGTATAATTTAGTAATCAAAAACATCCCTTAAATTCTAATTTCTCAGTTACACTTCTAGGGAGGGATCTTTTCACTCCCTGGGGGCCACTTTAAAACTAGTAAACCCAAATAGTATTTACACTTTGTCTTGAGGCCCCTACTAAATCAAGGCCTCTTGGCATCACAAAGGAAATCCTAAAGCAAGTAAACTCATCTATATGGGATGAAGGCATCTCAGGGCTAACTTGAGAGTAACCCCTGACTGCATGCAAGTTTTCAGTCCTAAATCTCCAAAATGTTTTTTTTTTTTTTTTTTTTTTTGGCATGGGCAGGCATCAGGATTTGAACCTGGGTGTCCATCATGGCAGGTGAGAACTCTGCCTGCTAAGCCACCGTGGCCCGCCTCAAAATGCATTTTTGCATCCCTCTTCACCCTAACTTTCAATATCTAGTTGCTATTGAATGGAAGGAACTTAAAAAATAAGATTCCTATCCTATTCACATGGACAGTGCTACCCCAAGAGTCTCAAAGTAATATGTGCCAGTTTAAACTACTATGTACCCCAGAAAAGTCATGCTGTTTTAATACAATGATGTGGTGGCAGAGCTATTGTGGGGTGGGAACTTTTGAGTAGGTTGTTTGCATGGAGATATGACCCCCACCCATTCAAAGTGGGTCTTAATCTGCTAACTGGAGTCCTTTAAGGGAGGGACATTTTGAAGAGAACACAGACATTTGGAGATGCTGAAAGAGATACCAGAAACTGAGAGAGCCATTCGAGACCAGAAGCCAGGAGAGGACAGCAGATGTTGCCATGTGCCTTCCCAAGTGACAGAGAAATCCTAGATGTACTCAGCCTTTCTTGACTGAAGGTATCCTCTTGCTGATGCCCTACTTAGGACATTTTCATGGCCTTAGAATTGTAACTTGTAACTTAATAAATGCCCTTTATAAAAGCCAAAAAAAAAAAAAGTGAGGAAAAGATTAAGACATTCCTAGATAAACAAAAGCCGAGGATGAACTTCCCAGAAGTTCAGAAGTTCTCTTGTAGGTCTACCCCAGACCTACAAGAGATGCTAAAGAGAGTTCTGCAGGTTGAAAGGAAAGGACAATAGACAATAGATTGAAGCAGCATAAAGATATAAAGATAACTGGTAAGAGTAAGACATAGGTAAACATATATATTAGGGCTACTGTATTTTTGATTTGTAACTCCATTTTTTACTTCTTACAGGATCTAAAAGGAAAATTCATAAAATATAATATTAAATGAGTGGTTTTGGATTTTAAGATGTATAAACATGTAATCTGTGACAATTACATAATGGTGGAGGACCAGGGGATATAGGAACATAGTTTGTGCATACTATTGAATTTAAATTGGTATCAAAGCAAAGAAAACTGTTGTAGATTTAGGATGTTAAATGTAAGCCCCAAAATATTGGAGAATATGCAAGTTTATAGAGCAGGAATAAAAGTACCAGTTGCCAGGGTGGGGGGCAGGGTCAATGGGGAGTTAATGCATAATGGGTGCAGGGTTTCTGTCTGGGGAGATGGGAAAGTCTTAGAAATGAAAGGTAGTGAGGGTACTGCAATTTTGTGAATATGATTAATCCCACTGAATGTTATGCTTGGGAGTGACTGTGATAGGAAAGTTTATGTTATAAATCTGTTCCCACAATTTAAAAAAGGAAGAGCAACTAAAGAGGCAATGACAAGTAAATCCAATACATCGTCCTTGATGGGACCTAATAAGGGAGGAGAAAAGGTTTTAAGGGACTTTATTGGGATATAGAAAAAATTGAATATGGTCTGTACATCTTGAATAATTTTTAAATTTCTTAAAAATGTACTTAAGGTGGTTACATAACTTTGTTTTTAGGAAATGTACATAGCAGCATTGTGTTCAAGGAGCATGATGTGTACAGTACTCAAATATTCAGAAAAGGATTGATGATAGGTAGCTAGGTAGGTAGGTAGAGACAGAGAGTGAGAGAGAGAGAGGCAAATAGACTAATAAAGCAAATGTGGCAAAATGTTAAAATTGATGTATCTGTGTATTTGGGGTAGTTGGAGTATGTTGGAGTTCTCGGTATGGGGTTTATGTTATTTTTGAAACTCTCCTGTAAGTTTGAAAGTATTCCAAAATAAAAAGTCAAAAACAGAAAGGTAGGGGGAGATACATTTTGGACAAGCTTTACCATTTTGCTGGTTCCCTCATTAAAAAATGTGGGAATCAGTAAATTTTTGGCATATGTTCATTCTAAAAAAATAAACAATAAATGATAAATAAAATCATAATATTCTGAAAAAAACAATTAGAAAAAACACTAATAACTATCTTTGAAGCGAAAAGATCAAATAAGACACTAATGAGTCAAAGTAGATTATCTTAACCTAAAACCTTAAGATGGTACCTACACCAGCTAAGTCCTGAAACCCAGAGGTGCCAGTCTCTCTGAGAACATCAACCAGTTCTATCCCTCTCTCCCATACAGGAAAAGTAGGAGTTATAACAGAGAAGTTAGGGTTTAACAATGAGTATGACTACTGAATCACTATATTGATAATTCTTTTCAGTCTCCAGTGTCTTGGAGCAGCTAGAAGGAAAAATCTGAAATTGTGGAATGTAGCCCATACCAAACCTTGAAATCTGTTCTATAACTACCTGTTAAAACGTACTTTGAAATTTGTTGCCTTTTTGTATACATATTTCACAATAAAAAAAGAGAAAATTCTTTTTCAGAACATCATTTTTTAAAGGATGAACAATAGATCAAATGGGTTGTGAAAATAAATACTCTAAATAGATTTCTCTTGTTTACATCACTACCCTTTAAGGCTCAGTTTGAAATAGTAAAGAGCTATAGAGGTAAAAATTTAAAAAATTTTAAAAGCCATCTCTTTTTTAATACAAAAAAAAACACACCAAACAAACACAAACATTCGTAACTTTTGATCATTCTGTTCTATGTATATAATCAGCAATTCACAATATCATCACATAGTTGCATATTCATCATCATGATCATGTCTTGGAACATTTGCATCTATTCAGAAAAAGAAATAAAAAGAAAACAGAAAAAAATTCATACATACCGTACCCCCTCTCCCTCCCCCTCACCGATCACCAGCATTTCACTCTAAATTTATTTTAACATAAAAGCCATCTTTTAAAGTATGGTTTTCATTGTATTATTTTGTAACACAAGTGGTTGTAAATAAGGAATTACATATAATTTTCAAACTTATTATATAGTCATCTACCCACATAGGACATCTATTTTGGTATTTTTAATACTAAGCTAATACAATTGCCAGGTAACACCAAATAAGGGTCATTGTTCATTAATTATATAGGGCAATTCTAGAATTTCCGTAATTTTATAATACACCATAAAAGAATATATGTATTTGTTTGTTTCATTCCCCCAGTTGCATTTTTTAATATTTTAGAAGATTGTATACAACTATTATATATATATATATAACCGTAACAATCTTCTTTTACTGTAACTTCATGGTATTAATTCTGTTTACTTATTGTAGGGTGATTATATCATAAAGTAAAGCACTTCTGTGTATTTCGATTGCACGTGTTTGTTCATATTTAGACTACTGTATTATAGTTTGCCATTAATCACCATCATAGATTAACATAGAATAACTAGCATGAGGTATTAGATACAAGTGTTAATGTTTGTTGCAAAATACTTCACCAAGAAAGACAAGTAGCTGACTGGCCCCAGGAAACCTAATCTTACATCAAGTTGAAGTGAATGAAAGTGGTTTGTGCGTTGAAAAGGTAGAGGATTAGAGCAAAGAATAACTTCAATTAAAGCAGTATGCTTTTATAATTTCCCAACATTACAACGGAACTCAACACTACCTAGAAGTTAGTAATCAGAGATAAAAGGACTGTTTTTAAGCAAATTTCCCACCCATTAGCAAACTGAACTCTATTCTCCAGTTCACTAAGGAACCCCTCCCATTTCATCTCCGCCTCAGAGATCTCACCCTCTTTCTTTTTAACTGCAATAGTGATGTTTCTGTGCCATACAATTTAATATTTAATTACATACCTTTTGTGCTGGTCTCTAATTGTTTTAGGTGTGTTATATATTCTCTTCTCAACTAGATTGCAGTTCCTGGGGCTAAAACCATGTGTCACATTTCTTTGTTATTGCTTTTTATGCTTAACATAGTAGGCACACAGTAATGTCTCATTGATTGTTTATAGATAAATCTAATACTAGCCATTGTTTTTGGACAACTGCAGCCAGAGCTCAAAGAGAAAGATTTCATGTCTGTGTGATGTACAAGAGGTAGTTACGGGGCACAGATGTTTTCAAATTCATTCACATCCTCTGGTACAGTGAACATAAATCTATTAAAGTTGGCTTAACTAGATTGGGATCTATAATAAGCAGACAGGAGGATTTCATGGAACCTGACTGCAGATTGGTGATTAAGGCCAGAGAGGACTAGAGTTGAGAATTGGAAAGCCAGAAACCAGTCATTATCTCTTTTTCTAACGGCTTTTCACCAATTCTTTGCCAGCTGCTTCCATCTTATTGTGTGGGTATGGGCCAATTTCCCTTGCTTGTGTGTGTCTTAGCATACCCATAGCAACCTTCTATGGTCTTAGAAACCCAGGCCCACGGTACTGGCCGAGGCCTCACATCCTCTTTCCAAATTTCTGGCAAAGAAAATATGATTTATCTATGTTGGGTAATATGCTAACCCTTGGCACAATCAGCTATGCCAGGATAGCAAGGGTTGTGCGATTGATAAACTATTCTTATCAGAGCTGTGGAAAAAACTTTCAAAGGGGAAGGGCACAGGAGGCAAGCAAATTGAATGGTGCAACTACTACAGTTAAAATCTATAGGGAATTGCAAGAAAAGTTTCTATGAGGCTCTTCTCAGCTCTTTACCAACTCTTTTCTTCTGAGGACTTCTTCCCTTGCCCAGAGGGATGGGTCCCGAAGAGTCACATTTGTACTAAATGACACTGTGCCTCTGGCCAGTTGGTCAGGCTGGGGTGGCCATTCTTCCCAAGCCAGGTCAAACCGATTTTCTCGTGGGATAGCTGATTTGAGTCACAGAAACTGTGACTATTTAACATTACTATTGCAGTCAAAAAGCATTAACCAATGCTGGTCCTTCAAGAGGAAAGGCTGTCAACTCAGAATTGTGAAAGGGCCACCTTTCCCCATTCTGTGCTCAGAAAAGGAAAGAACCAGTCTGACACGAGAGAAGAATGAAGCACACACCCTGAAAGAAGCTGGGCTGAGAGAGGGAACAAGTTCTGCCTGAGCTCTTCCAGACTAATAGTGTCTGATTCCAGAAGCCCTTGAGTTCTGTGAGACATCTCCATATTCTTTTTTGCTTAAATTAGCCTAACTTGGGGGGTGCAAGGGTAGTTCAGTGGTAGAATTCTCATCTACCATGAGGGAGACCGGGGTTTGATTCCTGGTCCATGCACTTCCCAAAACAAACAAGCAAAGAAAGAAAGAAAAACAAACAGAAATTCAACAAATGGTGCTGCAACAATGGGATACTCACATGGAAAAAGAATGAAATATGGCGCCTGCCATACAGCATACAAAAAAGAAAAGAAAAAGATCAACTAGCTTAACCTGGTTTCTTTTGTTTGCAACCAAAATAGTTGTGACTGAGACATCCAGATTAAAAGAGTATTTCCTACACTTGTCCATTCAGATAAATCAGTCAGGTTGGGATGCTAATATTTTGTTGCTGTGAAAATCTTCTAAATTTATTTTGTAGACTCACGTGTCTGTGGCTATAAAATACATCTGTTGGTGACTCATGTGGATTAAACAGTATGGGAGACCTCTGTTACCTGATTCTCAGTTATATGATTTCTCAAAAAAAGAGCAGTTTATAAAAGGAAAACAGGTCTTGAAATTTTTGGTCATTTTAATATACTTTATAAGACAGTTATTATAACCAGTGTTTGTTAGAGTTCTCAAAGCACATTTACACACGTTGTCTCATTTGATCTTTACAACAATCCTCTGAAGCAGTATTATGAAATCGTCCCTATTTCACAGATGAGGAAACTGAAGCTCAGAGCAATCAAGTGATTTGCTCAATGTCATAAATTTAGGAAGGCTTCAACACAAACTCAGTACCAGTGTTCTTTATACATTTCTAGCCCATATTTGGTCTTTGTCTTTTGATAGAGAGGTTGTTTCATTTTTGTTGTCTGTTGCTTTTGTTTTGCCTTTTAAAACTAACTTTTCTATTGAAACATAAAATATGTACAGAAATATGCATAAATCATAAATGCACAGCTCAGTGAATTATCACAAAATGAACACACCATGTAACCACTCCACCGGGCATGGAATTGGCCATGACCAACACTCCACAGGCCCTTTTCTGTCTACTGCCAATCACTGTCACCTCCCTCCTCCCCAAAGGAAATCACTTTCTTGACTGTTTTTTGAACTTTATGTAAATTGTATAGCATGGATACTTTTTTGTCCAGCTTCTTTTCCTCATGTGAGACTCATCTACATTGTTGTATGTAGCAGTAGTTCCTTTATTTTGATTCCTGTGTAGTATTCCATTTTATAAGCATATCACAATTTATCTATTCTATCATTTATAGATATTTGGATTGTTTCCAGTTTTAGGCTATAATGAATAATGCTTTTATGAGCATTCATGAACGTATCTTTTAGGGTACCATATATATGTCCTATTGTGTAAATACCTAGGAATGAAATTGCTGGGTCAGATTTAATAGCCACTGCTAAGCAGTTTTCTTATGTGATGGTATCCATTTATACTTCTATCCCATGGGTATAGGAAAATTCCAGCTGTTCCATATTTTCATAAATAGTTGGTCTTTTTTGTCTTTAATATTAGCTGTTCTGGTAGGTGTGTAATGACATATCTCATTGAGGTTTTAATTGTCTTTTCCTTACTAACCAATGAGGTTGAGCACATTTTTATATTTATTGGACATCTCTTTGTGAAGTCCTTGTTCAAGATTTTCCCATTTTTCTATTGATTTGTATGAATTCTTTATATATTCTGAAATAAGCTCTCTGTAATATGCATTGCAAATAATGTCCTTTCTCCCTCTGTGGTTTGCATTTTCAGTCTTGAATTTTTGACATAAAAGGAATTAGAGCATTATTTAAAACACTGATATCAAGTATTTGGGATAAAAATTCAATGAAACAAGATGCTCAAATGGCACTTTTTTGCCTAGTTTCCTCTGGGAACCCCAAACTTGAAAACAGTACTCCCACAGTTACTCTAGATCTGCTAAGAGATTGTCAACACTTCTGGCTTTCATGAACCCACCACTGACCTTGAAAATATAAGGAAGTTGAGGTCACAGTGACTGGGAGAATGAGGATTTCTTTGGAAAGTGCTTTCCCCTCCCGTACCTTCACATGGGGACAGAAAGGAAGGAGTACTTCCTAGACCTCAAGCCTAATGACAGATACTTCAAGGGTACCTTTAAGGAGTAATCTCCTGGAGTTTCAGGAACAAGGACATGAGTCTGATCTTGTTCAAGGATAAAGGCTGGAGAGTGTGGCCAAAGCCCCACTTGCCTACGGAACCACATTGGGCATAAACTGGACTTTCACTTTTAGTGAGCAAAGTGGAGTTTGTCCCAGGGAACAAAGTGAAATCCACAAAGTGGACTGGCCTGGGATCATCTGAAAAGTATCTTACACCACCAACAAAAAAGGGTGGAGGAACCACCAGAAGCCAGGTTTGAAGGAGTCATCCAAAGCAATCAGGGCGTAGTGCTGAGTGAAATAAGCCCAGACACAAAAGGACAGATATTGTATGATTTCACTAATGTAAAACTAATTAGAACATGTAAACTCAAAGTCTTAAAATTAAAATATAATGTACCTAGCGATAGATAAAAGCTAGAGAAGGGGAAACAGTTACTTAATATGTACAGAATTGTTAACGAGGTTGAACTTAATGTTTGGGAAAGGATAGAGGTGTCGGTAGATCGTTATTTGGAATATAAGAAATAGTGCCGTATTGTAGGTGAATTTGGTTGAAGGTGGTTATTTAAAGTCGCATATGTAAATAAGTTCTTGCACGAACTACTACCAATGTCAAAAAAATAATAGAGAGGTATATGGAAAAAACACAGGTATTGCAAACTATGGACTATAGTTAACAGTAATATTTTAATATTCTTTCATGAATAGTAACAAATTTATTATACCAATACTATGGGTCAACAATAGAGGGGAATAAGGGGTATGGGAGGATTTGGGTTTTATTTTTTCATTCTTATTTCTGTCCTAGAGTAATGAAAATGCTCTATAATTGGTCATGGGGATGTATGCACACCATGTGATGATACTGTGAGCCAGTGATTGAATATTTTGAATGGTTTGTGTAGGGTGCGAATATATCTCAATAAAATTGGGGAGTAAAAAAGCAGTCAGGGCAAGAGAAGAGTTGAACTCTTTGAAGGAGCTAAAGATAGGACATGTGGAGGGAGAGGGGAACTTCTTAGAGAAAATCTGGAAAGAGACTCTTGGATATTCTCCATACCCAGAGGACACTGATGCCATATGACACAATTCCAGGCATACAAAACTGTTGCCCTTTCCCCTTAATCCTCTTTCCCCCTGGCATAGCTAGCAGTAGAGAGATCAGAAACAGCAGCTAACAAGCAGAGAGTTAGTGTGGGAAGAGAGAAGCAGCTGACAATGCCGCCTCCTCAACCTCATGCTCGCATACCTGAAGCAGGTCCGAGCTAGAGCAGGGGAGAAAGCTTAGCTTTGAACATGTTTGGAATTTTGAAATTGCTTTCTATGAGACTAGAGTTATGTGATTATCACCCTGGCCTGGCCTCTTCCATAAACTCTTTCTCTGGCTGTTTCTATTCTGATGTTTAATCCATCCATTGAATTGTCAATTTCAGTTACTAAAATCTTCACTTCTAGAAATTGTTAGTTTCTTTATCATATCTGCTTAACTGTTTTTATAGTCTTTTGTTCTTTGCTTATGTTTTCAAGTTACTCTTTTATTTCTTTAAATATATTAAACATAGCAATTTTAGGGTGGGTCTGATAATGGCAATATCTGAAGGTCTTTGCAGGTCTGATTTTGCTTTCTGTTTCTGCTATTTTTGCTTTTTCTTTCTGTTTTATTTCCTCGTATTGCTAGATTTTTGAGTGTGAGCTGAATTAATGGCCTTGGCATTTTATCAGAGGGAAGTCTTTGAGGTCCAGGCTGAAACTGCAGTTCTTCAGACCAGATTCGTACTTGCTTCTGCCTGTTGCCTGAAGGAACTACCCATCTGGGAAGACTTCAAGTTCAATGATAATTTGAGATCTTCATGCCCCATGGGGAGCATGGTTTTAGACTGAGAATCCACCTTGGGGGTAGTTTACTGTAATAAATCCTCAGGGGAGATTTTTCTATCTTAATCCCTTCACCCAGAGCCAAGTTCAAGACAGACAAGATTTCTTGGTATACACTTCTGAGTGATAAGTTTATTGTTCTTTAAGATCTTTAGTGTCCCAACTTTATCAGGGTCTTCTAGAAGACTCTCTACCTTGGGTAGGTCCTGGCTGTTATCCCCAAATCTTGTGCAACCATCAGCGTAAATCTCAAGGTCTCCAGGGGTCTTCAGAAAACTTTAGGTTAAGTCAGCTTCAGCACTCATCTCTTAGGATTTCTGTTTTCACTTCATTTTAGGCTTCAGGAGGTCCTTTGTAATGTGCCACACAGCAACACATTAAAATGATTTTTTCAGTAATTTTTTCTGGGTAAAACCCCAAGTGGGGGTTCACCAATTTTCTTCCAGCCTTTTGGATGCTCACCAATCCTGTGTCCCTTTCCTCCTAGGAATATGTATTTCTGGAAACCTGGATTAGACCCCTTAATGTCTGAAAGGACCATAGGACTTTTATTATTTAGGCGTAACTGGATATAACATGAGTTTTAACCTGGGCGTGGAAGTTTAACTGAATTTGGTGATGAAGAATAGAGAAACATTAATATTTGCACATTGCTAAGCACAGCTTCTTCATAAAACCAATCACACTCCTTATAATTAGGTGACTAACAGTTCTAAAGAATTCTAAGCTTTTGAAATAATCTTGCAGAGGTGCTGTGAAATATGGTTCTCATCAACATATTTTTTTTTAGTTGCAGTTGTATACATATATATGTGTATCTTCAAATCTGCTATTTTAAAGTGTATAATACAGTGGATTAATTACACCTACAATGTCATGGTAACAACACTACTATCTAGGTTACAAGATTTTTCATCACCCAAAATAGAAACTCTACCCTTTAGGCAACAAGTTCTTGTCTTTCCTTCCCCTAGATGCTATAACCTCAAATCTAATTTCCATCTTTATAAATGTGCTTATTCTAGACATTACATATAAGTGGAGTCATATGATATTTGTCCTTTTGTGTCAGGCTTCTTTCACTTAGTACAACATCTTCAGGGTTCACCCATGACATAGTGTATATCTGAACTTCATTCCTAATAATGACTGAATAATATTCCATTGCATGTATATACCACATCTTGTTTATCCATTCATTTTTTGATGGACACTTGGGTTGCTTCCACATTTTGGTTATTGTGAATAATGCTTCCATGAACATTGGTGTTTAAATATCTGTTCAAGTCCCTGATTTTTTTTTTCTAAATACAGTTTTATTGAGATACACTTACACACCATACAGACCATCTGAAGTATACAATCACTGGCTCACAGTATCATCACTTAGTTGTGCATACATCCCCATGATCAATTTTGGAACATTTTTGTTACTCCAGAAAGAAAATAAAAATTAAAAATAAAACCCAAATCTTCCCATACCCCTTATCCCTCTCCCTCCCCACCCACTGACCGATAGTACTGGTGTGGTACATTTGTTAACTGTTAATGAAAGAATATTAAAGTATTATTGTTAACCATAGTCCTAATTTACAATAGGTACATTTTTCCCCATGTATCTATCTATTATTTTTTTAACATTTGTTCCCCCTATTATTTATTTGTTTTTAATCATCTGTCCATACCATACATAAAAGGAGCATCAGACACAAGGTTTTCACAATCACACAGTCACATTGAAAAAGCTGTATCATTATACTATCATCTTCATGAAACATGGTTACTGGAACACAGCTTCAGGTACGGTGTTCAGTACTGTTTCAGGTACTTCCCTCTAGCCTCCATAGTACACCTTAGTCAAGTCCCTGATTTTAATTCCTTTGGGGATATACCTAGGGATAAAAGTACCAAGTCATGTGGTAATTCTATGCTTAGCTTATTGAGGAATCTCCAAATTGTCTTGTACAGTGGCTATACCATTTTACATTCCCACCAGCAATGCAGGAAGGTTCCAATTTTTATATATCTTTGACAACATTTATTTTCCATTAAAAAAAAAAAAGCTATCCTACTGGATGTGAAGTGGTAACTCACTGTGTTTTTGATTTGCATTTCCCTAATGATTAATGATGTTGAGCATCTTTTCATGTGATTATTGGTTGTCTGTATATCTTCTTTGGAGAAATATCTGTTCAAATCCTTTGTCCATTTTTTGATTGGGTTGTTTGTCTTTTTGTTGTTGAGTTGTGAGAAATATCTGTTCAAATCCTTTGTCCATTTTTTGATTGGGTTGTTTGTCTTTTTGTTGTTGAGTTGTGAGAAATATCTGTTCAAATCCTTTGTCCATTTTTTGATTGGGTTGTTTGTCTTTTTGTTGTTGAGTTGTAGCTGTTCTTTACATATTCTGGATATTAAAGCCATATTAGATATATGGTTTTCAACTATTTTCTCCCATTCTCTAGGTTATCTTTTTCACTTTCTTGATAATGTCCTTTGATGTACAAAAGGTTTCAGTTTTTATGAAGTCCAATTTCTCTATTTTTAACTTTTGTTGCTTATGCTTTTGATGTCATATCTGAGAGCCCGTGGCCAAATACAAGGTCCTAAAGATTTTTCTCTCTGTTTTCTTCTAAAATTTTTAAGATTTCAGCTCTCATATTTAGGTTGTTGATCTATTTTGAGTTCATTTTTGTGTGTGGTGTGAGGTAGAGTCAAATTTCATTCTTTTATATGTTTACCCAGTTTTCCCAACATCATTTGTTGAAAAGACTAATTATTTCCCCATTGAATGCACTTGGCACCCTATACAACTTAATTAGCTGTAGATGTGAGAGTTTATCTCTGGACTCTCAATTATATTCCGATGGTCTATATGTCTGTCTTTATACCAGTGTATCACTGTTTTGATTATGTAGCTTTGTAGTAAGTTTTGAAATTGGGAAGTGTGAGATATTTAATTTTGTTCTTTTTCAATTGTTTTGGCTATTGGGCCCTCTTGCAGTTCCACATGAATGTGAATATTGGCTTTTCCATTTCTGCAAAAAAAGGCTGCTGGGATTTTGATCAGGGCTCTGAAAATTGCTTTGGGTAATACTGATGTCTCAACAATGTTAAGTCTTCCAAACCATGAACCTGGGATGTTTTTCCATTTATTTAGGTGTTTCCTTTTTTTTCTGTAATATTTTGTAGTTTTCAGTGTACAAGTCTTTCACATCCTTATTCAAATTTATTCATAGATCTTTTATTCTTTTGCTATTATAGATACGTGTACTAGTTACGGTTCTCTAGAGAAACAGAATCAACAGGTAACACTCGCAAATATAAAATTTATAAAAGTGTCTCACATGACCATGGGAATGCAAAGTCTAAAATCCGCAGGGCAGGCTATGAAGCCGACGACTCCGATGGAGGGTATGGACGAACTCCATAGGAGAGGCTCACCAGCTGAAAGCAGGAATAGAATCTGTCTCTTCTGAATCCTCCTTAAAAGGCTTCCCGTGGGGTGGGCCATGGTGGCTCAGCAGGCAGGAATGCCTGCCTGCAATGCCAGAGGACCCAGGTTCGATTTCCGGTGGCTGCCCATGTAAAAAAAAAGGCTTCCCATGATTAGATTAAGCATCACTCATTGCAGAAGACACTCCCCTTTGGCTGATTACAAATGGAATCAGCTGTGGATGCAGCTGACATGATCATGATCTAATTCTATGAAATGTCTTCATTGCAACAGTCAGGCCAGCACTTGCCCAACCAGACAGACAGGTACCACCACTTGGCCAAGTTGACACATTACCTGACCATGACAGTCCACCCTTGTCAACTTGGCAGCTATACATATCACTTTAAACCATACCCAATTTCCAAATAAAAACAATAAAACGCACATTTTTTTTTTACCTAACAATGCTCAACTGTCCTGAATATAATTGGAAATGCATTAAATCTCTCCAGAATAGGGCACAAATCCTTGGGCAACATACATTCCTAAACTTGATATCTTACAACTTAAATAGTGTAACATGAACAAAACAGCATTACAGTCCTTGTTTCTGTAACTGATCATGTGGTTGAAGTTCATGTTTATCACTACCTTCTTCCACTACCCATTCCATGTTCCCTTTACCCTCAGCAAGCACTTCAGCTGGCCATGGTTCTTTTTCTGGTGTGGTGACCCAAACCTTCATTCCTGAAGTTTCAGACCCATTGGTGGTCCTGCCTGGATTGGGTTGTTTGCAGTTTTCCATTGATTTTAATCACAGGGCATGGTAGTACTAAAAGACGCCCTAGGGGATTTCCTATATTCCAAGAAAACTCTTCTTTACCTCCATTATGTACTTGCAGTCTTACTTTCTCCTGAGAGTTAGGGTCAATCACCCCAGACAATAATGCAGTCCCCTTCTTGGCTTGTTGCTCCAGGGGCATGAGTAACCCAAAGTGACCAGGTGGCTGACTTAACTTCCAATTCAGTGGAATCATTGTTGTTTCTCCTAGTGGAAACACTCCCCCTTTTGGAACTAAAACCTGTAGACTACCAGAGCTTAGGGTCTCAGGGACAGGAAGCAAAAATTTTCCTAGTGGATCACTAGGGGTAATACGGGTGGTACCACTCCCATTTCCATCCCTTGGTTCCTGGACCCATGGATCTTGGCTATGGGAGAAACAGCACCATACAGCGGACACTGATTCAGAGCATATACAGCTTCCTGGAAAATATTACTCTAGCCCTTCAAGGTATTGCCACCTAGTTGGCACCGTAACTGAGTTTTCAAAAGGCCATTCCACCATTGTATCAATCCAGCTGCTTCTGGATGATGGGGAACATGGAAAGACCAGAGAATCCCATGAGCATGTGCCCATTCTCCACTTCATTTGCTGTGAAGTGTGTTCCTTGATCAGAAGCAATGCTACGTGGAATACCACAACGATGGATAAGGCATTTGGTAAGCTCACGGATGGCAGTTTTGGCAGAAGCATTGTGTGCAGGGAAAGCAAACCCATATCCAGAGAACGTGTCTATTCCAGTTATAACAAATCGCTACCCCTTCCATGAAGGGAGTGGTCCAGTGTAATCAACCTGCCACATGTAGCTGGCTGGTCACCTTGGGGAGTGGTGCCATATTGGGGGCTGAGTGTGGGTCTCTGCTGCTGGCAGATTGGGCACTTAGCAGTGGCTGTAGCCAAGTCAGCCTTGGTGACTGGAAGTCCATATTGCTGAACCCATGCATAACCTCCATCCCTACCACCATGACCACTTTGTTCATGAGCCCATTGGGCAAAACAGGAGTTGCTGGGGAAAGAGGCTGACTGGTATCCATAAAACAGGTCATCTTATCCACTTGATTATTAAAACCTTCCTCTGCTGAAATCACCCTCTGGTGCACATTCACATGGGACACAAATATTTTCATGTTTTTAGCCCACTCAGAAAGGTCTATCCACATTCTTTTTCCCCAGACCTCTTTGAACCAATTTTCCAATTATGGTCTTTCCAGGTCCTTGACCATTCAGCCAAACCATTAGCAACAGCCCATGAGTCTGTATACAAACACACCTCTGGCCAGTTTTCCTTCCAAGCAAAATGAACAACCAGGTGCACTGCTCAAAGTTCTTCCCACTGGGAGGATTTCCCCTCACCACTGTCCTTCAAGGACACCCCAGAAAGGGATTGTAGTGCTGCAGCTGTCCACTTTCAGGTGGTACCTGCATATTGTGCTGAACCATCTGTAAACCAGGCCCAAGTTTTCTCTTCCTCAATCAATTCACTGTAAGGAACTCCCCAACAGGCCATAGCTCTGGTCTGGGAAAGAGAAGGTAATGTGGCAGGAGTGGAGACCATGGGCATTTGGGCCGCTTCTTCAAGTAACTTATTTGTGCCTTCAGGACCTGCTCTGGCTCTATCTCATATATACCATTTCCATTTTACAATAGAGTGCTGCTGTGCACGCCCAATTTTATGGCTTGATGGGTCAGCCAACAACCAGCTCATGATAAGCAACCCAGGTCTCATGGTAACTTGGTGGCCCAGGTTAAGCGTTCAGTCTACTAAGGCCCAAAGGCAGGCCAAAAGCTGTTTCTCAAAAGGAGAATAGTTATCTGCAGTAGGTGGTAAGACTTGGCTCCAAAATTCTAAGGGTCTGCATTGTGATTCTCCTACAGGGGCCTGCCAAAGGCTCTAGACAGCATCTATATTTGCGACTGACACTTCCAGCACCATTGGATATGCTGGATCATACAGCCCAAGTGGCATAGCAGCTTGTACAGCAGCCTGAACCTGTCCAGAGCCTCCTCTTGTTCAGGACCCTACTCAAAATTAGCAGCTTTCTGCTCACTCGATAAATGGGCCAGAATAGCACACCCAAATGAGGGATATGTTGTCGCCAAAATCCAAAGAAAGCAACTAGGCGTTGTGCCTCTTTTTTGGTCGTAGGAGGGGTCAGATGCAGCAACTTATCCTTCACCTTAGAAGGGAAATCTCGACATGCCCCACACCACTGGACACCTAGAAATTTCACTGAGGTAGAAGGCCCCTGCATTTTTGTTGGATTTATCTCCCATCCTCTGATATGGGAGGGACATCATATCAGATATCCCAGTAAGTCTAGAGTAGTTGCTACTTCTTGCTCACTAGGTCCAATCAACATGATATCTTCAATATAATGGACCAGTGTGATGTCTTGTGGGAGGGAGAAATGATCAAGGTCCCTGCGGACAAGATTATGACATAGGGCTAGAGGGTTGATATACCCCTGAGGTAGGACAGTGAAAGTATATTGTTGACCTTGCCAGCTGAAAGCAAACTGTTTTTGGTGGTCCTGACTAATAGCTATTGAGAAAAAAACATTTGCCAGATCAATAGCTGCATACCAGGTACCAGAGGATGTATTGATATGCTCAAGCAATAATACTACATCTGGAACAGCAGCTGCAATTGGAGTTACCACCTGATTGAGCTTAAAATAATCCATTGTCATCCTCCAAGACCCATCTGTTTTCTGCACAGGTCAAATAGGAGAGTTGAATGGAGATGTAGTGGGAATTACCACCCCTGCAACCTTCAAGTCCTTAAGAGTGGCAGTAATCTCTGCAATCCCTCTAGGAATCCCTCTAGTAAATCAGAATTGCTTCTGATTTACTATTTTGCTAGGTAGGGGCAGTTCTAGTGGCTTCCACTTGGCCTTTCCCACCATAATAGCCCTCACTGCATGAGTTAGAGAACCAACGTGGGGATTCTGCCAGTTACTCAGTATGTCTATACCAATTATACATTCTGGAACTGGGGAAATAACTACAAAATGGGTCCAGGGGCTCACTGGACCCACTGTGAGATTGACCTGAGCCAAAACTCCATTGATCACCTGGCTTGCTCTGGTGGACCAGAGTGATATTTTGGGTCCCCTGGAATTAATGTCACTTCTGAGCCAGTGTCTAATAATCCCCAAAATATCTGATCAATTCCTTTTCCCCAATGCACTGTTACCCTAGTAAGAGGCCTTCAGTCTCCTTGGGGAAGGCTTGGAGGAAGATTAACAGTATAAATTTGTGGCAGTGTAACAGGGTTCTCCCCCAAAGGGACCTGGCCTCCCCTTCATTCAAGAGGCCTTGTGTCTGTAAACGGTCTCAAGTCTGGAAATTGATTAAGGGGCCGTGACTCTATGTTTTTGTAATTCAGATTAGACTTCTGTTCACTTGACCTAGAACTCTTTTGTTTGTAAAGCTTGAACAAGAATTTGGTAGACTGCCCTTCTATTGTGTTTCTAGATTCCCCATGATTTACTAGCCAATGCCACAAATCTCTGCATGCCATATAATTTTGATGCCTGCTTTGAGTTTTCTGTCTATTATAATAGCTACGTCTACCCTATCTTTGGTGATTAAGTGCTGCTGCCTGGCTTCTGCCAACTCGGGATCCTGTCATCCCCATTATGTTTAAGGATTCCAGCTTAGTGATAGCAGTTCCTACAGTACTATCTGACCTACAGAGAAGTCCAACCTCAGAGCTCTTTAGGGATGATGGTGCTAGTCTCACAAATTTATTTCTCACTGTTCTGATAAAAGGTGCATCCTCTGGACCTTCTGGGGTGTAAGAGCAGGCTTTGCATGATAAATCCACTCTCACATTCCAATCTCTCTAAGTTTCTGGATCCCCTCATCTACATT
This sequence comes from Tamandua tetradactyla, assembly GCF_023851605.1. Classification (NCBI taxonomy): domain Eukaryota; kingdom Metazoa; phylum Chordata; class Mammalia; order Pilosa; family Myrmecophagidae; genus Tamandua; species Tamandua tetradactyla. The sequence continues at coordinate 15,863,880 of NC_135343.1, read as the reverse complement.
ATACCAGGGCAGTTCTGGCATTTCAACCTCAGGTAATGTCAGCCACCTTTTGATCCATGTTTCAAGCAACCATCCAAATAAACTTTAATACCTTTTCTAACCCCTCGAACTATAACATTGAATGCAGTATCTGTGCTTAGTTGGCTCATATCAATAAATTCAGCCTGATCCAGCCTTTATTCCTCCCACCGTTATCCCACACCCTTAAAATCCATTGCCACACACATTCCCCTGATTTCTGCCTATATAAATTGGAAAATTCACACAGCTGTTTTGGAGTATAACATACGTCCTCATGTGTGATACTTTGTACCTCACCTTTAGGGGCCGGTTGGGATTTTAGTCTAGTTATAGGTCTGGAAGAAATGAGGGGTGGTGGTGGTGGGTCATGAAAAGAATTAGAAATATCTTCCAAGCCATTTGCTTCTGGGCCTTCATTTGCAGTTTCATCTGGTGAAACAGGATTAGTCACTCTAGGGCTCATCCCTTCAGGAGGAGGTTGGGTGGCCAACTCCTCAAGGCAGGTTGGAGGTGGGGCAGTTATGTCCTCAGGGCAAATTATTACAGGGTTATCTAGAGAAGACTCAGTATGATCTAGGGTTTCAACCTCACCTCCGACATCATTATCAATCCATATGTTACCATTCCATTTTTCAGGGTCCCACTCCTTTCCAATCAATCCTCTCACTTTAATGGCAGACACCATGCAAGATTGAGAGTCTAGTTTATGTTGTAAAGTTGCTACTCTGACAATAAGATTCTGAGTCTGATTTTCAGAGACCTCAAGTCTACAGCTACAGGAAATAAGATTTTCCTTCAGGATACTCATAGAAATGTCTACATCTCTCAGACGGCGCTGAAGCTTTTTGTTGAAGACTTAAGCCCATCCCTTTCACTCCTTAATGTAGCCAGTGTATTTAACAACAACCAGCCAACATCTCTATACCTCTTACTTCTACAAAACTCTGTAAAGGTGTCAAAAACATCATCCCCCAGAGCATGGCTTCGTACAAGTGAAGCATTAGGAGAATCGAATGGTGTTAATTTGACTATCTCTTTTGCCAACTCATTCCATGGATTGGGAGAGTCATTCTGATTATGGGAGTCCTTAATGTCTTTGAGTCCAGTCAGAGTAGAAAACCATTCATAAAAACCCATTTTAAGATTCTGTTTCTTAAGAACCACTCCTGGTACCAAGATCTATTAGTTAGGGTTCTCTAGAGAAACAGAATCAACAGGGAACACTTGCAAATATAAAATTTATAAAAGTGTCTCACGTGACCACGGGAACACAGAGTCCAAAATCCGCAGGGCAGGCTGTGAAGCCAACGACTCCGATGGAGGGTCTGGACGAACTCCACAGGAGAGGCTCGCCAGTCAAAGCAAGAATAGAATCTATCTCTTCTGAATCCTCCTAAAAGGCTTCCCGTGATTAGATTAAGCATCACTCATTGCAGAAGACACTCCCCTTGGCTGATTACAATGGAATCAGCTGTGGATGCAGCTGACGTGATCATGATCTAATTCTATGAAATGTCCTCATTGCAACAGACAGGCCAGCACTTGCCCAACCAGACAACCAGGTACCACCACTTGGCCAAGTTGACACATGAACCTGACCATGACAATACTATTGTAAATGAATCATATATTTAATTCTAGTAAAAGTTTCCAACAGTGAGGCTAACCCAACCAAAGACAACAGAAAACATAAATTGGGGATGTTTAGTGACTGCAACTTCTATCTACAATCCCTCAAATTGTTGCAGATAGTCCCAAGTGAGGGTTTACAAAACCTTTTATAGCCTAGCCTCTGTGGGAGCAAAAGGTTGGCTGCTTATCAAACTTGTTTCATTTTCTTACTGGTCACACATATTTCTCAGCCTCCCTTCGAAATTGGTATGGTCTGAATTCTAGCTGACGGAATGCCGGCAGAAGTGATATGGAGCACATCAAATCTGTCGGTCAAAATCTTCCTAGTTTTTGATGAGCTACAGCTAGTACCCAGAAAATGCTTGCCCGGCATCTCTCTAACAGAGGTAGCTTATGCCAGTCCTTCCATCTCCAGAGCCCCTTTATTCAACCACACCAACAACAAAGAAGGTTGATGTGGCAGAGAGACATAGTCATAGGAACTTTGCATAGCACAAAATTCAGATGTCCCATCCACCCTGCTAGCAACTTATCTTAACTATAATAACCTACTACATTCTCTTTTCCCTTGCTTCATACTGTGTATTTAAAATGGATTCAATAAATCATGTAATTTGAAAAAAAAAAAAAAAAAGAAACAAGACCATATGCATGATCTTTCCCTTCTGACAGTGGAAGCAAAGGACTCCAAGCCTCCAGAGGCTGGCAGACCATGGGCTGGAAGAAATCTGGGAGCCTGCCTCGCTTTACAGAAGGACATCTGCCAAACACCAATTGGAATTTAACCAAGAGAGAAATTTAATTTTTATTGCAATAAGACACTGAAATTTTAGCGTTTTTCTGTTACCACAACTATTGTATTAATGAACACAACCCATGTCACTTTGAAATTCCAGCACAATTACCTAATGTGATTGCAAAACCCGCTTCTAACAAGCCAAATCATCTGGATCTAGCAACTAGGATTTGGACATCATTTTTCACTCTGTCACTAGTTCATAATGCTACATTCTGCAGAGAGTTATGATAATAACTATGCTTACAAATGTGTAGTCTCGTTGCAATTAGATAACAATGATCTGTCTGCAAGCATATGCAGAAATTTATCTATGAGGCCTAGGATGGGCTGAGCTAAGTAAGCCTTGCCAGGACTCACCACAGTTAAACATGCCAATAAATTCTTTCCTATCTGTAACCTGTATAAATCTTGAGCTCCCACATGGATCAGCCTTTGCACAGTGTATCAAAGACACATTAAAAAAACAAACAAACATTCTAAACTCAGAACTATCAAAGATAATGTTGATTTTTACTCTAGGTTTCCTTAAAGGAGTGAAGTCAGAGTTTTATACAATGCTTTTTCACATTGTAGAGGTCAGGGTATTTCTTGGTGGGAAATAACAGAAACCAATTCTGTCTAACTCAAGCAAAAATACTATTTTTTGAAAGAACATTGGGTAGTACAGACTGCAAAAACAAATGCTGATTAACCATACTCAATAAACTGGAAGGGACTACTGAGGGCTTGGCCAGGTGAGACTGCCAAGACCACAACATCGGGCTGGTCTTCTCATGGTGTGCCCAAGTTGATGCTCACCAGTCAATGCCGACTCTGCATTGCTGGAAGTGAATGCTCACTCACAGTCTCTGCATTCCTCCTCAGGACTCAAAATCATGGAAGTAAAATCCAATTTGGTTTGATGAGTTACAGGTTCATGCCTAGATTCCAGATAATGAGCAAGGGGTATATCCATGTTCCTTCTGATTTCCGTAATGGAAGTTTTTCCAAGTAAGGTTTTCAGATGTTGGGTTACCCCTATTCACACACACACACACACACACACACACACACACACACACACGCACACACACACACAACTGCATAAGCAGCCACATAATCTCTCACACATTACAAAAGACAAATGCCGACCACAGCTATTGGTTCCTGTGCCCATCATTTTCAATTCACCTGCTGAAAGCCTCCCCCATCTGCATTCTCCATTCTCACCTCTACATTTACTCCTCCGGTCTCCTCTGCCACAGCAGCATCCTGCACACCCCTTTTCCTTACTGAAAACCACATGATCACACAATCCTCTCAGGAATAAAATTTTGAAGAAATGGAACCGGAAAGATTTTGGTCTCAGCGATTCCAGGTAGTGAGACGCATAAGGGAAACAACTGTGCTGAAAACAGGGAATTAAGTGAAAGTGCATATTGAACTGTGAGCTCCCCTCTCCCCCACCCACCCAGCCTCCCCACACACCCCATCCCACTCAAAAATACTTTAATCAAAATAGCATAGTCAGGCTTATACTCTCTAGCCTGGAAACTCTGAAGTAATTAAATCTTCACAGTGAGGAGACTACAGATTTTGTATTTCAGTCCCTCCGCCTCCCCCACCTGGTGTGCCACAGTGCATCCCACCAGTTTTAACTTTCCAGCTTTGTATGCAAAGCTTTCAATCAGCTTCAACCTCATTCTTAAAAACCAATGGTGGCCAATAGCACTAGATATTTTCAATAGATTTTGCTCTGTATATTTTAATGCTATCTTGTTCAGACATAAAGCGATTTTCATGTCTTCTTAGTCAATTATTCTAGCAACATAAAATATCCCTCTTGCCCCATTTAATACTTTTTACCCTTGAATTCTCTTCTATCTCATATTAATATTGCCACAACAGTCTTCATTTTGTATTTGCCTGGTTTATCTTTGTTTAATCCTTTACATCATGTGATTTGTCTTTTTTGGGGGGGATGGGTGGGTGCATGGGCCCAGAATTGAGCCTGGGTCTCCCTCGTGATGGGCAAGTGTTCTACCACTGAACCACCCATTCACCCTATGTCATGTGATTTAAGTGGGTTTTGTATAAACCACTTGTTATTTGGATTGTCTCTATTTACCCAGGATGAGACTCTCTGTCTTTTAATAGAGTTGTTTAGCCTATTCACAATTATAGTGGTTGTTAACAGGTCTAGACATGTTCCTGCCATCTTAGTTTATGTTTTCTATTTCAAATGCTTTTTTGTGTGCATATTTCCATTTCTGCCTTTTGTTGAATTGAGCAAATTTTCTCATTTTTTTTTCTTCCCTGGCAATCTGGAATTTTTCATTAAATTTCTATTTATTAGTATTTCATTTTTAACTTTAATATTCAATCATGTTTTTCCATTTTGTATTCAATTTTACGAAATGGGCAAAAGACATGAACAGACACTTCTTAGAAGAGGAAATACAAATGGTTAAAAGGCACATGAAAAAATGCTCAACTTCCCTGGCTATTAGGGAAATGCAAATCAAAACCATTATGAAATATCATCTCACACCCACCAGGATGGCCATTATCAATAAAACAGAAAGGACAAGTGCTGGAGAGGATGTAGAGAAAGAGGCACACTTATCCACTATTGGTGGGAATGTCAAAAGGTACAACCGCTGTGGAAGGCAGTTTGGCAGTTCCTCAGGAAGCTAAGTATAGAATTGCCATATGATCTGGCAATACCATTGCTAGGTATCTACTCAGAAAACACGAGGCCAAGGACACAAACGGACATTTGCACACCAATGTTTATAGCAGCATTATTTACAATAAATTATTTACAAGCGAATTTATCAATAATTATAGATACAAACAAGACCAGTCCTTTAAATATGATTTTGTTTCTCTTTCCTGACCCCTTTTTACAGTTGGTTAATGTCCTCTAGTGTTTTAGTTCCAGATTGTTATTAAACTTTATTTTACATTATGCCTCTACTCTTTTCTTAGCAAGTCCATTAATTAAAAAAACTGCAAACAATTATTTTAATTTAATATATTTTATTGAATTTTTGTTTATAACTGTTTCTTGTATCTCAGGTGATGCAGTTTTCTTAATCCTTTTTTTCCTTTTAGCTAGAACATATTCGCAAGTATCTGTTTTTTTCTTCCCAGAAAGGTTGCGTGGGTGAGAAAATATGCTGAACTCCTACGTACCACTGATTGTCTGGCATATACTGTTGAAAGGAGGCCTCGGCAGTCAGGGAAGCACCACCAACCTCTGGCCCCAGTTCAGTCCTTTCTTCCTCCTTTGGTGGCGACCTCATGCCACCTCTCTGCTCTTAGAGCTCAGTCACTCCCTTCCCTTTTCTGCCTCTCTTCTTCCAACCAGGAAATGATTTGGTAACTGGGCGATATCTAGCTAAAAACAATTCATTTTTAAATGCTTCCTGTGGGGGTATTTGCCCTTCAACAGACAGAGCAAGCTGAGGGAATAAAAGTGAGATCTCAGATACCAGAAAGCAAGATTTGAAAGGGGGACCCTATGACTTTGCTATTCCAGACTGCTCATAAAAATCAGACAGGCATCCATCCTATCTCAGCCAGAGGCAGGTGCTTGGATGGTAATAGGCTACTTAGATATCATGTTTCCTGGAAGCAAGAGGGGCTGCTTTCTTTATATTAAAAATTATTATTTTTATGCCTGAAGATGTAATGCATGTTCTTTGTAAAATATTAAAACACCAAAATATTCATTGTGAAAGGTGAAAATTTTCTGATTTTCCTCCCTGAGACAAAAATTACTGTTTCTTTATAGTAAATTCCTACAGGTTGTTTTCCCATATACTAGAATTGTATAAATGTATTTCTTGTATAAATGGGAATGACATATGAAATTCTGTAACTTGCTTTTCTCATTTAACAGTGCTCCTTGAGTACGTTTCCATGTGCACTCACCTAGATCTATAGCTAATTATTTTTAAGCAGGGTTCTGGTTTATAAACATTTAGCTTGTTTCGACATTTTTTTCTGGTACACACAGTACTGCCATGAGCGTAAGCTCCTGTCTTTAAGCACATGTGCTAGTGTTTCCATCAGACAATTCTTAGAAGTAGGATTTCAGGATCAAAGTATATTAATATTTAAAAATGTAAAAGATGCCCTCAAATGGCCTTCCACTTCATCCTCTTACCTACACCAAATGGGAGAGTCTGTGACAGGTTTCTGAGATCTCTGGACCAGCAGTGTCAGAGTCACCTGGTACCTTGTCGAAAAGAGAGACTCAGGGATTCTATGCAGACTCAAGATTTCTGAGAGGGGGATCCAGGAATCTGTATGTTTTAAAAGTTCTTCAGGAGACTTTGACAGAGATGCTACATTTAGAAATTGGTACCTTTTCCTGACTACTGTTTGAAGGGCTTCTAAATAAAATGCAGTTTCCTGGGCCTCGATCTAGATTTACTGGGTCAGAACCTCTGGGATTAGAGCTCAGGAACTGACATTTCAAACAAATCCCCCAAGTCGTCCGGTGCTAAAGTGGAAACCAACTCCTTAGGCCTGTGCTCAGGGCTGCCCTGGGTGGGGTGTGGGGGGGTGGGGGGGTGGGGTGGGGTGCGTAGCGGTGTCAAACTGTCACTTCAAGGAGCAGGGGCCCCTGGGCATGAGGGTCTCCGGGGACTAAAGTCAGCTCGAGTCGTGAACATCTTCTCAAAAAGAGCAGGAAATCTGGATTTTTATGCGAATTCTTCTGCTTTGTCAATGTTTCAACTAAATCAAAAAGCCTCTGAGCCCTTCAGACGTTAAGTCTGCCTGAGCCCTTGTTTGGGAACCTCTGGCCCTCCTTGCTTCCTGAAACTCTCTTATGGATCTAAAAGAAAACAGAACACTTTTTTTCACTAAGAAAATGCATTCGATTTGCAATGGTAAAAGTATCAATAGAAATTAAAACTGAAGTAGGATAAAGTTAGATAATATTTATATAGTAAGCATGACCTTAATGACTTTCTGCCTTAAAAGAAGCCTTTTCCTGATTTCCTGATGTCAAAAGGTACAACCGCTGTGGAAGGCAGTTTGGCAGTTCCTCAGGAAGCTAAGTATAGAATGATCTGGCAATACCACTGCTAGGTATCTACTCAGAAAATACGGGGGCAAGGACACAAACAGACATTTGCACACCAATGTTTATAGCACCCTTATTTACAATTGCCAAGAGATGAAAACAGCCCAAATGTCCATCAACAGACAAGTGGCTAAACAAGCTGTGGTATACACATACAATGGAATAAAATGCAGCTGTAAGATAGAAAAAAGTTATGAAGTATAAAACAACATGGATGGAACTTGAGGACTTTATGCTGAGTGAGATTAGCCAGAAACAAAAGGACAAATACTGTATGGTCTCTCTCACTAATATGAACTAACATTAATGAATGAACTTGGAGAATTTCAGTTAAGAACAGAGGCCATCAGGAGATAGAAATAGGGTAGATATTGGGTAATTGGAGCTGAAGGGATACAGATTGTGCAACAGGACTGATTGTAAAAATTCAGAAATGGATAGCACAATACTACCTAACTGTAGTACAACGTTAGTATACTGAATGAAGCTGAATGTGATAATGATAGAGGGAGGAGGCCTGGGGGCACAAATGAAACCAGAAGGAAAGATAGACAATAAAGACTGAGATGGTATAATCTAGGAATGCCTAGAGTGTACAATGATAGTGACTAAATGTATTAATTGAAAAAATGTTTTTGTATGAGGAAGAACAAAGGAATGTCAGTATTGCAGGGTGTTGAAAACAAATGATAATTCATATTTTAAAAGTTCAACTTATGTGTGAGACTAAAGCAAAAAATTTTTATTTGGTACAAAATTTATATTTTGACTGGGCAACTCCTAATATAATTTATATGAACAGTTTAATTAACACCATAAGCACATGGAACCTTGAGTAGGGCATGAGATTTTGTAGGTTTGTCCAGAGTGCTGCCCTGATAAATCCCAGAGTGATTTGAACAGTGAATAAAAAAAGTATTTGCAAAGTCCTCTTGGGGGAATGGTGAGAATGGGGGAAAATTAAACTTCCCCATTTCGAGAAGGCCTGATATTTTCGCAAGCAGTGAGGACAACAAAATCAATAGTCCGAACCCTCAATCTTGGGGTTTTTTCATATGAAACTTATTCCGCCACGGATAGGCTAAGCTCCCTTAAAATTAAGCCTTAGACTCACGCCTAGAGAACCTCTTTTGTTGCTCAGATGTGGCCTATCTCTCAGTCAATATGGCAAACAAACTCACAGCACCCCCGTCTCTACATGGGACACGACTCCCAGGGGTATAAACCTCCCTGGCAACATGGGACAGAAATCCTAGAATGAGCTGGGACTCAGCATCAAGGGATTGAGAAAACCTTCTCGACTGAAAGGGGATAGAGAGAAATGAGACAAAATAAGTGTCAGTGCCTGAGAGATTTCAAATGGAGTCGAGAGGTTATCCTGGAGGTTATTTTTAAGCGTTATATAGATAACCCCTTTTAACTTAAGGTGTACTAGAGAGACTAGAGGGAAGTGCCTGAAACTGTAGAGCTTTGTTCCAGTAGCCATTTTTCTTTAAGATGATTGTATAATGATAAAGCTTTCTGAAAGTGACTGTGTGATTGTGAAAACTTTGCTCTGATGCTCCTTTTATCTATCATATGGACAGATGAGTAAAAAATATGGATTAAAAATAAATAAATAAGGGTGGGCCACAGTGGCTCAGCAGGCAGAGTTCTCACCTGCCATGCCAGAGACCCGGGTTCAGTTCTCGGTGCCTGCCCATGCAAAACAATAATAAATAAATAAATAATAGGGGGAGCAAATGTTAAAATAAATTGGGTTAACAGAAATACTAGTGGTCAATGAAAGGGGGGATAAGGGGTATGGTAGAGATGAGTTTTTCTTTTTTCTTTTTCTGGAGTGATGTAAATATTCTGAGAAATGATCATGGTGATGAATATACAACTACGTGATACTGTGAGCCATTGATTGCACACCAAGTATGGAATGCTCATATGTTAAGAATGCTCATGTTTGTATGTTGATTGGTTTTATTAATAAAAATTAAAAAAGAAAAAAAAAGAATACCTAGGGCTCAAACTGAGACTCTATAAAACTTTCATACACTAAGTTTGCTTTCCTGGAACCTATAATTTTCATAGGATTCCTAGGTCAGATAAATTCTGAAACCGAGAGGGACCAGCCTCTCCAAGATTATCAGTTAATTATGTCCTCCTATCCTTTAGTATCGACACCCCTTCTCAACATCATCCCTATAGACTGGGAGAAGGATCAAAGGAGAAGGAGGAGTAATAACTGAGAGAATAGAATTTAACAAACGAGTATGACTATTGAGTCAGTATGTTGATGTTCTTTCTAGCCTCCAGTGGTTTAAGCAACTAGAAGGAAAAATCTGAAATAGTGAAATGGTGACCTATAGCAAACTCTGAAATCTCTTCTGCAGCTTCTTGTTGAAGTGTACTTTGAAAATTATTGCTCTTTCTTTCTTTGCTTTGTACATATGTTATATTTCACAATAAAAAATATTTTTAAAAATGTGCCTTTTAGATACACTCCAGAAATATGTAACAATATATGCACAAATGCATTATTGCAACATTATTTGTAAATAACAAATTAAGAGAATGGGTGACTAAATGATGAGATCGTCACACAGGGAGTACTATGTAAAAAAGTGAGGGAGAGCTCAATGGAGTGGCATAGAATGATTTCTAGGACACAAGTGAAAAAGCAAGGTATGATTAGGTAGTCACAGTTTGTACTTTTATATGAGAAAGAAGAGGGAATCTTAAATACATGCTTAGCTTTCCAAAAGGAAACACAAGAAATATAAATCAGAAATTAATGAAAAAAGGTTACCTACATGGAGGGCGAGTGGGAATGGGGTAAAAGCAATACAGACAGCAATTATATATATATAAATAGCAATATAGACTTCTGTGAATATATTTTTATATAATTTTCACTTTTGAACCAAGTGTATTTTTACATATTCAAAATACAATATTAAATAAGAAAAGATAAATGAGAATACCCTAAAATTGAAAGCCAAGGAACTCTACTGTGTATCAAGTTGATAACACAACCATACAGAAAGAAGAAGAATTAATTAAATTAGCTTTGAAACAGCTCTGACCGTATATTCTTAGTGGGACATATCCTAAGGAACTACAAAGAAACCTTGAACATCACTTGGTAATTTGACTGCTGGTAATAGGATTGGTATAACAATTCTGAAGCTACTTTGCATGCAGAAATTTACTTGTATTGTTGAGAATCAGAGTTCTCACTGTGGGAAAAGGGGGATACAAAAATAGAATGGGAAGACTTCCATAAGGAAGAACCCCATGGTATGGATTTGATCTTAGAATTTATATCTATACTCATATCTATTTCCTGCATCTGCCCACTATAAGGACCTAGAAGTAATGATACTCAAGTAAAAATGAATATACCTACAGTTTCCATATTCTAAACTCCGTTGTTGAATCCTATCTTCTCTGTTATAACTCCTCTTTCTCCTTTGAACTTTCTCCCAATCTTTAGGGGTATTTGGGCCATGCCCATTCTAACTTTTTGATGTTAGAAAGGAATGTTGATAATATGGGATAGTGAGATGGAACTAGTTGATGTTCTGGAGAGGCTGGCTTCTCTGAGTTTCAGGATTTATCTGGCCTAGGAACCATCTGGAGATTGTAGGTTTCTGGAAAGTAATCATAGTCATGTGAAACTTCAGATCCCTGGTGTTCTATAGAGTTAACAGGAATGGTTTTGCTTGGGGTTTGGTAAATCATGGTAATTACCAACATGTAGCTGAAGCTCTTGTGAGAGTAGCCTCCAGAATAGCCTCTCAACTCTATTTGAACTCTCTTCAGCTCCTTGGAGAAATAGCTGATTGGTTGCACAAGGTGAGAATGCACAAGGTGAGCATGTAACATCATATAGATACAAGAGCAGGTGCTCAAAGGCAAAGGAACAGTCTTGAGGAAGCTCCCTTTAGCCAATATAGAGTATCAAAGAGAATATAATAGATTAAATATACTGAATTTTTAAAAAATCCACAAGTTTTTAGTGATATCAATTTTTTTTAACACAAGGGAACAGATGAAATAAAAGTTCATTTTTCTAGAAGAACGCTAGAAGCTACTGATTGAATGATACAAGCACCATTTTGTAATCACTAATATTATAATTGATAAAGACAGGAACATTAATCAATGCTGAAACCATTGGGTGAAGAGTTGTTGGGGGAAAAGCTAATTACAAGGTCTCAAAGTATGAACCTGTGGAATACTTATTAACTAAAAAGGTAAAAAGCTACTTTTACAAAGAAGAGATCTGACAGACATGACCTTAACTAAGGGATCAAATTTAACATCACTAGTAATGCCAGGAACTGACATTTGAGCCTCTCTCAGTATTAAAGTGATCACTGAACTGTGATACAAACGAAGTGATCATCTGTAGAGTGTATTGCCAAAGTCTTGAACCTAAAACTAATCAGGAGGAAACAGGCAAATCCAGATTGTGGTACATTATACCAGACAACTTGCTTGTAATTTTCAGAAATACAAATGTCACAAGACCAAAATAGGCAAAGAAATTTTCTAAATTAAAGGATATTAGAAAGATGTAAACACTGATTGAATCCTAGGTTGGGAGGGTGCTGTTTTAAGGGGCATTTGGGCAAAAATCTTAAAAAATTGAACATGTACCCCATATTAGATACTACTGTTTCAATCTTTAATTTCTTCCATGAGATAAGGATATTGTGGCTATGGAGCAGAATGTCCTTGTTTTTAGGTGGTATATACTAAATATTTAGGGGTAATGTTTCATCATATCTACAACTTAGTTTGAAATGGTTTAGCAAAAAATAAAGACAGGTAGATAGGTAGGCAGACGGACAGATTAGATAGATGGATGGATGGATACATGGATGGATGGATGGATGGATGGTTGGATAGATAGATAGATGGATATGTAGACAGACAGAAAGACAGATAGATAGAGAAAGCCAGCAAATATCACAAAACATAATGATAGGTGAATGTAGGTGAAGGGTACATTGTACTATTTTTTTTTAACTTTTGGTAGATTTTTCAAAATAAAAACGTGAAAATTCAAAGAAAAACCATCTGTAATCCTGTGAACTTTGCTTATGAAATCTTTCAAATGTACACAGAAGATATGGGTAATAAATTACAATGGGCTGGATTTTAGGGCAATGTTTATATTAGTCTCTGACAAAACATGCAGTTTTGGTAGGCATGGTATAATTCAATTAAAAGTTTTAAAAATGAGAGAAGGAGAAAGAAAATCCCAAAGGTCATATAGCTTACTAGTGGCAGAGCTGAGCTATAAACTCACACTATTTCCTCTGTGGAGAGCAAAGTAGCCAGAGGCTTGTTACGTTCTAAAATCAAATAACCTACTTCCCAATTTTGCAGAGGGCCAACCTTGAAAATAATTTCTACATACTTCTTAAATGCTTAAGATTGTCACAGAATACAAGAAAGACAATGCTTTTTAAAACACTGTTCTATTGAGCCAACCTTGAGAATATGTTTGAGATTTATAAGAGGATTTGAAGAATTTAATAAAACAGTTACTTCATTTTTTTAATGTTTTGTATTGTAAAATATAACATATAGGGTGCAAGTGTAGTTCAGTGGTTAGAATGCCCACCTTTCATGTGGGATACCCAGGTTCATTCCCGGACCATGCACCACCCCCCACCACCCCCAAAAAAGCTAACCTAGATGGCTGTCATGGTCAGGTTCATGTGTCAACTTGGCCAAGTGGTGGTAACTGTCTGTCTGGTTGGGCAAGTGCTGGCCTGTCTGTTGCAATGAGGACATTTCATAGAATTAGATCATGATCACGTCAGCTGCATCCACAGCTGATTCCATTTGTAATCAGCGAAGGGGAGTGTCTTCTGCAATGAGTGGTGCTCAGTCTAATCACAGGAAGCCTTTTAAGGAGGATTCAGAAGAGACAGGCTCTCTTCCTGCTTTGGCTGGAGAACCTCTCCTGTGGAGTTCGTCCAGACCCTCCATCAGAATCGTCGGCTTCACAGCCTGCCCTGCAGATTTTGGACTCTGTGTTCCCGTGGTCACGTGAGATACTTTTATAAATTTTGTATTTGCGAGTGTTTCCTGTTGATTCTGTTTCTCTAGAGAACCCTAACTAATAGATCTTGGTACTAGGAGTGGTTCTTAAGAAAAAGAATCTTAAAAATGGGTTTTTATGAATGGTTTTCTACTCTGACTGGACTCAAAGGCACTAAGGACTCTGATTCCCATAATCAGAATGACACTCCCAATCCATGGAGTGAGTTGGCAAAAGAGATAGTCAAAATGTCACCATTTGATTCTCCTCATACTTCACTTGTACGAAGACAGGCTCTGGGTGATAATGTTTTTGACATCTTCACAGAGTTTTGCGGAAATAAGAGGTATAGACATGTTGGCTGGTTGTTGTTAGATACACTGGCTACATTAAGGATTGAAAGGGATGGGCTTAAGGCTTCAAATGAGAAGCTTATGCACCGTCTGACAGATGTACAAGTTCCTATGAGAATCCTGAAGGAAAATCTTATTTCCTGTAGCTGTAGACTTGAGATCTCTGAAAATCAGACTCAGAATCTTATTATTAGAGTAGCAAGTTTGCAATGCAAACTGAAATCTCAATGTTGCATGGTTTTTTTCTTCCAGACCTATAACTAGACTAAAGTCCCAACAGGCCCCTAAAGGTGAGATACAAAGTATCACACATGAGGAGGTATGTTATACTCCAAAAGAACCATGTGAATTTTCCAATTTGTGTAGACAGAAATCAGGGGAATACGTGTGGCAATGGATTTTAAGGGTGTGGGATAATGGTGGGAGGAATAAAGGCTGGATCAGGCTGAATTTATTGATATGGGCCAACTAAGCACAGATTCTGCATTGAATGTTATAGCTCAAGGGGTTAGAAAAGGTATTAAAGTTTGTTTGGATGGTTGGTTGAAACATGGATCAAAAGGTGGCTGACATTACCTGAGGTTGAAATGCCAGAACTGCCCTGGTATAATAGAGATGAGGGGATCCAGAGGCTTAGAGAGATTGGAATGTGAGAGTGGATTTATCATGCAAGGCCTGCTCTTACATCCCAGGAATGTCCAGAGGATGCACCTTTTACCAGAACAGTGAGAAATAAATTTGTGAGACTAGTGCCATCATCCCTGAAGAGCTCTGTGGTTGCACTTCTCTGTAGGTCAGATATTACTGTAGGAACTGCTGTCACTAAGCTGGAATCCTTAAACACAATGGGGATGACAGGATCCCGAGTTGGCAGAAGCCAGGCGGCAGCACTTAATCGCCAAAGACAGGGTAGATGTGGCTATTATAATAGATAGCAAACTCAAAGCAGGTATCAAAATTATATGGCATGCAGAGATTTGTGGCATTGGCTAGTAAGTCATGGGGAACCTAGAAACACAATAGAAGGGCAGTCTACTAAATTCTTGTTCAAGCTTTACAAACAAAAGAGTTCTAGGTCAAGTGAACAGAAGTCTAATCTGAATTACAAAAACACAGAGTCACGGCCCCTTAATCAATTTCCAGACTTGAGACGGTTTACAGACCCAGAGCCCCTTGAATGAAGGGGAAGCCAGGTCCCTTTGGGGGAGACCCTGTTACACTGCCACAAATTTATACTGTTAATCTTCCTCCAAGCCTTCCCCAAGGAGACTGAAGGTCTCTTACCAGGGTAACTGTGCATTGGGGAAAAGGAATTGATCAGATATTTTGGGGATTATTAGACACTAGTTCAGAAGTGACATTAATTCCAGGGAACCCAAAACATCACTCTGGTCCACCAGTCAGAGTGGGGGCTTATGGAGGCCAGGTGATCAATGGATTTTAGCTCAGGTCCATCTCACAGTGGGTCCAGTGGGCCCCTGGACCCATTCTGTAGTTAATTCCCCAGTTCCAGAATGTATAATTTGTATAGACATACTGAGTAACTGGCAGAATCCCCACATTGCCTCTCTAACTTGTGCAGTGAGAGCTATTATGGTAGGAAAGGCAAAGTAGAAGCCACAAGAACTTCCCCTACCTAGCAAAATAGTAAATCAGAAGCAATACCAGATTCCTGGAGGGATTGCAGAGATTACTGCCACTCTTAAGGACTTGAAGGATGCAGGGGTGGTGATCCCACCACATCTCCATTCAACTCTCCTATTTGGCCTGTGCAGAAAACAGATGGGTCTTGGAGGATGACAGTGGGTTATTGTAAGCTCAACCAGGTGGTAACTCCAATTGCAGTTGTGTTCCAGATGTGGTATCATTGCTTGAGCAAATCAGTACATCCCCTGGTACCTGGCATGCAGCTATTGATTTGGCAAATACTTTTTTCTCAATAGCTATTAGTAAGGACCACCAGAAACAGTTTGCTTTCATCTGGCAAGGTCAGCAATATACTTTCACTGTCCTACCTCAGGGGTATATCAACCCTCTAGCCCTATGTCATAATCTTGTCCTCAGGGACCTTGATCATTTCTCCCCCCCACAAGACATCACACTGTTCCATTATATTGATAATATCATGTTGATTGGACCTAGTGAGCAAGAAGTAGCAACTACTCTAGACTTACTGGTAAGGTGTTTGCATATCAGAGGATGGGAGATAAATCCAACAAAAATGCAGGGGCCTTCTACCTCAGTGAAATTTCTAGGTGTCCAGTGGTGTGGGGCATGTCGAGATCTCCCTTCTAAGGTGAAGAATAAGTTGCTGCATCTGACCCCTCCTATGACCAAAAAAAGAGGCCCAATGCCTAGTTGATCTTCGGATTTTGGCGACAACATATCCCTCATTTGGGTGTGCTATTCTGGCCCATTTATTGAGTGAGCAGAAAATATGCTAATTTTGAGTGGGGACCTGAACAAGAGGAGGCTCTGTGACATATCCAGGCTGCTGTACAAGCTGCTCTGCTACTTGGGCCATATGATCCAGCATATCCAATGGTGCTGGAAGTGTCAGTTGCAAATAAAGATGCTGTCTGGAGCCTTTGGCAGGAGAATAGCAATGCAGACCCTTAGGATTTTGGAGCAAGTCCTTACCACCTGCTGCAGATAACTATTCTCCTTTCGAGAAACAGCTTTTGGCCTGCCTTTGGGCCTTAGTAGAGACTGAATGCTTAATCGTGGGCCACCAAGTTACCATGAGACCTGAGTCGCCTATCATGAGCTGGGTGTTGTCTGACCCACCAAGCCATAAAGCTGGGTGTGCACAGCAGCACTCTATTGTAAAATGGAAATGGTATATACGAGATAGGGCCAGAGCAGATCCTGAAGGCACAAATAAGTTACTTGAAGAAGCGGCCCAAATGCCCATGGTCTCCACTCCTGCCACATTACCTTCTCTTTCTGACCAGACCAGAGCTATGGCCTCTTGGGGAGTTCCTTACAGTGAATTGACTGAGGAAGAGAAAACTCGGGCCTGGTTTACAGATGGTTCAGCACGATACGCTGGTACCACCTGAAAGTGGACAACTGCAGCACTACAACCCCTTTCTGCGGTGTCCTTGAAGGACAGTGGTGAGGGGAAATCCTCCCAGTGGGCTGAACTTTGAGCAGTGCACCTGGTTGTTCATTTTGCTTGGAAGGAAAACTGGCCAGAGGTGTGTTTGTATACGGACTCATGGGCTGTTGCTAATGGTTTAGCTGGATGGTCAGAGACTTGGAAACATAATTGGAAAATTGGTGACAAAGAGGTCTGGGGAAGAAGTATGTGGATAGACCTTTCTGAGTGGGCTAAAAACATGAAGACATTTGTGTCCCATGTGAATGTGCACCAGAGGGTGATTTCAGCAGAGGAAAGTTTTAATAATCAAGTGGATAAGATGACCTGTTTTATGGATACCAGTCAGCCTCTCTCCCCAGAAACTCCTGTCATTGCCCAATGGGCTCATGAACAAAGTGGTCATGGTGGTAGGGATGGAGGTTAGGCATGGGCTGAGCAACATGGACTTCCACTCACCAAGGCTGACTTGGCTACAGCCACTGCTGAGTGCCCAATCTGCCAGCAGCAGAGACCCACACTCAGCCCCCGATATGGCACCATTCCCCGAGGTGACCAGCCAGCTACATGTGGCAGGTTGATTATACTGGACCACTCCCTTTATGGAAGGGGCAGCGATTTGTTGTAACTGGAATAGACACATACTCTGGATATGGGTTTGCTTTCCCTGCACACAATGCTTCTGCCAAAACTGCCATCTGTGAACTTATAGAATGCCATATCCATTGTCATGGTATTCCATGTAGCATTGCTTCTGATCAAGGAACACACTTCACAACAAATGAAGTGCAGGGATGGGCACATGCTCATGGGATTCTCTGGTCTTTCCATGTTCCCCATCATCCAGAAGCAGCTGGATTGATAGAATGGCAGAATGGCCTTTTGAAAACTCAATTACGGTGCCAACTAGGTGGCAATACCTTGAAGGGCTGGAGTAATATTTTCCAGGAAGCTGTATATGCTCTGAATTAGCATCTGTTGTATGGTGCTATTTCTCCCATAGCCAGGATCCTTGGGCCCAACAGCCAAGGGGTGGAAATGTGAGTGGCACCACTCACTATTACCCTTAGTGATCCACTAGGAAAATTTTTGTTTCCCGTCCCTGAGCCCTGTGTTCTGCTGGTCTACAGGTTTTAGTTCCAAAAGGGGAAGTGCTTCTACTAGGAGAAACAACAATTCCATTGAACTGTAATCTAAGACTGCCACCCGGTCACTTTGGACTGCTTATGCCTCTGGATCAACAAGCCAAGATGGGGATTACATTATTGTCTGGGGTGATCAACCCTGACTATCAGGGGGAAGTAGGACTGCAACTACACAATGGAGGTAAAGAAGAGTTTTCTTGGAATATAGGAGATCCCCTAGGGAGTCTTTTAGTTCTACCATGCCCTGTGATTAATCAATGGAAAACTGTGACAACCCAATCCAGGTAGGACTACCAATGGCTCTGGAACTTCAGGAATGAAGGTTTGGGTCACTGCACCAGAAAAAGAACCACGGCCAGCTGAAGTGCTTGCTGAGGGTAAAGGGAACATGGAATGGGTAGTGGAATAAGGTAGTGATAAATATGAACTACGACCATGTGATCAGTTACAGAAACAAGGACTGTGATACTGTTTTGTTCCTGTTACACTATTTAAGTTGTAAGATATCAAGTTTTAGAATGAATATTACCCAAGGACTTGCACCCTATTCTGGAGAGAGAGTTAATGTGTTTCCAGTTATATGCAGGACAGTTGTGTATTGTTAGGTGAAAGAAAAAAAGAAATGTGTGTTTTAATGTTTTTTTATTTAGAAATTAGATATGGTTTAAAGTGATTTATATAGCTGCCAAGTTGACAAGGGGTGGACTGTCATGGTCAGGTTCATGTGTCAACTTGGCCAAGTGGTGGTAACTGTCTGTCTGGTTGGGCAAGTGCTGGCCTGTCTGTTGCAATGAGGACATTTCATAGAATTAGATCACGATCATGTCAGCTGCATCCACAGCTGATTCCATTTGTAATCAGCGAAGGGGAGTGTCTTCTGCAATGAGTGATCCTCAATCTAATCACTGAAAGCCTTTTAAGGAAGATTCAGAAGACAGGTTCTCTTCCTGCTTTGGCTGGCGAGCCTCTCCTGTGGAGTTCATCCAGACCCTCAATCGGAATCATCGGTTTCACAGCCTGCCTGGCGGATTTTGGACTCTGCGTTCCCGTGGTCATGTGAGACACTTTTATAAATTTTATATTTGTGAGTGTTCCCTGTTGATTCTGTTTCTGTAGAGAACCCTAACTAATACAATGGCAAAGTCCCTTGAGAGATGGAAGGAAATATAACATATATATAAATAAGCAATAAATTTCGATGTTCATTGCAACAAGTAGTTACAGATTTCACAGTTTGGCATGTGTTACATTTCCACAATTTCAGGTTTTTCTTTCTAGCTGCTTAAAGACACTAGACTAAATGAAATATCAGTATAATAATTCAACAGTCATACTCATTGTTAAATCCTAACTTCTCTGTAATACCTCCTATTTCTCTTTTGATCCTTCTCCCAATCTCTATGGGTATTTGGGCATGCCCATTCTAACTTTTTCATGTTGGAAAGGTGTGTTTTGATAATGTGGTATAGGGGTGTGGAACTAGTTGATGTTCTGGAGAGGCTTACCTCTCTGGGTCTCAGGACTTATCTGACCTGGGAACCATCTTGGGGTTGTAGGTTTCTGAAAAGTAATAGCAGTGTGGGAAAGTTTCATAGGATGTCAGCTAGAGCCCTAGGTGTTCTATAGGGGTAACAGGAATGGTTTTGGTTGGGGGTTGGCAAACTGTGGTAATTAGTTATATCTAACTGAAGCTCATGTGAGAGTAGCCTCCAGAATAGCCTCTCGACTCTATTTCAACTCTCTTAGCCACTGATTCCTTATTTTGTTCCATTACTTTTACCATTTTTGGTCAGGAAGACATTGTTGATCCCTTAGTACCAGGGCCAGGCTCATTCCCTGGAGTCATTTCACCCCTGGATGTCATGTTCCACATAGCGGGGAGGGAAATTATTTTACTTGCAGAGTTAGACTTAGAGAGAGACAGACCACACCTGAGCAACAAAAGAGGTTTTCTGGAAGTACCTTTAAGGCATAACTATAAGTATACTTAGCTTCTCCACTACAGAAATAAGCTTCATAAGTGCAAGCCTCATAATCGAGGGCTTGGCCTATTGGCTTGGAAGTCCCTAATGTTTGAGACAGTATCAGGGGCCTCCCTGGTGGGAAAGTTTAATAATTCCATATTTTTTCTCCAGTCCCTCAAGGAACTTTGCCAATACTTTTTAATGATCTGCCCAACATACTTTGGAGTGTATCCAGGTATTACGTTAAGCTGTAGAGAATTACAAACCCTCATTCCCATTCTGGGCTTCTTGTGTTTGGGTTGTTTAAATCATCTATCCAAACAGGTTAAGTTAGGTTAAGTGCCTCAGAAAATTTAGGTTTTGGACAAAATAAAACTCTCTTCCTTTGGTCTCATAGAGTAGTGAAGTTCTAAAATACAGACAATGTTATCCTTTATACTGTATTCTGATTTACCTTAGTCTCAACCAGATCAGTTTTCTTCTAATTTCTAATTGAAGCCTGTTCTCTTCTTCATTTTCTTTAACAGCTGTTGAATGTAGCAATGCTGACTTTCAGAACTACAGAACTCCAACTCTAAGTCTTAGGTGTCACACAGATATCCAAAATTCCAGGGATGTACCAGGTTATATATATATATATATATATATATATATATATATATAGCCCAGCATCTGAAGATCTAGAAATAACATTTACAAGTCCAGACTAAATGTGGCTGCTATAAGAGCTTACAATCTAGGCCCCAATTTTCTTATAAGTATTTCCTATAAGAAACCATACAATATTTGTTCTTTTGTTTCTGGCTTATTTTGCACCACATAATGTCCCCAAGATTCATTCACCTCATTGCATGCCTCATGACTTCATTCCTTTCTGTAGCCACAATATTCCATCATGTGTCTATGCCACAGTTCACCTTCTACTTTTCAGTCAATGCATCCTTCAGTCACCTCCATCCATTGGGCATCATGGATCATGTCTAAAGTAAACAATCCATGTTTCACATTATCCTCACTTATTTGTACAATCATCAACACTCTCAATTTTAGACAATTTTCATTGCTCCCAAGAGAAAAATAACTGATAAACACACCCTCATCAAATAGAAAATTCAAACCTCCCCTTAACTCTTGTCCCTCACCCCCCTCCAATTATTTACCCCCAGTATTGCAGTTGTGGTACTGTTGATGTTTTCCTGTTAAATATAAGCCATAGCATGCAATAGCAGTTTTCCTCCTATACCCTTCTCCCCTTCTATTATTGACTCTTTATACAAGAGTCATACCTTCCAAGTAGTTCATGCAATAACTTTTTTATATTTGCAGTGTTAATCTCTGGGATACATGGCCCCATACAACCCCTTTCAATCATGTTCACCTTCACTTTGGCAGTATTACTTATAAACCCATTAATAAATTGCCTTCACTTCTAACCATTCCCATACATGTAAATTCAACCTCATTATCTAAAACCATGAAACAGTTATTTAAAAGCGAGAGCTAGAGAACAAAAGGCTCTTTGATAGAGATTTGAGTTTAGGAGCAGTTAGGGAGGTAGTCTATTTAATACTGTACTTTGGAGAAACTGATTGGTAAAGTAGAGAAATATTCTGAAAAATAAAATGATTTTTTAAAAAATATGATTTTATAAAGGTCACTAAGTTTTATAGTAATAGACCTTTGCATTTCCCTCCCAGTCTTTCAAACTTCTGTTCTCAGATCTGTTATCTTCTTTGCTCTTTTTTGGCACTCTCATCTATTCCCCTTTCTTTAACCAACATCTCAGTGCAAATGTCTCCTAAAATCTTCATCTCTGGTCTTAGCTTCTTGCTGGACTCCACAAGTCGATTTTCAACTGCCTCTGGAATTGCACTAAGATATCCAATTGATATCTCAAACTCAAAACCAATTCATCAATGATCATGATGATGATACGCAACTATGTGATGATATTGTGAATTACTGATTATATATGTAGAACAGAATGATCAAAATAGGAATGTTTGCATTTGTTATGTGTTTTTGGCATTTAAAAAATGATAATAGGGCGGGCCGCGGTGGCTCAGCGGGCAAAGTGCTTGCCTGCTATGCCGGAGGACCTCGGTTCGATTCCCGGCCCCAGCCCATGTAACAAAAAACGGAGAAACAGAATACAATAAAACAAGAAAATGTTTAAAAATGTTTCCCTTTCTTCCTTCCTTCCTTCCTTCTATCCTTCCTTCCTTCTCTCTGTCTTTCCTTTAAAAAAAAAAAAAAAAAAAAATGATAATAAAAAAAGTAAAAAAAAAAAACAACAACAATTCGTCATTCCCCTTTTAAAATTTGGTCCTTCTTTTGACTTTTCTGTCCCTGTTACTGATATCATTTTCCCAGTTATCTGTTCTGAATCTTGAAATGATTTTTCAGTTCCTCCTTTTCCTTTTCTCTACATATTTAGTCATTCTCAAAATCCTGTGTAGTTTATTTCCATAGCGCCGCTCAAGTCTGCCCTATCCTTTCTATCCTCATTAGTTATACCAATGACCTCTCATCAAGAGTTTCTCAAGCAGAGCACTATTGGCATTTTGGACTGGATAATTCTTTGTTGTTGGGGCAGTTTCGTGCATTGTAAGATGTTTAGCAGCATCCCTGGCTTCTACCCACTAGATGCTAGTAGCACCCCCTCAGTTGTGAAAATCAAATATGTCCCCACATATTGCCAATTATCCCCCTGGAGGGAAAAAAATCACTTCCAGTCAAGAGCCACTGCTCTAACCTAAATGACTGCCATAGCCTTCTATAAGAAAGCTCTTCCCATCTAGGCTAGGTCCCACCACCAGGTCATTCCAGACACTGTTGCTAGGTTGGTCCTCCTAAGGTATAGCTCTGATCATATGATTTCCCTGCCCATGAACTTTTAGTTATTCCATACTGCCTACAGAGTGATACACAGCTTTGCATAGAAGCCTCCCTCCTACATGGCCCTAACCTAGATCTACATCATATGTTGCACTGTTACTCTCTATTTCCTGCTCTAGCTTTGGGACTACTGAACCTTTGCTTATGATATTTATTCAGCCAACAAACATTTATTGAACACCTATGTTTTAGTTTGTAAAACCTGCCAGAATGCAATATATCAGAAATGGACCAGCCTTTACAAAGGGAATTTATTAAGCTGCAAGTTTACAGTTGTGAAAATGCCCAAATTAAGGTACCAACAAGAGGTTACCTTCAGTCAGGAAAGGCTGATGCGGCCCAGAACAGCTCTGTCTGCTGGGAAGGCATGTGGCTGGCATCTGCTGGGGTCTTTGGGTTCTGGACACCTCTCTCAGCTGGGAAGGCACACAGTGAGTGTCTGTTAGCTTTCCCTCCTTATTTCATAAGGCTTCCCCGGGGACACCTTCCATCTGCATCTCCAAAGGTCTCTGCCTGTATGGGCTCTGTTGATTTTGGTGACGCTAAAGCTTTTTCCAAAATGGTTCCCTCTTAAAGGGCTCCAGCAAGCAACCCCACCTTGAAGGGGTGGAGACACATCTCCATGGAAATCATCTAATCAACAGTTACCACCCACAATTCAGTGGGTTGCACCTCCATGGAAACAATCAAAGAGATTCCATCCAGCAACATTGAATGAAGATTAATGGACATGGCTTTTCTGGGGTACACAATAGCTTCAAACTGGCACAACCTATTAAGTACCAAGTACTTTGCTGGGCATTGAGACTCTAAAGTATGACATGGCACCAACCCTCAAGGAGCTTAGCACTGAGTGGTAGGGGATTAACTGGTCTGGACATCAGTTGTTATGGCTTACCTACTTTTCCCTCCTACATCTTCCAGTAACAGAGTCTCTCTGTTGTGGGAGATCCTTTTCACGAGGTTCGGGTAAAGCTCTCCTACCTCTCCCACCACTAGAGGAATGAACACATACTCCACGCCTGACCAATTAAGGATTCTTTCTCTCTGACTACAGTGATGGGTTCAGAAATGGGCTTGTGATTCAAGCTGAGCCAGTCAGAATGCAAACTTTGAACTTTTCTGCTGTATAAAAAGGTTACCAAGCTGTTAGATGGTGTATTGGACAATGGTGACAACAGTCCTTGAAGCCTGGAGAGAAACCCTGTCTGAGGAATGGAGAGAGAGAGAATGTATCCTGATGCAATTATTTAATCCCCTGGTTCCAGTCTTGCTGAAGAAAATCCCAATTTTGCCCCTTGAAATTCTTAGTTACTTTAGTCCCAAATTCCTTTTTGGATTTAACCCTGTATTCCTTCAGGGTTTTCTGTCTCAGTGAATGTCACCACTTTCCATCCAGCTGGAAAATTAGAGACCAAGGAGTTAACCTGAATACTTTTCTCTCCTTCTCCCCCAAGTCTAGTCCATCACCAGGTTTTGTCAAAATTCCTCAAGCATCAAGTTTTCTGATTACCATCTGTTTTAGTTTGCTAAAATTCTCCCAGAATGTAATATACCTGAAGAGGAACAGCTTTTTAAAAAGGGAATTTATTAAGTTACAAGTTTATAATTCTAAGGCTATGTACGTGTCCAAACTAAGGCATCCATAGAAGGATATCTTGACTCAAGGAAGGCCAATGTCTGTCATATGGCAGCGTACCTAGCTGGTACTTTGGCAAAGTACCTGTCTGCTGATCTGTGTTCCTGGTTCTATTACTTCCAGCTTCTGATGCCAGTGGTTTCTTCTCTAAGCATCTGCAAGCCTTCACTTAGCTCCTCCAGGACACAACTCTGGATTCTAGCTTGCTTAGCATCTCATGGGAAAGCACATAGCGACATATGTTTGGCTCTATATCTACACATGTCTGTGTCTAGGTGTTTGCTCTCTCTGTTGACACTTCAAGCATCTTCATATATCTTGTCTTCGTCTCTGAGCTTTCTCTAAAATGTTTCTTCTTTTAAAGGACTCCAGTAAACTAATCAAGACCCACCATGAATGGGTGGAATCACATCTCCATCTAATCAAAAGCTCACACCCACAACTGGGTGTGTCACATCTCCATGAAACAATCTAATCAAAGTTTCCAACCCACAATATTGAATCAGGATTAAAAGAAACATGGTTGCCCCCACAAGACTGGATCAAGAAAAAGGACATGGCTTTTCTGGAGTACCTAACAGCTTCAAACCAGCACACCACCCCTCTAGTCCAAAATTTCATCATGTATCTCCTGAGAAACTTCAATATTTTCCTCACTGATATATCTTCATCTTCTCAGGTCCATGTCCAATCCCTTCTTCCACCAAGCCAGAATGATATTTTCAAATGCAAGCAAATGTGATTATCTCCTCCTCCCATATTTATTTCCTATTGTTCCTAGTAAACATCTTGACTTTGCCAATGATTGTCTGACCCTTACCTATTTCCCAGATCATTGAACCACCCTCTCTCTTATTCTATGCTCCAGCTACAGGCTTCTTGAAGTTATTTATTTTTCTCTCCAAGCTCTCTCCTAAAAAGCAGGGCCTTTGTACATTAATATGTACCTTTTAGAGTCATTTCCTCAGATAGCTTCCCTTGGATGAAATAAAATCCAAAATTCTTACATCACCTATGAATAAATTGGGATTCATTTAAGATAACTAAAGCCACTCTTCTAGTACATGGTGGTAAATTGATAGTAAATGAAATAGACTAGAATATGAGAATTAGGTGCTTACACAACTATTGAAAGGGCTGGTGGTGTAAATTCTAGGTTGTGCCTCCAGTAAGAAATCCCAGAACATCATAGAGTTGGACCACCAAGAAGCTGCTGCTTGAGCCACAATAAAGAAGGTGGAGAGACAAGAAAACATCTTCCACTATCACACAACCTCAATGATAACTTGAGGACCTGGGATCAGGAAGCTGATAGTCCCAGGAACATACCACTTTAGCTACAATTTGGGTATCAAAAAGCCACTTCCAGAACTATTGGTGCCAGAGCTTTGTTTTCATTATGACCTGCATCATCAAACCAGATGCCTTTCACATCAACTCTCTCCCCATTCAGTTGTAAATTCAAGTTTTGCATGGCTATTTGGCAAAACCTAAAGCACAATAGACCCAAGCTGCAAGGAGTCAGGGAAATTAGGTTTTAAATTTCTCTAGCTTTTCCAGTATTGGAAGGCATACAGGCAGGAGGAGGAATAGATGCATAACAATCCATTTCCAACCACAGACTACAAAATTCTACAGGAGTCAGCCCTTTTTATCTCCTCTGGCTCTTCTGCCCTTTGCTCACTCTGTTCCCGCAGAGATACTTGCCTCATTCTTATTCCTTGAACTCACCAAACAGTATCAGGCTTTTCCACTTATTTCCTTTGCCTAGAATGCTATTCCTGGCAGACTCCTTTGGCTGGTTTCCTCATTTTCTTCCAAGTGTCTGATCAAATGGCACCTTCTCATGGAGGCCTTCCCTGACCATCCTACCTAAAATAGCAATCCTCCATCACCCTCTGTCCCTGTCCCCTACTTAATTTTTATTCTTAGGCATTTTCACTCTCTAATATATGTATTTATTTTTCTATTGTCTATCTCCACCACCCACCCCATATTAGAATGCAAATGTCTGAGTTCTTCATCTATTTTGTTCACTGACTATAGTAGATGGTCACATAGCAGGCTCTCAAGAACTTAGGAGTAATTGTGAAGTTACTGAGGTTCAATCCATTAATAGACTAGTGCCAGACAAGAGCCTGGTGCTGGGTCCTAAAGAAAAATAGATGTGTCTCTTCCCTCTTGGAAGTTATGAAAATTATGTTTCAAAGAAATATATAAATAGAGGGCATATTCAAATATACCTCAATAGTGGTTACTAAGTAATACTTTATTTATTTAATAGATCTTTAAATAATGCTTAGAAAACTTATCAACTCACCTATTTTTTTTATACTCTGCTGTACTTAGAGGGGAAGAACCCACAATGAAATAAGTAAAATAATGAGACGTGAAATAATATTCCCCTGAATTTCCCAGGTAGCAGGGGGAGGGGAGTCAAGGAAGGAAGGTGCTTGGATTGAAAAAAGCAGGCATTTCTCTAGAAATCAGAGCAGAATCAAGTACTCTCAGTAACCTGATTCTACCATGTACTTTCACTTTAGCCATAATCTTACTGTCAGTTTATTAAAAGGAACTTAAATCGTCATTTTGAATACGTGCTTACATATTCTTAACCAGAATTTGACCCATAATACTCTCAGTGCCATTCTATCTCACAGAATGTCCTAGATATACTATGATCTTATTTCTAATAGCTGAATAAACTAATCCCCTTAAAGCCACATGAGCACTCCATGGTGATGTAGTTCAAGGAAGAATTAGGATGTTCTCAGTGGGCAACTGCTGAGTCACTGAGCTGATCTATTTTTAATCCAATGAGCGAAACTTCTATTTGGCGTGACCTTATCTGAATGATATCTTCTGTGGAGCTTAAAAAAACTATTCCACTCCATAAATGGAGGAAATGTTCATTTTCCTTATTCCCTGACAAAACAATTAGCCTGTTTATTCAATTAGACATAAATCTTTTATTTTAACTAGAGAACAAATAATTATTCTCTTAATAAAGACAGTCAAATTGCATAGCCAAAACAAAGTGAAAAAGCTTAGCAAAACTAAATATTTTTCTCTGAGAATTTATCTTTAATGTAATAATGTTGGAAATGTATTCATCTTGGTGACAATTCTCATTTTACATATACTTCTATACTGATGCAGAAAAATGAAATCCACAGAGATCACCACATGATACTACTTTTAATAGGGCTAAATTAGATGAAGAACTGGCTTTGTTATTGGTGCAAAATTATGAAACTTCTGCTTGTTTAATTAGGAAAAAAAGAACAGGTAGTATTCATAAAACCATTATTGAATAGGAAAAAACACTACCAATCTTGTAATTGAGAACAATTTGTTAGTGATTTCCTTTTCCATTTCCACAAGAAAAGAAATAATTTGATGCTAATTGTTTTTAAGAGGTTAGAGAAAGATGCTGATGTCTAGTGTTAGTAAATTGTTTATTGGTAAGAAAATCATGCACAGAATAGATTGAGATCAGAGACAAAGCCTCATTGTAAAACTGTGTAGAAAGAAAGGGCATTATCAGGTCTTAGAGTTTTGGGCCAATGGAGATGGGATTTACTATTGATATTTTAAATGAATTTCCTTTAATAAGCTTTACCAAATTAGCATAGTCATTATGTATAGTTAAGTCAAGACACACCTTTCCAGAAATAGCCTTTGGGCTATGGTTCCAAGAAACCCAGTTCTCACTTCTACTTTTGGGCTATACCAACAAGCAAATCCTTAGTTTTCCTCATTAACTTTCTAGGGCCAAGTCTGTCCTTAAACTATTGGTTGCAATTTCTCAGGAAGTTGGTGGACTCTGAGAATAGTTCAGATTAACACTGGAAATTCTATATTTGGGTTTTTTTTCACCTTGTAAAGTTCACAGAACATTTTGTATGGTCAACATAAAATTCAAAATGGACATTAAAAATTGCTGTTACCTTGCATTGCAGATATTGAAAATTGTCTCCCACATGTCTATGCTCCTATTCCTCCTTTCTAATGGAAACCTAGATTGTTCAGGGTGGCATAGTACCCAATTAAAAATATTAATTTCCCTGGTCACCTCTGTAGCTAGGGCTGCCACTCCTGGCACATAAAATGTAAGCGCAGGTCTACTGGATGGACCTTCCAAAGAAGCTTTTGTTTTCTTGATTCGAAAGGTCAGGGTCAGCTGGCTTAGGATTTTTGTCCTTTTGCATTTCTATTTCCCCTGCCTGGACACGGATTTGATGACCTGAAGATAGAAGAACATCCAGCTTGCCACCATGATGACAAAAGCCACACAGAAAGGTAGTGGGTAGGAAACTAGAGGGAGCTTACAGACATCGCTGAGCAGTTGCACCAGCCCCAGACAAGCTTCTAGAGTTGCCAGAGAAAATGTGTACATAGGACATACTTATACTAAAAAATTATGTTATCTGAAATTGAAATTTAACTGGGTGCTTTGTACTTGGTCATGTGAAAGACAGCAAGCCTACCTGCTTCTAGATATCATATTATTTGAAAACATTAAAATCTTACTTGGTTAAGCTACTACTTGTCAAGTTTCTATTACAAGCAGCTAAAGTCAATCCTTACATGATACAACTTTTAAAAATATTTATTTACATTACTTTAGATCTTTCCTTAGAGTCCTGACTTTCAGATTAACTCTTTGGAATTATGAGCTGTCTAATATCTTTTTTCTTAGAAAACAAAATTCAGATATAGCTTTGAATAACTAAGTATTTGTTCTACAGGTAGTTGGCTTTGAAATGTAATAATATTGTTAACAGAATTTATATATATATTTTTGATCTTTCATAGGGATCAATCATTGATCAAAAAATAGGATTCACTGTGAACAAATGGTAGAAAATCCATGTAGTTTACAAGGGTAACTGACCCACAATGAAAGAAGTAAAATTGTGAGGTCTGGAACAGAGACTTGAGAGAATGAGTAGGAATAATTAAGATTTTAGATTTAAGGATGATTCAAATATCAGAAAGCTACATACATGAAATACAAGTGAATTAACAAATTAAAAAGGAAATATAAAAAATTAAAAAGGAAAAATAATGAAATAACTGATATTCAGGATTTACCTGTATATTCTTACTGTACTTACAATTGTTGAAGGCAAATTACCAAGTTAATTGAATTACTGATGACTGTACTTATCACTATGCATAAGAAACTTCGGGGTATAAAAATGTCCACAGCATGGTTTCTGCCCTCAAAGACTTATAGTCTTTTGAAAGAGGTCAGACATACACAAGTCAAGATGAAGCATGGAAGAATAGCTAAATAAATAATCTTAGTCATAAATGGAATATAAATGAATACCAAAATATAATGCAGATAATAGATGGATAGGACAGGAGAAATTGTTGGAGAAGATTTCATAGAAGTGGGCTTTGTGATGGGCCTTGCGATTTGCCTGATTCCTGCCTGTGCTATTTACAAAGAGTCTCTGATTTAGGTACAAGACTCGACTTTACCGATTCCATGGTATACCCACCACTCACACTGGTATGCTATGGGAATCCATGGTGTCGCCTCCATACAAACAACCCTGGAGTTGTGCACGGGGCAGCCGTGTCGGTCATTCTCTAGGATGAATACCAGGAGTTGATGGTCCAGGGTCAGCCTTTCTAGAAGTAGTTTATGGAAGTGTAATAATTATAAAAAACAGCAATAAATCTGTCACTTCCATAAGTGTCCCAGCTGCACATACTGTTCCCTAGTTTTAAATAGTTTATAAAATTTCATGTACCAGCTACAGACTTAAATTCACTCCTGCAGCTATTTATAGCATATTGCTAGCGTAAAATAAATCTCCTCATTCATAAAATGAAGATGATAATATTACCTTGTCCTACTTTCCTAAAAATAGTTTTCTATCTGCAAAATGGGGCTAATAATACATACCCTATTGATTTCACAGGGTTGTTCTGAGGATCAGATGTAAAAATGTGAAAGCACGTTGAAAGTCACGGTTAGTATACAAATCTGAGACATTACTATAGTTCTGTCTAGCATTGATAAGCATTGGAACCAAAACATTTTTGAGTAAAGCACCAAGCTGTCCACAACAATGTATGTGACAATGAATGGGTATGATATTTATTAGCCCAATAGAACTACCAAAATGCTTGTTCTACATTTTGTGTTTTCTACTTTCATTAACAGTTTTCAAAAGATTTGGTAAAAGCCTATACGAGAGGTATGACTACATTTATAAGACCGTCTATAAATGGTTTAGTGTTAAAACCAGAAGGTGAATTGTATTTTTCCTCTTTTATTCTGCTCAGTTTTTCTGCAGTTTCCTATTTATTTCTGTAATGGGTCACAAGGTTCTGAGAAAAATGGTAGGTTTTGTACTTGTTTTTGTAGATATTTTCTTTTTACCTCTTAAGCTGACATCAGTTTGAATGCATTTGGTATGCTCATTGAAATTTTTTGCTCAAAAGTGAAAGGGGCATTGTAATAATATCCTGGGGTCTGAAATGCATTCTACATCAGGAAACAGAAATCTGGGTGCTTGTTCCAGCTTCTGTGTGATTTAGGTTACTCCTCTCATCAATCAGTCCTCCCATCTATGAGCGATCTCTCTAAAATACCTTCCATGTTTTTTTTTCTTCCTATAATTGAATTAACTGTTAGAGAATAAATAAATAGAGAGAGAGAGAAAGCTTATCCCACTAATAGATCTTCTAATACCTGAAAACAAAATTGGAAATAACTAATCTAACTTTTCAGTCTCTAAGCTTTTTGACCCTGTTTGATTTTAAGCACGTTCATTAGAAAAACTAAATTAGTACTAAAATTTTGTCTTCTTATGGCTGTGATTTTGTGTGGTTAACCTATTTAAAATATTAATTAGTGATCCACCCCAGCACTCTGTTTCAGATATTGAGGCATCATGGTAATCTTCTGTGATAATGGTTCTCAAAGTGTGGTAATGGAGCATCAACAAAATGCTTTCAGGACATATGTGACGTCAAACCTATTTTTCTAATAATACCAAGATACTATTTGCCTTTTTTACTGTGTTGACATTTGTACTTATGGTGCAAAAACAATGGTGGGTAAAATTGTGGTGGCCTAACACAAAAAAAAGGCATTTGTATCAAATTGTAGTAAGTTTCATTATATTGCTCACTGGCAAGCACTTGCAGTATATAAACAAACAACAAACAAATAAATAAAATTTAAAATGACAGTTTCACTTAAGAAAGTCCTTAGTGAAGCAGTAAAAATTCTTAATTTCGTTAAATCTTGACCCTTGAGTGCATGTCTTTTTAATATTCTGCATGACAAAATGAAAGTCGCATAAAGCCCTTGTATGCATACCAAAATAAAGGGGGAGTCCTCAGGAAAATCACTTGTGGTTTGGGTTGCACACTGAATTAGCTGCCTTTTTTTCATGGAATACTATTATTCCCTAAAAAGAAAAATGTGGACAAAATTATTGTTATTCAAACTTGGTTACTTGGCAGATATTTTCTTGAAAATGAACAAAGTAGGCCAGCCATTTCAAAGCAAAACTGATGGCGCTTGTTGTTAGTGATAAAATTGGAACTTTTCAAGTAAAAATTAGAATTCTGGAAAATCCATCTCTTCCACTGTGGAATTCACAGTTTTCCAGTATTTAGAGATCTTTCTTGGTTTTGTATAATGAAATGCGTAAACATTTAGAAGAGCTGCATAAATCAATGAACCAATTTCCCAATGACCAATGTATAATGTTATAAAATCATGCATGGGTGAAAAACAAAATAGATAAATGGAGTTTAATGTAACAGAGTATGAAAAGTTCAGATTGCAGACCATAAATAACTTTTAAGAAACTACAAATTGTCAAGTTTTGTCGTAATATCAAAGAAGAAGATATACAATTACCTGAAAAGACTATTAAATTCTCCTCCCTTCTCAACTACCTATCTATGTGAAGCCATATTTTCTTAATATATTTCCCTCAAAACAACATATTACAACAGATTGAATGCAGAAGCAAATATGAAAGCCCACCTGTCTTCTATTATGCATGGCATTAAAAAGATTAAAAAAAAAAAAAAGAAAGTCAATGCTCCTCCTCTCACCAAATCTTTTTTGTTTTGGAAACTATTATTTTTCATGAAAAATATTTATATTTACATGCAGTGACTTTACTGTTATTTTAAATGAATGAATACTTTTTTTATTCTCAGTTTTAATTCCTAATTCAGAAATGTGAATAGATATAATACATACAAACAAAAATTCTTTCAGGTCCTAAATAACTTTTAAAAATTTAAAAGGTCTTTGAGGACAAAATGTTTGAGAATTGCTGTTCTATGATATTGGCCTGAAAAGGTCAGGAAAGATCATTAGATTTTCTTAGCTCCACATTAGTAGTTTATGATAGAGCTAAACCACCATGGTTCTTAACCCCTTTGTCTCTCTAGCACATCTGAGGAAATACCATACACCCCTCAGTAATGGTGGCTTGGTCCTGCAGAGAATAGCCTCATTTTAGTTTCTTCCATGTTCCCTGCACATAACACAAAGCCTGACACACAGTAGTTACTAAATAAAGACATTGTTATATTGAATTGAGTGGAATTAAAGCACTGGTCTTCAGTTCTCACCATGTGTACTCATGTTTTGAAGTACAGCATTTGAGGGGGCAAGGATTTTAATGTTCATCACCCAAAACAGTCACTCCTCAAAGCAAAAAAGAGGAAACAATGCAGCCACTATCTGCTGGACATGGGGGGTGTGGTGTTGGTGGAAGGGAAGCAAATAAAATCCAACAATAAAATTCATAGATTTGAAAAATTGCATGAAATTAGCAATGACTACAAAGTGCTGCTCTGGAAAGACTGGAGTCAGGTTGCCTGGATTCAAATTCTGACTCTACCATTTACCATCTGCGTAATCTTGGGCAGGTCTTTAATTTGTGTCTTGGACCCTTCATCTGTAAACTGGGATATTTAGAGTATCTACTTTGAAGGATTTTTGTGAGAATGTAACGAGTTAAGACATAGAAAACATTCAGAAGAGTGCTTTGGCATTTGATTAAATTCTCAATAAATATCCCCTATATGCTATAAATTGGGGGAAACTCATAAAAATAAATATAATTACTTGTAGTGAATAAACGTACATCTCAACCTTTTTTACAACCATTGCATACATAGAAAACAACATGTGTCTGGCACACTGGGTAAACAGAAGAGGCTGCTCATGACCTGAGTTGAGATTCCTAGAGGCTCCCACTCTCCAGGACCTACCCACTGATCCCAGCAGATGGGGGATCAATATCTTGGTATCTCATAACTTATTCACAAGCTCTGAAGCTCTGGCACTACACACATGCACACACATAAGTCTTCTTCATATCTTCAAAACAAACACATCTTCATTCCTGCTCCCAGGAAAACTATGTTGGTCAGGATAGGCTATTCCAGGTTGCAATAACAAAATAAATCTGAAAATCTCAGTGACAACACAACAGAAGTTTATTTCTTTTTCACTCAAAGTCTGTTCTAGTTTGCTAGCTGCTGGAATGCAATATACCAGGATCAGAATGGTTTTTAAATCTGCCTTCCAACCAAAGCCTTCCAACTTTGCCAGATTATCTGCCGTTTTAAAACAAGTATCGCCTTCCTTCCAGTCTGTAATGACACATCTTATTTCTGTATAGACCCTGGTCAGAGGTATCTTTAGAGTCCACATTTCTACCAACAGTCTCTTCAAAGCATTTTAGGCCTTCTCCATCAAGCACCTCACAACTTTCCCCTTATCCATTCCCCTTATCCAAAACTTTCCCCTTATCCATTCCCCTTATCCAAAACTTTCCCCTTATCCATTTAAAAAGCCGTTCCAACATGTTTGGTATTTGCAAACCACAGCAGCACCCCACTACTCAGGTACCAAAATCTGTTCTAGTTTGCTAGCTGCCAGAATGCAACACACCAGAGACGGATTGGCTTTTAATAAAAGGGGATTTATTTCGTTAGTTCTCCAGAGGAAAGGCAGCTAACTTTCATCTGAGGTTCTTTCTTACATGGGAAGGCTCAGGGTAATCTCTGCTGGCTTTCTCTCCAGGCCTCTGGGTTCCAAAAACTTTCCCCGGGGTGATTACTTTCTGCATCGCCAAAGGCCTGGGCTGAGCTGTGAGTGCTGAGATGAGGTATACCGAGCTGCTTGGGCTGTGCTACGTTCAGCTCTCTCATTTAAGCACCAGCCAAATAAGTCAAACGTCATTCATTGCAGCAGGCATGCCTCCTAGCCAACTGCAGATGTAATGAGCAACAGATGAGGTTCATGTACCATTGGTTCATGTCCGCAGCAACAGAACTAGGTGCCTTCACCTGGCCAAGTTGACAACTGAATCTAACTACCACAAAGTCCAAAGAAGTTTGGTGAAGCTCTCTCCTGTTTGTTGACTCAGGAGTCTGGGTTCCGACTCTGGTGAAACCACCATTTCAAACAGTGATTTCAGTAGAATCACCAGTAGATTCTACTGTAGACCCACTTTACCCACTCTTTTGTGCCTTGGACCAGAAGAGGCATAAACATTTCACTTGTGCTCACTGCCTACTGGGAATCAGCCCTAACCTGATTACAAAGGAGACTGGTTAATATAGGGGAGCATATGGAATATTGGGTGAATACTACTCTGCCACAAAACTAATTTATTTTAGGATCTGGTTAAAATAAGTGTAGTTTTCTAGCTATCCAGATTATCACTTGATAAAAGTAGAAACAGACCCAGAGTGATCTGGACAGTGAATAAAGAAGTATTTGCAAAGTCCCCT
The DNA here is from genome assembly GCF_023851605.1 of Tamandua tetradactyla. Taxonomy (NCBI): domain Eukaryota; kingdom Metazoa; phylum Chordata; class Mammalia; order Pilosa; family Myrmecophagidae; genus Tamandua; species Tamandua tetradactyla. The sequence goes on along the minus strand of NC_135343.1, from coordinate 15,828,397 downwards.
TGGGGTAATAGGAAGACAGGGGAAAAAATTAAACTTCCTCACCTGGAGAATTCCTGATATTCTTGCAAGCAGTGGGGACACCAAATCAATAGGCTGAAGCCCTCAATCTTGGGGTTTGCCCCTATGAAACTTATCCCTGCAGAGGATAGGCTAGAGGGAAATTAGGCCTAAGAGTCACCCCCAGAGAACCTCTTTTTTTCCTCAAATATGGCCTTTCTCTCTCTCAGTCAACATGGCAAGCAAACTCACTGCCTTCCCCCCTGTATGTGGGACATGACTCCCAGGGGAGTAAACCTCCCAGGCAATGTGGGACAGAAATCCTAGGATGAGCTGGGACTCAGCATCAAGGGATTGAGAAAACCTTCTTGACCAAAAGGGGGAAGAAATAAATAAGACAAAATAAAGTGTCAGTGGCTGAGAGATTTCAAATAGAGTCAAGAGTTTATCCTGGAAGTTATTCTTAGGCATTATATAGATTTCTCTTTTTAGTTTATGGTGTATTAGAGTGACTAGAGGGAAGTACCTGAAACTGTAGAGCTGTGTTCCAGTAGCTGTGTTTCTTAAAGATGACTGTATAATGATATAGTATTTACAATGTGACTGTGTAATTCTGAAAACCTTGTGTCCAATGCTCCTTTTATCTATGGTATGGACAGATGAGTAAAAAATATGGAAAAAAAATAAACAGATAATAAAGGGGAACAAAAGTTAAAATAAATTAAGTAGATTGAAATATTAGTGGTCAATGAGAGGAAGGGGTAAGGGGTATGGCATGTATGAGTTTTTTTTTCTTTTTTATTTCTTTTGCTGGAGAGATGAAAATGTTCAAAAAAAATGATCATGGTGATGAATACACAATTATGTGATGATATTGTGAGTCATTGATTGTAACCATGTCAAGAATATTTGTATGTCAAGAATGTATGTTTGTTTGTTGTTTACAATAAAAATATTTTTTAAAAAAAGTAGAAACAGACCTATTTATCTCTTTGTGGAAAGTAAGGATTTATTGGTATTCAACGAATAAAAATGGGAATTTTTTCCATTGTTTACAAAATATATATGCTAGACTTCTAGGAAGCTAGCAGAGTAGGGTAAGCTGAATTTCCCTCTACTCCATGGAACAAAAAGAAAGGGGACAGGAAAATTGACTAAGACTGCAGTCCCAGAGTGTGAGCAATCAGAATTGATTTTCTACACTTCCCAGGGAAGTTCTGAACAAGAGAAGGGGTGAGATTGGATGGGAAGAATGGGGCATGAGGTGGTACACAGGGAAGCATGGGTCCAAGGGAGTGGACCAGCCCTCTGGTCCAACTTGCCCCAGCTGCTGACTGGTGAAATTTCCTGGCACAACTCTGTAGCCACTGCACCCATGGGGCACCTATTCTCCTGCCATGAAGTGTTGCTCTGCCAGGCACTGAGATCAGCAATCCTGTCGGGTGCCTCAAATAGCCAGCTGATTGGGTGCCATGAAGGGTGGCTCCACTGGTTGCCAGACACTGTGACTAGCTGCCCCACTGGGTGCTGTGACCAGCTGCCCTATCCAATGCACCAGGACCACCCATTCCATTGCACACTGGAAACAGCCCCTCTGCTGTGCGTGCTGTTTCACTCAAATGGCTGCCACAGTAGGGGGGAGGGCAGATCTGAGGGGAAGAGGTGGCTCAAGACCATCATCTTCTGGGAAGAAGTGGTAAGTGCAGTCTGGCAAACTCCTTTTCTACCTAGTTGTTTTTTTGTTTATTTTTCCTTCTTTGGGCATCAGCCTGAGCTCATTCCCAATATATCTTGGGGTGTCTCTTTCTGGCTTCAGGGTTTACTACTGTTGAAGTGGTTTTTGTGTGTGTGTGTGGGGGGGGGTTGGTGCATGGCCCTGCAGTTGAGCCTGGCTATTCTATGTGGCAGGTGGGTGTTGGCTACTAAACTACCCATGCACCCTACCTAGCTTTTAATAGACCCTCAAGTAGAATTGCATTCCTGCCATGAGATCTGGCCCTTGGTTTGGCAAGGAATTACTGCCATAGCAAGTGCAAAAAGAAATCTTCATTGCAAATCCAACCAAATACAAAACCTAAGATTAGTGGAGGAAATTAACTTGCAAAAATAACTTAAGATAATCAAATGCTCCAAACACAACAGAAAATCGCAAAGCATGTGAAGATTCAGGTAGACATGGCCCAGGCAAATGACAAAATATAATTGCCAGAGGGGACATAGAATTTGGAATAACTAATAAATGCTTTCATAATTACATAAAGGATATTAAGAAGACATTAGAAGAGCTAAAGAAGAATTTGAAAGAATAAACAGAAAAATAGCAGATCTCACAGAAATGAAAGATACCATAGGCAAATTAGAAATTACAGAGACACACGATACCAGATTCAAGGAAGTGAAAGGAAGAATAAGCAAGCTAGAAGATAGGACAACTGATTTTGAGCACACAAAAGAACAAATGGCAAGAAAGATGGAAAAAAATGGCAGTGGATTTCAGGGAAATGATGGACAATGTAAAGTGCACAGATATAAGAATCATCAGTGTTCCAGAAGAAGAAAAGAAGAGTAAAGGGCTAGGAAGGTTAGTTGAAGAGATAATGAGGGAAAACTTCCCAACCCATATACAAGATGCAAATATGCAAATCAAAGAATCCCAACAAACTTCAAATAGGATAAATTCAAACAGGCCTACTGAAGGACACATACAAATCAGATTGTCAAAAGGTGAAAACAAGCAGAAAGTTTTGAAAGTAGCAAGAGAAAAGTGAATCACTACATTCAAGGGAAACCACATAAGATAGTTCAGACAACTCAACAGTCACCATGGAGGTAAAAAGACAGTGGCATGATATATTTAAGATCTTGAATGAAAAAGGTTTCCAGTCAAGAATTCTTTATCCAGCCAAGTTGTCCTTCAAAACTGAGGGAGAGAGAAAAACCTTCAAAGACAAAGACTGAGAGAACTGGTCAACAAGAGACTTGTCCTAAAAGAAATTCTAAATGGAGTCCTGTCAGCTGGAAGAAAAAAAAAAAAAAGACAGGAGAGGGAGGTCTGGAGGAGGGCACAGAATTGAAGAGTACTAGTAAGGGGAATTTAAAAGATAAAAAGAGACAGAGGGAAAAGAATACATAGATTTGACAAATAAAAATTAAAGGATAAGTGGTAGATTCAAGAACTGCTTTTACAGTAATAACTTTAAAAGTTATGGAGTAAATTCACTAATCAAAAGATACAGATTGGCAGAATGGATTTAAAAATATAATCTAATACAGGGTCAAAGGCCAGAAAAATGTCCAAACTAAAGCAGCCAGCAAAAGACACCTTTCCTCAAGAAAGGTGATGTTTTAGTTTGTAACAGCTGCTGAAATGTAATATACCAGAAATGGAATGTCTTTTAAAAAGAGGAATTTATTAAGTTGCAAGTTTACAGTTCTAAGGCTGTGAAAATGCCCAAATTAAGGCAAGTCCATGAAAATGCCCAAACTAAGGCATCCGGGTAAAGATATCCTGGTTCAAGAAGGCTAATGATGTTCAGGGTTTGTCTCTTAGCTAGAAAAGGACATGGAAACATCTAGATTTCTCTCCAGACTTCTTCAACAGCCCCTGGTACCCTCTTAAACATAAAGGACTCCCAAGAAAATAGGCCAAGCCCTTGATTTTGAGGCCTGTCCTTTTGAAACTTATTTCTGTACTGAAGAAGCTAAGACTACCTATAATAAGGCCTAAGAGTTGCTTCCAGGAAACCTCTTTTGGTGCTCAAATGTGGCCTCTCTCTTTCTTAGCCCAACTCTGCAATGAAAATCAGTACCCTCCACTCTACATGGGAAATGATATTTAGGGTGAAAGTCTCCCTGACAATATGGGACATGACTCCCAGGGATGGGTCTGGCCCTGGCACTGGGAGATCAATAATACCTTCTTGACCCAAACGGGGAAAAGAAATATGACAAAGTAAGGCATTGGTAGCTAAGAGAGTTCAAATAGAGTTGTGAGGCTATTCTGGAGGCCACTCTTATGTGAGCTTCTGCTAGGTATTGCTAATTACCTTGGTTTGCCAAACCCCAAACAACATCATTCCTGTAAACCCTTAAGAGCGTTGCGGACTGTAACTGAGACTCTATAAAAGCTGCATGTACTACGTTTACTTTCTTGAAACCTATAACCTCCAGAGGGATTCCTAGGCCAGATGAATCATGAAACCCAAAGGGCCCAGCCTGTCCAAGACCATCAACTAATTACATCCCCCTATCCTTTATTGTTAACACCCCTTCTAAACATGAAAAAGTTAGGAGGGGCATTTCCCAAAGATGCCTATATATTAGAAGGAGTAAAGGAGAAGGAGGAGTTATAACAGAGAAAATAGAATTTAACAAATAAGTATGACTACTGCATCACTACACTGATATTTCTTCTAGCCTCTAGTGTTTTGGAGGAGCTAGAAGGAAAAATCTGAGAGGGTGGAATAGTAACTTGTAACAAACCCTGAAATCTGTTCTGTAACTACTTGTTAAAATGTACTTTTAAGATTATTGCTTTTTCTTTCTTTTTTTCCCTGTGTATATATTATATTTCACAACAAAAACAGTCATAAAAACACTTCACAATATTTTTATGTTTTCCCTTAAGCTTCTCTCAGCTCTATTTGAACTACCTCTAGCTTGGTGCCGTCAGTATCTGCCTGTTTTTCCCACTTTTTCTGCAGCCTTTATACTTTTATAAAGGTACAAAACTTGAACAAAATATGTGCTGATTTCTTTCCTTGTGTTACTTTTAGCTCTCTTGAGATTTCTTTTTTTTTTTCCACTCAGCTGGTATTTATTTATTTATTTTTGTTGTTTTTTTATTAATTAAAAAAATTAACAACAAACATACAAAACAATAAGATATTCCATTCTACATATACAATCAGTAATTCTTAATATCATCACATAGTTGCATATTCATCATTTCTTAGAACATTTGCATCGATTTAGAAAAAGAAATAAAAAGACAACAGAAAAAGAAATAAAACAATAACAGAGGAAAAAAAGATTATACATACCATACCCCTTACCCTCGCTTTCATTTACCACTAGCATTTCAAACTAAATTTATTTTACCATTTGTTCCCCCTATTATTTATTTTTATTCCATATGTTCTACTCTTCTGTTGATAAAGTAGATAAAAGGAGCATCAGACACAAGGTTTTCACATCCACAGAGTCTCATTGTGAAAGCTATATCATTGTTCAATCATCATCAAGAAACATGGCTACTGGAACACAGCTCTACATTTTCAGGCAGTTCCCTCCAGCCTCTCCACTACATCTTGAACAACAAGGTGATATCTACTTATTGCATAAGAACAACCTCTAGGATAACCTCTCAACTCTGTTTGGAATCTCTCAGTCATTGACACTTAGTCTCATTTCACTCTTCCTCCTTTGGTCGAGAAGGTTCTCTCAATCCCTTGATGTTAATTCTCAGCTCATTCTAGGGTTTCTTTTATGATTTTAGAGATTTCTTTTATGATTTTGCTTTCATCATTGTACATGTATTACTTTGCACTTCTGTTGAAATATAATTTCCCCAAAAAATAAATTTTTGACCACACTTAAGGGGATATTAGAGAAAACTGAAAAACTCACTGCTTGAATTGATCATTTATTCCAGATAAGTGTTTTTTTGTATCAACCCCCAATTTTTCAGACTAATCCTGAAGACCTTCCCTCAATTATCACCCCAGCCCCTCTCCCATCACACACACACACTCACATGCACTCACACACACACACACACACACACACACACACACAGACTGCCAGCCTATTCTCTTACTTCTTTGTAAACAGTTTTTCTGCTCCCATCAAAACTATTTTTAATTTAAAACAAACTAACAAATATTGGGATACCATGTCATTTGTCATTAAACACTTGCTAAATCATTAGTAGAGATAATGGTCCAGATTTTCTGAGACAGTCTTGATTTTAAATACTGTAGTTCTCTTACCGTCATTTTACAGATAGGGCCACCTTAACTGTTATTGAGAAAGCTTCCCACCTAAGAGAACCTCTCCTTTTAGACAATTTGAGTCTAACACATCTACTAATGAAACAGTAAAAACAACATAAATTTCCAGTAATAAGGGCATAGCTAACCAAGCAATAAAATAATGACATTATGTGGCTAAAGAAAATGCTAGCAAGGACACCTGTCAACATATACAAACAGATTAATAATACCGTGGAGCATTTACTGATGTCTTACTATATGCATGGTGCTAAGTGATTTTTATTTCCATTATCTTCTTTTTTTTTTCCATTATCTTTTATTAATTCAGGCTATCATCCCATGAAGTAGGTAAAATTATCGTCCTCAGTTTATAGATAAAGAAACTGAGGTGCAAAGAAACAATTTACCCAAGTTCACACAGTCAGGAAGCAGTATTAAACCCAGGACTAGCTGACTCTTCAGTCATATTCTTAGTTACAATGTTGTTCTCTCCTATAGATATAGAGAATTATGCAAAGATTTTAAAAATAGTGTGTACAGAGGTTACTACCAATTGAGCTCAAATGTATGCCCAATAAAAAAGATTGGAAATTTTTTTTATTAAAAAGATGGGGAAGTACAGACAAATATAAAACAAGGAAAAAGCCCACCCATTATTTTACTATCCTTTAAACCAACAAGTTAATAGTTTGGTATATTTCCTTCCTATAAATCATTCATGTATTTTTTTGCATACACAATTTTGTCTCTTACTTTGTTTTCACTCATCATTGTGACATAAACCTTTCTTCAGTAAAAACTCAAAGACGGGGTGGTATGACAGTGGCTCAGCCTACCCATGCAAAAAACAAACAAACAAACAAAAGAACCCTCAAAGACGATTTAAGGTTCTGTAAATTAGTGATAGTTTGTATTAGTGAGGATTGACTTCAGCTGTAAATAAAGGAACACTCTCCCACTCCTCCCAAACAACAGTGGATTTAGAAAGATAGAAGTTTATTTGTCTCTCAAATAAACAGACGACTTAGGGCTGGTGCAATGACAGTGTCATCATCAGAGACCTGTCCCCTTTTTTTTGCTGCTTCTTCATTCTCAACATGCAGCTTCTACATTAAGACCCGAAAGAACTCTTCTCACTCCAACCATTAAATCCAATTCCTTCAGCAGGAAAGAGAAAACAAGGGGAAGAACATGCCTCCTCTCTTAAAGAATAGTTCCTGGAATTTTTTCACACTATAACCATTCAAATACCACTCCTGGAAACTTAAGCACATGGTCACATCTAACTGCAGGGGAGAATGTAAAATGTAATCTCTATTCCAGGTAGCTATGTACTTGGCTTAAAATTAGGGCAGTCTATAACTGTAGAATGAGTTTCTTTTTTTCCTATAAGAGTTAATGAGGTAGATCTATTAGTTTGTCTATATTCTCAATACATTGTATGCTCTGTCAAAACACTATTTCTTTAATTAGAAGGTATTTTCTTTTTCTTCTTTCTTTCTTTTTTTTCTTTTTGCATTCCTCTTCCATCCTCAATACCTAATAAAATACAACTAAAACCCAGTAACATACATGGTAAGGAACTGGCATCTTTATCACTACTTGCTATGAACCAAAGGTGTTATGCATATTATTATTTCCTTTGGGTATTTGTGAAAAGTCTTTTCTGACTGTCCTAGTTGAGAAAGTAGACTCAGAGAAATTGATCAACTTACTCAAATTCACACAGCTAGCTATTAATGGGCAGAGCTGGGATTTGAACTCAGATCTCTCCAATTCCGTATAAGCAGAGCTCAGACATGTCACGAAGCAATAAGTTCAGAGAAGCAGGTCTTTCCATGTATAAGACCGAAATCTACCAATAAGAGTTATTGGAAGTATTGATGCTACAAGTTATAACCCACAGCCGTCAACCAGAGAAAAGCAAACTTCCTGAATTAAGACCCCCCCCCCTTTATTTTTCTCTTTTATATAATATTGTGCATTCTTAATAGGACAAAATCTTAAAATTAGGCATTTGTAAATTTTTTTCATGCGCTTACACACACTTATAGGGAACATTACCTTCCAGCAAGGTTCTGGAACATTCCATTTGTAAACAGCTCACCTAGTGGCAGAGACAGACAATGGAACAGCAGCAACAATAACAACTTGTAGCAATAAACGCTAAGGGTCACGTACTATCTAGTCTTCACTTGGCATAGTCAGGGAAGGCTTGCCATAGATGACTCTCTCAGAGGATATAGAACTATTGCAGGCATGCAGTCTGGACTCAGCCAGGCTAAAAAAAAGAAAAAAAAAGAGTGTGTGGGTGCAAGTCATGTAGTACCAAAAAAAAAGGCATAAGGGGAAGAGAATCGGGGACATTGAAGAACTAGTTTGGAAAGGCTACCAGTAGCTGTTGAACTTTACGTTGCCTGAAAATCACCACAGACCTTGTTAATAAAGGAAATTTTCTCACTCCTACGCTATGGTTTCTGATTCTATAGACTTCAGCAGGGTCTGGGAATCTGTAATTTTAATAAATGGTAATTCTCTTGGGGACAGTCCAAGAGAAATATTGAAGAAGTAATGGACGTGGGGGAAAGTAGGAGGTAAGTTTGGTGAAGTAGGCTAAGGTATGGCCACCAGGTCTGATTAGGAGTCTGAAGTATAGCTGATGGTAAAGGGGACAGGGGATTTTAAGGAAAACAGTGAATGCCATGATTAGATTTAGACTTTGGGAAAGTCATCCTAGCTGCAGTTGGCTGGGGAGAAAGCTGGGAGGCACGGCAGTGGGAGTAACGATGGAGAAACGAGAATGGCTTTGAAAGATTTTGGAGGTAGAATATCCTGGATTTGTCCACTACTTGAGCGGGGTGGTGGGGAATAGGAGAAATTCAGGAGTCTTCCTAAATTAGTGCAAAACTAGAAAAGGGGTGGATAGTTCTGCCTAAAACTGAGAAACCATTGCCGCACCCATGAGGTTGAGGAATCCAGAAAAATTATTGCTAGTAAGTTTTAAAATATTTTTTAACTGAAGAAAATAAGCCTCACATTTGATTTATTTTCTGAAACTTGACAGGTCAAATCACCACTGAGTATCAAGACAGTTTTCTAAAGCCAGGCATTCTAATCTCAGGTTAAAGTGTGGTCCCAAACAAAATTGTTCTATTTTAGGAATTATTACTCCTTCTGGCACTGCGTAGCCCCTTAAAGGGGACCAATTTTTCCTTTCCTACTTATGTAGGAATAAGAAGGAGAAATGAATTCTCTGTCCTGGAGCCAGCTCTCAGAATTCTTCCCCCAAAACTATATGAAGTCATTGCCAACACATTACAGAATCAGCTTAGAGGTATATAAAGTGTGCTAAACACTTTCAGAATGTTAATGATTTGAATTAGTGGCTCACGCACCAAGGCGAATGGCCAAAATCCACTCACGTTAGAACTACTTGTGCATTAGGGAGCTCCTCAGAAATAAGGGATATTGGATCTGGAAGCTAGTAGGACTCTCCTTTCATGTGATTTCCTGAGAAAAGAACACTGTAATCTGTAAACCAGGCTTTAAAACCCTGCCATGGTCACTGCCTCAGCAACAAACAGGGACTGGGTGAAGCTATGCTTATGGAATAACAACTAGTACTAAGAATAAAACAGACTCAAACTGGAAGAGTCTCAATTATACTCTCATGAGTCAGACTAGTCAGTCCTGTTTGCCTATTATGCAGAGATGTTGTGTTCGTCAGGCTGGCCCTCAAAGAACTTTAACCTTGATCTTAGAAACTGAATGTTTTCCCAGGTTCTTATTTATTAAAATTATAACCATTTACTCTTTCTCAAGAATGTTTCATTTGCTTTTGTTGATAGGAAATTCTTAAATATCTGGCTTTCACACTACCTTTTTCTATCCCTCCCCCCTCCTCACCCCCCTTAGAAACAGAAACTGTAAAAACTTGGTTTTTGCCATCAAGGAACTTACTATCTAGGGGGGATAAAACAAATCGGTGTGCACAGAGACTGAGACAGTATGTAATTACTGACTCCAGAATGATTAAAAAACAAACAAACTTAATTCTCATAGATTTAGAGAGCAGAAAAAGATCCCTCTGGAGTGATCAGGAAAGTTTTCATGGAGAATTCAAACTGGGCTTTGAAGTTTATATTATCTCTGCTTAAATTGAATTCAGGTATTCATTTGTATTAGTTTTCTGTTGCTAAGTAGCAAATTACCTCAAAGGCAGCTGCTCAAAACAACATTAATTTATTAGCTCTCAGTTTTGTAAACCAGAAGTCTGGGCAGGCTTGGCTGGTCTCTCTGCTTAGAGTTCACAAGGTCAGAATCAAGCTGTGGGCCAGGGTGGGCTCTCATCAGGAGGCTCGTGCAGGTTGTTGGCAGACTCAGTTCCTTGTGGCCATATGTCTCAGAGCCATTTCCTTGCTGGCTGACATTTGGGGACCACTCTCTGTTCCTAAAGGACACTCTCCTTTCCCATGAGTTTCCCTCCATCTTCAAAGCCTGCAACCATACCTTGAGTCCTTCTCATATTTTGAATTTCTTTGACCCCTTCTTCTACTACAGCCAGAAAAAACTCTGCATTTGAAGGGCGTACCCAGATAATCTCCATATCTTAAGGTCAAATAATTCGGGCCTTTAATTATATCTGCAAAAATCCCCTCACAGTGCTACTTATATGCATGTTTGAATGAGTAACCAGATGAGGAAATCTTGGGGTGCAATCTTTAGAACTCTGCCTACCACACAGTTACTCCAGGAACTAACTTAAGGTGCTTATCAATCAATTATGAATTAAACAATTATCTGTTGGCTACTTAATGCATAGCACTATTCACTGTCATCCTAGATGCACTCTTATTTTTTTTAACTTTTTTTTATTGTATAATATAACATATATACAAAGCAAAGAAAGAAAAAAACAATAGTTTTCAAAGCATTCTTCAACAGGTGGTTACAGGAGAGATCCCAGAATTTGTCATGGGCTACCATATCATCATCTCAGATTTTTTCTTCTAGCTGCTCCAGAACATTGGAGGTTAGAAGGAATAAATATTGTTTTTTATCATCACAATTGACATTTTTTTCTTTTTGTGTGAAAAATAACGTATATACAAAAAAGCAATAAATTTCAAAGCACAGCACAACAATTAGCTGCAGAACAGATTTCAGAGTTTGGTATGGGTTACAATTCCACAACTTTAGGCTTTTACTTCTAGCTGTTCTAAGATACTGGAGACTAAAAGAAACATCAGTATAATGATTCAACAATCATACTGGTTTGTTAAACCCTACCTTCTCTGTATAAGTCCACTATCACCTTTGACTTTTCTCCCACTCTGTAGGGGTAGCTGGGCTATGCCCGTTCTAACTTTTTCATGTTGGAAGGGGCTGTCGATAATGTAGGGTAAGAAGATGGAACTAGCTGGTGTTCTGGAGAGACTGGGCCCTCTATGTTTCATGACTTACCTTGATGGACTCTTATTTTAGTATGAAAGATTTTTCAGGTGCTTCAAAACTTACAGTCTATCAAGACTAAAAACAAAAAAAGAAGAAAAGATATAGTATTTTCAATGCACAATGTAATGTAACATATTTAAATTAGTGTCTCAGAATGTTTCAATGACAACATGACCATATCTACAGCAGCTGTTTCTGCAAAATCTATTAGACATTCAATAGCATCATTGTATCATTGGGTTATATCACTTCTGTTACAGTCATAATTGTAGATTATATGTATATTAATGACATCGTCATTTTTTATATTGCCCCAAAGTATTGAGTATAGGAAAAGCATTGGAATATATTTGTTGATATAATTAAATTGCTCTGATTGGGAAAATCTGACAGCTTCCCATGACTTTTCTGTTTGTCAGATTCCTTAAATGTTTATAAACTAATCAAGGTTTTAACAAACGTAGGCAATATGCAACCATCTGGTTGTAGTCCCATTTTGGACATTATTGGAAGCTTTTAAAAAGGGCAGATATGATCAAGTACTGCTATTACCAGGCAATTAATTATAAAATGTTCTGGAGCTGAGAGGCATTCTTATTAGTAGCTTTCTAACTTAGATTTTCTAGGATGATTCCTTTCTTTCATTTTATGGGAAGGAGATAGATAGTTGCCTACCAAATTCTTCCTCAGCCATAGAAATAGAGCTACGGTTCAACCTGGAATTACTTTTTCCCACCCCTCCCTGCAGCTATATATTGCCATGTGACTAATTTTGGCCAACAAAATACAAGAAGAAAGTATCCACACTTTCTTTTCTCTTCTTCTGACCTGACGTTGAGATGCATCAAGATCTTATGAAAGCAGAACCTCAGGCAGAGGGAGGTTGGGGCCAGATTCCCCACGTGGAAGAGAGCTGTTGCTGATTTGGAACATTCACCCTGTTTCATGAGTGATAAACTTCTATTGGATATGTGCCATTGTAGTTTTGGCCCATTAGTTTCAGCAACTTAGTCTCCTATAACTAGTGCAGTTTAATTTCTTCTTATTTTTTCCCCAAATATCCAATAGGTACATACTATGGCTACCACAGCACATACCTATTTCAAAATCATCCAGAGGAAGTGAGATCTAAGTGATTACCAAGGAAAATGCCACCTTGCTATGATACTGAGAAATAACTGCTTTCATCTTCATGAGGAGAAATAATCTAAAGAAACTATAGTAATTGAAAGCAGAACTTCTAGTGAGCAATAACCAGGAGGCAATGTGGTTGGGGTTTTGATCAGTTTGTGGCTTATGGTCAAGTAGACTTGCTGGATGGCCCATCTCTACCTCATGAGAAAAAGCAGAAAGATACTAAATTCTATTCAACCTAAGACCAGAACAAGGCTCCTATGTCAAGCTCCCATAGTATCAAAGTCTTCTTAGGTAGGTTACATCTTCCAAGAAGTCTCCCCACCAATGGTTGGTTGAGATGTCTCTTCTCTAAGTGCCCCCAGGCTCTTGGTAAACCTCTATCGCTGCTCTCACTGCACTAACGCCTCTGCTTTCTCACTGGTGATTCCAGTCCTTGAGACCTGTGAGGGCAGAGACAGTGTCTTACTCACCTTGGTGGTTCCTTTGTCTAGTACAGTGCCTGGCATACAGTAAATGTTCTGTAAATGATGAGTGAATGAGTGAATTTAAGCATCTCGTGGAATTGTGTTTTTTTGCTTGTTCCTATCAGAGACAACTTCATAACAGTCACCACTGCCAGAGTTTCTAAATCTCCCCTTGAACGATGCACATATTTTTAATTTTTATTACCAAACTTCATTAGTTTGCATGGGTCGAGTCTTTCACTGCCTTTAAATTAACCAGATCTATTTGCCTTCTTAAGATTTTTCTTTGAAAAAGTCCCTTTTTAAAATAATTTTTCTAATATCCTCAATCTTTTACTACATTGGACACACCATGGCAAGAGAAAGGACTGAAGAGCTAGGAGAGCCCTGGACCTGAAGTCAGGAAAACTTGAGTCTCATTTATCTTTTAAAAGCCTCAATAAAGTGACACAAAAAAAGGCTACTGTAAAATAATAGTGAGTGACTTATAAAAGAATAAGCCTTAGAACCATTCTGCAGGCAAAATGTTACCTAGAAATCATAACGAAAGAATTCATTTTAAAACAGGTAAAAGTGGAGCTTGGTATGGGGCCTCCAAGAAGTGAAATTTGAGAGTCCTTAGCCACAATCATTTAAAAGGTTTCTTTCCCCTGCACAAGCCCAAGGCTCTATAGGAATTAATGCCCTGCATTTTTTATTTGCAAATAGCATGATCTTTGGCACATTCAAATCTGTCTGATAATGAATGGTACTATGTATTAGCTGTGATTCTAATAAAATTATCTTAGGTTGACTATAGCCTTTTACAGGGGCATTTCAGAGGCAGTGTGGCATTGTGCTTACTGGCAGGGACTCTGGGGTAAGACAGAACTGGTTTCAAATCCTGGCACCACTGCCAAACTCACAGTGTGACTTGGGGGAAGTTACTTAATCTCTGTGTTTCCTCACCTGTCAATGGGATGAGAATACCTGCAGTGCTGACTTTGGAAGGATGAACTGGGATATTGTACATAAAGCATTGAGCACAGTGTCGGCAGGGGCTACATCCTCAATGAAAATTAGCTATAATTATTTTCACTGTCGTTATTTCACTTAACCCTCAAAACAGAGGATAAGTACTACTACTCTTATTTATTGTTTAAAAAATGAGCCTGAGAGAAGTAAAATGACTTACCAAATTTTACTTAGTAAGGGCAGAACCAGCGGTCCTTCTACCATCACATTCAGTGCTTAAGTGGGAGAAGGAACTAGGACAGATACATTTGGGGAGGGAGAAATGAAAGGGAAGGGTCCAGGCTGGGAGCCATAGGAGCAAAACCTGAAGGCCACGCAGGGATGATCTCCAGACAAGGGAGGGGCCGGGAGGAGAATTCTACAGACAAATTTTGTGAAAGGAGGCTATTGTCTAAGCATGGCACCAGCCAGGATGCTGCACTGACCTCCCCATTTCCCAGTCCACAGCAGGGGTGGCCCAGCACCTGGCCCAGCCCAGGCCCCTTCACAAAGTAGATGCTCATTGAACATTTGCCAAATGACCTGAGTAATAAGATTTCTCTTTTTTTTTCATTGTTTCTCATAATTTGGAGGACTTTTCTCTGCTCTTATAACCAGGCAGCATAAAGGACTTTGCTTCTCCCTTCTTCAAAACAAAGGGAAAAATCGTCCCCAATGAATGAATTTTGTATCCAGCAATTGATCCATCCTGATAATTGCTCCATTTATTGTACTTTAAACTGCAGCTCTGGCCTCCTTTCCTCCTCCTCCTTATCCCTACTCTGAAGTCATGGTGCCTAATTTAGGCCATTGCCATAATGTAGAACCACAGCAAGCTGATATCATCACAAGAAGCACTGCTCCAGACTACTCTAAGACAAAGAGGCAGACACCCAAGAAAGAAAGTTGAGCATATTCATCCCTCTCTCCCTTCCCTACCCAGACATTTGTTTATTGTCCTAAAGCACTGTGGAGCCTGCTCGTTGACAAGAATATCTATGATTCAGAAGCATTTTGCAAAGCTAAGGACCGAAATTCATTTATTTCTACAGTATATTTCAATATAATTTTGGGTTTTTTTTTGGAGGTGCTGGGTCTGAGAAATGAACCTGGGTCTCCCACCTGGCAGGTGAGAATTGTACCACCGAGCTACACTTGCACCGCCTAATTCAAGATATTTTTAAAGTACGAGAGGAAATGCAGATGTTGGACTTGTTCCCTCTAATAGATTCTTCCATATTTTGGAGTTATTTTCATTTAAGAGAAAAATCAAACAAAAAAATAAAGGCCAGGAAGGGTTAAATAATCACAGAACGGTCTGTCCTCATTACTTGTGTGAAACCCCCACTGCCTCACAGGGACAGCATGTTAAATCAATAGAGACTTGAGCTGTTAATTTCCAAAATGGAAGAGATGACTGAACTAAAATAGTTTATGTTGCTTCTCTGCCCATAGGGAACAGAAGTCCCTTTAATTTCAGGTCTTTTTACAATTAGGTGAGTTTCAGGAAGATCATGAACCACTTTCCAAAATTTCCTACATTCTTTTAAGAAATGTTTTGTTGACACAAAAACTAATTTTGGTCAGCACTGATTTCAGCATAAGGTAGGAAGGGGTGTAGGTGTGTGTAGGTGAAGGGTGGTGAGGGTGGGCTCAGGGCTGCGGAGATGGGGACACGCAAAGGACAGGAACAGGTAGATCACTTGCCATTTGTTACTGGCTTCATTTCATCTGCTCTCCTTCCCTTGGGCCATGCCTCTGCACTGAAAGTCAATGGAAGGAGATGCCATTTGGTTCTTCTTACTAAACTAATCCACGGCCCTTTCTTATTCCCTTCCAGGCCAGGGTTGAGAAAGAGGCTGTTTGCATTGGATAGATTCAGTGAGGACCTGGGTGAAGAAATAAAGGGTGGCTTTTATTAAAAGTCACTTCATGATGCCACATCTTGGTGGTCTACCCCTTGTGGACTATAGTAGTTGTTATAATTGCGATTACCCTTTTTTTTTTTTTTTTTTATTAATTAAAAAAAGAATTAACAAAACAATTAGAAATCATTCCAATCTACATGTACAATCGGTAATTCTTAATAACATCACATAGTTGCATATTCATCATATCTTAGTACATTTGCATCAATTTAGGAAAAGAAATAAAAAGACAACAGAATAAGAATTAAAACAATAATAGAAAGAAAAAAAAACAAAAAAAACAAAAACAAAAAACCTATACCTCACATGCAGCTTCATTCAGTGTTTTAACATAATTGCATTACAATTGGGTAGTATTGTGCTGTCCATTTCTGAGTTTTTATATCCAGTCCCGTTGTACAGTCTGTATCCCTTCATCTCCAATTATCCCTTCTCTTTTTTTTTTTTTTTTAATTAACGGAAAAAAAGAAATTAACCCAACATTTAGAGATCATACCATTCTACACATGCAATCATTAATTCTTAACATCATCACATAGATGCATGATCATCATTTCTTAGTACATTTGCATTGGTTTAGAAGAACTAGCAACATAACCGAAAAAGATATAGAATGTTAATATAGAGAAAAAAATAAAAGTAATAATAGTAAAATCAAAACAAAACAAAACAAAACAAAACAAAAACCTATAGCTCAGATGCAGCTTCATTCAGTGTTTTAACATGATTACTTTACAATTAGGTATTATTGTGCTGTCCATTTTTGAGTTTTTGTATCTAGTCCTGTTGCACAGTCTGTATCCCTTCAGCTTCAATTACCCATTGTCTTACCCTGTTTCTAACTCCTGCTGAACTCTGTTACCAATGACATATTTCAAGTTTATTCTCGAATGTCCGTTCACATCAGTGGGACCATACAGTATTTGTCCTTTAGTTTTTGGCTGGATTCACTCAGCATAATATTCTCTAGGTCCATCCATGTTATTACATGGTTCATAAGTTTATCTTGTCTTAAAGCTGCATAATATTCCATCGTATGTATATACCACAGTTTGTTTAGCCACTCTTCTGTTGATGGAGATTTTGGCTGTTTCCATCTCTTTGCAATTGTAAATAATGCTGCTATAAACATTGGTGTGCAAATGTCCGTTTGTGTCTTTGCCCTTAAGTCCTTTGAGTAGATACCTAGCAATGGTATTGCTGGGTCGTATGGCAATTCTATATTCAGCTTTTTGAGGAACCGCCAAACTGCCTTCCACAGTGGTTGCACCCTTTGACATTCCCACCAACAGTGGATAAGTGTGCCTCTTTCTCCGCATCCTCTCCAGCACTTGTCATTTTCTGTTTTGTTGATAATGGCCATTCTGGTGGGTGTGAGATGATATCTCATTGTGGTTTTGATTTGCATTTCTCTAATGGCCAGGGACATTGAGCATCTCTTCATGTGCCTCTTGGCCATCCGTATTTCCTCTTCTGAGAGGTGTCTGTTCAAGTCTTTTTCCCATTTTGTAATTGGGTTGGCTGTCTTTTTGTTGTTGAGATGAACAATCTCTTTATAAATTCTGGATACTAGACCTTTATCTGATATATCATTTCCAAATATTGTCTCCCATTGTGAAGGCTGTCTTTCTACTTTCTTGATGAAGTTCTTTGATGCACAAAAGTGTTTAATTTTGAGGAGTTCCCATTTATTTATTTCCTTCTTCAGTGCTCTTGCTTTAGGTTTAAGGTCCATAAAACCGCCTCCAGTTGTAAGATCCATAAGATATCTCCCAACATTTTCCTCTAACTGTTTTATGGTCTTAGACCTAATGTTTAGATCTTTGATCCATTTTGAGTTAACTTTTGTATAGGGTGTGAGAGATGGGTCTTCTTTCATTCTTTTGCATATGGATATCCAGTTCTCTAGGCACCATTTATTGAAGAGACTGCTCTGTCCCAGGTGAGTTGGCTTGACTGCCTTATCAAAGATCAAATGTCCATAGATGAGAGGGTCTATATCTGAGCACTCTATTCGATTCCATTGGTCGATATATCTATCTTTATGCCAATACCATGCTGTTTTGACCACTGTGGCTTCATAATATGCCTTAAAGTCAGGCAGCGCGAGACCTCCAGCTTCGTTTTTTTTCCTCAAGATGTTTTTAGCAATTCGGGGCACCCTGCCCTTCCAGATAAATTTGCTTATTGGTTTTTCTATTTCTGAAAAATAAGTTGTTGGGATTTTGATTGGTATTGCATTGAATCTGTAAATCAATTTAGGTAGGATTGACATCTTAACTATATTTAGTCTTCCAATCCATGAACACGGTATGCCCTTCCATCTATTTAGGTCTTCTGTGATTTCTTTTAGCAGTTTTTTGTAGTTTTCTTTATATAGGTTTTTTGTCTCTTTAGTTAAATTTATTCCTAGGTATTTTATTCTTTTAGTTGCAATTGTAAATGGGATTCGTTTCTTGATTTCCCCCTCAGCTTGTTCATTACTAGTGTATAGAAATGCTACAGATTTTTGAATGTTGATCTTGTAACCTGCTACTTTGCTGTACTCATTTATTAGCTCTAGTAGTTTTGTTGTGGATTTTTCCGGGTTTTCGACGTATAGTATCATATCGTCTGCAAACAGTGATAGTTTTACTTCTTCCTTTCCAATTTTGATGCCTTGTATTTCTTTTTCTTGTCTAATTGCTCTGGCTAGAACCTCCAACACAATGTTGAATAATAGTGGTGATAGTGGACATCCTTGTCTTGTTCCTGATCTTAGGGGGAAAGTTTTCAATTTTTCCCCATTGAGGATGATATTAGCTGTGGGTTTTTCATATATTCCCTCTATCATTTTAAGGAAGTTCCCTTGTATTCCTATCTTTTGAAGTGTTTTCAACAGGAAAGGATGTTGAATCTTGTCGAATGCCTTCTCTGCATCAATTGAGATGATCATGTGATTTTTCTGCTTTGATTTGTTGATATGGTGTATTACATTAATTGATTTTCTTATGTTGAACCATCCTTGCATACCTGGGATGAATCCTACTTGGTCATGATGTATAATTCTTTTAATGTGTTGTTGGATATGATTTGCTAGAATTTTATTGAGGATTTTTGCATCTGTATTCATTAGAGAGATTGGTCTGTAGTTTTCTTTTTTTGTAATATCTTTGCCTGGTTTTGGTATGAGGGTGATGTTGGCTTCATAGAATGAATTAGGTAGTTTTCCCTCCACTTCGATTTTTTGGAAGAGTTTGAAGAGAATTGGTACTAATTCTTTCTGGAACGTTTGGTAGAATTCACATGTGAAGCCATCTGGTCCTGGACTTTTCTTTTTAGGAAGCTTTTGAATGACTAATTCAATTTCTTTACTTGTGATTGGTTTGTTGAGGTCATCTATGTCTTCTTGAGTCAAAGTTGGTTGTTCATGTCTTTCCAGGAACCCGTCCATTTCCTCTAAATTGTTGTATTTATTAGCGTAAAGTTGTTCATAGTATCCTGTTATTACCTCCTTTATTTCTGTGAGGTCAGTAGTTATGTCTCCTCTTCCATTTCTGATCTTATTTATTTGCATCCTCTCTCTTCTTCTTTTTGTCAGTCTTGCTAAGGGCCCATCAATCTTATTGATTTTCTCATAGAACCAACTTCTGGCCTTATTGATTTTCTCTATTGTTTTCATGTTTTCAATTTCATTTATTTGTGCTCTAATCTTTGTTATTTCTTTCCTTTTGCTTGCTTTGGGGTTAGCTTGCTGTTCTTTCTCCAGTTCTTCCAAATGGATAGTTAATTCCTGAATTTTTGCCTTTTCTTCTTTTCTGATATAGGCATTTAGAGCAATAAATTTCCCTCTTAGCACTGCCTTTGCTGCGTCCCATAAGTTTTGATATGTTGTGTTTTCATTTTCATTCGCCTCGAGGTATTTGCTAATTTCTCTTGCAATTTCTTCTTTGACCCAGTCGTTGTTTAGGAGTGTGTTGTTGAGCCTCCACGTATTTGTGAATTTTCTGGCACTCTGCCTATTATTGATTTCCAACATCATTCCTTTATGGTCCGAGAAAGTGTTGTGTAAGATTTCAATCTTTTTAAATTTGTTAAGACTTGCTTTGTGACCCAGCATATGGTCTATCTTTGAGAATGATCCATGAGCACTTGAGAAAAAGGTGTATCCTGCTGTTGTGGGATGTAATGTCCTATAAATGTCTATTAAGTCTAGTTCATTTATAGTAATATTCAGATTCTCTATTTCTTTGTTGATCCTCTGTCTAGATGTTCTGTCCCTTGATGAGAGTGGTGAGTTGAAGTCTCCAACTATTATGGTATATGAGTCTATTTCCCTTTTCAGTGTTTGCAGTATATTCCTCACGTATTTTGGGGCATTCTGATTCGGTGCGTAAATATTTATGATTGTTATGTCTTCTTGTTTAATTGTTCCTTTTATTAGTATATAGTGTCCTTCTTTGTCTCTTTTAACTGTTTTACATTTGAAGTCTAATTTGTTGGATATTAGTATAGCCACTCCTGCTCTTTTCTGGTTGTTATTTGCATGAAATATCTTTTCCCAACCTTTCACTTTCAACCTATGTTTATCTTTGGGTCTAAGATGTGTTTCCTGTAGACAGCATATCGAAGGATCCTGTTTTTTAATCCATTCTGCCAATCTATGTCTTTTGATTGGGGAATTCAGTCCATTGACATTTAGTGTTATTACTGTTTGGATAATATTTTCCTCTAACATTTTGCCTTTTGTATTGTATATATCATATCTGATTTTCCTTCTTTCTACACTTTACTCCATATCTTTCTCTTCTGTCTTTTTG
Organism: Tamandua tetradactyla; assembly: GCF_023851605.1. Lineage (NCBI taxonomy): Eukaryota > Metazoa > Chordata > Mammalia > Pilosa > Myrmecophagidae > Tamandua > Tamandua tetradactyla. The sequence continues at coordinate 15,807,632 of NC_135343.1, read as the reverse complement.
TATCTGACTCTAGTGCTCCCTTTAGTATTTCTTGCAGAGCTGGTCTCTTGGTCACAAATTCTTTCAGTGACTTTTTGTCTGAGAATGTTTTAATTTCTCCCTCATTTTTGAAGGATAATTTTGCTGGATATAGGAGTCTTGGTTGGCAGTTTTTCTCTTTTAGTATTTTAAATATATCATCCCACTGTCTTCTAGCTTCCATGGTTTCTGCTGAGAAATCTACACAAAGTCTTATTGGGTTTCCCTTGTATGTAATGGATTGTTTTTCTCTTGCTGCTTTCAAGATCTTCTCTTTCTCTTTGACCTCTGACATTCTAACTAGTAAGTGTCTTGGAGAACGCCTATTTGGGTCTAATCTCTTTGGGGTGCGCTGCACTTCTTGGATCTGTAATTTTAGGTCTTTCATAAGAGTTGGGAAATTTTCAGTGATAATTTCTTCCATTAGTTTTTCTCCTCCTTTTCCCTTCTCTTCTCCTTCTGGGACACCCACAACACGTATATTTGTGCGGTTCATATTGTCCTTGAGTTCCCTGATACCCTGTTCAAATTTTTCCATTCTTTTCCCTATAGTTTCTGTTTCTTTTTGGAATTCAGATGTTCCATCCTCCAAATCACTAATTCTATCTTCTGTCTCTTTAAATCTATCATTGTAGCTATCCATTATTTTTTCTATGTTTGCTACTTTATCCTTCACTTCCATAAGTTCTGCGATTTGTTTTTTCAGTTTTTCTATTTCTTCTTTATGTTCAGCCCATGTCTTCTTCATGTCCTCCCTCAATTTATCGATTTCATTTTTGAAGAGGTTTTCCATTTCTGTTCGTATATTCAGCATTAGTTGTCTCAGCTCTTGTGTCTCATTTGAGCTATTGGTTTGTTCCTTTGACTGAGCCATATTCTCAGTCTTTTGAGCGTGGACAGTTATCTTCTGCTGCTGGCGTCTGCGCATTTATTCAGATTTCTCTTGGTGTTGGACCCAGCAAGGTTGTAATATTTTTCTGTGAAATCTCTGGGTTCTGTTTTTCTTATCCTGCCCAGTAGGTGGCGCTCGTGGCACACGTTTGTCTGCGGGTCCCACCAGTAAAAGGTGCTGTGGGACCTTAAACTTTGGAAAACTCTCGCCGTCCTGGGGGTTCGCTAGCCGAAGCGGCTTGAGCCGGCCCGCGGTCCGAACGCAGGGAGGGTTGCTGGTCGCCGCAGCCCGGGAAAGAGCCCGTCCGAATTTCCTAGTCGGCCCTGGGCAACACGCGTGGCGGGAGGGCGCCAGCGGCAGCGGCCCGCCCGAGAGAGTGCACGTTCCCCGGGAGTCACGGGGTCACCGTTCTCCGCGGCCTGGGGGTTTCCGATCCAATTCTCTCAGTTGGTCCGGGGGCTGCGCGTGGTGTGGGCGCCAGTCGCCTTGGTTTCAGGGGACCGCCTCTCCAATTCTCCCAGCCGGCCCGGGAAGGGGAAAGGGAGTAACTCCAGCCGCTTGCCACCCCGCCCGGTAAGGCCCGCGCGCCTCGGCGATCTCACCCGAGCTGCTTCTCTCAGCCAGCCAGCCGTTCCAGGATGGGGTACGCTGTCTTTTTTATCTCTGTTGTGGCTTTGGGCGCTTTCTGTATCGTTTCTACTCCCCTAGTAGGTGTCCTGGAGAAGAAACTAAGATCCGCGCGTCTTACTAAGCCGCCATCTTCCAGGAAGTCCGCGATTACCCTTTTAAAGAACAGATATACAGATTATAGAAATCCACAGAGTAGCAAACTAAACAAGTATCAAATAAATGTCAGCTGATTCTAATTTTTAAATAAAAGCTCCTCCTTTCTTTTTTTTCTCAGTCTTCTTTTATGACTTCTTCAAACTAAGAGTTCCCTACAGCTGGCTGGGGGTTCATTTCTTATCTTACAAAAATTTCCTGAATTCTTCATATGGCCGTGAGTTCTAAGACGCCATCTCTAACTGTTCCTCAGGAGATGCAAATGGCAGCTCCCCACTGGCTTCTTCCTTTGCCATTTGAGTGACAATATACAAAAAACAGGTGTCTAGCCACCCCGAGACCACCCAAGGGACCTCCCTCCTCCCAAATAGCAGCTAGTCTCCTCCAGGGAGGGGCTGCCGAGGCAGGCTGGGATTTTAAAAACAGGGAGAATGTGTCCCTCCTGTCTCATTTTTTCTACCCTTGTTTTCCCCAGCTCCCTACCATGCGCTCTGTGGATGGGCCAGGCCTGGTGCTAAGCCAACACTCAACGGGCAGGTTAGGGAGCAGCAGACTCTTCCCCACCATCATTCTTTTGGTTAGGCTCAGATAGAATGGAGTCAGGGATCCAGTGAGGTACAGCGACCCCTGCCTCCCTCTGGACTGGCCTGTCTTCCTTGTAAAGTGATGCATGAGAATTCTCTGAGGAGTTTTTTAAAAGTGCCCAAATCCTAGGTCTACCTCAGAGCACTTGAAACCAAACTTCTGGAGGTGGGGCCAGACATAGGAGTTTTTCCAGCTCTCGAGTTAAGAATGTGAACTGTTATCTAGAATCTGCTCAGTAATACCCAATGCCAGCCTAAAGCACTTGGCAAAGTCTCTTCCTTTGAGCAGGATCTCCAGTAAAAGCCCTCAACTGCCCATGCGATCTTACTGAGACCTCCTGCATTCATTGTCTGTCTTACTCAGCCCTGATGTCAGTTTGACCTCAAGCTCTGGTGGTTGTCTCCTTCCTGATCAGAGTTAGTGCTCCCTCTCTAGACAGACTGACCTTTACTCTACTCAGCCCTGCAGTCCCTCTGCCTGGTGTCCAAGGCTGTGGGGCCCTACACAGGCCTCTCTCACAACTGACCATAAGCCCATAAGCCTATGTGGAGATTCTCTCCCTGCACTTCATTCAGCCAACATTTATTGAGCCTCTACAATGTGTCAGGCTCAATGTTAAGTGCTTGATATTATTATCACATTTAATCCTCAGGAAAGCCTATGAGGAAGTGATATTATTTAATAGTTGTTGAGACAGAGATCCTGACATGATAAAATTCTTTCTCAGGGTATCTTATTTCATTTTTTTTTTTGAGTATATAAATCAATTTTTTTTGTTTTTATTTAATGCATTTACCATGTTCATTATACAGCTTTCCCTTTGAAAATAATATTCCTCACCTTTCCCATGTCCTTTTCTCTACTTAAACAGTTTCTCAAACATCATATACCATCCACAAAAAAATTATTGGACTGGATAAAGTTTTCCATGATGGTATCTCACTACTTTTAGTATATAATATTCTATCTACAAACTTAATTAGGATTTCTGACCTCTGCAGTGGTATCTGTTTCAGGTTTGAATAACTTAATTTTGTAAATCAATTATTTTTTACTGACGAGATATCCCATAAACATTTCCTTGATTCCATGTTACAGTGCTGTTGTTAATTGCTTTAACAGGCTAATCTGAAGGATTGTGCCAACCTCCACTTTTATTATAAATATTCACAAGTGTACAAAAGTGGAATGCATGCCACTTTAGCAGGTAGGTAAATCTCATTTTTAGCGGAAACTACAGCTTATCTTTGACCATTTCATTGCATTATCAAGGGGTCCTCTTAAACCATAACATCTTTTAAAAATAAACTTACTTCGCAAGAGTCAAAATACTAAGTTGTTAAGTGGGAAAAGCTATTTAAGATCAAACTGGTAAAGTTCAGTTTGATCTAAGACCAGCTATGAAAAATTTATACATTTTGATGCTGTTTCCAAAGAGCACTGTGAAATAGTTAATAACTGTTAACATATTACTAAACCTTTTCCATTCAAGGTCTATACTAAATATCAGCCAAATTAGAATTTCAAATAGGCTCAAAATATAATGCCACATGGAGTATTTGTTTATTCAGATTTCAATGAGAATTGAAGAAATTCAGACAAGTTTAATACCTATGTGTGATTAAGTTTGGCAAAATACAGAGATAATTAAAACAAAGGCATTTTAATTGAACAAACTGAACACGAGTTTTATAAAATATACAAATCTTCCAACAAATCAGTTCTCACAAGTACTTAAAGCAATTAAAAAAAAGTCACACAAATGTTAAGATTACAGTGTTTAATGTTTATCAAGGTAAATTTCTACAGCTAGTAAGATAACTGATGAGTTAGGTCTCAGACTGCATCCTAGGGAATGTTTATTGGGCAATCCCAATTATACCACAAGCCAGACAACTTCCAGCATTCCCTGTCTTTGTACTTTCTTCATTTCCACCTTTGCCCAAGTCATCCTCTTTCTCATGAACCACCAATGTGCGGCCAATGATGGAATACTCTCTAAACAGTGTAATCATAGAATCTTTAAAAGCCACCTTGACCATATCATTTTTACCAGCAGTCACATTTCCCAGATCTCCAACGTGCCTCTCTTCATCCTTTGGCCCACCATGTTTTTTGGATTCAGGATTAAAATGAGGACCTGCACTGGTACAGCCTTGTGTATTACCCCAAACTGATAGACATGGAATCCATGGAGGCCTTCAGTCAATCCCGTGATGGTTCCGGACACTATGACTGGCCTGGTTCTCTCCTGCTTGAACTCAATGGTGCCCTGCACCGGGACTTTACCCTTCAGCACACACACGGCCTTGGTCACCATGACTCCCGGGAAGGCCCAACACTTGGCGGGGACGGAAGATGCGGGAGACACCAGTGCCTCTTACTTCATTTTTAAACACAGATCTGGGCAATTCCAAAACCCAGTCTTCCCATTGCAGACAAAAGGAGGACCTCAGAGTCCACGTTCTAATTGGGAAGACACAAAATAATGGACCTAATGCAGTAACAGGGATGAGACTAAAAGGAGACTCAGAGGGTTGTGGGAGCATATGGGAAGGACACCTACCCAGACTGGAAGGGTTCAGAGAAGGATTCCTGGAAGATATGATAGTATGGGTTGAATTCCAAAAAATGAAAGTTACTCAGATGAAGAGAATAAGAACCCCTGGTACACAGCAGTGGAGTCTAGAAAAAGCACAGCTTCTTCCAGGACCTTTGAGAAGTTCAATATGGCTGAAAGATGAAGGTAGGAGGAAGCAAGAGATGAAGATAAACAGATAGATGTAGGCCTTTAAGTCATGCTAAGTATTGCATTTTATCTTGAGAACAATGGGAACCATTGAAGGATTTTAAGCAAAGAGATAAAATCAAAGAACAATTTAGGAGAAAGGACTGGCAAAGGATCTGACTATGAGGTAAGAAGGAGAGAATTAGGAATTATTTAGAAGACAGGTGCCACTGGGTTTGATGAAAAACTAAGGTGTGTGAGAGGGAAGAGTCAAGAATGACTCCCTTCCTTGAGACAAGGAACAGAGGAAGAGGAACAGATTGCGTGAGCTGAAATGTTTCTTTGGATATGTAAGTAGAGGGGTCCAGTGGGCAGCTGCATATGAAGGTCTGCAGTACGGGAAAGGGGTCTAGACTGGAGAGGTAAAACAGGAAGTCATCAAGGTGGTCATGAACTCCAAAGCTGTGAAAAGCTGCTCAGAGACAGTGGACAAGATGAGGAGAACTGTGTTGACATGACCTCTAGAATAGACTCTACTCTCCCTATAGAATTTTAGGACTATTCTGATCCCCAGCTTGCTTATCTAGGGCCCTGTGCCAGCTTGAAAGGATTTATGTGCCCTAGAAAAGCCATGTTTTTTTTGTTTTTTTCTTCTATTAATTTTTTAAAATTTATTTTTAATCCATGTGTTTTACTCATCTGTCCATACTATAAATAAAAGGAGCATCAGACACAAGGTTTTCATAATCACATAGTCACATTACGGGAGCTATATCATTATACAATCATCTTCAAGAAACATGGCTACTGGAACACAACTCTACAGTTTCAGGCACTTCCCTCCAGCTTCTCTAATACACCTTAATCTAAAAGGGGTTATCTATATAATATCCTCCAGGATAACCTCTCAACTCTATTTAAAATCTCTTAGCCATTGACACTTTATTTTGTCCATTTCTCTCTTCCCCCAGTCAAGAAGTTTTTCTCAGTCCCTTGATGCTGAGTCCCAGCTCATTCTAAAATTTCTGTCCCATGTTGCCTGGGAGGTTTACACCCCTGGGAGTCATGTCCCATGTAGAAAGGGAGAGGGCGGTGAGTTTGCTTGCCCTGTCGGTTGAGAGAGAGATAGGCCACATTTGAGAAACAAAAGAGGATCCCTGGGGGAAACTCTTAGGCCTAATTTTAAGTAAGCTTAGCCTATCCTTTGTGTGGCTATTTCATATGAACTAACCCCAAAATTGAGGGCTCAGCCTATTGCTTTTGTTGTCCCCACTGCTTGTGAGAATATCAGGAATTCTGCAAGTGGGGAAGTTGAATTTTCCCCCTTTCTCATCATTCCCCCAAGGGACTTTGCAAATACTTTTTTATTTACTGTTCAAATCACTCTGGGATTTATTGGGTCATCACTTTGGACACACTACAAAATCTCATGCCCTATTCAAAGTTCTATGTACTTATGGTGTTCAATTAACCTGTCCATATAAGTTATATTAGGAAATGCACTAGTCAAAATATAAACTTTGTACCAAATAAACATTTTTTGGAAAAGCCATGTTTTAATCCTAATCAATCTTGTGGGAGCAACCATTTCTAAGTTGGAAACTTAATTAGGTTATCTCCATGGAGATGTGACTCACCCAATTGTGGGTATTAACTTTTGAATAGAGGGAGATGTGACTCTACCCAGTTCAGGTGGGTCTTGAGTACTTTACCAGAATCCTTTAAAAGAGGAAGCATTTTGGAGAAAGCTTGAGATTGATGAGAGCAGCAGGGACACGAGAACTACCAAGTCCACCAGCCAGGGACCTTTGGAGATGAAGGAGAACACCCCTGGGGGAGCTTCGTGAATCAAGAGGCCTGGAGAGGAAGCTAGACCACCTCGCTATGTTCGCCATTTGCCATTCCAGTTGAGAAACCTGGAACATCATTGAACTTTCTTGAGTGAAGGTAACCTCTTGTTGGTGCCTTAATTTGGACATTTTTATAGATTTGCTTCAATTGGGACATTTTCTTGGCCTTAGAACTGTAAACCAGTAACTTATTAAATTCCCCTTTTTAAAAGCCATTCTGTTTCTAGTATATTACATTCTAGCAGCTAGCAAACTAGAAGAGGCCCTGATACCTTGCCTAACTCCTGAGAGTTTCTTTCTCTGAAAGAAAACACTCTTCTCTGTACTCTCATCCATTTACTGATACCCGCCATCAATATTCAGCTCTTCCAGAACCACAACCCTGCTAGATATAATCCCTACATTATTGCTGCCACCCTAAACCTCTCCATTCCACATACTACCTTCCAAATTTGACACCCATTATTTGCCCAGGCTTTCTTTTCCATTTCGGCTTTGTGAATTGTGAATAGACCAGAAGTTCTTGTGGGGCCAGGCTCTGGAGTTGGGTTATTTCCTTCCGGCCCAAATCCCCAAATTCTACACCCTCACTGGGCAAGGCTCTCCCTGCTTACTCTCCTCATCCTTTGGCCCAGAGCTCTGGCTTGATTCAGGATTCCCCACTTCACAGCCAAAGAATGGGACTGCAGGCCCCATGCGGATGTTAAGGCTGAGACTGAAGTTGATGAGGCCTTGGGGAATTTCTCTGTCTATAGAGCTGCACGGAGCAGGGAAAGAGAAAAACAGTACAGGCTGACAGAATAGAAAAGTAGAACACCAGAATTTACTCCCAAAGGAGACTGACTATGGAATATCTTAAATTAGAAGTCTTAAAAAAAAAAGTGTGTTAGGGATCCCTGTTGCCTTGGTTGACTTTGGGTGTGGTTGTTTGCAAGATGATTCGTAGAGGTTTTCCAGCCCTATAATTCTATTTGTGATGAGGTAGAATTAAAGCCAAAATGGAAGTTCATACGTTACCCATTGGAGACTAATAGTTTAAATCTCCTTAAAGAAAGTTAAATGTGAAATCATATTTAAACGCAAAACCATCTGCCTACAATGATCTAATTAGCATATTGAGGACGATTAATTTTTAATCCTAGGTTAGCTTTCCCACTGATGCTTGCACCCCCTCCTCACCACCTCTCCCAGCAGACAGTCAGCATGTGCACAGAGAACATGAGACCATTTTAAATATTAAACCGAGTCACACATTACTAGGAAGATGGATGCACATACACACACGTCTTCCCATCTTCCTCCTATTAACTCTAGGAGAATTGCTCATATATTTCTAAATGTGGTTCTAGATAAAAATGAATTCTGTAAACTGGGAATGTGGAATGTGTCTGCCCCCACAGCAATCCCTTTGTTCTCTGTTGAGAAGTGAAGAGAGACACAAAGGTAGAAAGCTAGGGCTGTATTTGAGACTGTACTTGTACACTTGTGTTTCGAGATCTGTGTGTGCATCTGCCTGCATTTCTGTTAAAAGTAGGGGTCGTTGAATTTGGGGAGAGATCTGGAGACGTCAAGTCTTTATGGGGTGATGGCCTGATTTTCTTCCATAATAGCTCAGTTTTGGACAGGAAGAAATCCCATGAGAAAGGGTACAAGAATAGATAAAGGCTTGGCAGGATAAGGCCACTTATTACCAAGAAGCTGAAATGATCAAGTATCCTCCACAAGCAGTCAGACAAGGGCTAAATCAGCTAAGCCAGGGAGCTGCCATCACCATCTGGAAAGGCCAGTAGACTTCTGGAGAGAAGCTTCTCTGATGGAGACCTACTGCTGAATGAGGCCCTTCCTCTAGATGAAGTGAATCATGCATATTCTCAGTGAGGTTTGCTTTCCTCAACATTGAATTTCTCATCTTCTGTGACAGACTCACTCACCTTGGGGACAGGAACAGCAGCCTGGGGTACCAGGTGCTCGCAATAGCACAGATCCTTGTCAAGAGGAACAGGGACAGGGCAAGAGGTCACTAAGGACCAGGGATATGATAGTCATGCTTAGTTAAAGGAGAATCCAGAATAGGGTTGCTACTTTTTAAACACTATTCAGTACAACCCCCCTGGATTGTTCACAGTCCAGGATTGTTCTAGTTAGGTAGTCTAAGGATCTTGGATCCAAAGGGCAGCTAACAATGGTATACAGTCAGAGAGAAAACAAAACAAAAAAGTTTTATTAGAGTTGGCCATGTGTGGATACTGCCCATTAGTAGTTTCTAGAGGCTGCTAGGTTTGAGATCACCTGTGCTGGAACCAGACTAGCTGGAACAGGTGTTAAGTGTTTAATGACTGATCTAAGATTTGTGATACATAAAAATGGTAGTGTTGATGCTTGAGTATTTTAAATACTGCTTTTACCTAGGTCTTGCATGATTTTAAACCTCACTGTTCCATACATATTATAAAATATATATTAGAAACTACTCAAAACTTCCTTTGTAAAGAGGTAGTTTGGGGACAGAAACATAATGAATGAATCACGTCCTATATACCTGCTTCTTTTAATTATCCACCAGGAAGAATGCCATCCAACGGGCTTGTGCATTTATCAACAGACATCATCACTACACCTGAAGAGCAAGCATGGTGACTAGGAGGGATTAATCATCTTCCTTAAGACTTGATACTATGATTAGCATGGATTTAATCTGTTTGATTATTCCCAGGTCTCTTTCAGAAATGTTAAATGTAAAGGAGTATGCCTAAATACGTCTTTTGGTGGCAGGTAACACCATTCAAGTCAAGATGCTGTTGCTTTGAATGGATGAAAACTGTTAAGTAGAAAACCTTCTCCTTTTAACACAGGGTTTCTCAGTCTCAGCACTATTGACATTTAGGTTGATAATTCTTTGTTGTGGGGTCTGTGCATTGAAGAATGTTTAGCGGCATTCCTGGCCTCTAAGCACTAGATGCCAGTAGCACTTTCTCCCACACCCCTCAGTTATGACACAAAAATTTCTCCAGACATTGCCAAATTTCCCATGATGGGTAAAATTGCCCCCCTTTGTAGATCTGTACTTACATCATTTTTTTTTTTTTAGTGCCCAACTGGCACTCAAAGTGAGTGAATTCTCTTCTTGTGAAAGAGCTACCTTACATTCAAGAGTTCACTTACTCTAGCTTATCAAAGATTTAACTTAGGCTGTATTATTAACTCTAAGCAAAGAACATCCAAACAGTGATTAAAATTTATTATACCACTTTGCATCTGATAACTGAAATGCATTAGGAGAGAAGGTTCTCCCTAAAGTATAATTAGGTTATGTAAATTGCCTAAGTATTTTAAAATTTGAAATAAAATTGAAAAAATGAGAAAATGCCTTCCTGATATACTGACGCACTGGTTAGATTTTTCAAATCTTGCACCCAACAGCTTCATAATCTGTCTCAACTGAGCTTGCCTCAGTTATCAAGAAATCTGCAGTGGCCTTGGGGGAATGGTGAGAAAGGGAGAAAATTCAACTTCCCCAAGTGGAGAATTCTTGATATTCTCACAAGCAGTGGGGACAACCAAAGCAATAGGCTGAGCCCCCTATCTTGGGGTTTGTTCATATAAAACTTAACCCCGCAAAGGATAGGTCAAGCCTACTGAAAATTAGGCCGAAGAGTCACCCCCAAGAGAACCTCTTTACTTGCTCAGATGTGGCCTCTCTCTCTAGCCAACACAACAAGCAAACTCACTGCCCTTCCCCTGTCTACGTGGGCCATGACTCCTTCCTGGCAACATGGGACAGAAATCCTAGAATGAGCTGGGACTCAGCATCAAGGGATTGAGAAAACCTTCTTGACCAAAAGGGGGAAGAGCAAAATGAGAAAAAATAAAGTGTCAATGGCTGAGAGATTCCAAACGGAGTTGAGAGGTTATCCTGGAGGCTATTCTTACTCATTAAATAGATATCACCTTGTTAGTCAAGATGTAATGGAGAGGCTGGAGGGAACAGCCTGAAAATGTAGAGCTGTGTTTCAGTAGCCATGTTTCTTGAAGATGATCGTATAATGATATAACTTTCACAATGTGACTGTGTGATTGTGAAAATCTTGTTTCTGATGCTCCTTTTATCTACCTTATCAACAGACAAGTAAAACATACAGAATAAAAATAAATAATAGGGGAACAAATGTTAAAATAAGTTTAGTAGATTAAAATGCTAGTGATTTATGAAAGGGAGGGGTAAGGGGTATAGTATGTATGAATTTTTTTCTATTGTCTTTTTATTTCTTTTTCTGAACTGATGCAAATATTCTAAGAAATGATCATGATGATGAATATGCAACTATGTGATGATATTGTGAATTACTGATTATATATGTAGAATGGAATGATTATATGTTAAGAATGTTTGTTTGTTGTTATATTTTTTAAAAATTAATAAAAAAAAGAAAAAGAAGCCTGGAGTGGAACCTAGAGGGGTTTGAATGGGCAAAAGGCACTCCAGTGAGGATCCTTCGGCCAGAGTGAGGAAGACTGGGACTGGGACATAAATAGCTGTTTCATCATCAAAGCCTCCTGCCCAAGAGAAGTCTTTTATAAGAACTCAGCTCACTATGTGAAAATTCAGACGACTGAACTATAATTAGCTTGATTAGTCAACGTTTTTAATTCATAGGATTCTGGCTTTGATGTGCTCCTTTCTCACAGAATCAAAGCTAGTAATTCTGGAATCATATTTGGAGGTTGATTGTCAGCTGAAAGCACGGGGGAGCTCCCTCATCTCCTTGGCAAGCCCTGCTTCCAAGACAGCAGTTTCCAGGCCATAAATGCTTTATGAAGCTGACCCAGGCACCTGGGCCTTGTCTTTTAGCACCTTGCTTCAGAGGACATTTCCAGAGCACCACAGAGAATTTCACAGCTGGGAATTAAGTTTAGGTCTCCTCTTTTCTGTGTGTAAAGCTCTCCAGCATGTAGGTTCTGTAGTTGCAGTGTTTGACAGTAAAGTTTTATACCCCTAATGTCCCTTGAGTACTCCCAAAGCCTGAGCACACAGTAGGTACTCAGTAAATGCTTGTTGGATGTTGCCAAACAAATAGTAGAACAGACAATTGGCTGGCTGCCCACTCAATAACCATCCTCCCTGCTTCAGGAATAAAATCTGATTGAAACAAACCAGTTGTAGTAATCCTATTCCCCTTTGCTAAACATAACACATGAGCCAATTTTAGGCAATAAGCTGAGATTGGAAGTCTGCTAGATGGAGGGTTTCAGAAAGATTTCTTTTTTAAAAAAGGCATACACAGGAAGAGAGTCCTCACCTACTGTTAGAGGTTGTCTTTGTTTGTCAGGGCTGCAGTAATAAAGCCACAGACTAGTTGGCTTAAACAGGAATTTGTTGCCTCACAGTTCTAGAGGCTAGAAGTCCAAATGAATCAGTGTTCGTAGGGCCATGCTCTCTTTGACATCTGTAGGGTTCTGGGGTGGCCAGCAATCCATGATGTTCCTTGGCTTATGGTATAACTCATCTCTGCCTCTGTCTTCTACTGACTATGTCCAAGTTTCCTCTGCTTTTATAAGGATACCAGTCATATTGGATTAGGACCCACTCTAATCCAGTTTGGTCTTTAAGACATCTTCAAAGATCTAGTTTCAAATAGGTCCATATTCACAGGATTGGGGGTTAGGACCTTAGCATGTCTTTCTGGAAGACAAAATTAAATCTGTAAGGGATTTTTGTTTTCATGTGACACCTGGAACTGTGGCCACCATCATGAAACTATGAGGGAGCTACCTGGGAACAAAGTCAACAGGTTGAAAATGCAGAACAGAGAGGTCAAAGAACGTGTGTCCTTGATGACAATGGTAAACTATGGATCAGCCAAACCTGAAGCTACCTTTGGATTTCCTGCTAAGTAGGTGATATATGTTCTTTATTGTTTAAATCATTCTCGGCTGGATTTTCTGTTGCCTCTAGCTGAAAGTATCTTAATTGATGTAAGTGATAAGATATTTTGTATAGGAGAGATTTAAGTAGAAGTCCAGCATACTGGAAACTTTGTTATATCAACTTGTGCTTACTGAACACCAACCATGCCTCAGTCCCCTAGACTTTGACTCTAACCCTCACAATAACTCCATAAAGTGATTTTTATTATTTGCATTTTATGCATGGGAAACTGAGGCTCTTAGAGTGAATTTATACAATGCTGCTCGGTTACTGTGTAGAGCAACACAGATTCTCTCTCAGATTTAGGCTGACTTCATGTTCTCTATATTCCATCTCTCATTAGCCTTTTAAAGACATGGTAGAAGAGATGAGGAGAGACATCCAAGGGAAGGCCAGTTGGTTCAATGATATGGCACAGAAGGAATAAAGGAACAGAAATCTCGTTTCCTGAAACTGCCTGGATGGGTAATGAAACCACTGTCCTTATTCAAAACAGCTGTAATCAGAAGTTCTGGATGCCACTTTCAAGCAAGGAGGAATGGGAACTCCCTGAGACATTTTGACACTGGGCCTCCAGGTTGGTTCTACAAACTGGCCATGGCATTTAGAATTTGTAAAGGACCAACATGGGCTTCTCATAAGAATTTCTCCCTGGGGACATCCTGTTGGTAATATTCATAACACAGTCTCTGCAGACAAGTTAACAAGAGTCCTGTTTCCTGTGTTTGCCTCTGCCCTTCCTCAATCCCCCTTTGCCCCAAACACTTTCCCCAGTATACAAAAACATTGCACCCAGTAAAGATAGAAAAAAATAATGGCTCCAAGCTCTTGGACTAAGGTCTGTTTTCACGTTTGAGATTGTTTTCCTTATGAGATGATTGATTCAGGTAAAGGCTTAGATGACGTTGTAGACAGAGTTTATTTTCTGGTGGCACTGCAGGACACGCATGGGGAAGGGAAGGATTTATATCAAGGCACTGCCTCTCCTTATATGACCCTGACTGAGGAAATTACTAAATCCCAGCTCCTCCCTGCTTCCAGATTCTTCCCTTGTAAAAGAGGAATGATAAGAGCCAATTGACCATAAAGACCCAGAGATGAATATCAGCATCTGAGTAATGAGAGCTCCTGGAGCTGGTGGGCAAGGCAGACTGGAGAATATCCCTGTACCTTCTCCAGTGTTTCCCCCTTAGCTACCTAACTGTCTCTTCTCCAAACTCCCATTAGCCTCAGGCATCTAATAGTCACTCAAAGGTGGAATTTTCTTCACATTTCCTGAGATCCTGTGGCGAACAGTTAAATGAGCTAATCTCTGCACACTGTACACCTCAAGAGCTCACATGTAGCAGGTTTAGTGGCATGACAAGCTGACAAACCTGGAGGGTAGCAGGAGACACAGGCCTGTGTGGTGTCACAGAAGCCAAGGAAGGAAGCTATGTCAACATGAAGGGTGTTGTCTAACAGGGCTGAATGTGACCAAGAGACCAAAAGTGGTTTTAAAAAAAAAAGGCAACTATTAAATGGAGCAATGTGGAAATTGTAGGCAACCTTGAGGAGAGCAATTTGGGGGAGTGGTAAGAACAGAAAACTTAATGGAGTATTTTGAGGAGAGAATTGAGGAGGAGCTGTCTACAGACAACTCTTTCAAGAAGTTTTGTTGTGAGGAGAATGAGAGAAATGGAAGAGGGTGGGAAATCAAAGTTGAGTTTGCTTAAAACAAGAGATATTAGAGCATCTTTATATGCTGATGAGAATATTCCTTTAGAAAGGGAGAAATTGATAATGAAGAGAGAAGTAAGAGGGCTTACCATTTTTAAAACCAAGAGAACCACTTGTGGCCTGTATTGACTTCAGAGTCCCTAAGTTAAAGGTGTAACCACTCTACAGTATCACAGCTGCACAAATATGCGAAGGAAAAGTCCTGAAACCCTTCAAATGAGAGGTTATCCTGATCTACCTGCAATGGTCAAGTATCCATGAGGAAAACTGTCAGCTCAGGGAGGGAAGTCTCTGAGTGGCTGCTTTCCTGACTTCCTATTTCTATCAGGCTAGACCAGGGCAGGAAACAGATGGCATATTCAAATTGGGTAAATTTGAGGAGAGTTGAATAAAGGGACTATTTATGAAGGTGTGGGCAGGATGTAGCAAAACCACAGGGTAGTGCAATAAGTAACAGCTACTTGACCACCCCTAGGCCGGATGGGGTGAGAGGGATATGGTCACCAGAACCTGCAGACAGAGGGGCTATTGCTTGGGGCCAACTGACAAGAGCTGTGGCCATGAGTCAAGGGGTGGAGCCAGCCTGGATGTGACCCCCAAGCCTCCCTCACTCTTCTTCCTCTCTTTGATCTACACCCACTTGCTGGACCCAACCAGAAGCCAGAGAGTAAGGGAGCCCACTGATACTGTACACAGCATGGAGCAGGGTGGAGACAGGTGGAGAGGGCATTTGGAAGGGTAAACAGAGGTATCTAGCACACTAGCGAATACTCTTTAGGGTGGCTGTTAAGAACGGGGTGACTGGGTTCAAGCACCAATTCTGCCTCTCACTTGCGACATAACTTTGGGCAAGTTACTTAACCTCTCTAGGCATCAATTTCTTCAGTTGTAAAGTGGGGATAATAACACCAACCTTGCAGGATTGTAGTGAGTGTAAATGATTAATTCATCTCATTTAGAGCTGTTTTAGTTTCCTAGCTGCTAAAACAAATACCACAAAATGGATTGACCTAACAACAGATTTTTTTGCTCCCAGTTTCAGAGGCTAGAAAGCTTGCTTTGTCCCAGGGTCAATATCTTCTGGGTGGCTGGCGATCTTTGGGGTTCCTTGACCTTTCTATCACATGGTAATGCACATGACGGCATCTTCTTCTTTCTCTTCCAGGGGTGTCATTGACTTCCAGTTTCTGGCTGCTCCCCATGGCTTATCTCAAGCGTTCAATTTCCTTTGCATGTAAGGACTTCAACCATATTGAATTAAGACCCCATGGTGATTTGAAGCTATTATGTACCCCAGAAAAGGCCATGTTCTTTTTTAGAAAAAATTTTTATTAGAAAATGTGGTAGTTAGGTTCAGGTCCAAGTGAAGATGCCTAGTTCTTTTGTTGTGGACATGAACTGATGGCATGTGAACCTCATCTGTCGTTGATTACATCTACAGTCGGCTAGGAGGTGTGCCTGTTGTAATGAATGATGTTTGATTGAACTGGCTGGATGCTTAAATGACAGAGCTCAACGTAGCACAGCACAAGCAGCTCAGCATACCTCACCTCAGCACTTGCAGCTCAGCCCAGGCCTTTGGAGATACAGCAAGGAATCACCCTGGGGAAAGTTGTTGGAATCTAGAGGCCTGGAGAGAAGGCCAGCAGAGATCGCCCTGTACCTTCCCATGGAAGAAAGAGCCTCAGTTGAAAGTTAGCTGCCTTTCCTCTGTAGAACTATACACTTTTAACTAAATAAATTCCCTTTTATTAAAAGCCAATCCTTCTCTGGTATGTTGCATTCTGGCAGCTTTGACAGACTAAAACAGAAAAGTTGTGGATGTACAGAACAATCCTGCCTAAAATACAGGATTCCCATATACCACCCCATCACCATCACTTGCATTATGTGGAAAATTTGTTAAAGTTGATTATAACACTTTTTTTTTGTAATTCTACTATTTCTTAACAGAGGTTACATTTGTTAAAATTAATGAAAGATTATTAAAGTAGTACTAAAATTATTGTCCACAGTTTTTGTTGGGGTATTTTTCCTGACCTATTGTTATTGTTACTATTATTATTATTATTATTTTAATAGGTATTTTTTCTGACTTATTGTTCCTATTATTATTATTATTTTCATGTGTGTCTCTATTTTATTACTCATCTACCTATACACTGGATAAAGGGAGTGTCAGTTACAAGGTTTTTTTTTTTTTACAAGGTTTTTACAATCACACGTTATTCTAGTTTGCTAGCTGCTAGAATGCAATATACCAGAAATGGAGCAGCTTTTAAAAAGCAGAATTTAGTAAGTTGCTACTTTACAGTTTTAAGGTCATGGAAATGTCCAAATTAAAGCAAGTCTATAGAGATGTCTGGTCTAAGGCATCTAGGGAAAGATACCTTGGTTCAAGGAGGCCGATGATATTCAGGGTTTCTCTCTCAACTGGAAAGGCAAATGGCAAACATGGCAATGTCTGCTAGCTTTCTCTCCAGGCTTGTTTCATGAAGCTTTCCCAGGGGCATATTCCTTCTTTATCTAGAAAGTTCTCTGGCTGCATGGGCTCTGGCTCTAGTCACTCTCATGACTCTGCTCTGTTGCGCTCCTCTCATTCTCAAGCTTTCTCCAAAATGCTCCCTCTTTTAAAGTATTCCAGTAAACTAATCAAAACCCACCCAGAATGGGTGGGGTCACGTCTCCCTCTAATGAAAGGTTAACACCCACAAGTGGGTGAGTGACATCTCTGTGGAGATAACCTAATCAAGTTTTCAACCTACATTATTGAATACGGATTAAAAGAAATGGTTGCTCCCACAAGCTTGATTAGGTTTAAAACATGGCTTTTCTAGGGTACATAAAGCCTTTCAAATCAGCACATATGGTCACATAATCAATATGATTTTGATTATGTGACCATATGTCACATAATCAAAACCATATTGATTATACAATCAATTACTAAATTATACAATCATTACCAAAGATCAAGGCTACTGGATTAATGTTCAACAATTTCAGGTATTTATTTCTGGCTATTTTAATACACTAGAAACTAAAAAGAAATATCTATATAATGAGTCAGTAGTCATAATCATTTGTTAAATCCTAATTTCTCAGTTACATTTCCTCTTTCTTGTTTGATCATTCTCTTAATCTACAGGGATATCTGGGCAATGACCATCTTAACTTCTTCATGATGGAAAGGGTTGACAAACTTAGGGGAAGAGGAATGAAACTGGTTGATGTTCTTGGAAAGACTGATACCTCTGGATTTCAGGGTTTATCTGATACAGGAACAATCTGGGTACCTTAAAATTCTGAAAAAAATAAACATACTAAGTAAAATTTTATAGTGTCTTAGATAGAGTCCAGGGTCTTTTTTAGGCTTTTAAGGAACACTGCTGGTTGGAACTTGGCATACTACTATGGCTATTTGTAATATCTGGCTGAAGCTTGCATAAGTGTAACTTCCAGAATGACCGCTTAACTCTATTGAACTCTCTTAGCCGCTGAAACTTCATTTTGTTTCATTTCTTTTCCCTTTTGGTCAAGAAAGAATTCTCAGTCCCATGATGCCAGGGCCAGGCTTATCCCTAGGAGTCATGTCCCTCACAGTGGGGAGGGTAATGAATTTATTTGCAGAGTTTGTCTTAAAGAGAGAAGGCCATGTTCTTTTAATTTGTTCTTGTGAATGTGGACCTATTGTGTGGGGGGCCTTCTTGTTAGGTTATTTCAATTGAGAAGTAACCCAGCCGATTGAAGGTGGGTCTTAATCTGTTTACTGGCGTCCTCTAGGAGGAGAATAAAAGTCAGAAAAATCTGAGAGCTCAAAGAGAAACATCCAGAGAATTTGGAGAGAAAAGCCCTGGAAGAGCTAAGAGAAGACCCACAGAAGCTCAGAGAGGAGGCCACTGGAACCAGAAACTGAAGGCAATGAGGTCCAGGAGCAAAGGACCAGCAGATGCCAGCCATGTACCTTGCTGTCACAGACAAACCCCGAATGCCAGCAGCCTGTTTTCAGAGTCTAGGTATCATCCTGTTGATGCCTTAATTGGGACATTTTCATGACCTTAGAACTGTAAATCCTGGGCACTCCGTTGTTCAGGAAGAGTGTTGCTGCCCTAGGCCTCAGAGAGGGCAGAGTACATTCTTCAAGGATTGGGGAGAGCCTGGCTTCCACCCCACTGCTTGAAGAGGGTGGATTGGAGAACATGACCATCTCCCCAATGTTTGGAGATGTTGGAGACCTTACTCCACTGTTTGGAAAGAACAGGGCTTCTGTGGAAGCCCTTGGAAACGATGGGACTGCTGCTCTCTCAAGCCCTGAGGACAAAACATCATTCTATGGATGACTTTCAGATACAGAAATTGAATGAAATTTTCCCTGCAGGTTTTTGGAACTGTTTGAGATCTTTTTTTTTTTTTTAAACTTTTTTTATTAATTAATAAAAAAATTAACAAACAAAACATTTAGATATCATTCCATTCTACATATACAATCAGTAATTCTTAATATCATCACATAGTTGCATATTCATCATTTCTTAGTACATTTGCATCGATTTAGAAAAAGAAATAAAAAGACAACCGAAAAAGAAATAAAATGATAATAGAGAAAAAAAACTATACGTACCATACCCCTTACCCCTTGCTTTCATTTACCACTATTTCAAACTGAATTTATTTTAACATTTGTTCCCCCTATTATTTATTTTTATTCCATATGTTCTACTTTTCTGTTGATATAGTAGCTAAAAGAAGCATCAGACATAAGGTTTTCACATTCACAGAGTCTCATTATGAAAGCTCTATCATTGTTCAGTCATCATCAAGAAACATGGCTACTGGAACACAGCACTACATTTTCAGGCAATTCCCTGCAGCCTCTCCACTACATCCTGAACAACAAGGTGATATCTACTTAATGTGTAAGAATAACCTCCAGGATAACCTCTCGACTCTGTTTAGAATCTCTCAGCCATTGACAGTTTGTCTCATTTTACTCTTCCCCCTTTTGGTCGAGAAGGTTCTCGCAATCCCTTGATGTTAATTCTCAGCTCATTCTAGGGTTTTTCTCAATCCCTTGATGCTGAGTCTCAGCTCATTCCAGGATCTCTGTCCCACGTTGCCAGGAAGGTACACACCCCTGGGAGTCATGTCCCACGCAGACAGGGGGAGGGTGGTGAGACTGCTCGTCATGTTGGCTGGAGAGAGGGGCCACATCTGAGCAACAAAAGAGGCTCTCTTGGGGGTGACTCTTAGGCCTAAATTTTAAGTAGACTTGACCTATCCTTTGTGGGGTTAAGTTTCATGTGAACAAACCCCAAGACTGTGTGCTCAGCCTATAGCTTTGGTTGTTCACACTGCTTGTGAGAATATCAAGAATTCAACTTGGGAAATTTGAATTTCTCCGCACTCTCACCATTCCCCGAAGGGGCTTGCAAATACTTTTCCAGTCACTGATCAAATCACTCTGGGATTCATCGGGGCATCACTCTGGCCAAACCAACAAAATCTCATGTGCTACCTGAGATTCCAAGTACTTATGACATTCAGTCAAACTATCTACATGAGTTATATTAGGAAATGCTCTAGTCAAAATCTAAATTTTGTAACAAATAAACTTTTTACTCTAGTCTCACACATAAGGTGACATTTTAAAGTATTAATTATCATCTATTTTCAGCACCCTGCAATGACATTCCTTTGTTCTTCCTAATGCCAAAACATTTTTAAAATTTGTACATTGTACATTTCACTATTATTATACACTCTAGGCATTCCTAGATTATACCATCTCGATCTTTAACATTTATCTTTCTTTCTGATTTCATTTATGTCCTTTAGTTTTTGGCTAGTCTCACTCAGCATAATGTTCTCAAGGTCCATCCATATTGTTACATACTTCATAAGTTTATTCTGTCTTAGAGCTGCATAATATTCCATCATATGTATATACCACAGTTTGTTTAGCCACTCGTCTATTGATGGACATTTTGGCTGTTTCCATCTCCTTGCAATTGTAAATAATGCTGCTATAAACATTGGTGTGCAAATGTCCGTTTGTGTCTTTGCCCTTAAATCCTCTGAGTAGATACCTAGCAATGGTATTGCTGGGTCATATGGCAATTCTATATTCAGCTTTTTGAGGAACCGCCAAACTGCCTTCCACAGTGGTTGCACCATTTGACATTCCCACCAACAGTGAATAAGTGTGCCTCTTTCTCCACATCCTTTCCAGCACTTGTCATTTTCTGTTTTGTTGATAATGGCCATTCTGGTGGGTGTGAGATGATATCTCATTGTGGTTTTGATTTGCATTTCTCTAATGGCCATGTTTGAGATCTTTGACTCCTGATTTCCTTCCAATTTCTCCCTATGGAAATGAGAACCTTCATTCTATGACTATCACTCTTTTGTATATTGGATGTAGATAACTTGTTCTAAGTTTCGCAGGTCCACAGAAGAGAATTTTGCCTTAGGACAGGTGATGCCTGTAACTGATTTTGATAAGATTTAGTACTTAATATTGTTATTGAAATGATTTAAGGCTTTATGATGTTATTGTGGTGGAATGACTATATTTTGCATATGGAAAGAGCATGTCTTTTGGGGATCCAGAGGGTAGAATGTGATGTTTTGAAGCTGTTATGTATTCCAGAAAAGATCATGTCCTTTTAATCCATTCTTTTGGATACAGGCCTGTTGTGGGTGGGAACTTCTGTTTAGGTTATCTCAATTGAGATGTGACCCAGCCCATTCAAGGTAGGTCTTAATCTTTTTACAGGAGTCCTCTATGTGGAGAATAAAAGTCAGAAAAAGCTGAGTGCTCCTGAGAACTTGGAGAGAAAAGCCCCGGAGGAGCTAAGAGAGGACCCACAGAAGCTCAGAGAGGAGGCCAGTGGAACTAGAAACTGAAAGTAATGAGGCCAGGAGCAAAGGACCAGCAGATGTCAGCCATGTGCCTTTCTATCTAACAGAGGAACCTCAGCTAGCCAGCAGCTTGTCTTCAGAGTCCAGGTATCATCCTGGACATTTGCATGGCCTTAGAATTATAAATTTTAAGTTAATAAATTCCATTGTGAAAGTCAATCCATTTTTGGTATATCCCATTCTGACAGCTTTAGCAAACTGAAACATGCCACCCTTATTCAGTTTGGGTACACCAAACTAATAACGTCTTCAAAGGTCCTATTTAGGAATGGGTTCACACTCACAGGGCTTTGGGTAGGGACCTGAATATGCCTTTCATGGAGTACATGACTCAATCCCCAACAATAGCTTACACAGGTAAAGCACTTCGCATACAGTGGGCACTTAGTAAATGCAGGCTTCTTTTCTCTCTTCCTCCATTAAATGGGTATGGGTGTGGTCCTATATTTTGTATGTAACACTGTTGTATGTCCTCCATAATTACTGCTTGATTGGTGGTTGTGCAAGTTGAAAACTGTTATGTATCCCAGAAAAGCCATGTTCTTTCAATCCTGATCCAACATTGTAGTGTGGGTTCTCTTGATTAGGTTGTTCCTGTGGAGATATAACACACCCAATTGCGGGTTTGACCTTTTGATTAGGTGGTTTGTGATTTTACTGGAGGTGCATTTATTTGTAACATCAATCTATAGATTTCCTATCCTTCTTCTCCTTAGCATAAGACACTTTTACCCTCTTTCTGAAAAGGACTGTCTAGATGAGGGATTTTATTTTTTCTGTCTCTTGTACAAAGACTATCACAGACCCAGCCCCTTACATCCCCCCACCCACCAAAGTTGTCACTAGAAGAGCAGAAACCCCTTCTCTCTAGGGGGGCATGATATCCAGGGGTGTGAGTCTCCCTGGCAACATGGGACATGACTGCCAGGGATGAGACTGGCCCTGGCATCATGGAATCCACAATGCCTTCCTGACCAAAACGGGGAGAGAGATGTAACAAAATGAGGTATCAGAGGCTAAGAGAGTTCAAATAGAGTCGAGAGGCTATTCCGGAGGCTACTCTTTTGCTAAAACTAGACAGGGCCTGGAGCCTCACCTTCCTTCATCGGTATTGTGGGGCTTATAAATGAAGAACAGTGGATGCTTATTGCCATTACTGAAAATTTCCAGTCTGTGAAAAGTGCGATTTATGGCGATGAGAAATTCAGATCCAATTCCTGGGTAAGGGCATTTGAGGCAGGGGTTTCCTAGCCTCTGAACCTCAAGGTTTCCCCTCACAATGAACCAGGCCGCAGCTGGACCAAATCAGCTGTCTTTCTTTCCCCTCCAAGTTTCAAAGCCCAAATGTTTTCCTGCTGAGTAGTTATTTTATAAGGGGAGAGGGAATTATAAAGACAGACTCCCTCTGAAGGCTCTCAGCTGTATAAAGACAGACTCGGTCTGAAGGCTCTCAGCTGGTTCTGGCAACGTCTTCGAAGAGCTCACTATAACATCTAGCCTCCGCCTGTCCTAGTTAATGCCACCCTCATCCCGGCTCCAAAACTTAAGTGACAAAGAAATAAAGCCCATAGCACAGAGGGACGTGCGGATTCCCATCTACTGAAGATGAAATCCCAAGCGTTTGCAAATAAGTACTCCCCCTAGAAAAATTTCACTGTCAGGAAGGACATATTGCTTGTCCGGACGCCCACAAGGAGGGCCTTCTGCCAAAATGAATGGGAAATCATTGGCCCAATTATCATCCTGTGAGCTTAGATCTAAAAATGACCCCGAGACGGGTAAACAAGGTGACGTAAGCAGGCTGAGAGGGAAGCGGCTCTCTACCGCCACCTCGAGGAGAGCGTCCGCAAGGGCGCGGTGACTCAGAGCCGCGGGAGAAACCGCCCTGGGACCGCTGCAAGGGAGCTGGTGGACTCGGGTGGGATTTGGGGAGAAGGAGCAGGGAAGGTGAAGAAAAACACCCAGAGAAAACCGTTCCGGGACTTAGCTAGAGGAGAGGGAGGTCTTTGTAATCCAGGTCTTTGGGACATGTGGCGTTGTCCCTGCTGGCTTCCTTCTGAGATCCTTTTACAAAAGGACTCAGGCTTTATGAACTATCGTTGCGGGGGCGGGGGGGGGGGGCGGGAATTCCGCTAAAAACATGCGGGGACAGGATTCCCAATGCTAGAGTGCCTTGATAATAACAATTCCCCGCCTCTGAAGGGAGAGGCAGTGGCATGGATATGCTAATAACAAAGGGCCACTGCATTTTCTGCCTTGCTTTGGGTTTCACTGTGACTTAAGTGGGGGAGAGAGTACAAGCTGTAACAGTCCTAATTTACTTTCCTGTCAGGCTAATGTGAAAATGAGGCTATGGAGCCTTCTGCATTACACAACTGGCATGCTGGGAGATGCCCCAGAAATGCGCTGGGAGGTAGAAGAAGGTCACTTGTGCATTATTACTTTTTCCCCATAGAGAATATGCAAAAGAAAAATGAAGAGTTGACTTTTAAGTTGATAAAAACAAAACAAAACAAAACCCCCTTTGCTTTGGATTAATTAGTCTTTGCCATGTGGCAAACCAGCTCAAAATCTCAGTGTCTGGTAAATATTTTTTTTCCTGCTAGTGGGTCTGCAGGTTAACCTCTACCACTCTGATCTCAGCTGAGCTCCCCTGAGCTGTTGAGCCAGGCTGTACTCCAGGCTCAGGGTCCCGTCCAGTTGTGCTCCATGTGTTTCCATTCCTGGGAACAGGGTGAAGGGGGAATAGCTACTGAGGCACATGCTCTTCTCGTGGGAGGGGTGGAAAGTTATATAAACAAGCCCATGTTACAGATGAGAACACCAGGGCACAGAAACTTTAAGCGACTTGCCCCAGAGCACAAGAGGGCAGGGACTAGACTGTCTTGCTCACCATTATCTCTCTGCACTTAGTCTAGTGCCTGGCATCTTATGAAATAAATATTTTTGGATGAATGAATAAATGAACGATGAATAAAAGCCGGTTGTTGGAATTTCAACCTCAAAAGTTTCTGACATTCTTATCCTTCGTACCAGAAATGCCCAGGGCTCCAGGGACAGCAGTGGGTTAGGACTCTCAAGATTCACCCTGCTGTCCTTGGCAAGGGGATATGTCCAATGCCACAGAAAGAGAGAATGGAAGTGAGAGCACGGTCGTCAGCTGACCCAGACTGGAATTTAACTGATGGGTCATTTTCTCCTCACTGGAGGCATCTGTTCCTTGTGGGAGAACTGGGAAGCGAGGATGGCATGGATAACCAGCGCATGTTATCCAGTCTCCAACATTAATGTAGGATACCTAATAAACACTTCTAATTCCCTGGTTTATTTTATGCTTTCGACTGATGACATTCTGTGTTCAAGGCCAAGGTCACAATACCCTTGTCCATGCCTATTTTACGTTGAGACATTTTGTCTGTCTTACACCAGGGCTTACTCAAAATGCCCTGCACCATAAAACCACATGCAGTTATAACCTGTGGCATGAAAACACCACAGAGAGATACTTTGAGGAGGCGGTATAATGTGCTGAAAGAACATAGATTTGAGAATCAAGAAATCTGGTTTCTTTTTTTTTTTTGAGAGGGAGGAAGGGAAGGAAAGACAGAGAGAAGGAAGGAAGGATGGGAGGAAGAAAGGGAAGCATCTTTAAACATTTTCTTGTTTTTATTGTATTTTGTTTGTTTGTTTGTTTTTTACATGGGCTGGGGCCGGGAATCGAACCGAGGTCCTCCGGCATGGCAGGCAAGCACTTTGCCCGCTGAGCCACCGCGGCCCGCCCAAATCTGGTTTCTTGATTCAGCCAGAATTTGAATTTGGAAGGGTCAGAAACCAAGTTCCTTTGTACTCTTGCTGAGTAGCTTGAACTTTATTATGTACACAGCTGTGACAGGGTCAAATGAGAGTTTTGGAAAGACCTCCTGGCAATAGTGTGGGGGGTGGATTGCAGGAGAAGAATTGGATTGGTGGTGAGGAGATGAATTAGGATATAGTCTGGGATTAGGACTGAAGCACTGGAAGTAGAAAAAGAGGACGAATAAGGAGACTTTGGAAATAGAACTGACAGGAAAGGCTTAAAGACAATTATGAGGTGAAGGGAAAAGGGAGAGTCACGGATGAACCTCGGGTTCAGAGTGTATCACACAAATAGGGGTAAATCACGTTTTATAAGACATTATTATAATGTATTACAATTACAATTATGGCTGCCTAAGTGTATGCATGTATAGATTGGCCGTCATTTCCAGGGCTGGTCAAAAATAAATGATACAAAATGGACTATACCAGTGTTTCCCAAACTTTTGTCATTTGCATACTCCATTCACAATTCTTGCCATATTCAGATAACACCTGCACCATTAATTGCACAGCATTTTTCTTTAAATTAAGCCACTTTTACACCTAAATACTTGTTTCAGACACATCCTAAAAAAACATGTACTTGAAATCATGCCTTTGATGTGCCAGCTATGTTTATACATTTTGAAACAAATACAAGGCCATTAAAATTAAAAGTGTTTCTGTGTACTGTCCATTTTGTGTGCATGTATTTCCTGTACCCACAGTTGTGTGCAAGCCTGACTTGGGGAACCCCTAGCTTGGGTGGTAGCTAAAGCCACTAGGATGATGTATATTTTGCTTTCTTTGCCCTCTTCCTGCTTTCCCTTCGGATTCTATCAGTGTCCAGCCTGGGATGGCAGGCCTGGTCTTTGCGTCCATCGTTGGCAAGGCCTGCCCTGCAGGTAGTGACCTTTAGTAGAGCTGAGCTGGAAGTTGTTATCCAAACAAATGGGGTTGACCTGGAATGTCTTTTTAATTCAGTGTCTCAAATCCAAGCCTTTGAAACTGCAGTATAAGCAGCCCAAGCCAAATGAGCCTTGTGTCCATTGTACTCTCAAGTAGTAGGATCTACTTTTTGCTTCTCTAGTGTTCTCCCTTGACGTCTTCTCAAGGACCACCTCTACAGGCCTGAATATGGAGGGCAGTCACTGAATCTTCTTTTGTTCTTCTTTGAATTCCTTATTCAAGTCCTTTGCCCATTTTTGGATAGGATTGTTCGTTCTTAAATCTAAAAATTATTATGATGATTATATGTAAAAGTTCTCCGTATATTATCTTATTTTTTGTCATGTCTTAAATATTGCAAATATTTTCCAAGTATTGTTTCAACCTCATATAATGGCTTTGCTGCGGAGACATTTTAACTTTCTAAAACTTATAGACCAGATTGGCAATCTTTCCCCTGAGAGTTTCTGCTTCAAAAGAGCTTCCTTACTCCTAGATTATAAAAATAATATTTATGACCCGGCTTTGATTCCAGGACCATGCACTACCTCCCCCCCCCCCCCCAAAAAAAAAAAGCTTGTTTAGTTTATCTTTTGGAATGTTAATGGATTCATGTATTTTATATTTAAAGGTGAGACTTTTAAAAATGTATTTTACGTACCTAGTGAGAGATTCACCTTATTTTCTTTTTCAAAAGGGTATCCCGTTTATTGAATAATCTGTCTTTCTCACAGGAATGTGAAATACATCACCTTTATGAGATTAAAGAATTGTGTTATATATTTATAGCAGTAAAAACTGTTGTCAACCATACTATGGCACATTTTAACCATTGTGCGAATGGAATTATTATTTGTATTACTTCATATTTTAAAATCATAGCAACAATAACCACCCCCACTTAACTACGACCATTTTAATGTATTTAAAATTCATAGTAAAATGGTCATTATACAGACTGTCAACATCTAAAAGCTCCCAGAAAGAGCAGACTTCCCTTTTCTTTCATGTTGGAACCATGGTCTTGGATAGTAATTAGTAGAAGTAAAATATGAATCACAATTTTGAAGAACTCATTTTCTATGATTTGGGAAAACTAGGACTAGGAGCCTGGGAAAATATTCCTGAAACCAGGTCCCTGTGCAAAATTAGAAAGCTAATTTTCACCCCAGGTTACCCCTTCCCCACTCCAAGCACCCACTGTTCTCTTGTTCTCTCTCCCTCACTTCATCTCTTAGGATCTCCTCTCAGATCTTCATTCACACTGAGGTGTTGATGATTGGGTACTGGCTAACATAGCTATTTTCATCAGAGTGTGAAGTTTGTGGAAATTAACTTGTTACTAATAATAAAGTGTTAAAGTTTGAAATAATTTACTTTTTCATAAATTTGAGTTGACTCAAGATTACCCCTGAAATGAATTCTCCTTACTCTTCTTTGCATGCTTCTTTTGTGAGAGAGCAAAGGGGTGTGTTGGTAACTGTCCGTAACCTCTTTACCGCAGCCCGTGGGGATGTAATGATGTACCATTAATTGTTAAGGTCACTTCAAGTGTGAGTGAGTTGAGCTTATCTGGTTACTTTCATTTTTTTTAATGTTGCCCAAGGATAAATTTTTAATAAGTTCACCAAATCAGTATTGCAAGGGAGCAAGAATGACATCAGAAACACTTTTATTAGTAAAATGTTTTATTAGTAAAAACACAAAAATTATGATTACTTAATCAAAGACAAAGTTATGACACAAATTAGAGGGACACCATTATTTTCACATTGGATACTCAGCAGCTTTTTTTGAATGATGAAATAAGTGAATATTTTAAACCTTTAAAAATCTGGGGGTTTATGTGATTAATGTGATTATTTTATTAATAAATGAAATAAGATTTTTTTTATGTTTTTCTGAAATATTTACTCACTTTTGATATAACCTGTGCTGTAAAGATGAATGGCTTCAAAAAGTGTTTTTCAAAATAAAGTTCAATATTTTTTAAAAGTTCGGATATTTGCTTTTCATCATAAACTATGTATTTGTAGGATTAGAATGTAAATTCGAAGTGATGAAATGAGGCATAAACAACAAGAGAATAGTAACGTATGGGGGTGTAAAGAAGTGGCAGCTGACCTCATATTTTGCATAGAATCCCTGGCCTTGGGAATATCTCACCCTACCTACCATGTAAAATACTTTCATAAATTCCTTGTCTACTTTAGAAATATCTTCAGTAGTATTTGCCTTATTTCTTTGCATGCTCCCCTAACACTATTTTATTTATTAAGTAAAGCAAAACAAAACGAAACAAGGCCCTGCAATTGTCATCTGAAGAAAGGGAAGAGGTTTGAGAAACAAAAACAAATTGAAAATTGCTGCTCTAAGCTCACACACATGCAATCTCAGAAAGACATAGATTCAGAGGCTTAAGCTAGAGGAAGGAGACCCTCAGAGTAAAATTTAGGCAATAGCTGATAGTCTGAACCCCTGAAACCACAGCCCCCATGGGCAGTAGCACTTTGCCCTCTTGTAAAGTCAGCCCTGCCAAGCTGATTTGAGTTTCTGCCCTGCCTCGTTTCCGACTGTTGGAAGGAGAGCAGAGTTGGGACCATTACTGGGGGCCACTGATCAGAAGTACTGCTTTTAACAGTTGAGGAGAAGACAGAAATTTTCCCTCCCTGGCCAGCTCACCCTTGTCCTTCCACTTCCATCAAAGGAGAGGATAATTGCCAACATGATTATCCCTGGGTTGAAGAGACATCAAGTATCTTCACTTCCGGGCCCCTTCCAGGGGATTCATTGATTTGGGGTTTCAGTTCTGTTATCCTAGCACAGTTTTCCCAGAAACAAAAGGTTTTTCAGTTCTTTTAAATTCCTCTAAGGACAGAAACTGTGCAGAGCAGCCAGGATATAAACCATGTGAGCAACAAATAACAAAGCAGTAATTGCATCTAGTGGGCATAGAGTTTCAGTGACTTCATGTTGGCTAAATATAGGCGAACACTTGGTGTGCTGTACCAGCCAAGGAGAACCATGATGCAATTATGCCCTCTCCTTGATGGAAGGGGGAGGGTCAGGGTCAGAAGGCGAGGATGGGATTGCCTAATAAATGGTCACTTGTAATAGTCCTCAACTCTGCTCCCTTACACACACACACAATACATGGCAAAACAAATATTACTACATAGCTTAAAAACAACATAAACACTCAGCTTCTGACTATGTTTTAAAATAAACTGACTTATTTTTCAATGTAATTGCTTCAATATTTTTAACCTTTATTACATAAGAAATTTACATTCACCATAGTAAATTTTGACATAAGAATAGCTACTAATTCCTATTGAGCATTTAGCATATGCCAGCCTCTCTGCTGTAAGGGCTTTCCTTTATCAATTCATTTAATCTTCACAATAACTTCCTGACCTGGCTACAATTATTACTCCTGTGTTACAAATTGAAAAAGAACAAAGGGTTAAGTAGCTCATGCAAGGTCACCTAACTAGAAAGGTGAAGATTGAGAATTA
Source organism: Tamandua tetradactyla (assembly GCF_023851605.1). NCBI lineage: Eukaryota > Metazoa > Chordata > Mammalia > Pilosa > Myrmecophagidae > Tamandua > Tamandua tetradactyla. The sequence continues at coordinate 15,777,907 of NC_135343.1, read as the reverse complement.
AACTCAAGTTTGTCTGATTAAAAATTTCATGCTCTTAAACTGTAGACAAGTGATATTTGATAAAGATATACTGTGAGCCATCTACATAATTTAGATGTCCTAGTAACCACATTAAAAAAAGGAAAAACAGGTGAACTTAATTTTGACAGTATGTTTTATTTAATCCAATAATCCAATATATGATAATTTCCACAATTAGTCAACATAAAAAATAACTAAAGAGATATTTCACATTCTTCTTTTCATACCAAGTCTTCAAAATCAGTGCGTATTTTACACTTACCGCACATCCTGGTTTGGACTAACCACATTCCAGTAGCTAGTGGCTTCTGTGCTGAACAGCTCAGATAGAAAACATTTCCATCATTGCAGATAGTCCTTTGGATAGTGCAACTCTACACTAAAATGATAGGCAAAAAGAAAAAATATCACCTATAATCTCCCCATCAACTTCAATGGACTGTATCCTTCCAAACTGTTTTCTGTGCATGTATATACTCATATAAACATATTTTCACACAGATGGGAGTCACTATAGATATAGTGCTAATCATGTTTTTTAACTATAACTACCTTCAGTAGCTTTGCTACCTTGTGTGTGTAAGACAGCTTTGATGAGCTGAAAACAGCACATAATTTGGAGTCAGAGAACGCCATCATTTACCAGCTCTGTGACATTGGACAAATTGTTTAACCTCTCTGATACTCAGTTATCTTATGTGAGGATGAAATTAGATAATGTAGGTGAAAAGTTCCTTTTAAACTAAGGCTCTTTTAAGAAGTACAACTAGTTCTTCTATAAGTATTCACACCTCTCTCTCTCTGTATGTGTGTGTACTAAGAATTCAGAATAAAGAGGTTCAGTCAATGGTCAAGGTAAAGGGTATAGTTTTGCATTCCAAACCCAGAGATTTTTGTTCATGATAACTGTAGCATTTTTTTCAATGTAAATAGACTTTCTCTTGCTCTTTCTCTCCCTTTTTTGAAGACAAATTTTGAAATGTTCTTCTCTTCTAGGCCTGGTGGAAGTTGCTGCATGAGGAAGAGGTTGGCTTTCAGGAAGGATCTATTTCTCCTCCGCCTTTGTTTGATATATCATGCTGACTCCAGGGGAAGAGGCTTCACAGCTGACCAGGGGAAGCAGAGTCCAGCTCCAGAATGAGAAGAGCTTTTAAGGGCAGCCTGAACTACCACGGCTCCTTACTTTCCCTAAGGCAAGAACACATTTCAGATGTGAGGGCAGGAAGATATTATGATTCTCCATCTCTACAAATGGACAGCAGAACACAGGTTCCAATAAAAAATGAATCCATGAGAATCTGAATTTTTATTGTGGTCCATGAAATGAGTTGCCAGAGTAATAAGGCACTGCTGATTATATACCAATTCCAGTGAATAGAACTACTGTGGTTTCAGCAGAAGAATCCCAGAAAAATTCTAAAAAAGTTGAATGTGGCTGTTCTAGATTGCTAGCTGCCAGAATGCAATATACCGGAAACAGAATGGCTTTTGAAAAGGGGAATTTAATAAGTTGCTAGTTTACAGTTCTAAGGCCTAGAAAATGTCCAATTAAAACAAGTCTTATAGAAATGTCCAATCAAAGGCATCCAGGGAAAGATACCTTGGTTCAAGAAGGCCGATGATATTCAGGGTTTCTCTCTCATCTGGAAAGGCACATGGTAAACACAGTCACAGTTTTTCTCTAGGCTGGAAGGGCACGTGGCAAGCAAGGCATCTCTGCTACTTTCTCTCCTGACTTCCTGTTTCATGAAGCTCCCCGGGAGGCATTTTCCTTCTTCATCTTCAAAGGTCACTGGCTCGTGGGCTCTCTGCTCTTGTAGCTATGTCGTTCTTCTCTGCTCTCTCTGAATCTCCATTCTCCAAAATGTCTCCTCTTTTATAGGACTCCAATAAACCAACCAAGACCCACCCAAATGGGTGGAGACATGTCGTCACCTAATCCAATTTAACAAGCACTCTTGACTAAATCACATCATCCAGGGAGATGATCTGATTACAGTTTCGAACATACAGTATTGAATAGGGGTTATTCTACCTTTATGAAATGGGATTTTGATTAAAACATGGCTTTTCTAGGGGGCATACATTCTTTTAAACCAACACAGTGGCCTTCTAGATAATCAGGAAAGCCATACACAATGGCTTGACGTCACCAAGTGTAGCAATGACCTCTCTGGTTGTGGGAGCCACGGTGCGCTCTGCCGGGCCTGGAACTTCCATCCCAGAGCTCTGCTTGGTAGAGTGATCCTTCTCCCCACTCTTATACTTCCAAGGAAAGGCACAATTTCCCGTTGGTGACAGGAATTGGTCTGCATAGGGGAGAGGCCCTTATAGAAACAACTGAACACACCCTCAGGTCCACCCTTTATTCAAAAACGGATCCCATCTTCCACCAGAAATTGCCTCTCTGGGCAATTCCATCTATTAGCAAATACCCATTTTATATTTACCATTGAGAGGTATGAAACCCCAGATACTGTGCTCTGAGCTGCACACATGAGGATAACACTCAGTCCCTGCTCGTCTTATTTTCCAGGGCTACTGTAACAAAGTATTGCAGACTAGTTGGCTTAAACAACAGAAATCTGTCGTCTCCAAGTTCCTAGACTAGAAGTCTGAAATCAAGGCAGGCAGGGCTGTGCTTCCTCTTAAAGAGGAGAACCTGTTCCATGCCTCCTGGCTTCTGGTGGGTGGCCAATAATACACAGTATTTCTTGGCTGGTGGCAGCATAACCCAAACTCTGCCTCTGTCACATGGCTTTATCTCTTTGTTCTCTTACTGACCAGGCCCAAATTCCCTCTGCTTATAAGGACACCAGTCATGCTGGAAGAAAGCCCACCAAAATCCAGTGTGGCCTCATCTTAACTAAATTACATCTTCAAAGATCCTCTTTCCAAAGGGTCACAGTCATGGGCCTGGGAGACTTGAGCACATCTTTTCAGGGGACACAGTTGAGTCCATAACACTGCCTTTGTCATCCTATTCACTTTAAGGCATTCAATTTGAATTTGTCTACAATTTAATATTCTACAACGCTGCCAGTAATACCTTAGATGTTGAAAAGACCAAAATAAAATACAATAAAAAAAGTAAGACAGCTTTTTGCTCACAGTGGGGAATTCTCAGCCTTGTGGCAGGATAGACAACCAGAAACAAATAATGGCTACGATTCAGTGCTGTGGTTTGTGCTGCACAACTTGGTTAAACTTGTGTTTCCCAGAATTCCCTTCCCTGTACGGTTCTGGGTTAGAATTTGCTTGTGATTTGGAAAGTGGAAATGAAGTGGCAACTGTTACTCTCTGCAATCCTTCCTATGGTGAGATGCTATGACTGAGAGACCCAGAGGTGCACAGCAGTCTGCAGCCTGGCCCCCCTGGCCTTTACTCTCTGCCTCTGTTAACTAACAGTGGTCTTAAGCCACCACCAGACTCTTCGCTGTGGATCTGCAAAAGCAGTGTGTGGACCCACAGGCCTCTCCACTGTACTGATTGAATATACTTGGCTCCTCGGATTGGTGGGTGGGTGACTCTTTCTTTGATCCTCTAACTTCCTCTTCTGGACCTTCACTCTCCCAGCTCTAATTTCACTCCTATAATAAATCCCTTATCCCATAATGCTCTGATATCCGGACTGATACAAATAGGTTAAAAGCTATAGGTATAAGTACAAGATGCTTGGGAATGAATGCAGAATAATTCAAAGGATTAAAAAAAATTCAAAGCAGAGGTGAGGAATTCGTAATCTAAGGATGAGTACATATACAGGTATCTGCACAGCAAATTCTAATACAGTATATCAGGATTTATAACAGACCTTTACAAAGTTCAGCAGAACTACAGTGGAAGGAGCAGTGAAGGAGAAATGAAAAATAGGAAGGAAAATGTGAACTGGGTTTTGAAGGAGGAGAAGGGAAAGACAGGCAAACAAAACAGCATGCTTGAAGGATGGAAGCATGAGCATGAGTGACATACATTCTGATGTATCTGGAGCTGAGGGGTGATGGATGAGGATGAGCCAATTGTGAAAAGCCTAGGAGTTGTAACTATATTCTGTAGGCAATAGGGAGTGTTGTCAATGCTTTAAGCTGGGAGAGACATGATCAAACCTGAGTTTCCTAAAGATAACTTTGGTAGTAGTGTTTGTGATAAGGGTTGGGAGAAAGAGGGTGCTGGAGGGCTGATGGAACTTAGATACAATCCAATTGGGGGAAGTCTGTAGCTTCTTTGTTTTTTATAACCTATTTTATCTTTCTCTCAAGGTTCCCTTTCTCTAATGACCAGGGTGAGGTAACTAACTTAAACTTCCCAATAAAAGGTAATTTGGTCTGATCTGTTTTAAAATTTGGAAGAAAAATTTCTCAATTTGTTGAGAAATGTCTCAGTTTTTCAAACACTCAGATGTTTGATCGGTTCCTTTCTTCTAGAGACAGCTTGCTCTCTCCCTCTCTTGGTGGCAGGTGGGTGCAGAAAGAACCCGACAGAGCTTCATGGCACTGTGGGAGGGGCCCTGGTGCACATGCCGTCCTGGGTTGAAATGTCTCATCCTGCTGGTGTCTGGGCATTGCTCTCTGTCCTCTCTGCCTCTGCTGCTGCTGCATCCATGGCTAGCTCCTCGGATTGGTGGCATGCTCCTCGGATTCCCTCAGCATGGGATGTTCCCAGGCATGTGTTACCTCAGCACAGCAGCTGTGCCCCAGGAGCCCTGCCACCCCACCCCCCCCCCCCCACCACTGATTTAGCCCTACCTCTGCTCAAGTTGGCTTTGCACATCCTCTGGGATTAGGCTGTAACTCCTGACTGTTTGTCAGCCTGGACAGACTGTCCTACAGTCCTCTGCCACAAGGTCATTCTGTAACTCTCCATTGTAAACCTCAGTAATGGACACTGTGGTGCACTATATAGATGTCCCCTTTAGGTCTGCCGGGAATTTTGGGTGCTGATGATTCAGGGCTGAGTTCTTAGGAAATGTCCTTGGCCAAAGGGAGTTCCAGCCTGAGGTTATGCCACCAGCATACAATGACTGGTCAAAGATGGTGTACAAGTTTCCAGCCCATTGCCTTAATTCAGAACAGCTCTGAGGAACATCCCAGCTCCAAAGCTCCCCTAGTGGAGAATGTTTTGCAACAGCATTACAATGTTACCTCTCTCTGTCCAGTCATGCTCTCTTCCCTCACTCATATTGGAGCAGCCCCCGATAAAGCACCTGGACAAGTTGCCATGTTAAGCCCTCATGTCCCCCTAGGGGATCTTCTGGATGCCTTCCATGCTATAAGGGAGCTGAGGGAATTTCAGGGGCTACCTTTCTCTGATCAAGCACACATCTTTGTTGGTTCAATGGGGCATGCCACCACAAATTCACCTTGCAAAGTGCAAAATGGAAAGTATTAGCACCATATGTTGCTGTTTCCCCTTCAATCTACATTTTTAGTTAAGTCACTCATGGGCTAAAACCAAGTGCATGGGATTCTGGGGTCTAAGGGTCCTGGCTCTCTAAGGGCCCCAAACATCTTCACTCAAGTCTAGTACCCTCTGAATCGCTCATGTGTTCCTCCCACAGCAAAAGGCATTGTGCCTCTGTTCTGGTTTGCTAGCTGCTGGAATGCAATATACCAGAAACGGAATGGCTTTTAACAAGGGGAATTTAATAAGTTGCAAGTTTACAGTTCTAAGGCCGAGAAAATGTCCCCATTACAACAAGTCTATAGTAATGTCCAATCAAAGGCATCCAGGGAAAGATACCTTGGTTCAAGAAGGCCGATGAAATTCAGGGTTTCTCTCTCATCTGGAAAGGCACATGGTGAACACGGTCAGGGCTCCTCTCTCAGCTGGAAGGGCACATGGCAAATACAGCATCATCTGCTAGCTTTCTCTCCTGGCTTCCTATTTCATGAAGCTCCCCGGGAGGCACTTTCCTTCTTCAACTCCAAAGGTTGCTGGCTCGTGGACTCTCTGCTTTGTAGTGTTGCAGCATTCTCTGCTCTCTCTGAATCTCTCCAAATCTCCAAAATGTTTCCTCTTTTATAGGACTTCAGAAACTAATCAAGACCCACTCAAATGGGTGGAGACATGTCACCCCCTAATCCAGTTTAACAACCATTCTTAACTAAATCACATCAACCCGGGAGATGATCTCATTAACAGTTTCAAATATACAGTATTGAATAGGGAGTATTCTACCTTTAAGAAATGGGATTTATATCAAAACATGGCTTTTCTTAGGGGGCATATATCCTTTCACACCAGCACATTCCACCCTCTGGCCCCTAAAAAAGACATGTTTTTCCCATATACAAATACATTAACTTCATAACGATATCAGAAACCTTAAACCTTTCAGTAGCAATACAATGAAGTACAAAATTAGAGACAGTATAAAAGCTCATCAAGTCAGTTACAGGCATGGTCTGTCCTAAGGCAAAATTCTCTCCATTTGCTCTGGACCTTTGAAAACTCACAACAAGTTATTTACTGCCAACATACAAAGGAGGAACATTCATAGGATATATATATACATTTCCATAGGGAGGAAGGAACACAGGGGTCACCGGACCCATACAGTTTCGAAAACCTGCAGGGCAAAGTCCATTAGATTTCAAAGTCTGAGAGTCATTTATCCTCAGGGCTTTAGAAAGTGGCAGTCCCACCCTTTCCAAATGCCTATGCCTGCCTCTCTCTGAAGGCAACCTTGGGGGATATTGGGGAGACCACCTTTCTCTCGGCTCCACCCTCTCCAAGCATCGGGGCCACACCCGGGCTCTCTGCCATCTCTGGGGCACACGCTCAACCCCTCCATGTGGTGGCAGCCAGGCTCTCCCCAAACCCCAAGGAACGTGCTTCACTCTCTCCAAGACCTGAGGCGGCATGACTCTCCCACTGCAACGAGGTGGAAGGCCCATTCTCTGCCTTTGGGGCAAACTCACCCTCTCCACGGGCTTGGGTGGGTCCACTCTCCTGGCCCAAGGCTTCTTGACTTCAGACCTCAGCCTCCACGGTTTTGCCTCTGAATTTATTTTTCCTCCAATGTGTCCCTTCTCTGAACCCCTCAGTCCAGACTGGCAGCGGCTCTGTTTATACAGGTCCCACAGCACTCTCATTGGCTTTCTATGCAGTAGCCTTGGATCATGCCCATCAGACATAAGGAGTTTCCACAAATCTTTCCTGGATAACTCCATGTCCGATCCTGGCTTTCTCTGAAATGGCTGACTGGTTTCACATTTGGTTAAATCCACACTCAGGGCACTATACTCTGGAGTCTCCCTTTCTGTAGGCCCAGAATTTTCCAGGACCTCAATTTCTAGTTTCTTTTTACTCAAGAGTTCAGTTCTCAGCTTATCTCTTTCCTTTCGCATTTCACTATAAGCTGTGAGGAGAAACCAGGCTGCACTTTCAACACTTAATTTGGAGATCTCTTCTGCTAAATATCCAAGCTCATGGCTTTTACAATCTGCCTTCCAGCCAAAGCCACGAGTCAATTTTGCCAGATTATCTGCCATTTTAAAACAAGGCTCACTTTCCTTCCAGTCTACAATAACGCGTGCCTCATTTCTGTCTAGGGCTTCATCAGAGGTATCTTTAGAGTCCACATTTCTCCCAACAGTCTCTCCAAAGCATTCTAGGCCTTCTCTATCGAGCTTTTCACAACTCTTCCAGAATCTTCCCCATATCCATTTAAAAAGCCGTTCCAACATGTTTGGTATTTGCAAACTGCAGCAGCACCCCACTCCTGGTACCAAAATCTGTTCTGGTTTGCTAGCTGCTGGAATGCAATATACCAGAAACGGAATGGCTTTTAACAAGGGGAATTTAATAAGTTGCAAGTTTACAGTTCTAAGGCCGAGAAAATGTCCCCATTACAACAAGTCTATAGTAATGTCCAATCAAAGGCATCCAGGGAAAGATACCTTGGTTCAAGAAGGCCGATGAAATTCAGGGTTTCTCTCTCATCTGGAAAGGCACATGGTGAACACGGTCAGGGCTCCTCTCTCAGCTGGAAGGGCACATGGCAAATACAGCATCATCTGCTAGCTTTCTCTCCTGGCTTCCTATTTCATGAAGCTCCCCGGGAGGCACTTTCCTTCTTCAACTCCAAAGGTTGCTGGCTCGTGGACTCTCTGCTTTGTAGTGTTGCAGCATTCTCTGCTCTCTCTGAATCTCTCCAAATCTCCAAAATGTTTCCTCTTTTATAGGACTTCAGAAACTAATCAAGACCCACTCAAATGGGTGGAGACATGTCACCCCCTAATCCAGTTTAACAACCATTCTTAACTAAATCACATCAACCCGGGAGATGATCTCATTAACAGTTTCAAATATACAGTATTGAATAGGGAGTATTCTACCTTTAAGAAATGGGATTTATATCAAAACATGGCTTTTCTTAGGGGGCATATATCCTTTCACACCAGCACATTCCACCCTCTGGCCCCTAAAAAAGACATGTTTTTCCCATATACAAATACATTAACTTCATAACGATATCAGAAACCTTAAACCTTTCAGTAGCAATACAATGAAGTACAAAATTAGAGACAGTATAAAAGCTCATCAAGTCAGTTACAGGCATGGTCTGTCCTAAGGCAAAATTCTCTCCATTTGCTCTGGACCTTTGAAAACTCACAACAAGTTATTTACTGCCAACATACAAAGGAGGAACATTCATAGGATACATATATACATTTCCATAGGGAGGAAGGAACACAGGGGTCACCGGACCCATACAGTTTCGAAAACCTGCAGGGCAAAGTCCATTAGATTTCAAAGTCTGAGAGTCATTTATCCTCAGGGCTTTAGAAAGTGGCAGTCCCACCCTTTCCAAATGCCTATGCCTGCCTCTCTCTGAAGGCAACCTTGGGGGATATTGGGGAGACCACCTTTCTCTCGGCTCCACCCTCTCCAAGCATCGGGGCCACACCCGGGCTCTCTGCCATCTCTGGGGCACACGCTCAACCCCTCCATGTGGTGGCAGCCAGGCTCTCCCCAAACCCCAAGGAACGTGCTTCACTCTCTCCAAGACCTGAGGCGGCATGACTCTCCCACTGCAACGAGGTGGAAGGCCCATTCTCTGCCTTTGGGGCAAACTCACCCTCTCCACGGGCTTGGGTGGGTCCACTCTCCTGGCCCAAGGCTTCTTGACTTCAGACCTCAGCCTCCACGGTTTTGCCTCTGAAGTTATTTTTCCTCCAATGTGTCCCTTCTCTGAACCCCTCAGTACAGACTGGCAGTGGCTCTGTTTATACAGGTCCCACAGCACTCTCATTGGCTTTCTATGCAGTAGCCTTGGATCATGCCCATCAGACATAAGGAGTTTCCACAAATCTTTCCTGGATAACTCCATGTCCGATCCTGGCTTTCTCTGAAATGTCTGACTGGTTTCACATTTGGTTAAATCCACACTCAGGGCACTATACTCTGGAGTCTCCCTTTCTGTAGGCCCAGAATTTTCCAGGACCTCAATTTCTAGTTTCTTTTTACTCAAGAGTTCAGTTCTCAGCTTATCTCTTTCCTTTCGCATTTCACTATAAGCTGTGAGGAGAAACCAGGCTGCACTTTCAACACTTAATTTGGAGATCTCTTCTGCTAAATATCCAAGCTCATGGCTTTTACAATCTGCCTTCCAGCCAAAGCCACGAGTCAATTTTGCCAGATTATCTGCCATTTTAAAACAAGGCTCACTTTCCTTCCAGTCTACAATAACGCGTGCCTCATTTCTGTCTAGGGCTTCATCAGAGGTATCTTTAGAGTCCACATTTCTCCCAACAGTCTCTCCAAAGCATTCTAGGCCTTCTCTATCGAGCTTTTCACAACTCTTCCAGAATCTTCCCCATATCCATTTAAAAAGCCGTTCCAACATGTTTGGTATTTGCAAACTGCAGCAGCACCCCACTCTCCGGTACCAAAATCTGTTCTAGTTTGCTAGCTGCCAGAATGCAATATACCAGAAACGGAATGGCTTTTAAAAAAAGGAAATTTAATGAGTTGCTAGTTTACAGATCTAAGGCCGAGAAAATGTCCCCATTACAACAAGTCTATAGTAATGTCCAATCAAAGGCATCCGGGGAAAGATACCTTGGTTCAAGAAGGCCGATGAAGTTCAGGGTTTCTCTCTCATCTGGAAAGGCACATGGTGAACACGGTCAGGGCTCCTCTCTCAGCTGGAAGGGCACATGGCAAATACAGCATCATCTGCTAGCTTTCTCTCCTGGCTTCCTATTTCATGAAGCTCCCCGGGAGGCACTTTCCTTCTTCAACTCCAAAGGTTGCTGGCTCGTGGACTCTCTGCTTTGTAGTGTTGCAGCATTCTCTGCTCTCTCTGAATCTCTCCAAATCTCCAAAATGTTTCCTCTTTTATAGGACTTCAGAAACTAATCAAGACCCACTCAAATGGGTGGAGACATGTCACCCCCTAATCCAGTTTAACAACCATTCTTAACTAAATCACATCAACCCGGGAGATGATCTCATTAACAGTTTCAAATATACAGTATTGAATAGGGAGTATTCTACCTTTAAGAAATGGGATTTATATCAAAACATGGCTTTTCTTAGGGGGCATATATCCTTTCACACCAGCACAGCCTCCTCTGTGATGGGAACTTTTCTTTACCCCATGGCTTATAGGACAATACTTTGATCCAAGTCAGCCAGTGTTGACTTGTGCTGGTTATTATACTATTATCTCTCAGCCCAAACCCACTCTTCTCTGTTTTGTGATGCTGGGTCTAGAACTCTGCCAACCATATTGTTTTTTGTTGGCTGGCTTCCTATTAGATTTTGCCAGTAGGGAAAAATAGAAGAGATTGGAAGATTGGAGACAGGACAAAGTTCTTCCTGTTTGTGTGCTGTTCTTGTCTGTATTGCCCCAAAAAGGCACTCTTGCAGCACTTGAACTTGGTTCTAGCTTTCAGTACTCTCAGAATGAGCTTGTATCAGTCAGTGTTCTCTAGAGAAACAGATTGACGGTAATACACAATACACATCATTCAACAGTGTAAAATTCATAATGTCTAGTCCAATCAAAGATCTCCAGGCATTCAAAGAAGCAGGAAAATATAACCAATAAGGAAGAGAATAATAAATCAAAACCAATCCAGAACTGACACAGATGTTAGAATTAGCAGAGAAGGACACTGAAACATTATAACTGTATCAATAAGTTCAGAAAGTTAAGTACAGACATAGAAGATAAAGATAAGACCCAATTCAAACTTCTAGAAATGAAAGCTAATGGCAGATTAGATACTACAGAAGTAAAGATTAGTGAATAAGAAGAAATAGCAATGGAAACTATCCAAAATGAAATTCATAGGGAAAAAAGGATTAAACAAATAGTTAAAATGAGCACTGGAACAATTTCAAAATAGTCTAATATATGTATTTGGATTCCCTAAAAGGCAGAAAGCACAAAAACTATCTAAAGGAATAAGGGCTGAAAATTTTCCAAATTTGATGAAAAGTATAAACTCACAGATCCAAGAAATTCAACCAACTCCAAGTACAAGAAACATGAAGGCAACTATATCTAGAACCTTTACGTTCACAAGAGTGTGCAATTACTTACTCTTTCTGTGTAAGAACAGACTTGAATAGAAAATAAAACAAACCTGTTCTCTGGGAGTGGAGTAAGACTTAGGGATCCCCTAACCACCTTCAAGGGTATTGCTGAGGTATGAAAAACTGTAAAACAGTCTCTGTCCTCAAGCATGTTACAAGCTACCTGAGCACACTAGAGGAGACACACTTCTACTCACCTGTACAACATCCACTCTCCCGTTTTCCTTTCCAGCAGAACCCCAGTTGTGTTCAAGTATCTACCTCTTTTCCACATGACTTCATAAGGAGACACCCTATCCCCAGATTGAACAGTCAATCTTAAATTGATTTAAGTCAATCACAGCAGTAATTGAGTTGGGGATGGTCACATGACCCAGTTCTGGCCAAAAAATATGCAGGGAAATGTGCTGGAGGGTTTCTGAAAAATATTTCTTGGCTTCTAAAACAGACACAAGGAAGAGATGATTTCTTCTTTTGGATATCGATGTGCATGAAAATGATGCCTGGAAATAACATACTCAATTTCGACCAAGCAAAAAACAATCTGGGCGAGCCAGCAAGTGAGGTGTGGCAGCGGAGGGCAACCGTGCGGGTGGTGACCTCAGTGTCCCCCTGTCGCCTCGGAGCCTGGTGGCAGGGGCAGCAGCAGCCTCGCACCGGCGGGGCCAGCCAAGTCCCGCGGGAAGGCGAAGACGGAGGCCTCGGCAACCCATCATTATCTAGAGTTGTATACTTAGAGCATCCTGGAGTCCACCATGAATGGACAGTTGGATCTAAGTGGGAAGCTAATTATCAAAGCTCAACTTGGGAAAGATATTCGGTGAATTCCCATTCATAATGAAGATATTACTTACGATGAATTATGCTAGTGATGCAATGAGTTTATGTCCCCAGCCCTCCTCCCTCTGTCATTCTCACATGCAGCTTCATTCACTGTTTTATCATGATTACATTACAGTTAGGTAGTATTGTGCTGTCCATTTCTGAGTTTTTGTATCCAGTCCTGTTGCCCTTACTTTATAACCTGGAATGGCTACAAGCCAACCTAGGGTCTATCAACCGAGACCAGGTTTTATTCCACCTCCTGGAAGTACCATGACCCCTCCTCCAGGTGGATCTAACCTTTATGCATGGAACGGTCCTCCCTTTGGTCAGGGCTATACCCAGGCTGGACCTGGTTATTGATTAGGAGACTCAGCCGCACAGATGACTGTAGCTGCTAGCTATTTGCCTCCCCAAAGACTTCAATACCACTATTTTATTTTAATTTGTATTGAAAAGAAATTTAAAAAGCAGAACTTTTTTATATCAATATCATTGTTTCTGTTAAATGAAAGTGTAGTTTGCTAGAACATGAAAAAAGACCAAGCTAAATTTTTTTTTCTCCCCTGCTTTAAATTGTAGCAGCTTCCTACTTATTTTACTTTGGGGCACTACTATTAAATGTGTGTAAAGTGATTGACTTTTTAGCTTGCCTTGTTCAGAGCATATTAAAATGTTAGGTTGAGGTTTAGCCATCTTACTTGGCTTTTTACTATTAACATTATATACTAAAGTAGATCCCTTTAAGAAGACAACTAGATATTATGCACAAAATGTAACACTGATAGGCTAATAAAGATGATTGAACTCCCCCCCCCCCCAAAAAGATAATCTGAGGGTTTATCTTAAGCATAGTAGGATGGAACATTGAAAATGTGAAAATAACCCAGTGTCCACTCATAGGAGAATGGATTAATTGCAGTGTATTCATACAAAGGAATACTAATGGCAATAAAAAGAATAAAATGCTAAGAAACAAAACATGGATGAATATCATAGGAAAATATCACAAGGTGAAGAAGAGAGATTTAAAACTACATATTATGTGATCCATTCATATACAGTTTAGGAACAAGCAAAACTAACAGATGGCAACAGAAATCTGAAGGGGGCTACTGAGTGAGAAGGGGCACAAGGGAATCTCGTGGATGTGGGAAATGTTTGATATCTTGACCTGATGGCTACACAGGTAATCGCAGATAAATATTCATCAAGCAGTATATTAAAGTTTAATACATTTTAACAGCTTAAAAAAAAGCCCAATAACCCATAAAAAATCAAGGGGGAGGAGGAAATACAAATGGCCAAAAGGCACATGAAGAGATGCTCAATGTCCCTGGCCATTAGAGAAATGCAAATCAAAACCACAATGAGATATCATCTCACACCCACCAGAATGGCCATTATCAACAAAACAGAAAATGACAAGTGCTGGAGAGGATGCGGAGAAAGAGGCACACTTATCCACTGTTGGTGGGAATGTCAAATGGTGCAACCACTGTGGAAGGCAGTTTGGCGGTTCCTCAAAAAGCTGAATATAGAATTGCCATACGACCCAGCAATACCATTGCTGGGAATCTACTCAAAGGAATTAAGGGCAAAAACTCAAACGGACATTTGCACACCAATGTTTATAGCAGCGTTATTTACAATTGCAAAGAGATGGAAACAGCCAAAATGTCCATCAACAGATGAGTGGCTAAACAAACCGTGGTATATACATACGATGGAATATTATGCAGGTTTAAGGCAGGATAAACTTATGAAGCATGTAATAACATGGATGGACCTAGAGAACATTATGCTGAGTGAGTCTAGCCAAAAACTAAAAGACAAATACTGTATGGTCCCAATGATGTGAATCGACACTCGAGAATAAACTTGGAATATGTCATTGGTAACAGAGTTCAGCAGGAGTTAGAAACAGGGTAATATAATGGGTAATTGGAGCTGATGGGATACAGACTGTGCAATAGGACTAGATACAAAAACTCAAAAATGGACAGCACAATAATACCTAATTGTAAAGTAATCATGTTAAAACACTGAATGAAGCTGCATCCGAGCTATAGGTTTTTGTTTTGTTTTGTTTTGTTCTTACTATTATTACTTTTATTTTTTTTCTCTATATTAACATTCTATATCTTTTTTGGTTGTATTGCTAGTTCTTCTAAACCGATGCAAATGTACTAAGAAACGATGATCATGCATCTATGTGATGATGTTAAGAATTACTGATTGCATATGTAGAATGGTATGATTTCTAAAAAAAAAAAAAATGGATAGCACAATACTACCTAATTGTAATGTAATTATGTTAAAACACTGAATGAAGCTGCATCTGAGCTATAGTTTTGTTTTTGTTTTTTTTATTTTTTTCTTATATATTTTTGTATTTTTTTATTTTTATTTTTTCTCTATATTATCATTTTATTTCTTTTTCTGTTGTCTTGCTATTTCTTTTTCTAAATCGATGCATATGTACTAAGAAATGATGATCATACATCTATGTGATGATATTAAGAATTACTGATTGCATATGTAGAATGGAATGATTTCTAAATGTTGTGTTGGTTAATTTTTTTTAATTAATAAAAAATGTAAAAAAAAAAGGATACTAAAAAAAAAATCAAGGGGAAAGGGTGGGGGGAAAAAGAAAAGGGCAGGGAAAGGGTAAGGAAAGGAGAGGAAGGGAAAGGAAAGCAAAGCAAAACAAAGTAAAGCAAAACAAAGGAAAAGACAAAAAGTGCTATAGGAATACAGAGGTAGGGGAGGCTATTCTGATTTAAAGTGACAAGAGAAGGCTTCATGGAAGCCATGGATTTGAGTATGTCTTTGAAGGGTGGGTGGAATCTAGAGAGATAAAGAGAAGAATTAAATAAAGTTGTGGCAGAGGAAATGCACAAGGCATGGTCAAGGGATGATGACCCTTTTTTTCCTCTATTTAGAATGCCACCAAGAAAACACAATGAAATAAATACAGTACATCATACATACTATTCTGATTTAAAGTGACAAGAGAAGGCTTCATGGAAGCCATGGACTTGAGTATGTCTTTGAAGGGTGGGTGGAATCTAGAGAGATAAAGAGAAGAATTAAATAAAGTTGTGGCAGAGGAAATGCACAAGGCATGGTCAAGGGATGATGACCCTTTTTTTTCTCCATTTAGAATGCCACCAAGGAAACACAGTGAAATAAATACAGTACATCAGAAGCAATGTAGAGCAGTAGTTACAAGCACAGGGCTTGGGGTCAGATATTTGTGGGTTTGAATCCTGGCTCTGATGCTTTCTGGCTTTGATGAGTGTAATGTGCTTAACGTATTTCCATGCACACACAATAAGCACTCAGTAAAATGGGAGCCATTAATACTACTCTATTTCTATAGTTGCCAATCTAAGCCATCTGGTCACCTTCATTTGAAGGTGGGCCTGCCTAAGAGAAATGGGTTAAATGATTTCTTTGGGTCCTTTCACGTCCTTGAATCTGTATCTAATGAACACCAAATGACCAAATCAGATTTAAAAAACTGAGGTTCCACCCCTCCAAGCTAAGCTGATATTATTTTCTCCAGTCTCCTGCAGTACCCATAGTCTTGTCATTGATGATTCTTTACTATTCTTCTTCATCATTCCAGCACACATCTCTGTCCTAGATTGAAATGTGTAGGCAGCCCATGATCGTAATGCAGCTTATTATACACACATATGCAGAACCCCAAACAATATATAAAAGCCTTTTACTTTGGGTTTATAGCATACATAAATTCTATTTCTTTAGAGAGCACAAGGATAGTTGGTATTGTGGCAGTACTAATATGTTTTTTTCACCAGTAATCAACCCCTTGTCCCCCAACACACACACACACACACACACACACACACACACACACACACACAATGCCACCAGTTTTTTGCATTGGTATCTTGGCCCTGGTTCATAAGTCCACTCCTACATGATTAGAAGATAAATTTCCTCCCCAATGGACTATCTACGTCTTCTCCCTCCTCAACAAACCTTTAGTCCTTTTATCTTCTTTTGGTTTCATCCCTGAGGTCTTACTTCTTGTTAGTTTATCAATCTTTCAGTTCTATGAAGTTTTAGTTTAGAACGGCACTGCCTAATACTAACTACTTGCCACATGTAGCTATTTAAATTAAAAACAAGTAAAATTGAAGATTCAGTTCCTCAGTCACACGGGTAACATTTCAGGTGATCAACAGGCACATGTGGCCAGTGACTTCCGTACTGGGCAGCACAGATAAGGAAGATCTCCATCATCACAAAAAGTTCTATTAAATAGCAGTGCTCTATAAGGCACTGAATGCTGGGAAGTGGAGAATGGGGGTAAGAAAAGAGAATTTTCCCAGTGCTCTGCCTTCAGGCTATAGGTATATGTCTAAAATTTTTTGGCCTTCTGCACTTCTGCACTGCCTGGGAATCTTCCTATCTGTGTGAATGGCTCCCCTGAAACTGGGCAGTGCACAGCGTGTACATCTGTACTGTAGCCCTGTACCCAGTTTTGCTAAAAGAATATCTGTCTCCTTCTGTCATACCACTGTGATATGCACCCAAAAACCAAGAAGAAGAAAAGGGAAGGAGAAATAATCCTTGCTATTACAACAGTTCAGCATCTTTTAAAATCTAGCTGGAGAGTTTTTACCTCTCCAGCCTACAGGTCTACTGCACCCATGTCCCCTACACAAGAACATCCAGCAATGGCAGTCATGCAGCCAAAAAAAATGTGGATATGGTGACTGATTGCAATATTCAATCCAGGCTTTGTCACTGAGCCTGGGGGCCTGATACCTCCCTCATCCCTTGGGAGGGATGATCTCTTAGTATTGACACTCAGCATTGGCCCACTAAGGGAGGCAGTGGGCATTGGCACTGCACTTGGGAATCTCTCCTCCAAGCTCTCACTGCACCATGCTCATTCCACTATTAAAACAATTATCACTTGTATTAATGTTACTGTTATATGTTTGAGTGTGAAAACTTGATGCAACATTAGCACATTAGAAGGCACTTGACACTTTAGGGTAAAAAACAAATAAACATAAACAAATATACTAATGAAGAGATTCTTTTCAGCTGGCAGCTAGGGATATGAGGGCAGCCAGAAGGTGATGCTTCAGAGCAGTGCATGGGAAGGAGAGGAAGGGCTGGGGACCCTCCCCTCCTTGGTTTCCATCCCTTGTGTGATACACCCTCAAACCAAGCCAGACCTGATGTAGCCTCCCAGGGAAATGAACTTGTGTTTGCTTTCAAATTTACTTTTTATAATCTTTGCCCAGGAGGCAAAACAAAATTATAGCTAAGTTTATGCATATCAATGAGCTGTTTAGCCATCAAACAACCCTTTTGCACTTTGGATTTTGCTCCACAATAAAACTTTGTCCTAAAAGTCAATATTGACTTATCACTGCCTCCACCTTAATTCAATATACGTTAATGAATCTTGATTGACCTTCTCTTTCTCTACTCCTTTTACTCAACACTGCCTTACCATACATATATATGCATTCACCTTTTGCCCTTTCTAGCTAATTAATTAGAGCATTTCCCTCCTTTCCTTTAAAACACAGATAGTGGTACTCAAATATCAATCTGACAGCCATGTTATTCTTATGGTAAGATCTGTTTTGGGCAGGCTCCTGGGGGCACTTGGCAGAAGTTCACACATTGCATCAGTTCAAAGTAGATCATGTGCTTTGCTGGAGGCAGCCTCCGCCCACTGGGGGGCTGGGAGGACAGTAGAGGGGAGGAGGTCTCTATGCTTGGGCCTTCTAACCCAAGAGCCCCTGGAGAAATCCTTGTGCACTGATTTCACTTTCACCTCCTCCGTCCTCTGCATTTCTCCCACCTGAGTCCTTTATGTAAGTTATCTCATTTAATCACCTTGACAGACCTACTACAGCTCCCATTACAAACCAGAAAGTAATACACAGAGGGCTGAGCCAATTTACCCAAATCCGCACTGCTAGTAGCTTGCTGAACGTGCCCTGAAATAAGTTTGTCTCTCATCACCTTTTCCTTTGTAATTCTATAAATGTATAACTCACATACCTTTCATACACTTTTCTCATCTCTTTTACTTTCTGGTCTTTAGACATGCTATGCCCTCCGCTGGGAACACCTCCCTTTCTACCACTCCTTTGATTGCCTAACTCTTATTCATCCATCAAATTTCAATCCAGATATCAATTCTTCAAGGAAGCCTTCCCTACCCATCCTCTACTCAGCCTGGGTTTGCTACCCCTGCCACATATCCCCAGAATTCTTTGTTCTTCCCTCATCATAGCACATAGTGGCTGGTATTATACAATCTGCTTATTACCTATACCCCCTAGTTGACTGTGAGCTCCAAAGGCACAGATTCTGTGTTTGACCTTTCACTATCTCAGCACTGGACATTGTGCCTCAATGAATATCCATTGAATGAATAAACAAACAGGGCATGGTGGACGGATGAGTATACTTGGGAACAGACTTCACCTCCTTTGCTTTTGGTCAAGAAATGCCTTGTCTGGACCCTACCCAGTTTACCTAATTCCAGATAGGCCTGTGCTAAAAAGTATTCGATAGATCTCAAAATACTTTGAACATGTGAATGGTTCTGTGTAGCCCATTGCAAAGCGTAGATGTACAAATCAGAGCACACGTCATTTACTGTTGATGGGGGTCAGAGTTAGAAGTCTATATAGCCACTTCAGAAACATCCTATTAGCATGAGTAGGGTTTCCAGTGTCCTGGAGAAAATTATAAAGGCAATTTTGGAGCCAATCGTCAGATTCCCACAAAGACTGTCCTTGAATCCCCACATGAGACAAGCCAAGAACTCTGGTTAATTCAGGAGAGGGAAGGAGGCCAGGTACTCTGCTTTAGGTAAACCTAAGCAGCACAGATCATGCTGCACTTAGGAACTTTCATGGAGGCATGGTTCAATGTCTCTGGGGAGATGAAGAAGGAACTTAAAAGGGCAAAACTTCTAAAGCATTAAAACCATCACAAGAGCCAAGCCTTCCAAGGCTGGCTGAAAGGCACACCCAAGGAAAGCTTTTTTCCCTTTGCAATAATAATCATAGTAGGGGTTGCAGCTGCCCCTTATTTATTTTTGTTTATAAAATATAACCATATATAGACACAAACATTCTTACCATATGATCATTCCATTCTTGTTATATAATCAATAACTCACAATATCATCTTGTATATTCATCATCATGATCATTTCTTATAACATTTGCATCAACTCAGAAAAAGAAATAAAACAGAAAAAAATTCATACATACTGTTCCAGTTTGCTAGCTGCCAGAATGCAACACACCAGAGAGGTTGGTTTTTAATAAAAGGGAATTTATTTCATTAGTTCTTCAGAGGAAAGGCAGCTAACTTTCATCTGAGGTTCTTTCTTACATGGGAAGGCACAGGGTGATCTCTGCTGGCCTTCTCTCCAGGCCTCTGGGTTCCAACAACTTTCCCTGGGGTGATTCCTTTCTGCATCTCCGAAGGCCTGGGTTGAGCTGGGAGTGCTGAGATGAGATATGCTGAGCTGCTTGGGCTGTGCTACTGAGCTCTCTCATTTAAGCACCAACCAATTAAGTCAAACATCATTCACTGCAGCAGGCACACCTCCTAGCCGACTGCAGATGTAATGAACAACAGATGAGGTTCATGTACCATTGGTTCATGTCCACAGCGACAGAACTAGGTGACTTCACCTGGCCTAGTTGACAACTGAATCTAACTACAACACATATCATACCCCTTACCCCTTCCTTTCATTGATCACTAGCATTTCAATCTACTAAATTTATTTTAACATTTGTTCCCCTTATTATTTATTTATTTTTAATCCGTATGTTTTACTCATCTGTTGATAAGGTAGATAAAAGGAGCATCAGACATAAGGTTTTCACAACCACACAATCACATTGCGAAATATCATTATATAATCATCTTCAGGAAACATGGCTACTGAACACAGCTCTACATTTTCAGGCAGTTCCCTCCAGCCTCTCCATTACACCTTAACTAAAGAGATATCTATTTAATGTGTAAGAGTAACCTCCAGGATAACCTCTTGACTCTGTTTGGAATCTCTCAACCATTGACACTTTATTTTGTCTCATTTTGCTCTTCCCCCTTTTGGTCGAGAAGCTTTTCTCAATCCCTTGATGCTGAGTCCCAGCTTATTCTAGGATTTCTGTCCCACGTTGCCAGGAAGGTCCACACCCCTGGGAGTCATGTCCCACGTAGAGAGGGAGAGGGCAGTGAGTTTGCTTGTCATGTTTACTGAGAGAGAGAGAGAGGCCACATCTGAGCCACAGAAGAGGTTCTCTTGGGGGTGAGTCTTAGGCCTAATTTTAAGTAGGCTTAGCCTATCCTTTGGGGGGTTAAGTTTCTTATGAACAAACCCCGAGATTGGGGGCTCAGCAGCTGCCCCTTATTGAGAGCTTCCAATATGTCCACTCCTGTTCTCAGGGCTTTACATATATTAATCAAATAATCCTCTCTATGCCCTATGATGAAGTAGGTCTTATTATTACCCCATTTTATAGATGAGGACACTGAGACACACCTGTTAGGTTATTAACCCACATTATGTAGTAAGTGGAGGAGAAGGGACTTGAATCCACAGGCTTAGCGGAGATCCTTGGCAGGAGCACAGGGCACAAATCATCAGTGCTGAGAGCTGGAATGATGATGCAGTGGGGGCTCCTTTAGTTTCCAGGGCTGCTCAAGTGAATATTATGCAATACGTTGATTTAAATGATGGGAATTTATTTGCTCACAGTTTAGATTTTAGGGAAAAGTCCAAATCAAGGCATCATCAAGACAATGCTTTCTCCTCAAAGACTGGCCTTCTGGAGTTGGTTGCTGGCAATCCTTGGTCCTTAGCTTGTCATATGGCAAGGCACAAGGCAGAGTCTCCTGGTCTCTCCCTTCTCTTCCAGATTCTATTGATGTTCAGCTTCTGGCTGGTCCCTCTGTGACTTTCTGTCTTTCTAGCTGAGTTTCATTCCATTTATAAAGGACTCCAGTAATAGGATTAAGACCCATCTGATTGAAGTGGGCCAAGCCTTAACTGAAATAACTTCATCGAAAGGTCCTATTTACAATGGGTTCACATTGACAAGAATGGATTAAGTTTAAGAACATGTTACATGCAGCTCCAAACCATTACAGGGACTAAGGTTAATTGGTGGTGGCTGTCACATTGTATCACTTATTCAGTTTCACTGGACACTTTTTAATGCTTTGTATCTGACATTAGGTCAGGTACTGGACATGTGGAGGTAAGTAGAACATAGTCCTTGACCTTACAGGTACTCAGTCTCAAGTGTAGATGATTCTGTGCTGAGGACTGCAATCCTGAGATGTGGGAGCCCAGATGGGAAAGCCCTCCCTACCTGGGGAGGGGTTCCAGAAGGGTGAGTGAGGGCTGTGATTCAGGGTTTATCTCTCAACCTCCCTGTCCAATACAGGAAATAACTGAAAGCCAAGGACTGTGTTTTACTCATCGTTGTGTCTGCAGTACCAGCACAATGGATGGTACATAGTAGGTGTTCAATAAATGTACCTGGAATAAATGAATGAGTGAACTGAAAAAAACAGAATTGATTATAAAGAACTCAATATGGAAGAAGCAGGTAAAACAAATTTCTGAAAAACAGAAATAAAAAACAGACTAAGTGATTCATAATAGGAAAAATAAAATGAAATGAAATCCTTTACTCAAACTCTTTGTCAAGACAGAACAAGTCTCCTTGACATCTCTTTCTGTCTTGGCCCCTTCTGCTGGCTGGAAAGGCAAAGAACAGAGGGTGATTGGTCCGCGGTACAGTGTCTGCTGTTACTGTCGTTGTCTCTGGATAGAACAGAAAGGTCGCTTCATGGAGAAAGTTAGCGATGCCTGCGATAACATACATCACTCCAGAAAACCCTCCAAACATTGCAGACGTCATGGCGTCTGGCGCTTTCCCAAACTCCAGCTTCCAGCAGCCTGGGTCCTGGCATGACCGTATTCACCATCCCAGGTCACCTTTGGGCCTCTTCAAATTATTCTCAAGATGTGATGAAACCCTGGAGTTAACCTGTCTGCTTTTTTTTTTTTTTAACAGTTTTATTTACACACCATACAATCTTAATGAACAATCAGCGGCTCCTGGTAAAATCACATAGTTATGTATTTACCACCACAATCTATATGAGAACATTCCCATTTCCTCCAAAGAGCAAGGAAAAACAAAATCCCATACTCCTCTCTTATATCCTCCTAATATTGACATTTATTTTTGGTATAGTGTCTTTGTTACAATTAATGAAAGAATATTACAATGTTACTGTTAACTATAGGCCTTCGTTTGCATTAATTGTATTTTTACCATCTACTACCCAATTATTAACACTTTGTAATAGTGACATAAATTTGTTCTGGTTCATGTAAAAACTTTCTAATTGTGCAATTAACCACTGACATTGTGTACTCTAGGTTTTGGTAAGTTAAACAGTCCCAGTTCTTATCCTCTCGCTTTCCTTCTGGTGAAGTTGTCTGCTTTTAACATGGGCAGGCACCAGGAATCGAACCCAGGTCCTCTGGCATGGCAGGCAAGCATTCTTGCCTGCTGAGCCACTGTGGCCTGCCCAGTTGTCTGCTTTTAATGTCATCTTTGCTACCAGTACCATCAAAGAGAATATAAAAGACCTTTTTTCATTCATTGATTATTATTATATTTAAATTAGAAAATCCAGAGGAAAAAAAAGGAAAATCTAAATATCAAACAAATGATTGGTTAAATTAATTATGGTACACTCACACAATGAGGTATTTGGTAGCCATCAAAAAGAATAGTATAGGTTTTTATTGACATGAAAAAAGATACGTAAGACATATTAATAAGTGGAAAAAGAAGTTATAAAATAGCATGTACATACATACATACATAACAGAGAGAGAGATAGCTGTATACTCAGAAAAAAAAAAAAGGCAGGGAAGATATAATCAACATTTAAAATGTTGATTATTTCCAAGTTGTATCCTGGTGGTTAATTTTTATGTTTTTTTAAAATCTGTATTTAAAAATTTGCATACAATGAACAATCAACGAATAATCATAAAAGGTCTGTCTGCGCGGTCTCAGTGAATCTCTTGGACAATTTAAAAACCAGATCAGCCTGACCCTGCAGTTTTATCACCTTTTCCATTATTTAAGAATAATCAGAGAGGCTCAAAGGTGAACCAAAGGGTGGGTAATGAAGTAATCTGAGTTCCACACTGCTGATTAGAAGTTGGGGTAGCAAGAAACTGCCAATCACAGTAAAATCTGCTGTGTTTGGGGTGGTTTTGTGTGTGTGTGTGTAACACGTAGTTCTGATAGCAGGCATTGCTCATTTTCTTCTTTCTGCCCAGGTTCACATGTTAGTGGTGGCCCCATAAGGTGACTTTACTCTGGACAAACTGCTCTGTCCTCTGTCCGTCCAGACAGTTGAGATGGTCTGTCAGCTTTGATGACCATCCCCCACCTGTCAGTTTTTATTTTCTCTCCCTCCAGCCTAGTCTCAACTCATTTAGGGGTAAGGCTGTGTTGGGAGCAGATCACTTTACTTGCATTATTTCATTGTCTGCCTCTACCTCCTGCCCAAGAGGCCAGCTCACTTTTCCACTGTAAATTATTTATATACAAAAACTCAAAAAAGAATCTTGATTGTCTCATCCTAATTCCTCCAGGGTCCTGCCTCCAAGCATTTTAACCCTGTTCCTCTGTCGTCTTCTTGTGGTATGCCTTTCCACGATATCTAGGACTGAGGTTTTGGGGAAGTGGGGCACTGAGTTAAGGAGATAAGTTCCTGAAGAGCCAGACTCTTGGGTTATTTCATAAATTCAGGGTTTCCCTCTCTCTGGCCAGAGTGACCCATACAGTCATGTTGAGCTGTTCCATCACAAAGAGGGATTGGAGAGCTCTTTTTCAGTTAACTCTTTCCTCATACATGCCACCATGTACACCTCCCCCACCAACACACAGGTACAGACAGAGGCATATACCACATTCAGCAATGACATGCACACGGTCATACAGACTGCATGCTCCTTAGACACATCCTAAGACAGATAAAGACATATACCAACATGTGTTCTCGTGGACACCCATAAATGCAAGTACAAAGACATGGCTCACACATAAGCATTCATCCAGGCATTCGGATGTTCACAACAACATGCAGAAGTGAACAGACATAAGTGTGTACTCTTATACATGCAGACATCAATACTTGCACATATTTAATCACGCATAAAGCTTATGAGCACACATAAACCACTATGGGCCAAAAGAGATGACTGATAGGTCATCTTTGTCCAGACAGAGATGCGCCCCGCCCAGACACGGAGATTGCTTTGCTTTGTAGGAAGATTTTGTAGAAAGTTGCCTGTGCCTTTGACAAGTTCCTCCCTCTTCTGCCCCCTGCTCCCCCAGCCAGCTTTCTTCTCCTTGTCCCCTTGTAGCCCCATTCTTTCATTCATAGCTGTGCCTGGCCAAGGGGAATGCTAATCGCCATGACAGGAACTGTTTCCACCTGTTTACACCCCTGCTCGCCTCCCCCTAATGCCATTTTAGAATCTGCCAAGCAGCAGAGGAGCCTGCTGTGCTGGCCGTTGTGAGAGGAGGAAGGAATGAGCGTGAGGACAGTTGGAGTGTGAAAAAGACCCGTCGCTAAGTGACTCCCCATTCCAACAGCCACACATAAGATGCACATAATTGCTTTTAGCACAGTGGGATGGATAGAGATACAAAAGGTCAAATCAAGATTTCTCCCATAATATCTTTGCTAAGTAGCAGCATCAGACATTGGAAAAGCATATTCATGAATTGAGTTGCCAGAGTGTGGGGCAGGCTTTTCAGAGGCGGCTGTGTATTCCCCTCTTTGAGGTGTGCCTGCCGTGGTGATTGGATTCACACGGAGCAAGTGACTTCTCAATGCTCAACAAAGCTCTGCCTGTGAATTGGACTAAATAGACTACTTGGCAGGCAGCTGAGATAACTATGCTAAGTGAATTTTATAGTTGTTCCCTCTCCCCTCATGGCCAAGCCTACTGGAAAATGCAGGATAAAGGCCAAACTCCTTAGCGTGGCATTCCAGGCCCTCCACTAGCTGACCCAAGTCTATCTTTCCAGGCATATGAGCATCGGTGTCCACCTGACTTGTCCCTTCTCCAGGCTTTGAACATGCTACTCAGAGAATCACTGCTTTGCAGAACTTACCCGTGGCACTTCCCTTCCCTTACCCATTCAAATCCTACTTGGTATTTCAGGCCTGGCCCTAAGTCCACCTGTCCTTTCTTTTTGACCGCCTACCTAGAAGTGACCATGCTCTCCTTGGAAAGAGGTAGGCAACGGGACATAAGAGAAAGAGCGCAGTCTGGATCCTATGATGGGACTCACATTTTTAACAAACTCATTCTGACTGATGTGTCGAGAAAGGCTGTGAGATGGGGAAAGGGAACAGAAGCAAAAATCAATTTGGAGACAATTGTAATAATTCAGGCAAGGGGTATTGATCATTTGAACCAAGGTGACAGTAATTGAGGTGGTGAGCAAAGGTTAGATTCTGTTGTATTCTGAAGGTCTATCAGAAAGGAATTGCCTGAGGATTGGTTGCGCGGTGTGAGAAAAACTAAAAAGGATAATGTTTTTGGCCTGAGCATTAACAGAGATGGGAAGGTACAAATTTGAATGGTGGATATCAAGCATCTACTTTTTGGATCTATTTAAGGTGCCTACTAGGCACCCAAGTACTGATGCCAAGATTGAGAAGGACAAGTAGTAAGACAGAAGAAAACCAGGGGAGGCTGATGTTCTGGAAGAAAATGGCTATGTGAAGGCCATTGGTGACTTTGTCAAGCATGGTTTTAGTGAAGCAATAGAAGCAAAAGCCTGAATTAGAGTGGTTTCAGGAGGGAAAGATAGGAACTGTAGACGATGAGGTTAGATAAATCTTCTGAGAATTTTTACAATGAAGGGAAACAGAGTAATGAGGCGAGAGTTGGTGGAAGGAGTGGAGTGAAAAAAGGCTTGTTATAGGGGGGAATCATAATGTCTCCAAAACACATTTGCCCACCTCTTCTCCCTTCTAGCCCTCCCACCCAAAGATGGAATGTTTCGGGGTTGTACCAAAATAAAGTTCACTGTTGAGCTCGCAGTAGCTGAAGGACAACCCACCCCAACTGTCTCTGAAAACCAGCCAGTTCTTCCTTATTTTAAGCCCAGTCATGTGGCTCTGGCCACACCACGTTCTCTCCTTCCCAACCTCATGGCCAGTTTCTCACTCTCCCTTTCAAATTTCCCTACCAAAATATTAACCCACGAAGGAAGGGAGATGTTTTTCAACAGAGCCAATATATTCTCCCCGAGTTAAACAAGTAGTACTGGCAAATCACAGAGTTTTCCCTAGCAAGTTAAAAAGTTATAATAAATAATAAGAAAAAGTTAATGTTCTTCTCCACAGGAAAAAAGAATGCCTGGCATATGCAGAGATGATAAGCGCATTTTCAGTTTTCAGAAAATACACTGTGTGTCGGGTACATGATTTCATTAGCCTATTGTGTGGAGCAAGCTATCACGAGGGGGTCTGTCATGTCTCCATTATTCCCAACCCACATTGAGCTTTAATCACATTCTGGGCTATTTGCAACTATGGTTTCCCCTCCCAAATCATGTTAGGCTAAAATTAACCCAATAACTTATACTTTGGGGTGCAATTATGCAACATTTCCATCAGCATATTATACTGGCTAAGTTGTTCCTGAGAGCTGTAAAAGAAAAAATAAGTGAAATAAAAATACCCAACTTAGTGTGAGAATTTGAGAACAGCTGATTCTGTAATTTTCCTGAAAGTTCTCTCCAGTAGAGAAATAACTGGGAGGGCCAATCATTTTTCACCGACCAGGTATCTGAAATTCTGTCAATCTCATACCAATGCTTGTGTAAAGGTTAGGTGTTCCTCTCAAGGCAATGTGTGTTTTTGAAATGACATTTGGGGTTGGCTCCTGGGTTCCCCATCCCTCTCTGCCTTCATGTATTGTTGCCAGATGTCATTGCATGGGTTGTGAATGGAGCCTCATGTCATTGGGCAGTGCACAGCCTACACAGCTATATGCTGTAGCCCTGTTTTAAGGGTGCTCATGTGGGTAGACGAGAATGGCAAGGTGTAAATACTTGTAGTTTCTTCTCCAACAGTGGCCCTATCTTTACTGCCACTGAGTCCCTCTCTACTCTACTCCATGGTGGCAAGGTGGGTGGGAAGGATTCAGAGAAGGTTACCTTCTGAGTCTGGGACCAAGGGACCAAGGGCTCTGAGAGGAGCAGGACCAAAGTCCATCCAGAGGGCCCTCATATGAGCCACGCTAAGTGGGAAATTGGGGGCAGAGGAGAAAGGACAAAGTGTGTGCATGTATCCTAAATTGTACCCTCTTGTCCCCACTTCCCTTCTTGCATGTCTCCCTTCTATATGTGCCTCTGCTGTCAGAGTCCCTCTCTTTTCCCTAATGAGAGCTACTTACAAGGGCATTTATGGAATAAGAGAAAGGGATTCTTTGTCCCCAGTGGAACCCAGAATTCCACTTTACGGAGAGTGAGATACTTTAGTCAGTTTTGAAAAGACCAAATCCTACCTCTAAATTGTGACTCTGGAAGAAAAACGAGGCACTGTCTTGTTTTTCACAGCTTCCCCTTCAATCGCCTCTGACCCTGAGATGTTCAGTGTTCAGTGAGCTGATTTTTGCTTCAGCTTCTTTTTGCCACTTCCTCTGCCAGTCCTGTGCCCTCCTTTCTCACATCCCACATCCTCAGTTCCCAGGTTGTCAGCCTCTGTGCACTCTTCTCTGGTCTAAACTAATCTCCAACAACCAGCCTCTTTTGTTGCTTCTCTCTCTCTCTCTGACTAAACCTGATTTATCTCGATGTGTTGACCTTTGGGCTGTTAAGGTCACAATGACCTCTTTAGGGAGCTTGGCTTTTGTATTGCTGGGTAACCCCTTCTCCTGGGGGCTGGATCAGCCTGATCTTCATCACATTTGAGCCTATTTTTCTTAAAAGGAACTGTGAGGGCAAACCCATGCCATGACTAAAGCTATGAACATCTCTCCTTTCTTATAAGGTCTTTCTCCCTTCCCTCCTGCCTGCCAGGGATGGGGGTGGAGAGGTGGGGGTGGGGAGCCAAGGCTCCGAGGTGGGGTGGAAACCTCAGCTGCCATCACATCACTTAGTTAATAGCCTACAGACACTGGCCATGCTGACAAAAGGGACTAAACGTGATATAGCATATCATGTTATATATTACGTGATATTATATAAAATGAGTAGGCATCTGAAGAAATATAATATGCTTGGGCCCTTTCTAGAATTGGGGGGCTAAAGTAAATGATTTTCAGTCTCAACATAAATCATTCACCCAATCATTCATTTGACAAGCACCCACTGAGCCCCCACCTTGTGCACAGACATCAGGAATACAGAGGCAAATCAGTTATCTTTGGCCCAAGGAGAACTTATAAATATGGATATCTAAATCCTGGGTGGAATGAGAGGAGGGCAGTGTTAAGAATACCGAGAGGCTTGCAGGCTCACAAAGCTGTGGACTCAGTACAGGGCATTTCCTTTTCAGGACTCAGCAGTCCCCACACCCAGAAGAGAGCCCTCTAGTTAATGGAAGCTTGCATAAAGCATAGCCATCCCCCTTACCCCTCACCCCCCAGGTTTGGGACAGCCTGAAAGACCTGAGACCTTGAACCAGCCCAAGTGAAGCTGGAGACTTTTCTAAGCCCTAAACCTGGGGCAGGCAGGTAAAAGGAGGCACTGCAATTTCCCCAGTAGAGTCACCGCAGCCTCAAGCTGTGAGATTTGGAATCCAGCGGGCCCTGATCCCAACGAACCTGCAGAAGACAGGTGTTCCCACTGGGGCAGCCAGCTCAATTCCCTCGAAGGGAAAGCTGTTATGTGCTGGCATGGGTGTAGCTAGAAGCAGAGGCAGACTGCAGAGCCAGATGCTTCTTTCTAGAAGGTAAGCCTGCCATCTAGTGACCAAACTTGGGCAGCGCAGAGGAAACAAGCTTTCTTCATGCTGTCCTTGGCAAGGGCAAATCACCCTCCTTTTGGGGTGGATTTGATTTTTAAAAACAGCTAAAACTCACCCTAAACTTAAGGGTTACTGGTGGTAATGCAAAGAAATAACAGATATTATCCTCAGTGGTTTGTAACCATCTGAAAGCACGTGATTATTTTGAAGACTATTGTTATATACAGTGAATTTATAAGAATGATGTTTTGGGGTGGATTAAAAGTCTCATTATATTAATGCCAACAGTGTGTCCCAAGGAGCCCTACTGAAGTACATTTTTATATCAACTTTTAAATACATCTTCCCCCAAGAAACAAATGTTGGTGCAGTTCTTTCTATGAAGGTCCATCTTTTATGGGAAAAGAACAGTCTGGGGGATTGATTTAGCTGCTGAGTGAACAGTTATCCATACAGCCTGGGAGCTGAGGATTAAATCCAGAAATTGGTTCCTGCCCATGGGACCATTTGCCATGGAGCCTTCTCTGGAAGACTTCAGATCCAAGAAAGAAATGGAGGGACAGTAAGCAGGAGGACAGTTCCAACGCTGTTCTCAAAGAAGAGCATCTGCAGGGGGTGGCAGTAGGGGTGCGAGGGAGAGGGGGAGGGTATGCAGCCCAGGGCTCAGGCTAGGGGTGGCAAAGAATCCAACTGAGGATGCAGAGGAAGGCAACAGAAAATCAAAGCATCAGAGACAGATGTCTAGTCCCTGGGGTAAATTGTTGAATGTCTGCCACTTCCCTGGAGAAGAGTCAGGGACCCAGAGACCCAGACTGAGTCGGTCTAGGGTTGGGGTGGGGAAGCCAAGTAGAGAACCCTCCCCAAGCCAGCAAAACCCGTCCCTGGAGGCCAGACCTCAGGTCCTAAACAGCCTTGAGCTCCCTTGAAGTTCCTCTCCTAGGATACTTACTGACTTCAACATTATCTGAGCACGAACACTCACTTCATTTGGAATGCTTTTAGGCCTGACTTCTTTGGGGAGGGTTAACCAATTATTTTTAGTGTGAAGGAAAGCAGGAAAACAGAAACCTCACTTGGTCCTGAGCTCATGGTAACTCCATTTTCCCTTCAACCAGCAATACTCTGGAGCTGGAAGAATCCCAGATAGTAAAGGCAGGAGGAATGCAAGAATTTTTAAAAGTCACCATTACTCTGAATGATTGTGTATGTCACTAGAAGGAAAGCTAGAAGATAAAACATGGGACAATATAACATAGTGAACATTTATGGACAATGACTGTGGTTAATTGTTCAAACATAAGAATGCTCTTACATGAACCAGAACAAATGTATGTCACTATTACAAGGTGTTAATAATAGGGTGGTATATGGGGAAAAATACAACTAATGCAAATTATGGGCCATATTAACAGTAACATTGTAATCTTCTTGCATCAAGTGTAACAAAGGTACTATACCAATGCTAAGTGTCCATAATGGGGGGAGTATAAGGGATGTGGGATTTTTTTTAAGCAGTGAGAATGTTCTCAAATTGATTGTGGAGACAAATGGACAATTCTGTGATTATGCCAACAGCCACTGATTGTTCACTTTGGATAAATTGTATGGTTTGTGAATAAAACTATTTTTTTAAAGCTCAGTATTAACATAATTCTATATGCTTCATTCATTTCAAATAAATAACTGTTGAAAACAATTTAGATATTGTTTGAAGATATGAATGTTATTATGACTGGATCTGTGGTCAGAAAAAAAGAAAATTCTTCAGTAAACTGTTGCTAGAAGCATATCATAGATTAAAAATTTAGGAATGTAAAATCTTAATGATTAAAAGGCAAATTATGAATAGTAAAGATTTACAGCCTTACACTATTTTCACTTCTAATGTAATCATACATATATGTTCCTTATATCAAAAGAGATCTTGTAGTCAACTCTGATATAGCTGATCCATAACTATACTGTGATCTTTTATGTAAGAAATTTTAAACATGGTGCTTTATATATATAATTCCTCTGTTCAATGAAGAAAATAGAGCATAAAATGCAAAAAATAAAAATAAATAAATGAAAACAAAGAGTGCAATGCAACTTCCATTAAAAAAAAGGTCACTACTCCCGTGAATGAAATAATGGATCTAGGCCACAATCAGCAATGGATGTCAAAACCCTTAGGTATACGATTGATGGCAAATTTTATGGGTTGACACTACCTAAACTCACTGATCAATTAGCATCATTAAAAGTGAAACAACCGTGACAGTTTGAAACTGTTGTGTACTTCAGAAAAGCCATGTTTTTTAATCCTCATTCAATATTGCTGGGTGGGATATTTTTCATTATTTCCATGGAGACAGAACCCACTCAATTGTGGGTGGGACCTTTTGATTAGGTGGTTTCCATGGAGATGTGTCTCCACCCATTCAAGATGGGGTTGCTTATTGGAGCCCTTTAAGAGGGAACCATTTTGGAAAAAGCTTCAGAGTCAGGAGAGCCCTTTGGAGATGAAGAAAGAAAATGCCCCCTGGGGAAGATGTCTGAAATGAGAAGCCAGAGATAGCAGATGTCAGTCACGTGCCTTCTCAGTTGACAGAGGTGTTCCAGACCCATTGGCCTTTCTTGAATTAAGGTATCTTTCCCTTGATGCCCTAGTTTGGACATTTTTGTAGGCTTAGAACTGTAAACTTGCAACTTAATAAATTCTCTTTTTTAAAGCCATTCTGTTGCTTGTATATTGCATTCTGGAAGCTTTAACAAACTAAAACAACCAAACATTATATTTTTAATGGTACTTTACCCTATGAAGTACTCATGCCTAAGAAAAATTGATCTTGAATCTAATCAAATTCTTAAATAGGGGTACCAATTTATAGGAAATACTAGGATAGAGGAACATGCTAAATAACTTCACGAGGAAGCAGTCAAACAAACAGAACATAGGACATTCTACAGAATAAATTACCTGGGTCCTCCTCAAATCAGTGGTTTGGGCAAACTGTTTGAGAATTAAAAGATACCAAAGAGACTCAACTATATGAAGTGCACAGACTGACAAAACCAACTATAAAAAGAGATGTTTTTATACTATACGTCTTAGTTAACCTACCTTTATTGAAAGTCTTTAAATTGGTAGGAGGCAATACTATAGGGGTCAATGGAGGGTAGGGATGGATAAGGGGTATGGGATGTTTTAAGTTTTCTTTTTATTTCTTTTCTGAAGTAATGCAAACGATCATGGTGATGAATGCACAACCTTATGATGATACTGTAAACCACTAATTATATACTTTGGATTGTTTGTACGGGGTGTGCATTTTTCAAATTACAAATTACAAATTACATTTGAAAAAGAAAAAGAGAAGTTTTTGAGACAACCAGGAAGTTTGAAAATGGATTGGGATTAGAAGATATTGAAGAATGGTTGTTAAGATTGTTAGGTCGATAATAGCATTGTGAAATGTAAATAAGACTTATCATTAGAAAGACAAACTGAAATATTTTCTGGTGAAAGAAAAACGACAAGATATCTAGGATTTGCTTTAACATATACTAGCAGAAAAAAAGGGATGGAGTAGATGAAACAAGATTGGCAAAATGGTGATAATTATTGAAGCTGGATGATGTCTACATGAAGCGTCTTTTTATTCCAATTCTGGGTATATTTAGAAACTTCCACAATTAAAACCCCCACAAACGCTGTGGTGCTCTTGTTCCCCCATGCAGAATCACAGTTTAAATCAGATTATGTATAATTCAGCCTTAGTCTCATGTCTGGGGAAATGGGACAGACTTACATAGAAGAGGCATGAAATGTTATTTAGGGAAGTTGGGGACACTCTGTTCCTTCAAATATTTTAGATTTGGAAAGACAATTGACATGATATTTTAAAAATGCTCTACAGTTTCCAAAATGAGAGAACTCTAGAAGACAGTTTTTTGGCAGTACTGGGGGCCTTGCACAGATACTAGCACAACCACCAAGACCTGCACAAATTCCCAAATACACCCTGGGCACAAGGACACATCATTTCTCAGACAGCGCTGAATAGAAATGAAAATACAAACCAATGAATTTGTTAGCATGGGATATTTATGTGTGGCTATTAAAAGCAAAAAATCCTGGAGAATGAAAAACAAAACTCTCAAGCACCATCCTGATAGTCCTGGGACATCTCTATTAACTTGAAGGTAAAGCTTAAAGTTGTTCCTCAAAAAAAAAGTGTTTCCCCACCAAAAAAAAAAAAAGAGAGAGATCACGTTTGACTTTCTTGTCCTTATTTCTTCTCACATCACACATTCCCCTGAGGTGACCTCCTCTAAAGTAAAGCCTCCTTCAGTGCCTGTGTAATACACCTCTCCTAGTAGTTTCTCTTTAGCTTACTCCCCTCTCCTAAGCTGCAGACCTGTATATCCAGCTGCCCAGTGAACATGTCCTCTTTGATACTGTATTAGAGTACAGATAAGCTTATTTTTCTATCATGTAATAACTCAGAGATAGAAGGCCTGGAGCAAGTGTTTTTGCTTTGCTAAAGCTGCCGGAATGCAATATACCAGAAATGGGTTGGCTTTTTCAATGGGGTTTTATTAGGTCATAAATTTATAGTTCTAAGGTCGTGAAAATGTCCAAATTAAGGCATCAAGAGGAAGATACCTTCTCTAGGAAAGGCTGCTGGAATCCAGGTTTCCTCAGGCACTTGGGAAGGCACGTGGCAATATCCACTGGTCCTTCTCTCTGGGTTCTGGTTCCAATGGCTGTCTCCACGTGTCTCTGGGTGTTTCTCTCTAAGCTCTCTGGGTTTTTATCATCTTTTATCCTCTTCACAAAGGACTCCAGTAAAGGATTAAAATCCACCTAGAATGGGCTGGGTCACATTTCTGTTGAAATAGCCTAGCCAAAAGGTCTCACCCACAATAGGTCTGCCCCCCAACGAATGGTTTAAAGAACATGGTCTTTTCTGGGATACATAACAGATTCAAACCAGCACTGCAAGTGAGATAGTGTTGCCACCCTCACCCGTGTGCTGTTTGTCTCCTGGCCCCGGGTGGCTGTGTCAGTTCTGGTTATCTTTTAGCCAGTGGAAAGCAGGAAGAGTCAAGGGAGTCAAGAGTCAAGAGAGTGAACGCCCAGTCCTTCTATGAGCAAAGCACACATCACTTCTTACATCCCACTATGTGGGATGAGTTTGGTCCTATGGCTAGAGTTTGGTCCTATGGCTACACTCTCTGCAGGGGAAGCTGGGAAGTGCAGTCTTTAGCTAAGTGGCATGTGCCAGCTAAAATTATCCCTACAGAAGAGCAGAAGAGTTATTGGGGGATTATCAGAAGTCTATGCCTCTTGGATGCCTCAAACTCAATATAAGTAAAAGTAAACTCATTATTTTCCTGGCCCTCCTCTGCCACACCTATGTCTCCTTCAATCCCCAGTTTTGTAAATGACTCTGCCATTTACCGTCACCCAAAAAGGGCTGTAGATTAAA
The DNA here is from genome assembly GCF_023851605.1 of Tamandua tetradactyla. Lineage (NCBI taxonomy): Eukaryota > Metazoa > Chordata > Mammalia > Pilosa > Myrmecophagidae > Tamandua > Tamandua tetradactyla. Next base: position 15,742,961 of record NC_135343.1, on the reverse strand, counting down.
TAAAGTATGCCCAGTTAAATTGAATTTCAGATAAACAACAAATCATTTTTAATACCATTATATCCCCAATATTTCATGACTTTTTATTTGCTGATACTGGTAACCTGACACCCAAGCTAGAAACCTTACAGCCATCCTGGATTGTGCTCTCTTTCCCCATATTCAATTGCTTTCCAATTCCTGCTGATTTTTTTCTGGAAAAAAAATCATTTTTTTTCCAGGTGATTTTTTTTCCATCGTCCCCTCCTCTCAATCTCTACTGGCCCTTCCATGTTCAGAGCATCACCATCCGTTTCAAGGATTCTGTTACCTGTCTCCTGCCTGGCCTTCCTCTTTCCAACCTTAGGATTTCTTTCTAAATCACTCTATACACCACTGGTGAACTGGTCTTTCTAAAAGACAGCACAGCCACAACACCTGCTTAACACTCAATTGCTCCCCATGGCTTTCTGATTAAGTTTCAAACGTATTAGCCCAGTCTGAGAAAATTCTTGACCATTTGGCTGCTCACTTTCTATGTCTCTAGCTCTGTCTCCCTCAGGCCCTGACTCACACCCATCATCTAGGCCCCAGCCATTAAATACCAAGTCTCTGAGAGCCTCACAGGGGCACCTCCCACCATCCCTTTTGATTGTGTCTCTTCTCTATCATGAGTGCTTCTCATTCCACTGCCATCCCCATGCCCACCCTACCCTTTTCCTTTGCCTGGCTAAATCATACTAGTTCTGAAAAACCCAGCTTAAATGTCACTTCCTCCAAGAAGCCTTCCTAACTTATTATTTTAAACACATATTTTTGCTCCTACAGCACCTGACATTGTATTTGTTTGTTTGTGTGTGTGTGTGTGTGTGTGTGTGTGTGTGTGTGCATGGATCTCCGGCACAGCAGACAAGAACTCTGCCACTGCGCCACCGTCGCACTGCCCTATAATTGTTGATGCATGTTTTCCCCAACTACATTTTACATTCTTTTCGGATGAAGACTATGTCTTGCTCATCTTTATATCTTCAGCAACCACATTAACCAGCATACATAACAATTAAAACATATTTTTTGGATGAATGATGGTTCTTTGGCTTAAATGTTCTTACTCCTACCCCTGGCTGGTCAGCAGGCCTTAGCTGGAGTCCCCTTCTATTTCCAGATGTGGAGCTTTGCATGTAAGGTCTTAAGCCTGCTGTATCTATCCTCACTGAAATTCTGGGCTTTGATTTCCATGACTCAGCTATCACGAAAAAGCTTCTTATCTGTTCCATCACGTACCTATGTAATGGATGGTGAACTAAAGAAATGACACCCTACAGAATAAGGTCCTAGCCAGCTCTCTGCCCAAGCTGAGTTTCAGATCATGATTCCAGCTGACATCAGGCGGCTGTTAGATGAGAGTTTTCCACCCGCCCTCCCAGCCCCCACCATTAGCCCCCACCATTAGCCCCCGGCCCTCCTTTATCCCCTGGGGAATGACTTCTCTTTTTTTGTTTTGGGCCACAGCAGTGTTTAGCAGAAGCAGGCAAATATGCCTTGTTTGAGCTGTGATGTAACACCAGCTGACAGGAGGGTTTCAGGGGCGTCTCTGGGGCCGTGGCCTGTTTAGTGGATTTACTACTCTAAACTCAATTACAGGAGACTTTCATGCTCCACAGGAAACTCCAGCCCCTTTTTGATAAAAAAAAACTCTGGTGAGTAAATAAGTCATGATGGTGATAGGGGCCTGCCATTTAATATTCATTGAAGTACACATGTTTGGAAATTGGAAGCAGAGTTTAATCTATTTTCATATTTATGTCATCATGCAGCTTTAAAAAGGGTATCTCCTTTTCTCAAGTAATCCTGTCAATTTCTCTTTAGGGAAGATAAAGATAAAATATTTTATTCAAAAAATTAGAACTATCTGAAATTATAATGATTAAAATGTGACTTTCAGACCTGTTAATTTTCAACTAAGAAATAATTCATTTCGTTCAAACTCCTAGGACAGGTAGGTACTGGATCAATCTTTGCTGTTTCTTGCAGTTAAAATTTTGGAATTAACTTTGCTATAGCTCAATGAAAAGGAGAGGCCAGAGAATTTGTGACCTCAGCCCCAAGATTTGAGAAATGGTTCGCAGCCATTCAAAGTAATGTAAAAACATTCTTTTGTGAATAAAGAGTCAGATTCACAAAATAAGAAGTGTTCATGCTCAACGATGAGCATGAGGAAAGAATTAACCCAGTGAAAGGTTTGGGGCACTGTTGTGTTGTCTCTCTCTACCCATTTTTGTTTAATGTGGATGAATGTTTAAGTATGGTGCTGTGGTTGAAGACATCTTCTTTAATAATGCAACAAAGCTTCCTGAGGGGACAGCAGTTGATTTGGAAACCGAATATGGTGCACTCTAAATCCTTGTCCCTGAGGATGGCTGACTAATTGATGAGTGCCATGAGCTAGCAGGGGGACTCATTCTGTCAAATCAACTTGTGGGAAAGGCCCCATGCGGAATCTTCTCCAGTCTCCAGGAGCTAATGTGAGCAGACACTTGTGACATTAGACAGTGCAGCAGGCCTGGCATGGAGCAAAAGTTCACCATCCGATGACAAGGTGGTCTTTAGATGACAACGATAAAGAAATCAGTGCAAATTTGCTAATGTAACAACTTGGAAAAGTATGCTTTTTAAAAAGAAAGTCACACTGTGGGGAGAGAGGATCAAGAGAAAAAGGGAACTAGAGGACTTGGAAGCTTTCGTGGGGTTTTCTACACTTTTAAGGCCATTGCATTTTCACCTGGTCCTCTTGTAGGCTGAACTATCTTCTATCTTCTATTTAAAAAGTTAGTTCCAGACTTATCATCCCACAAGCGATTGCTCCATATTTTAAAGCAGAATAAAGTAAAAGAAAAGAAAAGAACTTCCTGTGGCTTTTGTTTTACTGGAGAAAATATCTTTCCCATGTTAGATGGGTGAGCACTTTTTAAGTGAGAATTCTTATGTCTGATCTTGGTCCTTTTGACCCAAAGGAAAACTGAAGTGGTTATTACCTGGAAAGAGATTACATAACAAAAGATGTTACCTGTTTTTCTAATATAAAATATAAGTAGGTATCTATTACTGGGTGTAATGGCTTGGAGCTATGTACCCCAGAAAAACAAGCTCTTAAATTTAATCCATTCCTGCAGGTATGAATATTTGCAAATAGGACCTTTTGATGAAGTTCCTTTAGGTAAGGCATGGCCCTGTTAAATCAGGGGTCTTTGTCCTGTTACTGAAGGCCTAATAGGAAGGTCACACAGCGAGCAGCCAGAAGCTGGAAGTCACAGAACCGAAAAGCCAGGAGAGGCTGCCATGTGCATTGCAAGTGACAGAAAAGTCAAGGACCAAGGATCACTGACAGCTAGCCACAGAATGTCATGGTCTTCTGGGAGAAAGCATCACCTTGATGATGCCTTGATTTTGGACTTCTAGACTTGAAAATATGAGCCAATAAATTCCTGTCATTTTAGCCAACCCATTGCATGGTATTTGCTTCAGCAGCCAGGAAACCAAAACACTGGATCAGATTAAAGTATTTTAACAATTAAACTCACATGCAGAAAATGAAATTAGGCCCCTACCTAATAGTGTATACTCAAAAGGCATTGAGGACCTATTTCTAAGAGCTAAAATTATAAAACTCTTAGAGGATAACATAGGGGTAATGCTTTCTGACCCGAGATTTGGCAATGAATTCCTAAATATGATACCAAAATCACTAGCAACAAAAGAAACAATAGATGAATTTTATTTTATCAAAAATTAAAACTTTTGTGCATCAAAGTAAATTATCAAGAAAGTGAAAAGACAAACTACAGAATGGAATAAAATAGTTGTAAATTGGGCAGTGCGACGGTGGCTCAGTGGCAGAATTCTTGCCTGCCATGCTGGAGACCCAGGTTCGGTTCTCTGTGCCTGCCCATGTTAAAATAAATAAATAAATAAATAAGTTGCAAACCACTTATCGAATAAGGGTTTAATATCCATAATATATAAAGAAATGTTATAATGCAACAGAAAGACAATCCAATATTTAAAATGGGCAAAGGACTTGAATAGATATTTCTCCAAAGAAAATATATAAATGGCCAATGAACTAATGAAAAGATGCTCAACATCATTAGCCATTAGGGTAACACAATAAAAACCACAATGAGATATCATTTCACAGCCACAAGGCTGGGTAAATTTTTTTTCATCACGATCGACTTTTTTTTTCTTTTTTGTGAAAAATAATATATATACAAAAAAGCAATAGAATGGAACTTTCAGGAAGATGGCTGACTAGAGTAGGTTGAGATTAGCCTTGCTCCATGGAAAAGTTAGAGAAGGGAAGAAGGGTGACTGAGGCGGCAATTTGGGAGTGCAGCTGACCTGGGAGAGGCTTCTGCACCTTATATGGCAGCCCTGGTTGCAGAGGCCGAGGAACTGGGAGGCAGAAAGCTGGAGCCTGGTGTTGGAGGCACAGAGCCCACAGGAGTTCACAGTTGGGAGCCCGGGACTAGGAGGTAAGCCAGGCCACATTCCTTGGGTGCACTACCCTTACCAGCGCAGCCCCATGACCAGCGACTCACCATACATCCTTATGTACCTGAACCCTGTTACCTGCTCCCATTCCCTGCGCTCCAGGCACCCCCATCCCACCAGGCCCTAGTGCACGTACCTGCCCCACACCCACACCCCAATGTAGCCTAACCCACCTCTCCTGCACACCTCCTGAGCACTACCTCCCCCTCCCTGTTCCCTGTAGGCTGTTGCTAGTGCATAAATGTTGTGGGCACTAACCTCCATACCTAGGCAACCCCCGCCCTGTGTCCATAGTGTCGCACAGCCTCACCCCACTCTCCCTGAGCTCAGCACATCTGTTTACGGCTCTCCCAGACCCACACATGTGCACAGGCCCCCAATCTCATCAGCTCTGGGAACCCCACTTTACAGCAGTCCTAGAACCGTGCAAACTCACAGGTGTCAGCCTCACAGGCCTCAGCCTCACTTCCCATCTCTGAGAAAGTGCTGACCTGCATAGTCGGGTCACATCTGCCCCCCCAGTCCGAGAAGGCATAATGCTGACCTGCTGCTACAGCCCTACGCATGTGCACAAAGGGCCCAGTGCCTTAGACCAGCACACACAGGGTTATGCTCCTCAGATCGGTGCACCCACACAGCTACCTCCTCTCTGGCCGCTGGGCACCCACGTTCACAAGCATCAGCGTAACATCCCCAGCCTGCACCTATAACTGCCCTGTAACAAATCACTGCACTGAGTGCTCCACTCCCTGCACTGCTCCCTACTGTACAAATATCCCACAAACACAAGGCCTTAAACTACTGAAAGAAATCAGTTCCCAAAGTAAATTAATCAAGATATCTACATGCAACAAAGACAGCAGAAGATCACCAAGCATATCACAATGCAGGCAGATACAGCCCTGCCTAATGACCAAATTAAAACACCAGAGAAGACACAGACGTTGGAACAACTAATCAGAGATGTTCATACGACTCTACTTAATGAAATAAGTGGGATAGCAAATGACATAAAGGAGATCAAGAAGACAGTAAAAGAGCATAAAGAGGAATTTGGAAGAATAAATAGAAAAATAGAGGCAATCACAGAGATTAAAGACTCTGTTGACCAAATAAAAAACATAATAGAGGCACACAACATCAGATTTGAAGAAACAGAAGAAAGAATAAGTGATATAGAGGACAGGATAATTGACTCAAATTCTCAAAACAGCAAATGGCAAAAAAGATGGGAAAAAATTGAATGGGAACTCAGGGAAATGATGGACAAAACAAAGCACTCAAATATAAGAATCATTTGTGTCCCAGAAGGAGAATAGAAGAGCAAAGGGCTAGGAAGAGTAGTTGAGTATATGATGGGGGAAATCTTCCCAACCCTTCAGGACATAAATATACAAGTCAAAGAAATCCAAAGAACTCCAAACAGAATAAATCCAAATAGGCCTTTCCCAAGGCACATACTAAGTCTGTCAAATGTTGTAGAGAAGCAGAAAATCCTGAAAGCAGCAAGAGAAAAACAATCTACTACATACAAGGGAAATCAAATAAGACTGAGTTCAGACTACTCAACTAGCACCCTATATGCAAGAAGGCAGGGCCATGATAAATTCAAGACCCTGAAAAAGAAAGACTTACAGCCAAGAGTTCTGTACCCAGCCAAATTGTCCTTCAAAATTCAGGGAGAGATTAAACTTTTCACGGACAAAGTCCTGAAAGAATTTGTCAACAAGAGACCAGCCCTACAAGAAATACTAAAAGGAGTTCTACCGGCCCTGTAACAAATCACTGTACTGAGTGCTCTGTGGAGCACTCTCTGTGGAGCACCCTCTGGAAGAGGGCACAGAATTGAAGAGTACCACTAAGGGTAATTTAAAGAATACAAAGAGAAAGAGGGAAAAGAATATATAGATCTGACAAATAAAATAAAAACATAAGATAGTGGAATAAAGAAATGCCTTTTCAGTAATAACTTTGAATGTTGTGCTGGTTTGAAAGGAAGTATGCCCCCTAGAAAAGTCATGTTTTGTTCAAAATTCCATTTCAAAAGGGTAGAATGGTCTTTGTTCAATATGTATGTTTGAAACCATGATCGGATCATCTCTCTGGATGATGTGATTTAATCAAGAGTGGTTGTTAAACTGGGTTAAGGGACGACATGTCTCCACCCATTTGGGTGGGTCTTGATTGGTTTACTGGAGTCCTATAAAAGAGGAAATATTTTGGAGAATGAGAGATTCAGAGAGAGCAGAACGACATAGCCATGAGAAGCAGAATTCACCAGCCAGAGACCTTTGGAGATGAAGAAGGAAAATGCCTCCCGGGGAGCTTCACGAAACAGGAAGCCAGGAGAAGACGCTAACAGATGATGCCGTGTTCGCTATGTGCCCTTCCAGCTGAGAGAGAAGCCCTGACTGTGTTTGCCATGTGCCTTCTTACTTGAGAGAGAGAGAAACCCTGAACTTCATTGGCCTTCTTGAATCAAGGTATCTTTCCCTGGATGCCTTTGATTGGTCATTTCTATAGACTTGTTTTAATTGGACATTTTCTTGGCCTTAGAACTGTAAACTAGCAACTCATTAAATTCCCCTTTTTAAAAGCCATTCCGTTTCTGGTATATTGCATTCTGGCAGCTAGCAAACCAGAACAAATGTTAGTGGGATTAAATTTACCAATTAAAAGATACAGATTAGCAGAATGGATTAAGAAACATAATCCAGCTACATGCTGTTTACAAGAAACTCATTTTAGACACAAGGATACAAATAGATTGCCCATCAACAGATGAGTGGATCAACAAAATGTGGTATATACATATGATGGAATATTATGCAGCAGTAAGACAAAATGACGTCCTGAAGCACATGACAAAATGAATAAGCCTTGAGGACATAATGCTGAGCGAAATTAGCCAGACACAAAAGGATAGATACTGTACGATTCCACTTTTATGACCAGCATAAAGGTATAATCAGAGGTTTATAATACAGAACAGAGGGGACTTAGAAATACATAGAAGCTAGAGATGGGTGAACCATTAGCTAATGAGGTTGAACTTCAATGTAAGGGAATAAATAGGAGCAAAGATGATTTTCTAGAAGTAACGTTACCATATTGAAGATGAACAAGATTGAAAGGGGTTGTATAGACCTACATGTCCCACTGACTCACACTAGAAATATGAATGAGTTCTCGTAAGAATTACTTCAAAGATATGATTCTTGTATAAAGAGTGTTTAAGTCCAGGGTAGAGGGGGAAAACTGCTATTGCATGCTATGAACTATGTTCAAAAGGAAACCATCAGCACTACCACAGCAAAAGCAGAGGTAAATAATGGGGTGAGGGACAAGAGTTAAGAGGAGGTTTAAAGGTGAGGGTATGTTTATTGGTTTTCTGTCTCTTGGGATCACTGAAATTATCTAAAATTGAGAATGTTGATGGACTGTGGACTTTGGGCCCTCTACATGATGCCTGATGAATGCAGGTGGCTGAAGGATGTTGTGCTGGTTTGAAAGGATGTATGTCCCCTAGAAAAGCCATGTTTTAATCCTAATTCCATTTTGTAAAGGGGGCTGTTTCTTCTAATCCCTATTCAGCATTATATGTTTGAAACTGTAATTTGATCATCTTCCTGGAGAAGTGATGTAATCGAGAGTGGTTGTTAAACTGGATTAGGTGACGACATGTCTCCACCCATTCGGGTGGGTCTTGATTAATTTCTGAAGTCCTATAAAAGAGGAAACATTTTGGAGAATGAGAGATTCAGAGAGAGAAGAGCAGAATGACATAGCCACAAGAAGCAGAGTCTACCATCCAGCAGCCTTTGGAGATGAAAAAGGAAAATGTCTCCTGGGGAGCTTCATGAAACAGGAAGCCAGGAGAAGAAGCCAGCAGATGACGCTGTTTTCGCCATGAGCCCTTCCAGATGTGAGAAGAACCCTGACCGTGTTCACCATGTGCGTTTCCAGATGAGAGAGAGACTATGACTGTGTTTGCCATGTGCCCTTCCACTTCAGAGAGAAACCCTGAACTTCATCAGCCTTCTCAAACCAAGATATCTTTCCCTGAATGTCTTAGATTGGACATTTCTATAGACTTGTTTTAACTGGGACATTTTCTCAGCCTCACAACTGTAAACTAGCAACTTATTAAATTCTCCTTTTTAAAAGCCATCCTGTTTCTGGTATATTGCATTCCGGCAGCTAGCAAACTAGAACAGATGCGCTGACGGAGAGGTAGATTGGTGAACGATGGTGTATACTTATGAATGAAAGTTGTGCTGCTACAAAAAAGAAGAATGTTGTGAGGCATGCAACGATGTGAATGAACATGTGGGACATTTAGTGAGACAAAATAAGCCAGAAATAAAAAAAAAACAATGGTTGGTCACCTTTAGAAAATGCTTATAAGAAAGCAGGGGCCTAGATTGTAAGCTTCTAGAGCAGACACGTTAAGTCCAGAGTGGTGATTATTATTTCTTCATTTTGAGAGGTTGTTTTATATATATAACCTGATATTTAGAGATAAGAACAAAGCTAAACAGGTTGGGGTTAAAGTAATTCAGAACATAGAAGTAAGGAAGACACTGTCTATATTTTAGAACCACACATACTCTTAAGACCAATGGAAAAAAGGTTTATTTGAACTGGAACTGAAATTTTCTGTAGTGCATCATCTAATTCAACCTATCTGTATAGCTCATTTGAACAACTGAAACACAGGAAGCACAGAATAAGAAAGAGATTAATCCTGTATAGATTATTGTAATGACTGGAAACATCCTAGAGTATATCAAGCAGATAATCAAAAAGTGTTGGCAAAGTTCCCTAAGGGATGGGAGAAAGACTATGGAATTATTAAACCTTACCCTCAGGGAATCCCCTGATACTGGGTCAAACTTTAGGGACACCCAAATCAATAGGCCATGGCCTAAAGCATGAGGCTTACTCTTGTGAAGCTTGTGTAGGTAGTGGAGAAGCACAGACTACCTATAGGCATGCCTAAGAGTTCTGGAGGACCTCAGTCTCTCCAAGCCCAAATCTGCAAGTGAAACCATTGCCCTCCCCAATACGTGGGACAAGACATACAAGGGTGAAAAGTCTCCCTGGCAATGTGGGAGATGATTCCCAGGGATGAATCCAGACCTGGCACCATAGGATCAACAATTCCATCCTGACCAAAATGGGGAAAAGAAGTGTAATTAATAAAGTATCAGTGGCAGAAAGAGTTCAAATAGAGTGGAGAGGCTACATGGAGGTTGCTCTTACACAAGCTTCAGGTAGACCTTGCTAGCTATCATAACCTGCCAACCCCCAACCAGGACCATTCCAGCCAATCCTAAAGAACACCTAGGGCAATATATAAGATTCCACATGGGTTCTAGGCACTAGAGTAACTTGCCAGAAATTTACAACCTCCAGATGGGTCCCTGGTCCAGATAAGTCCTGAAACCTAGCCCAGCCTCTCAAGAACATCAGATAGTTCCATCTCCCTACCCCATATTAGTGACAGACCCTTCCAATATGAGAAATTTAGAATTGCCATAGCCCAAACAATTCTGAAGAGAGGTATGGAAAGATCAAAGTTGATGGTGGAATTACATATAGAAAATAGGATTTAACAAATGAATATGAATGATGAATCACTAAAATGGTATCTGTTTTAGTTCTCAGTATTTTAGAGCAGATAGAAGTAAAAACCTAAAACTGTGAAATTGTAACCCACATTAAAGTCTGAAATATGTTCTACAACTAATGGTGGTGCTGTGCTTTGAAATTTATATATATTTTTGTATATATGTTCATAAAAATGAAGGAAAAAAAGTCAATCGTGATGATAAAAAAGTATTTAAGCCCTCTAGCCTCCTATATTCTGGGACAGCTAGAAGGAAAAATATGAGAGGATTGTATAGTAGCCCATGATAAACTCTGGGATCTGTTCTGTAACCACTTGTGGAAGAGTGCTTTGAAAACTATTGCTTTTTTATTTCTTTGCTTTGTATATATGTTATACTATACAATAAAAATGTTTTTTAAAAAAGCAATAAATTTCAAACCACAGTGTAACAGTCAGTTGTAAAACAGATTTCAGAGTTTGGTATGGGTAACAATTCTACAATTTTAGGTTTTTACTTCTAGCTGCTCTAAGATACTGGAGACTAAAAGAAGTATCAGTATAATGATCCAGCAGTCATACTTGTTTCTTTCTTTTTTTTTTTTTTTTTGGATTTGTCTAATGTTTTCTTTTTTTTTTTAATTTTATTAATTAAAAAAAATTACAAGAAACAAACATACCCAACACATACACTCAGCAATTCACAATATCATCACATACTTGCATATTCATCATCATGATCATTTCCCAGAACATTAGCATCATTTCAGAAAAAGAAATAAAAAAACAACAGAAAAATATAACAAACAGAAAAAAAAATTTTACAGGCCATACCACTTACTGATCTCTTTCATTGATCACAAGCATTTCAAACTAAATCTATTTTAACATTTGTTCCCCCTATTATTTATTTTTATTCCATATGTTCCTCTCATCTGTTGACAAGATAGATAAAAGGAGCATCAGACACAGGTTTTCACAATCACACAGTCACATTGTGAAAGCTATATCATTATACAATCATCATCAAGAAACATGGCTACTGGAACACAGCTCTACATTTTCAGGCAGTTCCCTCCAGCCTCTCCACTACATCTTGAACAACAAGGTGATATCTACTTAATGCATAAGAATAACCTCCAGGATAACCTCTCCACTCTGTTTGGAATTTCTCAGCCATTGACACTTTGTCTCATTTCACTCTTCCCCCTTTTGGTCGAGAAGTTTTTCTCAATCCCTTGATGCTGGGTCTCAGCTCATTCTAGAGTTTTTCTCAATCCCTTGATGCTGAATCTCAGCTCATTCTGGGATTTCTGTTCCACACTGCCAGGAAGATCCACACCCCTGGTAGTCATGTCCCAAGTAGACAGTGGGAGGGTGGTGAGTCTGCTTGCTGTGTTGGCTGGAGAGAGAGGCCACATCTGAGCAACAAAAGAGGTTCTCTTGGGGGTGACTCTTAGGCTTAATTTTAAGTAGGCTTGACCTACCCCCTGTGGGGTTAAGTTTCATATGAACAAACCCCAAGACTGGGGGCTCAGCCTATAGCTTTGGTTGTCCACACTGCTTGTGAGAATATCAAGAATTCAACTTGGGGAAGTTGAGTTTTCCCCCGTTCTCACCATTCCCCGAAGGGGACTTTGCAAATACTTTTCCACTCACTGATCAAATCACTCTGGGATTCATCAGGGCATCATCTGGGCAAACCAACAAAATCTCATGTCCTATACAAAGTTCCATGTACTTAAGGTGTTCAATCAACTATCTACATAACTTATATTAGGAGATGCACTAGTCAAAGTATAGATTTGTACCAAACAAACATTTTTTTGCTTTGGTCTCACACATTAGTTGAAAGTTTAAAATATTAAGTACCATCTATTTTCAGCACATTGCAGTAATGACATTCTTTTGTTCTTCCTCATGCAAAAACATTTTTAAAATTTGTACATTTAGTCACTATCATTATACCCTCTAGGCATTCTTAGATTACACCATATCAATTTTTATCATCTATCTTTCTTTGTGATTTCATTTATGCCCCAGCCCTCTTCCCTCTATCATTCTCATATGCAGCTTCATTCAGTGTTTTAACATAATTGTATTACAGTTAGGTAATATTGTGCTGTCCATTTCTGAGTTTTTATATTCAGTCCTGTTGCACAATCTGTATCCCTTCAGCTCCAATTACCCAATATCTTACCCTATTTCTGTCTCCTGATGGTCTCTGTTACCAATGACATGTTCTAAGTTTATTCACTAATGTCAGTTCATATCAGCGAGACCATACAGTATTTGTCCTTTTGTTTCTGGCTAATCACACTCAGCATAATTTCCTTAAGGTCCATTCATGTTTTACATACTTCATAACTTTATTCTGTCTTACAGCTGCATAATATTCCATCGTATGTATATACCACAGTTTGTTTAGCCAACTGTCTGTTGATGGACATTTTGGCTGTTTCCATCTCTTGGTAATTGTTAATAATGCTGCTATAAACATTGGTGTGTAAATGTCCATTTGTGTCCTTGGCCTCATGTCCTTTGAGTAGAGACAGCATATAGATGGGTCCTGTTTTTTAATCCATACTGCCAGAATATGTCTTTTGATTGGAGAGTTTAATCCATTAACATTCAGTGTTATTACTGCATGGGAAGTACTTTCTTCTACAATTTTGCCTTCTGGATTTTATATGTCATATCTAATTTTCCTTCTTTTTACCTTTACTCATAGTCTTCCTTTCTACACTCTTCTCCACACCTCTCTCTTCTGTCTTTGTATCTGTCTCTGGTGCTTCCTTTAGTATTTTTTGCAGAGCTGGTCTCTTGGTCACAAATTCTCTCAGTGATTTTTTTGTCTGAAAATGTTTTAATTTCCCCCTCATTTTTGAAGGACAGTTTCGCTGGATATAGAATTCTTGGTTGGCAGTTTTTCTCTTTTAATAATTTAAATATATTATCCCACTGTCTTCTCGCCTCCATGGTTTCTGCTGAGAGATCTGCGCATAGTCTTCTTGGGCTTCCCTTATATGTGATGGATTGCTTTTCTCTTGCTGCTTTCAAGATCCTCTCTTTTTCTTTGACCTCTGACATTCTGATTATTAAATGTCTTGGGGTTAGTCTATTTGGATCTATTTTCTTTGGAGTACGCTGCACTTCTTGGATCTGTAATTTTAAGTCTTTCATAAGAGTTGGGTAATTTTCAGTGATAATTTCCTCCATTAGTTTTTCTCCTCCTTTTCCCTTCTCTTCTCCTTCTGGGACACCCACAACATGTATATTCATGCGCTTCATACTGTCTTTCAATTCCCTGAGTCCCTGCTCATTTTTTTCCCTATAGTTTCTGTTTCTTGTCAGATTTCAGATGTTCCGTCCTCCAGTTCAGAAATCCTATGTTCTGTCTCTTGAAATCTACCATTGTAAGTTTCCATTGTTTTTTTTAATCTCTTCTACTGTGTCTTTCATTCCCATAAGTTCTGTGATTTGTTTTTTCAGGCTTTCAGTTTCTTCTTTTTGTTCTTTCCTTGCCTTCTTTATATCCTCCCTCAATTCATTGATTTGGTTTTTGATAAGGTTTTCCATGTCTGTTCGTACATTCTGAATTAATTGTTTCAGCTCCTGTATGTCATTTGAATTGTTGGTTTGTTCCTTTGACTGGGCCATATCTTCAATTTTCTTAGTGTGATTTGTTATTTTTTGCTGGCGTCTAGGCATTTAATTACCTTAATTAGTTTATTCTGGAGATTGCTTTCACTTCTTTTATCTAGGGTTTTCTTGCTGGATGAATTTGTTGTCTATCTGTTCTTTGACATTCCATTCAGCTTTATCTGGACCTTTAGCTTAAGTTTTGTTTAACAGAGGAGAATTTTTCAGTTCTTATTTTCTTGTTTCTTGCCCTGCTTGTGTAGTGCCTTTCCCCACACACACACTTAGGAGGGTCTACTTAGATATTATAGACCCCAGCCAGATTTTCCCAGACCAAACTGGCCTCCTATCAGGAGGAAAGAGTCACCTGCATCATTTTTCCCTGAGGGTGAGACCCAGCAGGTTGAAAGACTTTCCTGTGAAGTCTCTGGACTCTGTTTTTCTTATCCTGCCCAGTATGTGGCGCTTGTCTGACTGCAGGTCCCACCAGCATAAGATGATGCAGTACCTTTAACTTTGGCAGACTCTCCCTGCTGGGGGCATGGTGGAGACAGAGGAGAGGTTATAGACTGGTTTTAATGGCTTCAAATTACCAAGCCCTGGTGTCTGAATTCCTTGATGGAGGGATTCCACCTGGGTGGGGCTTCTGGGGAAGGCACAAGCTCCAGATAAGCCCCCAAAAGAGCTCACTTCTGCCTATGCCTGGGGCAGTTGCAGCCTGAGAAGCCCTGCCGCTGTATCCAGAGGCAGTCAAGCCTTTGTGGATATACAGCCACAAAAACATCTGTTTCCTTCTTTTTTTCCCCCCTTTTTCTGTCAGTCCTGCCCCCTTGGCGCTGGGGCAAAAATGAGCAACCTCCGCTTTGATCAGGTTCACCTAAGCTGGGTGCCTATTTTTAGTAGTCAGAATTTGTTAATTAGTTCCACAATTGGTGTTTGATTGTGCCCAGTCCCTGCTGCTGGTAAAGTCCTTTCCTTTCCTTTCTGGGAAGCGGCCTGTGGGGGAGGGGCACTGGCCGCCGCAGCTTTGGGCACTCATGGTTCTGGGGGGTGCTTGCAGCCGGTCCAGCTGGTCCAGACTGGGGTACGCTGTGTGTCCGGTCACTATCGTGGCTCCGGGAGCTGTTCTGTACTGTTTCTGGTTATTTAGTAGTTGTTCAGGAGGACGAACTAAAATGTGCACGTTGTTAAGCCACCATCTTGACCCGGAAGTCCATACTTGTTTCTTAAACCCCACTTTCTCTGTATAATTCCACCATTACCTTTGATCTTTCTGTCATTCTTTTGGGCTATGCCCTTTCTAAGTTTTTCAGGTTGGAAGGAGATGTTGATAATATGAGGTAAGGAGATGGAACTAGGATGAGTAATATTTAAAAAATGGAAAATAACAGTGTTAAAGAGGACGTGGAGAAATTGGAACTCCAGTGTAATGTTGATGAGAATTAAAAATGTGCAGCCACTGTGGAAAGCAATATAGCAGTTCCTTTAAAAGTTAAATGCCCCGCTGGTATATAACAGCAAAAGTTTGTAACAAGCTAACCATTTAAAGCCCTCCAAGCTCATTAAAACTACATCCTTCCTGTTGTTTTCTATCTTTTGGACAGGTACGTTATTAAGACAGATGGTGTGTGAAGGCTAAAAGCTCTCTTACTAGAGAATGTTCCAGTCAAATTCAGTTTGTCACATCATATTGTTATTTTAATATCCCTCAATATCATACTTCTTAGCTGTCTGCATAATATAAAATAATCAACATCATTTCCTTCCTGAAATGCTTTTTATTGTCGTTATAGCCAGTAAAGAAGCTCTAATTCTGAAAAAAAAAGTTAAATGTAAAATTACCAAAATGATGCAGTAATCCCACTTCTAGGTATATAGCCAAAGAGAGTGAAAACAGGATTGCAGATACTCATATACCAATGTTTATAGCAGCATATTTGCAAAAGCCAAAAGTTGGAAACAACCCAAGCGTCCATCAACACATGAATAGACAAACTCAATGTGGTACATATACACAATAGAATATTATTTGTCCATTAGAAAAAATGAAGTTATGAGACATGGAAGAATCATGAAACATTATGCTCAGTGAAATAAGTGACACAAAAATTGTTTATACTTAGAAGAGACTAGGGGGAAAAGGGTGAGGGCAGAAGATGGTGTTTTTTTTTTGGTTTTTTTTTTTACATTTTTTTCAAATCTCTTTAATAACTGGCAATAGTAGACAACTGGATTTTCATGTATGCTTCTGCAGTAGGTTGGTCCTGATATCACTGTAAGGTAGCCTCTGAAAAACTCTGATTTTTTTGCAGTATTATGAAAATAGTTTTGACTTCATGGGCTCCCTGGAAGTTCCCAGTCCATACTTTGAGAACTACTAGTATTAGAGTAAGACAGTGTCAGCCAGTGTTAACTGAGCAATTACTCTGAGCTAACTAAACTAGGCAGTGGGATAAGTAGTTTACATGTATCAACTAATTTATCTGATATATTATAACATATAATGCAACACATAGGATAATGTATTATGATATCTACTGTGTTATGGTCCTCATTTTACAGATGAAGAATCTGAGGCACAGAGAGGTTAAATGATCTGCCCACGGTCACACAGCCACTGAGTTGAAGAGCTGATATATGAACCCAGGATTTTTTTCTTTAACTTTTTTTATTGTATACTATAACATATATGCAAAGCAAAGAAATAAAAAGCCAATAGTTTTCAAAGCACTCTTCAACAAGTAGTTACAGGACAGATCCCAGAGTCTGTCATGGGCTACCATATGATCCTTTCATATTTTTCCTTCTACTGCTCCAGAATGAATATAGGAGGCTAAAGGGCTTATATATTTTTATCATCACAGTCTACTTTTTTCCCTTCTTTTTTGTGATCACAATCTACTTTCTTTCCTTCTTTTTTTGTGAAAAATAACATATATACAAAAAGCTATAAATTTCAAAGCACAGCACCACAATTACTTCTAGAACATATTTCAGAGTTTGACATGGGTTACAATTTCACAGCTTTTGGGTTTTACTTCTATCTGCTCTAAGATGCTAGAGACTAAAAGAGATATCAATTTAATGTTTCAGCATTCATATTCATTTGCTAAATCCTATCTACTCTGTATAACTCCACCATCACCTTTGATCTTTCCATCCCTCTTTTTAGGGGTGTTTGGGTTTTGAAAATTGTAAATTTCTCATATTGGAAGGGTCTGTCACTAATATGGGGTAGGGAGATGGAACTATCTGATGTTCTCGAGAGGTGGGACTAGGTTCCAGGATTTATCTGGACCAGGGACCCACCTGGAGATTGTAGAGTTCTGGCAAGTTACTCTAGTGCCTAGAACCCTGTGGAATCTTATATATTGCTCTAGGTGTTCTTTAGGATTGGCTGGAATGGTCCTGGTTGGGGGTTGGCGGGTTATGATAGGTAGCAAAGTCTACCTAAAGCTTGCATAAGAGCAACCTCCAGAGTAGCCTCTCCACTCTATTTGAACTCTCTCTGCCACTGATACTTTATTAATTACGCTTCTTTTCCCCCTTTTGGTCAGGGTGGAATTGTTGATCCTATGGTGCCAGGTCTGGATTCATCCCTGGGAGTCATCTCCCACCAGGACGTCATTTTTACCCCTGGATGTCATGTCCCATTTAGTGGGGAGGGCAATGATTTAACTTGCAGAGTTGGGCTTAGAGAAACTGAGGACACATCTGAGCAACAAAAGGGGGTCTCTGTTTTTTTCTTAATTTGTTAAATTAATTTTTAAATTTTTTTTAAAAACATGGCAAGAAAGAAACACAAACAGTCTTAACATATGATCATTCCGTTCTACATATATAATCAGTAATTCACAATATCATCACATAGTTGCATATTCATCATGATCATTTCTTGGAACATTTGCATCAATTCAGAAAAAGAAATAAAAAGACAACAGAAAAAGAAATAAAACGTAAACAGAAAAGAAAAAAAGTATACATATCATACCCCTTACCCCTCCCTTTCATTGATCGCTAGCATTTCAAACTAAATTTATTTTAACATTTGTTTCACCTATTATTTATTTTTATTCTATATGTTCTACTCATCTGTTGACAAGGTAGATAAAAGGAGCATCAGACACAAGGTTTTCACCATCACACCGTCACATTGTGAAAGCTATATCATTATACAATCATCTTCAAATAACATGGCTGCTGGAACACAGCTCTGCATTTTCAGGCAGTTCCCTCCAGCCTCTCCATTACATCTTTACTAACAAGCAGATATCTATTTAATGCATAAGAATAACCTCCAGGATAACCTCTCAACTCTGTTTGGAATCTCTCAGCCATTGACACTTTATTTTGTCTCGTTTCACTCTTCCCCCTTTTGGTTGAGAAGGTTTTCTCAATCCCTTGATGCTGAGTCTCAGCTCATTCTAGGATTTCTGTCCCACGTTGCCAGGAAGGTCCACACCCCTGGGAGTCATGTCCCACGTAGACAGGGGGAGGGCGGTGATTTTGCTTGTTGTGTTGGCTGGAGAGAGGGGCCTAATTTTAAGTAGGCTTGAATTATTCTTCATGGGGTTAACTTTCATATGAACAAATCCCAAGATTGGGGGCTCAGCCTATAGCTTTGGTTGTCCCCACTGCTTGTGAGAATATCAAGAATTCAACTTGGGGAAGTTTAATTTTCCCCCTTTCTGACCATTCCCTAAGGAGGACTTTGCAAATACTTTTTTATTCACTATTCAAATCTCTCTGGGATTTATTGGGACATTACTCTGGACAAGCCAACAAAATCTCATGCCCTACTCAAGTGTCCAGGTACTTATGGTGTTCAATTAAGCTGTCGACATAAGTTATATTAGGAAATGCACTAGTCGAAATACAAATTTTGTACCAAATAAAAAAATTTTGCTTTAGTTTCACACACAAGTTAAAGTTTTAAGATATGAATTACTATCTATTTTCAACACCTTTGCAATATTGATATTCCTTTGTTCTTCCTCATACAAAAATATTTTTTAATTTGTACATTTAGTCACTATCCTGTGACACTCCAGGCATTCCTAGATTATACCATCTCAGTCTTTATCATTTATCTTTCCTTCAGATTTCATTTGTGCCCCCAGTCCTCCTCCCTCTATCATTCTCACATTCAGCTTCATTCAGTATAGTAACATTATTGTGTTACAGCTAGGTAGTATTGTGCTATCCATTTCTGAATTTTTACAATCAGTCCTGTTGCACAATCTGTATCCCTTCAGCTCCAATTACCCAATAACTTACTCTATTTCTGTGGTCTGATGGTCTTTGTTACCAATTAAATTCTCCAAGTTTATTCACTAATGTCAGTTCATATCAGTGAGACCATACAGTATTTGTCCTTTTGTTTCTGGCTAATCTCACTCAGCATAATGTCCTTAAGGTCCATCCATGTTGTTACCTACTGCATAACTTTATTCTGTCTTACTGCTGGATGATATTCCATTGTATGTGTATACAGTTTGTTTAGCCACTCATCTGTTGATGGACATTTTGGCTGTTTCCATCTCTTCGCAATTGTAAATAATGCTGCTATAAATATTGGTGTGCAATGTCCGCTTGTGTCCTTGTTCTCATGTCCTCCAAGTGAATACCTAATAATGGTATTGCTGGGTCATATGGCAATTCTATATTTAGCTTCCTGAGGAACCGCCAAACTGCCTTCCATAGCAGTTGTACCATTTGACATTCCCACCAACAATGGATAAGTGTGCCTCCTCCACATCCTCTTCAGAACTTGTCATTTTCTGTTTTATTGATAATGGCCATTCTGGTGGGTGTGAGATGATATCTCATTGTGGTTTTGATTTGCATTTCTCTAATGGCCAGGGAAGTTGAGCATCTTTTCATGTGCCTTTTGGTCATTTGTATTTCCTCTTCTGAGAAGTGTCTGTTCAAGTCTTTTGCCCATTTTGTATTGGGTTGTCTGTCTTTTTGTTGTTGAATTGAACAATCTCTTTATATATTCTGGATACTAGACTTTTATCTGATATATTGTTTCCAAATATTGTCTCCTATTATGTAGGCTGTCTTTTTACTTTCTTGACAAAGTTCTTTGATGCACAAAAGTGTTTAATTTTGAGGAGTTCCCATTTATTTATTTATTTCTTCAGTGCTCATGCTTTGGGTGTAAGGTCTAGGAAACTGCCTCCTATTATAAGATTTATAAGATATCTCCCTATAT
Source organism: Tamandua tetradactyla (assembly GCF_023851605.1). Classification (NCBI taxonomy): domain Eukaryota; kingdom Metazoa; phylum Chordata; class Mammalia; order Pilosa; family Myrmecophagidae; genus Tamandua; species Tamandua tetradactyla. The sequence goes on along the minus strand of NC_135343.1, from coordinate 15,722,958 downwards.
TTTCTCCAAACAGTTTTATGGTCTTAGATCTAATGTTTAGGTCTTTGATCCATTTTGAGTTAATTTTTGTATAGGGTGTGAGATATGGATCCTCTTTCATTCTTCTGCATATGGGTATCCAGTTCTCTAGGCACCATTTATTGAAGAGATTGTTCTGTCCCACGTGAGTTGGCTTGACTGCCTTATCAAAGATCAATTGTCTACAGATAAACGGGTCTATATCTGAACTCTACTCTGTTCCATTGTTCAGTATATCTATCTTTATGCCAGAACCATGCTGTTTTGACCACTGTAACTTCATAATATGCCTTAAAGTCAGGTAGTGTGAGACATCTGACTTCATTTTTTTTTCTCAGGATACTTTTAGCTATTTGGGGCATCCTGCCCTTCCAGATAAATTTGGTTATTGGTTTTTCATTTCTGAAAAGTAAGTTTTTGAGATTTTAATTGGTATGCATTGAATCTGTAAATCATTTTAGGTAGAATTGACATCTTAACTATATTTAGTCTTCCAATCCATGAACACGGTGTGCCCTTCCATTTATTTAGGTCTTCTGTGATTTCTTTCAACAATTTCTTGTAGTTTTCTTTGTATAGGTCTTTGTCTCCTTAGTTAAATTTATTCCTAAATATTTTATTCGTTTGGTTGCATTTGTAAATGGAATTTTTTTCTTGATTTCCCCTTCATGTTGTTCATTACTAGTGTATAGAAACACTACAGATATTTTTTATTAATTAAAAATTTTTTTTAAATACCAAAAAAACTCCAAACAAATGCAAAGATTCTTAACTTTTGATCATTCCGCTCTACATATATAATCAGTAATTCACAATATCATCACATAGTTGCATATTCATCATCATGATCATTTCTTGGAACATTTGCATCTATTCAGAAAAAGAAATAAAAAGAAAACAGAAAATAATTCATAATGCCATTCCCTTTACTCCTCCCTTTCATTGATCACAAGCATTTCAATCTAAATTTATTGTAACATTTGTTCCCCCTATTATTTATTTGTATTCCATATGTTTTACTCGTCTGTTGATAAGGTAGATAAAAGGAGTGTCAGACACAAGGTTTTCACAATCACACAGTCACATTGTGAAAGCTCTATCATTATACAATCATCTTCAAGAAACACGGCTGCTGGAACACAGCTCTACATTTTCAGGCAGTTCCCTCCAGCCTCTCCATCACATCTTTACTAACAAGCTGATAACTATTTAATGCATAAGAATAACCCCCAGGATAACCTCTCAACTCTGTTTGGAATCTCTCAGCCATTGACACTTTATTTTGTCTCATTTCACTCTTCCCCCTTTTGGTCGAGAAAGTTTTCTCAATCTCTTGATGCTGAGTCTCAGCTCATTCTAGGATTTCTGTCCCACGTTGCCAGGAAGGTCCATACCCCTGGGAGTCATGCCCCACGTAGACAGGGGGAGGGCAGTGAGTTTGCTTGTTGTGTTGGCTGGAGAGAGGGGCCACATCTGAGCAACAAAAGAGGTACTCTTAGGCCTAATTTTAAGTAGGCTCGACCTATCCTTTGTGGGGTTAAGTTTCATATGAACTAACCCCAAGATTGGGGGCTCAGCCTATAGCTTTGATTGTCCACACTGCTTGTGAGAATATCAAGAATTCAACTTGGGGAAGTTTAATTTTCCCCCTTTCTGACCATTCCCCGAAGGGGACTTTGCAAATACTTTTTTATTCACTGTTCAAATCACTCTGGGATTTATTGGGGCATCACTCTGGACAAACCAACAAATCTCATGTCCTACTCAAGGTTCCATGTACTTATGGTGTTCAATTAAGCTGTCAACATAAGTTATATTAGGAAATGCATAGTCAAAATATAAATTTTGACACTACAGATTTTTGAGTGTTGATCTTGTAACCTGCCACTTTGCTGTACTCATTTATTAGCTCTAGTAGTTTTGCTGTGGATTTTTTGGGATTTTCGACATATAGAATCATATCATCTGTAAACAGTGAGAGTTTTTCTTCTTCCTTTCCAGTTTTGATGCCTTGTATTTCTTTTTCTTGTCTAATTGCTCTGGCTAGAACTTCCAACACAATGTTGAATAACAGTGGTGATAGTGGACATCCTTGTCTTGTTCCTGATATTAGGGGGAAAGTTTTCAGTTTTTCCCCATTGAGGATGATGTTAGCTGTGGGTTTTTCATATATTCCTTTTATCATGATGAAGTTCCCCTCTATTCCTATCCTTTGAAGTGTTTTGACTTCACTGAAATCAATGAAGTTTGTAAAATGTCTTTTCTGCATCAATCGAGATGATCATGTGGTTTTTCTGCTTTGATTTGTTGATAGGGTGTATTACATTAATTGATTTTCTTACATTGAGCCATCCTTGAACACCTGGGATGAATCCTACTTGGTCATGGTGTATAATTCTTTTAATGTGCTGCTGGATTCAATTTACTAGAATTTTGTTGAGGATTTTTGCATCTATATTCATTAGAGAGATTGGTCTGTAGTTTTATTTTTTTGTAATATCTTTGTCTGGCTTTGTTATGAGGGTGATGTTGGCTTTGTAGAATAAGTTAGGTAGCTTTCCCTCCTCTTCAATTTTTTTGAAGAATTTGATCAGGATTGGTACTAATTCTTTCTTGAATGTTTAGTCGAATTCACATATGAAGCCATCTGGTCCTGGACTTTTCTTTTGGGGTTGCTTATTAATGAGTGATTCAATTTCTTTACTTGTGATTGGTTCGTTGAGGTTGCCTGTTTCTTCTCAAGTCAATGTTGGTTGTTCATGCCTTTCTAGGAAGTTGTCCATTTCATCTACATTGTTGAGTTTATTAGCATAAAGTTGTTCAGTGGATCCTCTGATTACTTCCTTTATTTCTGTGGGGCCAGTAGTTGTGTCTCGTCTTCCATTTCTGATTTTATTTATTTGCATCCTCTCTCTTCTTCTTTTTTGTCAACCGTGCTAAGGGTCCATCAATCTTATTGATTTTCTCATAGAACCAACTTTTGGTTTTGTTGATTTTCTCGATTGTTTTCATGTTCTCTGTTTCATTTATTTCTGCTCTAATCTTTATTATTTCTTTCTTTTTGCTTGCTTTGGGGTTAGTTTGCTGTTCTTTCTCTAGTTCTTCCAAGTGGACAGTTAATTCCTCGATTTTGTTGTTTCTTCTTTTTTTGATATAGGCATTTAGGGCAATAAATTTCCCTCTTAGCACTGCCTTTGCTGCATCCCATAAATTTTGATATGTTGTATTTTCATTTTCATTTGCCTTGAGATATAACTGATTTCTCTACAAATTTCTTCTTTTGCCTCGAGTTATTACTGATTTCTCTAGTAATTTCTTCTTTGGCCCACTGGTTTTTAACAGTGTGTTGTTGAGCCTCCATATATTTATGAATTTTCTGGCACTCTGCCTTTTATTGCTTTCCAACTTCATTTCTTTTCGACCTAAGAAAGTGTTTTGTATGATTTCAATCTTTTTAAATTTATTGAGACTTGCTTTGTGACGCAGCATATTGTCTGTCCTTGAGAATGATCCATGAGCACTTGAGAAGAAGGTATATCCTGCTGTTGTGGGGTGTAATGTTCTATAAATGTCTGTTAAATCTAGCTCATTTATTGTGTTATTCAACTTCTCTGTTTCTTTATTGATCCTCTGTCTAGATGTTCTGTCCATTGATGAGAGTGGGGAATTGAAGTCTCCAACTATTATCTCTTTTCAGTGTTTGCCTCATGTATTTTGGAGCATTCTGGCTTGGTGCATAAATATTTATGATTGTGATGTCTTCTTGTTGAATTGCTCCTTTTATTAATACATAGTGTCTCTTTGTCTCTCTTTTTTCACAGTTTCATGTTCATCATTTCTTATAACATTTGCATCAGTTCAGAAAAAGAAATTAAAAGACAACAGAAAAAGAAATGAAATGAAAACAAAACAAAAAAGATTATACATACCATGCCCCTTACCCTTCACTTTCATTGATCACTAGCATTTCAAACTAAATTTATTTTACCATTTGTTCCCCCTATTATTTATTTTTATTCCATATGTTCTACTCATTTGTTGCTTCTTTGTCTCTTTTAACTATTTTACATTTGAAGTCTAATTTGTTGGATATTAGTATAGCTACTCCTGATCTTTTCTGATTGTTATTTGCATGGAATATCTTTTCCCAAGCTTTCATTTTCAGCCTATGTTTATCCTTGGGTCTAAGATGCATTTCCAGTAGATAGCATATAGATGGGTCTTGTTTTTTAATCCATTCTGCCAGTCTATGTCTTTTGATCAGGGAGTTTAATCCATTAACATTTAGTGTTATTAATGTACAGGCAGTACTTTCTTCTACCATTTTGTCTTTTTGATTTTATATGTCATATTTCATTTTTCTTCTTTTTCCCTTTACTGATAGTCTTCATTTCTATACTCTTTTCCACACTTCTCTCTCCTGTCTCTCTCCTGTATTTCTTGCAGAGCTGGTCTCTTGGTCACAAATTCTCTTAGTGATTTTTTGTCTGAAAATGTTTTAATTTCCCCCTCATTTTTGAAGGACAGTTTCGCTGGATATAGAATTCTTGGTTGGCAGTTTTTCTTGTTTAGTATCTTAAATATATCATCCCACTATCTTCTCACCTCCATGGTTTCTGCTGAGAAATCTACGCATAGTCTTATTGGGCTTCCCTTCTATGTGATGGATTGCTTTTCTCTTACCACTTTCAAGAGTCTCTCTTTCTCTTTGACATCTGACATTCTGATTAGTAAGTGTCTTGGAGTATGTCTACTTGGATCTATTCTCTTTGGGGTATGCTGCACTTCTTGGATCTGTAACTTTAAGTCTTTCATAAGAGTTGGGAAATTTTCAGTGATGATTTCACCTCCATTAGTTTTTCTCCTTCTTTTCTCTTGTCTTCTCCTTCTGGGACACCCACAACACGTATATTCGTGTGCTCCACGTTGTCATTCAATTCCCTGAGTCCCTGCTCATATTTTTTTCATTCTTTCCCCTATATTTTATTTTGCTTGTCAGATTTCAGATGTTCCATCCTCCTGTTCACTAATCCTATCTTCTGCCTCTTGAAATCTGACACTGTAAATTTCCATTGTTTTTTTCATCTCTTCTACTGTGCCTTTCATTCCCATAAGTTCTGTGATTTGTTTTTTCAGACTTTTGATTTCTTCTTTTTTTCATTCCTTGCCTTCTTTATATCCTCCCTCAATTCATTGACTTGATTTTTGATGAGGTTCCCCATGTCTGTTTGAACATTCTGAATTAATTGTTTCAACTCCTGCATCTCATTTGAATTGTTGGTTTGTTCCTTTGACTGGGCCAAATCTTCAGTTTTCCTAGTGTGATTAGTTACTTTTGCTGGCATCTAGGCATTTAATTACCTTAATTAGTTTATTCTGGAGATTGTTTTCACTTCTTTTACCTAGGATTTGCTTGCTGGATGACTTTGTTGTCTATCTGTTCTTTGACATTCCATTCAGCTTATTCTGGCCCACTAGCTTAGTTTTGTTTAACAGAGCAGAATTTTTCAGTTCTTGTTTTCTTGTTTCTTGCCCTGTTTGTATGGTGCCTTTCCCCCCCACCCCCACCCTTAGGAGGATCCACTTAGGTATTATAGACCCCAGCCAGATTTTCCCAGACCAAACTGGCTTCCTGTCAGGAGGAAAGAGTCATCTGCATCAGTTTTCCTTGAGTGTGAGACCCAGCATGTTGAAAGACTTTCCTATGAAGTCTCTAGACTCTGTGTTTTAACTATCCTGCCCAGTATTGGCGCTTGTCTGCCTGTGGGTCCCACTAAGCATAAGGTAATGCGGTTCCTTTAACTTCAGCAGATTCTTCCTGCTGGGGGTGTGGTGGAGACAGAGGAGAGGTTGTAGGCTGGCTTTAATTGCTTCAAATTTCCAAACCCTGGGGTCTGTATTCCTTGAGGGAAAGAATCCACCTGAGCTGGGCCCCACCCCTCTCCTGGGCAAGGCTCAGGCTCCAGACAAGCTCTCCAACAAGCTTGTTTCTGCCTACGCCTGGGGCAGTTGCAGCCTGAGAAGCCTTGCAGCTGTATCCAAAGGCAGTCCAGCCTTTGTAGAAACACAGCCACAAAAAAAAAAAAAGAAAGAGAAAAATCCTTCTCAGAGCAGGACCCTTATTCTTCAAGTTTGTCAATCAAGAGCATATGTTGGTATGTTACTTTGTGTACCTTCAGATCCTATGTGCCCCTTCCTTTCCTTCAGAGCCCAGACCCTTTCATGTATTATGTGCTATCTGATATAAAAAACCTCTATTTCTTTTTTCTTTTTCCGTCAGCCCTGCCCCATTGGCACAGGGGCAAAAATCAACAACCTCCGCTTTGACCAGGTTCAGCTGAGCTGGGGGCCTATTTTTAGTAGTCAGAATTTATGAATTAATTCCACACTTGAAGCCTGGTTGCACTCAGCCACTGCTGCTGGGAAAGTCCCTTTCCTTTCCCCTCTGGGAAGCAGCCTGTGGGGGAGGAGCGCCGGCCACTGTGGCTTGGGGAACTCACAGTTCTGCGGGGAGCTTGCAGTCAGTCCAGCTGGTCCAGACTGGGGTACGCTGTGTGTCCAGTCACTGATGTGGCCCTAGGAGCTGTTCTGTACTATTCCTGGCTATTTAGTAGTTGTTCTGGAGGATGAACTAAATCCCACACCTCGCTAAGCCACCATCTTGGCACTCTCCCCACCAAAGGTTCTTAATGACTATAAGTTACATTTGACTGCATAAATTTTTTTCACAGCCAGTGCTGATCCCTAAATGAAGGAACAACAGAATTTTCCCAGCATCTGGATCAGAAGGAAAAGGAATTTTTGACACATGGTGTCTGAACCACTAGGACAGTACTTTAAAGCACAGTAATTGGTTACCATATAGATCTCAGAGGTCTCACTTAAAGCAAGGCAAAACACTACCTTTTAAAACACTATTTTGTTAAGTGAAATGGTGGGAGGCACCATAATGTATTGCTAAAGCACAGGCACTGGAGTCAGACAGACCTCGGTTTGAATCTCTCAAGCAAGTTATGGAACATCTTTTAAGCCTCGGTATGCTCAGCCATAAATGGGGATAATCACTACAGGAATTAAATGAGGTAATGCACGTATAGGATTTAACACAGAGTCTGCTTCTGTTAGCTATTATTGATGTATATGTCGTATGAGAGGAGATAGTATTTATCAGTTAGATATCCTGGTCTTAATCACTCTAGGGGTTCAGGGTCCTTAAAGTTACAATTGTAAAAAACTCTGAAATGGATATTAGTAGCTCTGAGTTTAGAGCACCCTTTGTCATTCACCTGATCAAGTAGTTAGTTGACGGATACGTATGACATATTTACCAAGAACAGCACACCTCTCTGTGCTCAGTTTTCTCATTTGTGGAAAAAAAACCCCACATCTTTCATTTGTCTCAGGTTATTGTGAGAATCAGAAATGTTCATGTACATCTGAGTTTATTAAACTACAAAAGCCTATAGTTTTTTCAAATACAATTTATCAAATGCTCACTATAGTGTAAGCAACGTATTAGGTCTTATGGGCAATATCTCATTTTAATCCTCACTACAAAGCAAGTATTATTATACCAGTTTCAAAGATGAAGAAAGTGAGGTTTAGCTAGGCTGGGTGTTGCTAATTTCCCTCTACCATTCTACAATGGTAGAGCCGAGATTTGATTCCAGATCTGTCTCCAAAGCTTCTGCCTAGAACTATGCTTAAAATATAATATTAAAACACATTTTAAGCTCAAAATTAGTCTTGGCAATATGCAATTCATCTTTTTACCAGCTCCCACAAATACATTTTGGAAGCTGTGAAAGCCCTTAACTTGGACAGCGGCCACCAGTTAAACATATGAAGATGAAGCATTGGGTAGAATATAGAATGATCAACACAAGCTCCAGTCTGTTAATTGAATGATTATTTATGGACATTGACTAGATGATTAACTTTCCCTGTGATCCACATATATTTACTATAATTACTTTGATTAGCATTTGGGTTTGAGAACCCAACTGGAGAAAGTCCAGTCACCTGTATTAATTGATCTCTACCTCCTGATGTTCCTGGATGGCAAACTGATATGCACAGCAAGCAGCTTCACTGGCTGAAGTAGAATGAGGCCTGTCAGAGAAGGAAAATCTGTATTAATGATATGCTATAAAACACTTTTTATTAGTTATATATATTCCTTTACTTTCATTTCCCAAGAATAGCATAGCTGTCAAAGCATTTCCAAGATTTCCATAGATTCGGCAAATACTGTGAGATCGAATTATTGCTCTGAGAGAAGCTATGATTAAAACACATTAATCATTGTAACAAAAGATCCTTATTGAGGCTGACAAAGATGGTGAAATCTAATGAATAATTAGTCTGGTTAACCTTTTAAAAGTGAATTAAACTGCTAACAAGTTAAATCACTATGATTTTCAAAATAAGCCTCCAGAGTGAGCAGAGATTGGGGATATTACTCTCATCATGTAAAAAAGATACTTCTTCCTCTTTCTCTTTTCTGGGCCTGCACTGAATATCCTGTGGTTAGTGGGACCCTAACAACCTATGGGGACAGCATGACTGGTCAAAGGGTTCTTCACTTTTTCCTCAATGAATTCTTAGTCTATCTAAGAAAGTTGTTGGGTTGCTGGAAGAGAACCATGCATGACCTTTAAATCTGGCCCAGAACTAACATGGCACTAGGCATTCTCAGTGACCTCAACTGTATTTGTCATGATGTCTTCCACCCTGTAAATCAACCAACCACATGCATGAGGCCAGTCTCGTACAATTTTCCCTTATTCTTACCCTTCTCTTCAGCCAGATAGCATGTTCTTCAAGACATTACCTCTTGTCTTTGCATTTCAATTCCTGTGGAAAATCTGCCATGCTTTGAAATAAATTGAGATGAGCAAATATGAACAGATAAATCATGGGAAATGGGCTGAAGGGGGCCATAATTATTTGGGCAAAAAACAGTAGTTGAGTCTCTGTATCTCTTGGGAATTGTGAACACTGTGATGTGCTGTCCAGATTCCCTCACAGGACCAAAGGACTTACTCTCCGAGGTGCCGGGAGTGCTCCTGGAAGATGGCCCTTAACTGTCATCCCCCCACCCTCCCATGGGGATTGTTTTGAGTGCAGAGAACTACCCTGACGAAGGTCACACTTCCTCCCAGGGGTAACTGGCATTCATTTACTGGTCAACTTGAAGGTACAAAGATCTTCTTCTTTCAGAAGAAGCCCTGACCCTGAGCCCTCAAGTTCATGCAATCTCTGTGAGTTTGGGCAAGCCAGTGACAACTTCTTGATCATTAATGTCAGCATGTACTAATAGTTGCATAAGATAACTCCTCAAACAAAACCAGAAGGTTTGTTTGTTTTTAAAGATGCCCAAGAATATCTTGGTTATGAATAAAAAAGAAACATTCATTTATTAAAAAAAAAAAAATACAAGGAATAAAGTGAGGGAGGCAGGGAGGGAGGGAACGAGGAAGGCAGGCAGGCAGGCAGGCAGGCCAACCAGCCTACCTTTGGACAATTCTGAGGGGTCATCCTGGTGCCAGAGTTCCCTATGGGGTTGGCTGAGACCTTTGTTGAGATGGCATTACACCTTAACTTCTGCCTCTATACAATCCTAATTTCTCTTTCTCTCTTCCATAAATGTTAATCACCAGAGCACTCATAAATATCCTGAATACAAATCTCCATCTCAGAATCTGCTTCTCAGGGGTCCAAAACTACGACAAGGAGAGGTCTCAATGTCTGAAAGTAGAGGTCTCTCATGACTACTAGTCCCATGAAAATGGATTGGGTATACTCCCAGTTCAGCCGGTGGAGAAATTGTGACCTGCTACCTCCTTGCCTGGTATTACTTCTATAGCAGATGTGTTCCTTCCAACAGATGCCATAGCAGATTTCAAGGGGAGAGAGAGAGAATTGCTGTCACAGACAAAAGACTTAGAGCCTAAAAAGTTTTCTTTGTGTTATTTCTGTTCTGTCCCTGGCATTTGATGTCAGATGGACTTAAAGCAAGTTCTTTAATTTAGACTAGCTACTTAACCTTTCTGAGGTTCAGTTTCCTCATCTGCAAAGCAGGAAACACAATCAGCTTCACAAAGCATTGTGCATTGTGAAATGCACATTGTGCATTGTGAAATGATGCATATCAGTTGCCTAACCCAAGCCTGGCCATTGGTAGGCATTCAGTAAGGATTTATTCCTCTTCTACATTCCCAGTCATCTTCATCCTGCTTTCCAGGTTCCAGGAAAATCACAGTCTGTTTTTTTGTTTGTTTGTTTGTTTTTTTCTGATTGGCTTCATCCATCCTGCGGGTGTTCTGAGGATTCCATTTCAGGTATGCCTCCAAGAGGTTGAGAGTGTCCCAAGAGGATGTTCAGCCAATGATCTTCAGACCAATCTTTCCTTAGTTGGCTGGTCTCATTGATTAGATGTCTGTCCTTTTTTTGTTCCTGGGGGCAGGGAGGGCACCTCACTGTAATCCCCTGGGAACTGACAATCCTTTCATTCAGAAAATATGACAGACTCTTAAACAATGTTGAAGTGTGATTATTTTCAGTTTAAATCTGGGCTCTCTTTTGGTTTCAGGTGCAGCAGCCACTTCTCCCTACTAAACTGTAAGCTCTGTGAGGATGGTTAGCATGTCATCTCTTGTAATCCACAGAATCCAGCCTGGAGGGAGTGGGTTTTGCCAAATTACCTAGGGTCTTGACAAAGAAACTGTTACGAGAAAAAGCAATACCCTTAAAAGTTAATATTTCCTAGGATCTCTCCAATTACTCCTGCAATTACCAAGCCACTTTAAATACTCTTTAATCTCCTGCTGCTGCCTTGGCTTATTATGAGAGAAAGCCAAGTTTAGGACATGCTTGCCATGAATCTCGGCTAGAAAACTTTACAAAACTGCAAAATATCAATGTAGAGTTTGGGAAAACGCCTACCCATGGGCCTCAGGGAACAGGGAAATGGAATCAAGGTCATTTGACCCAGGAGAAGGGAACCTCTGTTGACTAGTTTCCAAAGCAAAAAGTCTATTATGAAGAGAAAACTGATTAGATGCTTTCTGACCTCTTATAGGACCAAGCAAGATTGAAGCAGTAAGGACTTTGTCTAAAAATCACTAGGGAGGTACATCGAAATCTTTAGAGACATTAAATCAGACCACCATGTTCTTTTTGTTTGTTTTATTTTTAGGATGGTTTTTAAAAATATTTTTTGCTTCATCATTATGTAACCTATTTTTGTAATTTCAAAGCCAAATCTATAAAACAATTATATTCCAAGAATCCTAACATCTATCCTTGATCCTTCCTATTCCCTCCCTCTCCCATAAGAACCATTTTTTTTCTTTTGACTGCTTATTATTTTTTAAGCTCTTTCTTCATTTTTATTATTTCTATTCAGTCATTTATATTTATTGCTTATTTTCTTTTGTGTTTCTTCTAACTTAGCTTTCATTTCAGAAATATTTTTCCCTTTATTTCTACTTATATTCTGGTTTTATCAATTCATTTCTAAGTTTTCCTAATTCTAAATTATCATTCTTTCTTACCTTATATCATTCTCTTAATTTTTCTTAGCTTGTTTGAAATATTAGGGTATGGTTTTCATCTGTCTTGTGGGTTTGTTTTTCTAAGCTTTAACTTTTTTTCTCTTATTTTTATCATTACAATAAACGTTTTTTCTTTTTTGGAAAATAACATATGTACAAAAAAGCAATAAACTTCAAAGCACATCCTTTTACACCAATTGTTGTGCCTCCTCTGTTCTGAACCCTTAGTCTCTGCCTGTCTACTGATAATTTTTCCTCTGCGTATAAACATTTTTGTATCGAGCCTATCTTTAAAAACTAAAACAAAAGCCCCTCCTCCCCCCAGCTTATATCCCGTTAGCCACCCCTCAGCTGAAACTCTCACTAAGGTCACCACTGACTTAGCCTTGTTGCTAAATCCAATGGTTATTTTTCAGTTTTTATATTACATGACATCTTTCTACTCTGACACCACTAACCACTCCCCTCTTTTTCTAGTTCTCTTTCTGTTTTCTCCTTCCTCTAGCAGTCATGTAAATTTGGTGTTCCTAGGAGTTCCATCCTGAATGATCATCAATCACTGCTTCAATTTCCATTATTAGTCATATACCAATAACTTCCTATTTATTTATTTGTATCTTTAATCAAAAATGGAATTAAGATATCTCACTAAAATACGTATTGAAATAAATTGAGAAAATATAAGCAAAGGGTAGGAGGAGGAAGCTATAAATAAGGTTAAAACACAAATTAGGCTCTAAAACTTTCTGCAGTCAATTCCACAAGGAAAACAGAATGAATTAATATGTTTTACTGTGTTCCTAAGATAAAAATAAACATTCACAGTTCTGAATCCCAAGCATTTTGTCCCATGAATTCTTACATAGAGGACACTGAACTATGTAATCTAGTATTGTCAAAATATATCAGTATAGTAAATCCAACATTTTTCTACAAGCTATATAAACAAAAATAATGCCTCTCTATACTGATGATTTAAATTTTTTTTTTTTAAAAAGTAAACATATGCAGGATGCGCAGAGTACGTGTAGCCCAGGTACACTGGTATTCTGAAAACCAAGCCCAAACTTTCCTTAACAGCAGACTACTTACAAATGAGTCCCAATAGCTAAAACAGATCATAGGAGTAGTTTTGGTTGAAAGGGAAGTATCAGTTTCCTAGGGCTGCTGTAACAAAGTAATACAAACTGGTCCTTAAAAGAGAAATTTATTGTTTCACTATTCTGGAGGCTGGAAATCTGAAATCAAGGTGTTGGCAGGGCCATGCACCCTCTGAAATCTCTAGGGAAGAATTTGTTCTGTGCCTTTTTTTTATTTCTCGTAGCCCCAAGAGCTCCTTGGCTTGTAGATGCATCTGCCTCTGTCTCTGTATCTCCTCTCCACTTCTTATAAGCGTACCGGCCATATTGGATTAGGGCCCACTTCACTCCAGTATTACTGCATGTTGACTTGCCTAAATCTCATCAGTAACAACCCTATTTCCAGGGTATCTAAGGTCACATTCTGAGATATTTGGGGTTAGGATTTCAATATATCTTTCAACATATCCCATAACAGGAAGGCAGAGCCCTGGTCTTTATATCTCTTCCTTATCTTCACATCCAGTACAGCCTCTGAGGCTCAGCAGAACACAAGTTGAAAACCACTCTCCTCACCAAGATTCAAGGGTAAATTCAGAGAATCAAGTCTTGGCTTGACTTGAATAGCTTTACCTTAGGGAAGCAATTCCCCATAATTACTTCCCTAAGGTAAATTTTGGATCTATATTGCCTAAGAACATGGGGAAATATTTATTCACCAAGATATTAAGAAAATTAGTATAACAATTTTATAAAATAATTTGGCAATATCTATAAAAAGAAATAATAAGTAATAAGTAGTAGTATGTTCCAATTTATACTCCCAGATATGTAGAAGCATTCTAGGTTGTCATTTAAGGCCAAATCCATATAATTTAACAGTTGAACAAACTGAAGGTAGGATTGAGATTTTCTTAAACAGGGGTTCTCAAATTTTAGCTTTCATCAGAATCACCTGGGATGGAGGAACACAATGATTCTGAGCCAACCTTGGGCTGCAATGGACTGAGTCCCCAAGGACACCTGGACGGAAATGCACTCTAAATTGTCAGAGATTATGGAATTACATATAGGAGATGCCACCCAATTTTATACACCAAATTTTACCTGGCCTTATGGAGAGTGTGAAAGGGTTCTCTAGGGAAACAGAACCAACAGGAGAGATATGTAAATATGAGATTTATACAGGTGTCTCACACAAATGTGGGAATGGAAGAGTCCGAAATATGTAGGGCAGACTGTGAAGCTGGTGGCTCTGATGAGGGGTCTGGACGCATTTCACAGGAGAGGCTCTGGTTGAAGCAGTGATATAGTCTCTCTTTCTACTTCAAAACCTTCAACTGTTTGGATTATCTTGTAGGACACATGCCTTAGTTGATCGCAGATGTAATCAGCACAGATTACAGTCAGATTACAACTGACTGATGATTTAATACAACAGCCTTCTGGTTTATCAACCAGCCAAGACAGAGTAATTACAGTTCTATACAGGTTTATGCCAAGGGTATGTTCAGAGGGTTGGAATGTGTGTTTCTCATGTCATCCCCCACTCATAGTTGTCTCCTTGATTACTGCTACCCCAGCTGTCTCATTGTTGAGCCTGCCACCTCTTTCCCTTACTCAACTGACCATATGCCTTTTGGCCAATATAGCTAACCTGGAACAGTATTTCATTTATACCTTGATACCTCAAGAGTTTTTTTTCTGTCTGCTTTTTCATCCCCCACTTTAAATGAAAACTAATGGAAACTTATATATCTAGGTTAACAAGGACCAGAGAAGTGCTACTTACAAGAGTACTTTCCATTCTTATTATCACCAAGAACTCTTATTATATCATACCTAGAATATCAGAAAAGGGATAATATGGGACAGTATCAGCCCTAAAAATATCTTTGTTAACTGAACCCAGTTATTCTACTTTTGTTAGTTTCTCCCAACTAAGTAGCCCAAACCATGAAAATTTATATGTACAAAGATGTTCCAAGTAGTATCAGTAGTAATAGCCAAAAGTAAAAACTACTTGAAAGTTTAGGGCAGTGGTCAGCAAATGTTTTTTGTAAAGGGCCAGATAATAAATATTTTAGATTTTGCAGCCATAGAGTCTCTGTTACAACTATTCAGTCATGCCACTTGTAGCTCAGAAACAGCCATAAGACAATGTGTACACAAATGGGCATGACTGTGTGCCAATAAATTTTATTTACAAATGTGGGGATTATAGTTTGCCACCTCTGATCTGGTGCAAACCTGTTCTTTATAAACAGGTTGTTGGCCAACCTGTTCTTTAAAAACCAGACAGTAAATATTTTAGGCTTTGTGAGCCATATATATATGCTCTCTATCATGTTCTTTTTTTCTTTATGAGGTGCTTTTTTTTTTGTATGGGCAGACACCAGAAACTAACTCTTTATGTATTTTTTAAAAAGGTAAAAACTATTTTTTAGCTTGTGGACTACTAAAATAGACTCTGGAACAATTTCAATCCACGGATTATAGTTTACCAATCCCTGGTATAGGGAAATAGTTAATAAAAAAATATATATATATATTAGAGCTGAACAAACAGGAGCATGCCGCCAGAGACTGTATCATGATGTCTAGAAATTCTGAAGCAAAGGAATTTAAAGGAAACTAAATTTATGTTTCTGATCTCATTTGCTTTGTTTTTCTCCCTAGAATCTATCATCTGACATAGTATCTATTGGCTTTTTTGTCATGATAGGAAGTAATGATAGGAATTTTGTTTTGTTCATTGTTTTATCACTATTAGGACTATGGGTGGTATATAGTATATGCAAATAAATAGTTGTTAATGAATTAATATGTCCCAAATGAGTAATGAATATTATGAAAATTCTGAGAAAATGTTATATTAAGTAGGAAAAAAAAGCAAGATAAGAGAAGTGTATGAATAAGTTTGATTATGGCTGCAAATAACATACCAGCACATAATAAAAAATGACAAAGTAAAATTAACTGATTATAGTGGGATAGCAGGGCAGTTAACGGATGACTGTCTTTTTGCAGTCTAAAACTTAGACTGCTGCATCTCCTTCACCCACAGAGGTTCTGATTCAGTAGATCTGAGGAGGAGCCTAAGAATTTGCATTTCTTATAAGTGTTTAGGTGATGCTGATGCTCCCAGTCTGGGGAGCATACTTAAAGGATCACTGCTCTTAAGGGAACTAAAGTAGCTGTCTAACTAAAAAGCTACCCTACCTCTTCAGAGGAAGCATCCAATGACAGGTGTATAATATTCCTCAAAATAGATTTTTTTAATTGATTAAAAAAATTAATAAACAAAACATTAAGATATCATTCCATTCTACATATACAATCAGTAATTCTTAATATCATCACATAGTTGCATATTCATCATTTCTTAGGACATTTGCATTGATTTAGAAAAAGAAATAAAAAGACAACAGAAAAAGAAATAAAACGATAATAGAGAAAAAAAAGATTATACATACCATACCCTTTACCCCTCGCTTTCATTTACCACTAGCATTTCAAACTAAATTTATTTTAACATTTGTTCCCCCTATTATTTATTTTTATTCCATATGTTCTACTCTTCTGTTGATATAGTAGCTAAAAGGAGCATCAGACACAAGGTTTTCACATTCACAGAGTCTCATTGTGAAAGCTATATCATTGTTCAATCTTCATCAAGAAACATGGCTACTGGAACACAGCTCTACATTTTCAGGCAGTTCCCTCCAGCCTCTCCACTATATCTTGAACAACAAGGTGATATCTACTTAATGCATAAGAATAACCTCCAGGATAACCTCTCAACTCTGTTTGGAATCTCTCAGTCATTGACATTTACTCTCATTTCACTCTTCCCCCTTTGGTCGAGAAGGTTCTCTCAATCCCTTGATGTTAATTCTCAGCTCATTTTAGGGTTTTTCTCAGTCCCTTGATGCTGAGTCTCAGCTCATTCCAGGATCTCTGTCCCACGTTGCCAGGAAGGTACACACCCCTGGGAGTCATGTCCCAACGCAGAGAAGGGGAGGGTGGTGAGACTGCTCGTCATGTTGGCTGGGGAGAGAGGCCACATCTGAGCAACAGAAGAGGCTCTCTTGGGGGTGACTCTTAGGCCTAAATTTTAAGTAGACTTGACCTATCCTTTGTGGGGTTAAGTTTCATATGAACAAACCCCAAGACTGGGGGCTCAGCCTATAGCTTTGGTTGTCCACACTGCTTGTGAGAATATCAAGAATTCAACTTGGGAAAGTTGAATTTCTCCCCACTCTCACCATTCCCTGAAGGGGGCTTGCAAATACTTTTCCAGTCACTGATCAAATCACTCTGGGATTCATCGGGGCATCACTCTGGCCAAACCAACAAAATCTCATGTCCTACCTGAGATTCCAAGTACTTATGATGTTCAATCAAACTATCTACATGAATTATATGAGGACTGCTCTAGTCAAAATATAAATTTTGTAACAAATAAACATTTTTTGCTTTAGTCTCACACATAAGGTGACATTTTAAAGTATTAATTATCATTTATTTTCAGCACCCTGCAATAATGACATTCCTTTGTTCTTCCTCATGCAAAAACATTTTTAAAATTTGTACATTGTTGGGTGGGCCACGGTGGCTCAGCAGGTAAGAATGCTTGCCTGCCATGCCCGAGGACCTGGGTTCGATTCCCGGTGCCTGCCCATGTAAAAAAAAAAAAAATTTGTACATTGTACATTTCACTATTATTATACATTCTAGGCATTTCTAGATTATACCATCTCGATCATTAACCTCTATCTTTCTTTCTGATTTCATTTATGTCCCCAGCCCTCCTCCCTCTATCATTCTCACATGCAGCTTCATTTCGTGTTTTAACATAATTACATTACAGTTAGGTAGTATTGTGCTGTTCATTTCTGAGTTTTTATATCCAGTCCTGTTGCACAGTCTGTATCCCTTCAGCTCCAATTACCCAATATCTCACCCTATTTCTATCTCCTGATGGTCTCTGTTACCAACAACATATTCCAAGTTTATTCACTAATGTCAGTTCATATCAGTGAGACCATACAGTATTTGTCCTTTAGTTTTTGGCTAGTCTCACTCAGCATAATGTTCCCAAGGTCCATCCATGTTGTTACATACTTCAAAAGTTTATTCTGTCTTACAGATACATAATATTCCATCATATGTATATACCACAGTTTGTTTAGCCACTCGTCTGTTGATGGACATTTTGGCTGTTTCCATCTCTTTGCAATTGTAAATAATGCTGCTATAAATATTGGTGTGCAAGTGTCCGTTTGTGTCTTTGCCCTTAAGTCCTCTGAGTAGATACCCAGCAATGATATTGCTGGGTCATATGGCAGTTCTATATTCAGCTTTTTGAGGAACCGCCAAACTGCCTTCCACAGTGGTTGCACCATTTGACATTCCCACCAAGAGTGGATAAGTGTGCCTCTTTCTTCACATCCTCTCCAGCACTTGTCATTTTCTGTTTTGTTGATAATGGCCATTCTGGTGGGTGTGAGATGATATATCATTGTGGTTTTGATTTGCATTTCTCTAATGGCCAGGAACGTTGAGCATCTCTTCATGTGCCTTTTGGCCATTTGTATTTCCTCTTCTGAGAAGTGTCTGTCTGTTCAAGTCTTTTTCCCATTTTGTAATTGGATTGGCTGTATTTTGAGTTGAACAATCTCTTTATAAATTCTGGACACTAGACCTTTATCTGATATTTTGTTTCCAAATATTGTCTCCCATTGTGTAGGCTGTCTTTTTACTATCTTGATGAAGTTCTTTGATGCACAAAAGTGCTTAATTTTGAGGAGATCCCATTTATTTCTTTCTTTCTTCAGTGCTCTTGCTTTAGGTGTAAGATCCATAAAACCACCTCCAATTATAAGATTTATAAGATATCTCCCTACATTTTCCTCTAACTGTTTTATGGTCTTAGACCTAATGTTTAGATCTTTGATCCATTTTGAGTTAACTTTTGTATTGGGTGTGAGATATGGGTCTTCTTTCATTCTTTTGCATATGGATATCCAGTTCTCTAGGCACCATTTATTGAATAGACTGTTCTGTCCCAAATGAGTTGGCTTGACTGCCTTATCAAAGATCAAATGTCCATAGATGAGAGGGTCTATATCTGAGCACTCTATTCAATTCCATTGGTCAATATATCTATCTTTATGCCACTGCCATACTGTTTTGACCACTGTGGCTTCATAATATGCCTTAAAGTCAGGCAACGTGAGACCTCCAGCTTCATTTTTTTTCCTCAAGATACTTTTAGCAATTCGGGGCACCCTGCCCTTCCAGATAAATTTGCTTATTGGTTTTTCTATTTCTGAAAAGTAAGTTGTTGGGATTTTGATTGATATTGCATTGAATCTGTAAATCAATTTAGGTAGAATTGACATCTTACTATATTTAGTCTTCCAATCCATGAACATGGTATGCCCTTCCATCTATTTAGGTCTTCTGTGATTTCTTTTAACAGTTTCTTGTAGTTTTCTTTGTATAGGTCTTTTGTCTCTTCAGTTAAATTTATTCCTAAGTATTTTATTCTTTTAGTTGCAATTGTAAATGGAATTCATTTCTTGATTTCCCCCTCAGATTGTTCATTACTAGTGTATAGAAACACTACAGATTTTTGAATGTTGAACTTGTAACCTGCCACTTTGCTCTACTCGTTTTTAGCTCTAGTAGTTTTGCTGTGGATTTTTCAGGGTTTTCGACATATAGTATCATATCATCTGCAAACAGTGATAGTTTTACTTCTTCCTTTCCAATTTTTTTCAAGTTTCAGGCATTTATTAATCAGTATAAACCCCAACATGATTTCATGTATTTAGAGGGGAAATATTCCCAGGTTAAGTGGAAATTGTGCGGATGGCTTCTGGAAGACCTTCATATTAAGCAGTTTTAAAGGAAATATTTCACTTAGAAGTCTGGGCCTTCTTTCTTCAGTTTGTTGTAATCCACATTCACTGAGTAGAACTTGTTCTGCTCATTAGGAGCCATTTTGTTCCAGGGTTCTGGGTTATTCTTTCTGTCCCAACTGATATCTGGATTGAACATTGCCAGACGTAACACATATAGTGCTGTTCTAGTACCTCCAGCTCCAATAAATACAAAGAGGGGAATCAAGCTCGGGTGCTTCTTGGCCTGACTGAGGATCTGGTGTAACATGTTTGCAGGAGAGGCCTCTAGTACGGAAAGAAAGAAGAAGAAAAGAAACAAAACAAAACAAAACAAAACAAAAAAATTCCTTTCCAATTTTGATGCCTTGTATTTCTTTTTCTTGTCTAATTGCTCTGGCTAGAACCTCCAACACGATGTTGAATAACAGTGGTGATAGTGGACATCCTTGTCTTGTTCCTGATCTTAGGGGGAAAGTTTTCAGTTTTTCCCCATTGAGGATGATATTAGCTGTGGGTTTTTCATATATTCCCTCTATCATTTTAAGGAAGTTCCCTTGTATTCCTATCCTTTGAAGTGTTTTCAATAGGAAAGGATGTTGAATCTTGTCAAATACCTTCTCTGCATCAATTGAGATGATCATGTGATTTTTCTGCTTTGATTTGTTGATATGGTGCATTACATTAATTGATTTT
The DNA here is from genome assembly GCF_023851605.1 of Tamandua tetradactyla. NCBI lineage: Eukaryota > Metazoa > Chordata > Mammalia > Pilosa > Myrmecophagidae > Tamandua > Tamandua tetradactyla. The sequence goes on along the minus strand of NC_135343.1, from coordinate 15,702,699 downwards.
CTTATGTTGAACCATCCTTGCATACCTGGTGTTCTAGTTTGCTAGCTGCCAGAATGCAATATACCAGAAACTGAATGGCTTTTAAAAGGGGTGATTTAATGAGTTGCTAGTTTACAGTTCTAAGGCCGAGAAAATGTCCCCATTACAACAAGTCCAATCAAAGGCATCCAGGGAAAGATACCTTGGTTCAAGAAGGCCGATGAAGTTCAGGGTTTCTCTTTCAAGTGAGAAGGCACATGGCGAACACAGTCAGGGCTTCTCTCTCAGCTGGAAGGGCACATGGCGAACACGGCGTCATCTGCTAGCTTTCTCTCCTGGCTTCCTATTTCATGAAGCTCCCCAGGAGGCATCTTCCTTCTTCATCTCCAAAGGTCACTGGCTGGTGGACTCTCTGCTTTGTAGTGTTGCTCTCTCTGAATCTCTCTGAGTCTCTCATTCTCCAAAATGTTTCCTCTTTTATAGGACTTCAGAAACTAATCAAGACCCACTCAAATGAGTGGAGACATGTCATCCCCTAATCCAGTTTAACAACCATTCTTAACTAAATCTCATCAACCAGGGAGATGATCTCATTACAGTTTCAAATATACAGTATTGAATAAGGATTATTCTACCTTTTAGAAATGGGATTTATATCAAAACATGGCTTTTCTTAGGGGGCATACTTCCTTTCAAACCAGCACACCTGGGATGAATCCTACTTGGTCATGATGTCTAATTCTTTTAATGTGTTGCTGGATTCGATTTGCTAGAATTTTGTTGAGGATTTTTGCATCTATATTCATTAGAGACATTGGTTTGTAGTTTTCTTTTTTTGTAATATCTTTGCCTGGTTTGGGTATGAGGGTGATGTTGGCTTCATAGAATGAATTAGGTAGCTTTCCCTCCACTTCAATTTTTTTTGAAGAGTTTGAGCAGGGTTGGTACTAATTCTTTCTGGAATGTTCGGTAGAATTCACATGTGAAGCAGTCTGGTCCTGGACTTTTCTTTTTGGGAAGCTTTTCAATGACTGATTCAATTTCTTTACTTGTGATTGGTTTGTTGAGGTCATCTATTTCTTCTTGAGTCAAAGTTGGTTGTTCGTGCCTTTCTAGGAAGTTGTCCATTTCATCTACATTGTTGTATTTATTAGCATAAAGTTGTTCATAGTATCCTGTTATTACCTCCTTTATTTCTGTGAGGTCAGTGGTTATGTCTCCTCTTCCATTTCTGATCTTATTTATTTGCATCCTCTCTCTTCTTCTTTTTGTCAATCTTGCTAAGGGCCCATCAATCTTGTTGATTTTCTCATAGAACCAACTTCTGGTCTTATTGATTTTCTCTATTGTTTTCATGTTCTCAATTTCATTTATTTCTGCTCTAATCTTTGTTATTTCTTTCCTTTTGCTTGCTTTGGGGTTAGTTTGCTGTTCTTTCTCCAGTTCTTCCAAGTGGACAGTTAATTCCCGAATTTTCGCCCTTTCTTCTTTTTTGATATAGGCATTTAGGGCAATAAATTTCCCTCTTAGCACTGCCTTTGCTGCATCCCATAAGTTTTGATATGTTGTGTTTTCATTTTCATTCGCCTCGAGATATTTACTGATTTCTCTTGTAATTTCTTCCTTGACCGACTGGTTGTTTAAGAGTGTGTTGTTGAGCCTCCACATATTTGTGAATTTTCTGGTGCTCTGCCTATTATTGATTTCCAACTTCATTCCTTTATGATTTGAGAAAGTGTTGGGTATGATTTCAATCTTTTTAAATTTGTTGAGACTTGCTTTGTGACCCAGAATATGGTCTATTTTTGAGAATGATCCATGAGCACTTGAGAAAAAGGTGTATCCTGCTGTTGTGGGGTGTAATGTCCTATAAATGTCTGTTCAGTCTAGCTCATTTATTGTAATATTCAAATTCTCTGTTTCTTTATTGATCCTCTGTCTAGATGTTCTGTCCATTGATGAGAGTGGGGAATTGAAGTCTCCAGCTATTATGGTAGATGTGTCTATTTCCCTTTTCAGTGTTTGCAGTGTTTGCCTCACGTATTTTGGGGCATTCTGATTCGGTGCATAAATATTTATGATTGTTATGTCTTCTTGTTGAATTGTTCCTTTTATTAGTACGTAGTATCCTTCTTTGTCTCTTTTAACTGTTTTACATTTGAAGTCTAACTTGTTGGATATTAGTATAGCTACTCCTGCTCTTTTCTGGTTGTTATTTGCATGAAATATCTTTTCACAACCTTTCACTTTCAACCTAAATTTATCTTTGGGTCTAAGATGTGTTTCCTGTAGACAGCATATAGAAGGATCCTGTTTTTTAATCCATTCTGCCAGTCTATGTCTTTTGATTGGGGTATTCAGTCCATTAACATTTAGTGTTATTACTGTTTGGGTAGTACTTTCTTCTACCATTTTGCCTTTTGCATTTTATATGTCATATCTAATTTTCCTTCTTTCTACACTCTTCTCCATACCTCTCTCTTCTGTCTTTTCATATCTGTCTCTAGTGCTCCCTTTAGTATTTCTTGCAGAGCTGGTCTCTTGGTCACAAATTCTCTCAGTGACTTTTTGTCTGAAAATGTTTTAATTTCTCCCTCATTTTTGAAGGACAATTTTGCTGGGTATAGAATTCTTGGTTGGCAGTTTTTCTCTTTTAGTAATTTAAATATATCATCCCACTGTCTTCTCGCCTCCATGGTTTCTGCTGAGAAATCTACACACAGTCTTATTGGGTTTCCCTTGTATGTGATGGATTGCTTTTCTCTTGCTGCTTTCAAGATCCTCTCTTTCTCTTTGATCTCTGAGATTCTGACTAGTAAGTGTCTTGGAGAACGTCTATTTGGATCTATTCTCTTTGGGGTACACTGCACTTCTTGGATCTGTAATTTTAGGTCTTTCATAAGAGTTGGGAAATTTTCAGTGATAATTTCTTCCATTAGTTTTTCTCCTCCTTTTCCCTTCTCTTCTCCTTCCAGGACACCCACAACATGTATATTTGTGCGCTTCATATTATCATTCAATTTCCTGAGTTCCTGCTCATATTTTTCCTTCTTTTCCCTATAGTGTCTGTTTCTTTTTGGATTTCAAATGTTCCATCCTCCAGTTCATTAATCCTAACCTCTGTCTCTTGAAATGTACCTGTCATGGTTAGGGACAGGTGTCAACTTGGCCAAGTTGTGGTACCTGTTCATCTGATTGGGCAAGCGCTGGCCTATCTGTTGCAATGAGGACATTTCATAGGATTAGGTCATGATCACGTCAGCTACATCCACAGCTGATTCCATTTGTAATCAGCCAAAGGGGAGTGTCTTCTGCAATTAGTGATGCTAAATCCAATCATGGGAAGCCTTTTAAGGAGGACTCAGAGGAGACAGGTGGCATTCCTGCTTTGGCTGGTGAGCCTCTCCTGTGGAGTTCGTCCAGGCCATCCATTGGAGTCATCGGCTTCGCAGCCTGCCCTGTGGATTTTGGACTCTGCGTTCCTACGGTCACGTGAGACACTTTCATAAATTTTATATTTGCAAGTGTTCCCTGTTGGTTCTGTTTCTCTAGAGAACCCTAACTAATACACTACCATTGTAGGTTTCCATTGTTTTTTTCATCTCTTCTACTGTATCTTTCATTCCCATAAGTTCTGTGATTTGTTTTTTCAGACTTTCCATTTCTTCTTTTTGTTCATTCCTTGCCTTCTTCATGTCCTCCCTCAATTCATTGATTTGATCCATTTCTGTTCATATATTCTGAATTAATTGTTTCAGCTCCTGTATCTCATTTGAACTATTGGTTTGTTCCTTTGACTGGGCCATATCTTCAATTTTCCTGCTGTGATTTTTTTTTTTTTGCTGGCATCTAGACATTCAATTATCTTAATTAGTTTATTCTGGAGATTGCTTTCATTTATCTTACCTAGGGTTTTCTTGTTAGATGAGTTTGTTGTCTATCTGTTCTTTGACCTTCAGTTCAGCTTTTTCTGGGCCTCTAGCTTAAGTTTTGTTTAACAGAGGGTAATTTTTCAGTTCTTGTTTTCTTGTTTCTTGTCCTGCTTGTAAGGTGCCTTTTCCCTCCCCACCCTTAGGAGGGTCTACATAGGTATTACAGACTCCAGCCGGGTTTTTCCAGACTAAACTGGCCTCCTATCAGGGGGAAGGAGTCACCTGTGTCAGTTTTCCATGAGGGTGAGACTCAGCAGGTTGAAAGACTTTCCTGTGAACTCTCTGGGCTCTGTTTTTCTTATCCTACCCAGTATGTGGTGCTTGTCTGCCTGCAGGTCCCACCAGCAAAAAATTTTGTGGCTCCTTTAACTTTGGAAGGCTCTCCTTGCTGGGGGCATGGTGGAGACAGAGGAGAGGTTGTAGGCTGGTTTTAATGGCTTCAAATTGCCAAGCCCTGAGTTCTGAATTCCTTGAGAGAGTGATTCCACCTGAGTTGCGTTTCACCCCTCCCCTGGGGAAGACTCAGGCGGGAGACAGCCCTGAAAGCAGTCCGTTTCTGCCTATGCCTGGGGTAGTTGCAGCCCAAGTAGTCCTGCCGCTGAATCCAGAGGCAGCCAAGCCTCCATAGAAACAGCCACAAAAACCTCCATTTTGTCCCCTTTCCTATTTTTTGGTTAGCCCAATAAGCGACCTCCGCCTTGACCAGTTTTGCCTGAGCTGGGGGCCTATTTTTAGTAGTCAGAATTTGTTTATTAATGCCACAATTGGTGTTTGGTTGGACTCAGTCCCTGCTACTGTTAGAGTGTCTTTCCTTCCCCTCCGGAAAGCCGCCTGTGGGGGAGGGGCACTGGGCACCAGCCACCGCAGCTTGGGGAACTCATGGTCCCGGAGAGTTGCAGCCGGTCCAGCTGGTCCAGACTGGGGTACGCTGTGTGTCTGGTCACTATCGTGGCTCTGGGAGCTGCTCTTTACTGTTTATGGTTATTTAGTAGTTGTTCTGGAGGACGAACTAAAACACGCACATTGCTAAGCTGCCATCTTGGCCCCTTCTGTAAAATGGAATTTTGAATACAGTCTAACTAAGGGGTATAAAGCAATCATGGCATTACAGCTACAATAAAAAATGCAGCAAAAATGCAGCAATAAATGTTAAAGTAAGCAAAATCTTACATACTATTATCAAACATCCACATCTAGCTTGGTTTTTAAAAAATATCACTAAAGAATCCTAAATGTATCAGTAAAACATCTTTCTGATAGAAAAAAACAAAGCAAAACAAAACCCAAACCCTAAGATTTCATTGCTATAATTTACTTTTTGAAAAAAGTCAGAATTTTCATATCTGTTTTGCTTTTTTTATGAACTATCTTTTCATGCATATCCTTCTTCCATTTTAATGTCTGCCATGTGTGCTGCAAATATTTCCAAATATTTTCCAAAATTCCATGTTTTCATATTTACATATTTTGAAATTTGGTACATCCAAGCATACATATTAATGTTTTCATTAATACCTTTTCGTTTTATGTTTGGAAACTTAGAATAGGCTTCCCTACTTCAAGATTATATTTTAAAAATTCACTTAAGTTTTCCTCTATCACTTTCTATGCATTCATGTTTTTTTTTTTTCTTTTCATGGGCAGGCACTGGGAAATGAACCCAGGTCTCTGGTATGGCAGGTGCGAATTCTGCCACTGAGCCACCATTGCACTGCCCTGGATTCAGGTTTTTGTATGTAAATCTTTGACTCATTCATCATTATTGTTTATATGAGGAGTGATCCAGTTAACCAGGTATCCTCAGACCATTTATTAAATTATCCATCTAATACAAAACTACTCTTTTAAAGAAAAGGAAGAGAATGCTGTTCTCCAGACTTCGTTGGGACTTATTAAAATACGGTTTTCTTACAAGAAATTGTTAAAAGAAATCACAGAAGACCTACATAGATGGAAGGGCATACCATGTTCATGGACTGGAGACTAAATATAGTTAAGATGTCAATTCTACCTAAAATGATTTACAGATTCAATGCAATACCAATTAAAATCCCCAAAACTTAAGTTTCAGAAATAGAAAAACCAATAACCAAATTTATATGGAAGGGCAGGGTGCCCCAAATAGCTAAAAGTATCCTGAGAAAAATGAATGAAGTCAGAGGTCTCACGCTACCTGACTTTAAGGTGTATGATGAAGATACAGTGGTCAAAACAGCATGGTACTGGCACAAAGACAGATATACTGACCAATGGAATAGAATAGAATGTTCAGATATAGAACCTCTCATGTTTGGACAACTGATCTTTGATAAGGCAGTCAAGCCAACTCACCTGGGACAGAACAGTCTCTTCAATAAATGGTGCCTAGAGAACTGGATATCCATATGCAAAAGATTGAAAAAGGACCCATATCTCACACCTTATACAAAAATTAACTCAAAATGGATCAAATACCTTTACATTAGATCTAAGACCATAAAACTGTCTTACTATCCAGAATTTATAAAGAGATTGTTCAACTCAACAACAAAAAGACAGCTTAACCCAATTACAAAATGGGCAAAAGACTTGAACAGACACTTCTCAGAAGAGGAAATACAAAGGGCCAAAAGGCACATGAAGAGATGCTCAACTTCCTTGGCTATTAGAGAAATGCAAATTCAGATCACAATGAGATATCATCTCACACCCACCAGAATGGCCATTATCAATAAAACAGAAAATGACAAGTGCTGGAGAGGATGTGGAGAAAGAGGCACACTTATTCACTGTTGGTGGGAATGTCAATGGTACAACTGCTGTGGAAGGCAGTTTGGCGGTTCCTCAAAAAGCTAAATATAGAATTGCCATATGACCCAGTAATACCATTGCTAGGTATCTACTCAGAGGACATGAGGGCAAGGACACAAACGGACATTAGCATACCAATGTTTATAGCAGCATTATTTACAATTGCCAAGTGATGGAAACAGCCAAAATGTTCATCAATAGATGAGTGGCTAAACAAACGGTGGTATATACATATGATGGAATATTAAGCAGTTGTAAGACAGAATAAAGTTATGAAGTAGGTAACAACATGGATGAATCTTAAGGACATTATGCTGAGTGAGATTAGCCAGAAACAAAAGGACAAATACTGTATGTTCTCACTGATATGAACTGACATTAGTGAATAAACTTGGAGAATTTCGTTGGTAACAGAGACCATCAGACGATAGAAATAGGGTAAGATATTGGGTAATTGAAACTGAAGGGATACAGATTGTACAACAGGACTGATTGTAAAAATTCAAAAATGGACAGCACAATACTACCTAACTAATACAATAATGTTAGTATACTGAATGAAGCTGAATGTGAGAATGATAGAGGGAGGAGGGCTGGGAGCACAAATGAAATCAGAAAGAACGATAAACGATAAAGACTGAGATGATATAATCTAGGAATGCCTAGAGTGTATAATGATAGAGACTAAATGTACAAATTTAAAAAATGTTTTTGCATGAGGAAGAACAAAGGAATGTCATTACTGCAGGGTGCTGAACATAGATGGTAACTAATATTTTAAAATTTCAACTTAAGTGTGAGGCTAAAGCAAAAAATGTTTATTTGGTACAAAATTTATATTTTGACTAGTGCATTTCCTAATATAACTTATGTAGACAGCTTAATTGAACACCTTAAGTACATGGAACCTTGAGTAGGGCATGAGATTTGTTGGTTTGTCCAGAGTGATGCCCCAATAAATCCCAGAATGATTTGAACAGTGAATAAAAAAGTATTTGCAAAGTCCCCTTCAGGGAATAGTGAGAAAGGGGGAAAATTAAACTTCCACAAGGTGAATTCTTGATATTCTCATAAGCAGTGTGGACAATCAAAGCTATAGGCTGAGCCCCCAATCTTGGGGGCAGTTCATATGAAACTTAACCCCACAAAGGATAGGTCAAGCCTACTTAAAATTAGGCCTAAGAGTCGCCCCCAAGAGAACCTCTTTTATTGCTCAGATGTGGTCTCTCTCTCCAGCCAACACAGCAAGCAAAGTCACTGCCCTCCCCATCTGTGTGGGACATGACTCCCAGGGGGCCATCCTGGCAACGTGGGGGACAGAAATCCTAGAATGAGCTGAGACTCAGCATCAAGGGATTGAGAAAACCTTCTCAACCAAAAGGGGGAAGAATGAAATGAGACAAAATAAAGTGTCAATGGCTGAGAGATTCCAAACAGAGTTGAGAGGTTATCCTGACGTTATTCTTACATATTAAATAGATATCACCTTATTAGTCAAGATGTAATGGAGAGGCTGGAGGGAACAACCTGAAAATGTAGAGCTGTGTTCCAGTAGCTGTGTTTCTTGAAGATGAATGTATAATGGTATAGCTTTCACAATGTGACTATGTGATTGTGAAAACCTTGTGTCTGATGTTCCTTTTATCTACCTTATCAACAGATGAGTAAAACATATGGAATACAAATAAATAATAGGGGGAACAAATGTTACAATAAATTTAGATTGAAATGCTTGTGATCAATGAAAGGGAGGAGTAAAGGGTATGGTATTAGAAATTGTTTTCTGTTTTCTTTTTATTTCTTTTTCTGAATAGGTGCAAATGTTCCAAGAAATGATCATGATGATGAATATGCAACTATGTGATGATATTGTGAATTACTGATTATATATGTAGAGTGGAATGATCAAAAGTTAAGAATGTTTGCGTTTGTTTGGTGTTTTTTGGTATTTAAAAAATTTTTTTAATTAAATAAAATAATAAAAACAAAAAATACAGCTTTCTAAGCCTCTCCCCAGAAGACTCTGATTAAGTGTGTCCATGGTAGGACTCAGGAATATATTTTTTTAAACAAGTGTCCCCAGGTGATTTTCATGATCGGGGAAGTTTAACAAAACTGAACTACACTCTGTTCTGGAGCTAAACAAACAGGAGCATGCCACCTGAGACTGTATCCTGATATTTAGAAATTCTTAAGGAAAGGAATAAAACTAAATTTATGTTTCTGACTTTATCTGCTTTGTTTTTCTCCCTAAAATCTATCATCTGACATAGTATCTATTTGCTTACTTGCCAATAAAGAAAGGAATGATAGGAATTTTGTTTTGTTCACTGTTGTATCACTGTTAGGACTATAGGTGGTATATAGTATATGCAAATAAATAGTTGTTAATGAAATAGTATTTCTCCAGTTTAGAGATCTCTCTCAAGAATGTACATAGTAGATACTTTCACTTGAATTTCTCATTGGGAATTTTAAATTTAAGATATCCAAGATTGAGCTCATCATTTCTCCCATCTGCAGCCCAGATCCCTTTTTTTCTTCCAGTATTCCCTAGCTCGGGAACACCAACCACCTGCTGCTCGGGTAGAAGTCATTCTTGAGTCCTCTCATCCATGTGTCCTATCAACAGCTAAGACTTGTCCACTCCACCTCTCATGCATCTCAGATCTGTACTCATCCCTCCATAGCCTTAGTGCAATTCATCATTATCTCTTGCCAGGACTATTGTGAAAGGTTCTTCCAGTCTTAACTTCCTCTTCGATCCATTTTCCTTACAAAGTGATCTTTTTAAACTATAAATCTGATAATCCTCACTTAAAAATTTTCCAAGGTTCCACATTGGTTTTAGAAGAAAGTTTTAATGTCTTAATTTGACTTGGCCCTTGATAACCAAGCTTTATAATCAACTTTTCCATCCCATTCATTCCTCCACCAACAGACTAGTGGTGGTAAACCAAGAGTGGAATGGTGACATCAGACTACTCTGAGTGCAGACAACATGAGGGAGCATTGCCTGTTGAAAATCTTTTTTTGAAGTTGGTGTGCCAGCAATTCTAAATGATGTAAGAAAGAAAAGAAAGAAAAAAGCAGTTCCTGACAATCAGGAACTTCACAAGTAGGCCTCACGGTTATTGCAAATAGATATGAAGCACACAGCTAAACCATGTTGTTCTCCTATTGAATATAAACATTTCATAGAACATTCACTTTAGAAAAGGTCACTGCGTAACACAAAATACCAACCAGCCTACTCTTCTAGCTAATACAAGTGATTGCTGTTTCTTTACCAATTATAACTTTATCTTTCCTCTAGTGAGCCCTTCTTATAGATAAGTTTTTTTAACCCGTGAAAAGATGTTTACATCCACTTATTATCATTATTTTAAAACATGGAACATTTCACGAATTTGCATGTCATCCTTGTGCAGGGGCCATATTAAATAGATAAGTTTTTAGATGCCCAATCATAGGATTGTCCCCACTTTCTAACAGCACCCAATCCAGAGCAAGACCCTGCTTCCTTAGATCCTCCCCAAAATGCCTCAACCAAAGCTCAAAACCTGTAACAGTTTCTTTCTAATAGCTTTTACTGAAATATCCCAAAGTTCCCTATGGTTTGTGCTTTCTCTTGGTGCAACAAGTAACAAACTGAATTTGTGCAACTACAGATGTGCTTTGGTGGTCTTTGGCTGAACAACATTGATAAAATATGAAACAATTTTTCACAGCTCTAAGTTCCAAACAATTGCTGTGGTTTCTCTTCAGCTTTAATTGTATATATATATTATATAAATATATATATTTTTTGGGGGGGTGCATGTTCCTGGAATCGTACTCGGGTCTTTTGCACGGAAGGCGAGCATTAATAATATATATTTTAGGCTTCAAATTAGCACAATTTTTATTACTTATCCTTTAATAAATGTTAAGTTCTTCATGAAAGTTAATTTGGAACACTCATTAAACAGTCATGCCCCATGCACATGAACTAAACTTTATCTCTATGCTTCAAGAGAAAGTCTGTAATAGTTCAGTATCATCCTTACTCTTAATAGTCCAGCCCTTATGATACTACATAATCCTGTATTTAAATAGTAGATTCAGAATAACAATAACAGTACACTGATAGTAAAGTTGAGGAAACACAATCTGAAGCACACATAAAAGCTCCAAGTAGAGATATTTTGTCTCTGGAGTCAGTTCTGGGGAAACAAAACAGCAGGTTTTCGGATTTATTGTGAAATGGAATTTTTACAAATCTCTATAAAACTTATCTTTGTTTTCTTAATGCTTTTCCTAACTATTTGCATAATTGTTCCTCTGTGTGAAAGAAGCTTTTCAAAGTTAAAATTAATGAACATGTTCTTTGATTACCTATGAGCAAAGACAAATTGATAAAGCTGGACTTTTGGGTAAAAGAAAATAAAAGACTGACTCCTGAGGAGGGGACTATGGAGCCTCCAGTTTTCCTGTGAATCCATGCTAACCCCAGTCAGCAGGTAACACAAGAGAAGAGGCCAGGCATCCCATCCAGGACTTACCTGGAGATTCCCTTGCTTTAAGCACTTTAATATGAAGACAGGGTGGGAAACTCTCATGTTTGTCTTTATAGTCGCCTCTGCCCTGCATGCCTTAAACATACCATACCTTTATCTCTTCTTGAAGATTTTACCCACATTTTAAGCCTTTTGTTTTCACAGGTTTTTCTTTATCCTCCAAAATAAATAATAGGCTTTAAGACCCAATGGCACCTATAATGCATAGCTGTCCATACTGATACTTTGTGCCTTTGGATTATATCTCTTCCACTAGATTGTGAGCTTCTTGAGTTCAGTAATTGTGAGTTTAATTACTTGGGAAACTTCTGTATATCAGGCTACATCTGTAAATCATTCCTTTGATTAGACTTTCAGCATGAACCATGAAGGCTGAGAAAATATTAGAACGAGAGGAAGAACAGACAGGACTTGAGTGGATTGCCATCAGTCCTTTCTCTCCAGGCTTCCTTGAATTTTGAATTCCTTTGTAGCAAAGAGGCCCATAATGTCTGATAGGGGAAAGACACTAGGAGACAGAAGTTGAGCCTTCTGATGAGTGGCAGTCATTAATGTGAGGTCATCCTGGAGAGAGAGGCTGAAAAAAAGATCCCACAACTGCTATGCTAAAGAGTTAAAACAATAAGACTGTGTTACCCATTGAAGATTTATTGATCAGAAAGTAGCCTATTAGTGTTAATATCTTCAACAACAGTAAAATAAATAATATCCCTGTGTCAGAATTGTTTTTTTTTTAATTTAGGGATGAGATTTTCTGCAGACAATTTTAAGAGATTCTAGATCTCTTTGTATTCCTTTTTCAATTATTTTACTCCCTTGAGCAAAAATACTATTTATAGCTGCAGCCCTGAGATGCCATTTAGACCCAACCTCAAGCTAAGTTTGGTTAGGATGTTTGCAAATGAGAATCAAGAAACCAAATGAAGCTCAAAACACCCTCTTAGATTTAGGCTATCCATAATAATAGGGTGATATATGGTAATCCTGTATTTTATGCATAATTGTTCTGTAACCCCACAACTTCTCTAATAAAAAAACCCAGCCTCAGCAGGAGACAAGCTGGGGGACCTTAGCCTAAGGAGTCAATTAATTTTGCTAATCATGTGCTCAACATCAGAACCAACTTGGTTCCATGCCTTGGCTCTCAGGGAGTTCTGAGTTAAGAAGGGGAAAAGTTCCACTTTAAAATCTATTTCTTTTTCCCAGGGTTCCCAATATATTTTAAGAAAAATTAGTTTTAATTTTCTGAAAAGTTTGAGTTCTGTGTGTGTAAATGTGTCTGAATGTGTGCATGTGCGTGCATATGTACACTGAGTCCCCAGAGGGAACACATGTGAAGCTCTCCTCTACCTGGTAGGAATTCAAAAAAGGAAAGTTGGTAGAAAGATTAGTCTTTGAAATTCTCTGAACTCATGCCACTGGTTGGGTATGCCAGACCCAGTACATCAAATCTAAACTCCTCTGCCAGGAGATATGGTCTGATGTGGCCCTATCGCTGTCCATGGTTCTGACAACATTGCTGTAGGCTGTTGAGGGTTTTTTCTCTTGATTTTGAGACTCTCATGATGGTGAACTGACGGTCCTTGCGAGCACTTGCATCAAACATTTATAATTTTATGAATTTTACTGTCTGAAAAATAGCTTGCAACTTTTACCATATTGCAGAACAAAGCAAAAGTATATTTACATATCCTAATGTATGTAGACAATATACATTCACTGAGAGTCCTATGCTTTTTCAGGTATTTATAAAATTTCTATGGCAGACACACATTCTATCCACCATTCACTCATATCTTTCCTGGCCTTCAAAGTGTTTTACAGTCTAATCCTAGTACCTGTGCAGCTTTATCTGTTACTGATTTAGGCACACACCCGTGGCAGCAGTCGGAGCAATCGCTTTTTTATCCCTCATATGCCACAATCTTCCCTATGTTTCTTAGCTCATTTTGGTTCCCAGCCTATAATTCCCCTCATCTGCTATGGCCTTTCTCCCTGCTCCAACAATATTCCAGTCAGACTTTAAGTCCCAGCTCCTGCTCTGCCTCATCCATGAAAACATCTTTGGTAATTCAAATGTTTTTTGTTTTTTCTCTTCTCCAAATTCCCTCAGCATTTATTATTGGCATTAGACAAATTTGGCACTTCATTTGGACCACAGCACATTTGGAAGGGAATCTAAACTTTAATTTTGTGACAAGGTAGTACAATAAAAAGGACATGTGTTTTAATATCAGACAGTTCTAGATTTTAATTCAAGCTTCTCCATTTCCTAGCTTGCTTAGGGGTGAGTTAAGTAAACTTTTGGTCCTCATTTCTTCATTTTGAAATTTATATATATATATATATATATATATATATATTCTAGTATAAATGATTTTAATAAATTCTCGGTGGTTTTGCTCCCTCCCTCTTCCCCACTGTAGCTTCCACGCCACCCGGCACAATGTTGGCCAAAAGCTTTACTGAAATGCAAATAAAATTCCCACTCAACCCTGCTGTGCGATCCACCTGCTAGAAATTAGCTATCTCTGATCAAATGCATTGGTCAGAGGTGTCTCCAAAGCCTGAGAAGGCAAACATATAAAAGACTATTTGGAGAAGAAGCTGAAAATACTTGTAATGGCTGTACTCTCAATCAAGGACTAATGGCACAATGGAAAACACTGTGAAGCCATTCATGGGTATGGGCACAGGAAAAGAAAGGATGCACGTGGACGTGGAACCCTAACTCCTACACAACTCGTGCCCAAAGCCCTCTGAAATTCAAAGTGCAATGTTGGAGAAAATTTCCACCCCTTACAGTATGCTAAATTTTGACATTTCCCCCCTGACGTTTGTATTTCCTATTATCAGAAAGGGCAGAATTTCTTCTGAAAAAGAGAAGAGAAAGAAGATACACAGAATATAGATTTTAAGTATTATTTTTGTTCTTGAAAAGGCTTCTCATAGACTTTAAAAGAAGGCTTTATTCCTTCAGAGATTTATTTTGATAGAATTATCTGAGCCTTGTCAGGAAGAACAAAATTTTTGTGAGCGTACCACACCAGTAAAATGCCAAATTATATGCTGTGGGTTTTTTTTTTTTTTATTATTATACCTGGGTCCAGTCAAAGACAGAAAAGATTTTGAATCCAGAACTATTAGCATTTGGAGACAAAAGAGAGGCTTGACTGTAGCTGTTCCTCAGGAGAATGTTTTCCCCACCCCTGCAGTCTCCATCACTCAGGTGGGGAAGTGCTGTACTCCCTTCACACTTCTTTTATGGAGAGCCAAGGAGTTTACAAAGAGGATAAATTAACTCAGCAACTTCTTTCAAAAGCCTTTAGGTCAGCTTTATAATGAGCAGAGATCCCAGGACATGAGTTCACCCCCACCCCCTGCCCAAGTAGAGTAAAATTTTGCTGAGGATATCTAGTTAGCACTGGGATATCCTGAACTACAGTAAGGTCACAAGGAGGTATCATGATGCAGTGCAAAGAGTGGATTTTATAAATCAGGCCGACATGGATGTGAATCCCAGGTCTGCCACCACCTGCCTATGCTACTTTATGCAAATCACCTAACCTTACTGAGCCTCAGTTTCCTTATTTGTAAAGAGGGGGTAATGATATCTATGTTGAGGAGTCTTGGTTAGGATTACAAATTAGTAAATGTAAAGTGCCTAGTCTACTGGTTTGCACATAGGAGGAGCTAAAAAAATGGTATGTTTTTATTATAAATGAAACCTGAGACTATGACATCTTAAGAGACAAGAGTTAGGTGTTGGAGACATTACAGGAAGGCTGTGTGCATGAAAAGAGGCATCAGGGTTGTGCTGGTGAGGCTGGAGGAGTGAGCAGGGACCATATCATATAGGACTGTATGCTACCATGTTAAAGACTTTGGATTTTTGTTCTAAGTGTGATGAAAAGCCATAAAGAGTTTTGACCAGGGAAATGAAATAATCAGGTTTATCTTTTTAAAATACAATTTTGGTTGTCTGATAGTAAATAGACTGTAATTGAACAGTTAAGAGGCTATTCCAATAGTCCAGGTAAGGGCTGACAGTGGTGGGGACCAGGTGGTGATGATGCAGGTAGTAAGAAATCTTTTGTATTTGGGTATGATTTGACGATGGATTTGACAGGAATTCTTTTTTTTTTTTTTAATATTTTTATTGAGAAATCTTCACACACATATATTCCGGTACATGGTATACAATCAATGGCTCACAATATCATCACCTAGTTGACTGCAGCCATTCCTCAGGGGAATGTTTTCCCCACCCCATGGTAGTCATCATCATAATCATTTTTTTAGAACATTTGCATCACTCTAGAAAAAAAAAAACAAAAACCTCATACATACCATACACCTTACCCTTCCCTCTCACTGACCACTAGTATATTTGGCAGGACTTCTTGATGGAATGAATGTGTCATGTGGGAGAACAGGAAAAGGATTATTTAAAGGTTTTGGTCTGAACAACTGGGAAGATGAAAGAGCTATGAACAAGACAGACAGGGGAGACTGAGGAAGAAGGAGTTTTGGTCAGAAAGAGTAGGGAATGAAGAGTTCTGCTTTGGACAGGTGAGATCTGTTAAAGATACCTGTTAAATGTCCAAGTGGGGATTGGAGACTGGGGCTCACAGGAGAAGTGGGATAAGAATTTGGCTGCTATCATCATAACGATAGTATATAAAGCCACCAGACTAGATGAGAGAAGAAACCCAAGGACTGAGCCCTAGTGTAAGGCAATGTTTAGGTTTGGTAAAAAGGAGGAAATCCGGTAAAACTGAGGAAATTCAATAAAAAGAGACTTTGAAGGAGTGGCAGGTAGGCTGAAGAAATTAGGAGAAAGTCGCAACCCAGAAACTGAGCAAAGAAAGTATTTCAAGAAGGAAAGACTGACCAATATGTTAAATGCTGCAGATAGGTCAGATAAAATGAGGACTGAAATTCACCCCTGGACTTGGCTGCATGAACGTAATTGGTAAGTGGATGGTGGGGACAAAAGTCTGATTGGAATGATTTCAATAGAGTATGGAAATGAGGAAATGAAGGAGAAAGTGATGTAGACAACTGTTTTCAGGAATTTCATATAAAGGAAAACAAAAACAAAAAGTAAAAGGGAGCTGCTGAGGGATAAGTAGCATCTAGAGAGTTTTCTTTTTTTTAGGTAGAAAATATATTAGAACGCATGCTGATGGGAATCATTAGTAGAGAGGGCAATCTTGATATAGAGAAAGAAGAGTATTTCATGAACAAAGTCCTTGAGTATGAAAGAGGAGGTGAGATTGAACATGAGTGGGAAAGTTGTTCTTAGACACAAAGGATGGTAAGAGGAAAGAAAGCCCAGTTTATGGGCACGGATGCAGGAGGCTGGCAGAATAATTGTTTCGCATATTTCAAAACAGGGCCCATGCCAGAGCACATTTCTGGCCAGTACCCCATATTGGGGAGATTTTGCAGCTCAATATAGGGAAAGTTAGTTTTGTCTTTCTCCTGGTTCCCTCTCCTTCAACCCCTCCTCTGGTTTCTGCAGCTTTTCTAACCAGACTCCAGCATGGACACCACATGCTAATGAAACAACACTTGCTCCAATCCCAGGAACTTGTTTCTGAATAATTAATCTGGCACTTTACCAGCACCTACGAGCCTTGGTTTTTCTGATGATTAAATAAAAGGCCAAGGCTCTTAACAGCTGCCAACTAGCTCCTCAGTTTGGTCTGGCTTTGTGTCATATTAGCACACTGGGGAGTCTGGGAAGATCTGAAGAATGGATAGCACTCTCTTCCTTTTCTGATTCCCCACCAACCCACAGCTCAGACAGCAGGAAGTTCAGGTTCAGTCTTTCCAGAAGGATGGAAGAGGGTAGGGTGTTGTGACAACTCCTACCCCTCACACTCATTTCAAGGGTCATCTGGACCCTCTGGTTTTCCTGAGTTCCTTCTGACCATTCAAGTGCCTTGCTTTTGTTAGCTTTCTGGCAATCCTCATGTCTCCCTCCTCTCTGTCCTCTGGGATTATATTCCTCCTGAATCTGATCGACATCAGCTTATGTTCTTTCAGACAGCATGACTCAAATCTTAAATTCAAAATAAAAGCCCGTTTCTTCTGACAATTAAAAAAAATTCAGGTTTCTCTGAGCTCAAATTTGAAAATGCCAAACAAAGCTTTACCTTTTAAACAAGTTTCAAGGCTTTAAGGATGACTTTGAACCACGACTGAAGAGAAAGGGGATCTCAGGGCAGCAACTGGTTTTTATGTAGTTCTGCTGGTAGTGCAGAGCTTCCTGAATTCACAAGGGGCATCATAGGCACTGAGACAGCAGAGATTGTTGTGGCAGAAACAACTGGAAAATGTCCTGAGACTGAAACACAGATTAACATCACCCCAGTGGATACTAATGACTTGCACTTCGAAATGCCAGAGGCTCATGCTGCCAGTTAAGACAAGGAAAAACACATTTCTAGTCTCCAAAGACTTTAGATCTTTCCAAACTCTGCAGGCAAATGCAGCCGTCATGCATTTGTGCAGCAGGGCTGGGCAGCCCCTTTGTGCCGCTAGGGGAATCATTGCCAGAGTTGCTATGGGCAGTGTAGTCAGTCAAGCTGAATAAAACAATAACAGAAAACCTCCCAGAGGTTAAGTTACTAATGATTCAATTTATAATTTAATGCAGACAAGCCTACAGCATTTCCAAAGACCAGGCTTATCTTAGTGGTAATAGGTAAAGCACTCTTCCTCTGAACATTCACAAACTCAATAAATGGGTTTCCAAACAAGTTCCGTGTTTTACCATTGACAGACAATTAGAATTTCTTTTCAATCACTGGCATCTGGATAAAGTACATTGCCCTAGCATGTACATTTAAACAAAAGTCAAAGAAGCAAACAAAAGTCAAAGAAGAAAGAGCTTGCTGGAAGCTTTCTCAAAAGGAAAATCTTTCAAGAACTGCTCTCAGCTGCAGGAAGAGAATGTTCTCACACTAATTTGATTGGTAAAATAAAAGTGGGTTTTAAGTAATGCAGATCAACGGAAGAATTCCTGATGTAACTGAAAGAAGAGGTGTACGGTTAAACACCTAAAGTTGCAGTAGGGTAGGAACTGATAAAATGTGAGGTAAAAGGCGCTTCAGCCAGCGCCCATATAATTTGAGACCACAAAGGAAGTAGCCTTCTGTGGTTCAGAAGTTGCGATGGACTGAAGATGGCAACAGTCGTCAAAGCTCTGAGCAGAAAATGACAGCATAGAAAGGACAAATCACTCCAAAACCCTCATCTGTATGTTAAAACCTCAACTTTCCAGCAGATTATCATGCTTCAACTTTTGCAATGAAAACGTTTTGAGAGAGCATAAAAAAAGCACTTGCTGGTTAACATGCAGCTCGGTGCCCCCATTTAATACTCCTGTGAGAAAACAAAGACTATATTGAATACTGTTTTTGACTAGTGATTCAAACTCTTTCCTAGTTATTGGATATTTGAGATCTTCCACTTCTTCTTGAATCAAGATGAAAGAAGCAGACAGACAACATGGTATACTGTTTTATCTGACTCCTATCTACACTTTGAAGCAGATGAAATATGAAAAGAAAATTTAGTGTGGCAGATGCTGTGAGACCACAATTTAAGAGAACCAATATAAAGTCCTATAACATCTAAATTCTCTGCTAACTGCAGAAAATTAAGGTTTTCCTGTTCTCAACTGTTCACAGTTGGTCTTATTTTATAATAGAACTATGTATTGATTTCCAATATGCTAGGCATATGTAAAAATCCAGACTGAAATGGAATGAAATAAAAATAAAATAAAAATCTAAAAAATCTATGGTAAGAAAACATATCACTCAAATTGAAAAGTGGACAAAAAACCTAAACAAACATTTCCCTAACACAGGATATATGGAAAGGAATTAAGCACATGAAAAGATTATCACTATCACCAGCCATTAAGGAAATGCAAATTAAAGCTATTCTATGATGAGCTACCACTACATACCTATTAGAATGACTAAAATAAATATATATGTATTTACAATTCCAAATGCTAGTGAGGTTGTGGAGCAAATGGAACTTTCATGCATAGCCACTGGTAATGTAAAACAGACACACTGGAAAACAATCTGGCCTTTTCTTACCTAATTAATCATATACTTTCTATATGTTTCAGAAATTCCACTACTTTTTTATTATGCACACATTTTTTATTATGCATCATGGATAAATGATAACACATATTCAAGCAAAAAAACTATATGCACTGTTTAAAACAGCTGTATTTATAATTTCCTTAAACTAGAAACACACCAAATGTACATAAATAGGCAAGTGGATAAACAGACACATCTATGCAGTGGAATACTACTCAAAAATGAAAAAGAATGAAATACTGACTCATACAACAATTTGGATTAATATTAAAGACATTATGCTAAGTAAAAGAAACCATTCTAAGAAGGTTACCTGCTGTATGACTCAATATATGTAATATTCTGGAAAAGGCAAGGCTTTAATGATAGGGAATAGATCAGTGGTTGCCAGGAGTGGAGATTAGTGTGCCTACAAACGGAGGGTATGAGGTTATTTTGAGCTGTTGGAACTTCTCTGTGTATCTTGATTGTGTTGGTGGTTAAATGAATCAATAAATATTAAAATTCATAGAACTACCAAAAAAAAATGTGAGGTAAAGCTCATGAAATGCATCTAAAAATAAATCTAAAATTCACAAGTAACTGGTTTCTAAAGTCAACTTGGCACTTTCAAATCTGGTCAACAAATAATGCATCAGTGCACTGGTGCCAGGTGCTAGAAGAAAACCTGGACCTGAGTTTTCAGTAGGTTTCCGATATAGTTGAGAAGGCTAACATAATGAAATGTGAAATAATCAGCACTTAAATTGTGTGATATTGATTTTAAGTAGTGTATAAGGAGTTAAGAAATGACAGAAATCTCTGCTTCTCATGGCTATGTCCTTCTCTGGCTTTTTCCATAGTGCTTCTTTTAAAGGATTCCAGTAAAACCAATCAAGACCCATCTGGAATGGGTGAAGACACGGCTCCACTTAATCAAGTTTAATACTCACACTTGATTGAGTCACATCTCTAGGAGATAATCTAATTAGTTCCCAACATACAGTACTGAATAGGGATTAGAAGAAACGGCTACCTTTACAAAATGGGATTAGGATTAAAATATGACTTTCCTATGGTACATAAATCCTTTCAAATCAGCACATGTGGTATGCCACCCAGATTACCCCATTCGTTTCCTCAGCTGCTGCGAGTGTTGGCAGATGACAGCTCTCAAGTTTTTCTTGGAACTGCCCTCAGCCTCACCTGGCTCAAGGCCATGCTTCCTCCCTTAGACAGGTCAATGAAGGATTTAAGGTCCTGTCCCCTTGGCTCAAAACAGGATAACTTTTTGAAGGGCTTCTCAGCTCCACAGCTCTTTGTAGGATCTGAGGCCTCAGTTACAACTGCATCACAATTCAACTTCCTCTTCAAGACTGCTTCCCTCATCTCTTACAGATCTTGTTTCCTCCAACAATTTGGAGGAGGACCTCCAAACAGACTTCTGTATGCCAATCTTAGAATGCAAGAGTCTGTTTCCCTCAGAACCTGAACTGGAGACATAAGACAACATGGACCTTCCACCTGACTTCAGGATGAATCCTTGTATATGATGCTTAACAGGCAGGGGGAGGGGAAATTACTGCTTTCATCAGGTTAGGGGTACAAGAAGGAAGGGCTTGGGAACAACCCAAATCTTAAGGCTTCTGTTTTTCCTGACTCCTTCTGGATCCCAATTATCTACCTTTTGTAATATCCACCTCCCTGACTTTGTTCACACAAATTTCAAGCTAGAACAGAGAATTCAGCCTTGGCAATTCTCCAAGACCTAGATTATTTGTCCATCAGTAGTCTGAGATTGAAGGAAATGGAGGGAGGACTGATCAACAAAGCTGGATGCCATTCTCCTTTTACTTTCAGATGCTGCTGCATGGAGTGAAGTTTGTTCCTTTCCTCCAACATGGTAGTGAAGCCCCACCCACCTTCCCAAACACACTCAAACACACACACACATTATAATATATTGACATTTTATTCTAAGAACCCCCCCAAATCTAGTTTTAGCAACCACATCATCTGAATCCATGACAAAATGAGTGTTAACTAGTTACTTCACCACCATATTTGCTTTTTTCCAGACTTGAAAGGAAGCAATCTTTCTGACTTATATCCTACGTTCCACCTTGATCTTAGTTAGTTCCACATTTTAGGATTTATTCTTGTTCCTAAAGTTAACTTGTTCACTCTACTTCTTGATACCAATTTCTGCATTACCCAGGACTCTTTCAGGTGTAAATGACAGAAACTCCACTCAAGTTGCCTTAACTGATAAACAGTAATTAAATTTACTGGGGAATACAGGAGTGGATTTCAGGTACTGCTGGATCCAGGGAATGAAAGTAGGGCATCAAAATGTTCTTCCTCTCTCTCCTCTCTATTGGACTTGTTATCACCCATTGGAAATGAGCTTTTTTTCCCATGGTAGATGAGAGGCTGCCTGTAGCCAGACCTCCATATCCTTTGAGCTCCAGGTCCTAAAAAAAAAAGTAAGTCTCCCCACTAGCTCCTCTGAGGAAAGACTTTAATTTGGTCACAATAGGTCTCATCTCTGGGATTATTACAGTACACAGAACTATCACTTTGACCAGGGCAATAGACTAATTAGGCCTGGTCAGGTGCCCATCTCTATTAGAAGGAGAAAAGAAAGCAAGACGGGCAGCTGGAACAGCAGCCATATTGGTGTCTTTACAATTTAATGCAATGGAAAATCCATATATCCCTTACTAAGCTAAGTAAACTGCCCCTTTTCTGGTTTTTTAAAGCTGATGAAACGCAATATACCAGAAATGAACAGGATTTTAACAATGGGGATTCATTAGCTTACACATTTACAGTTCTAAGGCCATGAAAATGCCCCAATAAAGGCATCAACAGGATAATAACTTCTCTAAGACTGGCTACTGGTGAGCTTGGGCTCCTCTGTCACATGGCGATGTCTGCTGGTCCTTCACTCTGGGGTTTCTGTTACTTTAGCTTCTGGCTTCTTCGTCCATGGCTTCTTTCTGTGCGCTTCTCTCAATTTCATCTCTTAGTTTCAGTACGTGTTTTATCCTCTTATAAAGAACTCCAGTAAAAAGATTAAGACCCACCTCATTCTTGACTCTCAATTGAAATAACCTAAGCAAAAAGTCCTGTAGGTACTGGCCTACAGAGATGGATTAAATTTAAGAACATGATTTTCTGGTGTACATAAAAGCTTCAAACTACCACAATCCCCCCTCTCTAACCCTATCCCATCAATTAAACTGAAATTATAAGAAGGGAAATTGCATAAAAGCATACAAGTTTTAAAAGGTAAATTATTTTTCAACTCTTAGAGAAAGACAAGCAAAACTAGAAGCTCTGTACTGTCTATTGTGCAGAGAGAATTAAATACATATTAATTAAAAACAGAAATCAGGCAGGAAATTTTAAAGATCTATATCACACTTTAGTAATTAAAAATGACTGTTCAGGAAAGACTCCCTGAAGTTTATTTCCAGCTACTGCAAGGATTATAACCATTTTCTTCTTCTCTCTCTTTTTTTAATTTATCATTTTCTTCTTGAAGAGACTCAGTTGAGCAATACACTGCAGTGCCAATTATATTTGACTACTATTTTGATTTGCTAAAGCTGCTGGAATGCCGTATCCCAGAAATGGATTGGCTTTTATAAAGGGGATTTATTAAGTTGGAAGTTACAGTTCTAAGGCCGTGAAAATGTCCAAATTAAGGTACCAATAAGAGAATACCCTCTCAGAGGAAAGGCATCTGGCATCCAGGACTCCTCTGTCAGCTGGGAAGGCACGTGGCTGGCATCTTGAGGTCTTCTTCACTCCTGGTTTCTGGTTTCAAATGGCTCTCTCAGCTCCTGGGGGCCTTCTGGTATCTCCTGAGGCAGTTTTCTTCTGTATCTCCAAACATCTGTATCTCTTGGTTTCATCTCTGTATTGGCACTGAGGTCCTTTTCTCTCTTGTGAGCTCTTTTAAGGACTCCAGTCAGCTAATTAAGATCCACTTTGAACGGGCAGGGTCACATCTCCATGGAAATAATCTAGTCAAAATCATCCCCCGGGGCACTGTGACGTGGTTCAGTGACAGAGTTCTCGCCAGTCTCGAGACCTGGGTTCCATTCCCGGGGCCTGCCCATGACAAAAAAAAAAAATAAAATAGGTAAAAGCATTCCCCATCCACACACACATACACACACACACACACACAATAAGTCTGCACCTACAAGACTAGATTAAAAGAGCATGGCTTTTCTGGGTTACATAACAGTTTCAAACCAGCACAGCTTTATTCTATATTGATTTATCCAGACACTATCTGCCCTGTGGGAAACACATAAACTTTCCAGTTTTCACATATTGTCACACTAGGAAAATATCAGCCACAACTCCTTGTTGCCAGCATTGG
This sequence comes from Tamandua tetradactyla, assembly GCF_023851605.1. Lineage (NCBI taxonomy): Eukaryota > Metazoa > Chordata > Mammalia > Pilosa > Myrmecophagidae > Tamandua > Tamandua tetradactyla. The sequence continues at coordinate 15,678,923 of NC_135343.1, read as the reverse complement.
TCTTTCTTTTAGTAAATGACCCTGCTTCTGTCTTCCAGGCTTGTGCACTTATGAAGAATCTTTACTTGACAGAAGTGTTGCTGAAGGGTGTCACAATGACAAATTTGGCCTCCACTTGCAATGAGAAGCTCAGGCTGTGTGCTGATAAAGGGTCTGAGGAGAATGTTTTTTGAATAACTGGGCATTACATACATGAATAAATTTGGATATGAAAAATGTAGTCACAGATGGAAGAAGGACTTGATTCATTAGACAAGTTGCCTTAAGAAAAAATAATAGCTAAACATTAAATATGCTGTTTAAAATTTGTTAAGGCTTTTAAGCAAAATAGTTTTTTAAACTCAAGGCAATCACTTGGTTCTCGGCATATAGTACATTCAATGAGTTAGTGTGAAAACTGTAGGATACCCCCAAAAGGCCAACAAACACTCATGAAATGATTAGCTCTATTTTATAAATCTTTTGTGATTCATCATAAATTGTAATGAGGTAGAAAAGATCAGTGCTGACTGCTTTGGAAATTCCCTACTCTCATGAGTACCAACACTTTCAGGTCAGAATTTTGAAGACAAACATTTCTTTTTTTCAAAACTTTGGTCTTAAATGAAAATCTTTGTCTTAGAGTGTTAATATTTCATATTATTGTAAAATGATTTAAGAACCACAGCAAATTTTGATGTTTGCAACTAACTGCTTGAGAAATCAATTGACCAGATTGTTCCCATTAACAGGTCTAGCTCTTAGAATTACAGCCTGGTGCTTTTTATCTACTTTGCATTTATATTGACATGATTGAGTTCAGCGTCTTTCCAATTGTAAATCTTGCTGTATTGAGCAGTGAAATCAAAATACAATCAGTATTTAAAATCCTTTTCTTTATAAGTATTTTAAAACACACACAAAAGTAGAGAGAATAGTAAAATGAATCTCCATATACCCATCACCCAAACTCAACAATTATCAAGATATTGTCATGTTTGTTTCATGTATACCTTCGTTTTTTTTCTTTCTTTACTGAATTATTTTAAATAAAATGCTAGACATCATGTTAATTTACTGTTACATACACCAACATGCATCTTTAGAAAATGTATTTTCTTATACAATCATAAAGTCTTATCACACCTAACAAAATTAGCAATATTTCTTGTTATTGTGTAACAGTCCATAATCAAATTTCATCAAGTGTCTTTGAAAATGTCTTTTTATAGCTGGCTCATTCAGCTTAGGATCAACCGAAATTAAAAAAAAAAAAAGATGATATAGAAGAAACAGATTAGTAAATAGCAAAAGGCTCGACAAAAGTAAGATTAGTTCTTGTTTCATGAAATTTATTATTGTATATGTGTATTCATATCATCCATAAAATGTATTTCTTATATTTATTGGTCACAGTAACAGAAATTTGAAAGCCACTGGTTTAGTGCTCCTCTCTTTTAACTCAATATACTCTGGACAGACATGCATGGGAGTTGTGTTGGCAAAAATACTTTCCGCAGTTTAAGGAGGGACCTTTGGTGTAGGGAAGAGAGGTCTGTGCCTTTGTTCTTGCTGTTTCCTATGTCTGGAACTCCCCTTGCCACCATCTCTATTTCACATTTTCCCCAGGCTCTAAGGTCATTCCCACCAAAATGCCCTTCTCACTGTGGAACCTTCTTCTGCTCTCCCACCTGTCATTTGGTTTGCCTCTTCTTCATGATATTCAGCACATTGCCTTATGGTTATATGTGTATAAAATATGTTTTATACACATTTTATATAAGCTCATCAAATGTGGTATACATAACTTCTTTAACCCGGGATGTAACTTGCCTTGGGCTTTACCTACACTAAGCACTAACAACTGAATAAACTAAATTAGGAGCTTGAGACTCTACCTGTAGGTTAGTGGGCAGTGAAAATGTTGGTATTAAAAAAAATCATACCACAAGGATAGACTAGAGAAGAGTCCAAATTCATTGGTTTAGATTTGAAAAGCAACATGAAAAGCAACAATAAAAGCTACATTAGTTTTCAAAGCTTCCAATGTGCTTGGCACCTTAAACACGACTTACTTTATTTATTCTTAAAAAAAAAAACCAAAACCCTATAAGGAAGTGGTAGTTATCGCCAGTTTTACTCATGAGGACACCAAGCAGTTAGGTACTTTTGTAAAACCTGGCTTCTAATCTGTTCTTCCTAACAAATTTTTGCTCAGAGCCAATTCCATTCTCTGGGACAAGAACCCCTGATTTTCTAATTAATATGTGAGTACATTTCTCAGTTTGGAATAAGGAAAAAAACAAGGATGATGGGCCTCAATTTCTCTTTTGCTTTGCCACAGCTTCTGTGGCAAAGAAGAAATCTGTGGTATGAAGAAATCTGAAAAGATCCTGGGAAGTCTGAAGTGAAACAGCAAACAACACTCTTTCTTTCTCTCACACATACACTTTTTTTATACACACACAAATGAAACACACAGACATATGCACATGTGTGCACATCTTGTGTGTATCAACACCTACTCATTCTTCAGATGTCAACCAAAGAGCCCCTCCCTTAGAAATCCTTTCTGACTCCCCAGGCTAGACAGACTCTCTAAGGGAAACATGTCTCTTTCCTTCAGAACCTTTATTTCAGGGTGTAATTCATTTAGTATGATTAGTTAACTATTACCTGTCTTGCTCTCTGGCATGTTGGCTCCATCACTGCAATGACCACTCCTGCTTCTGCCCACCATATTTTCCTGAACCCTTAACTTACTACCTATTGGAGACAGCAAGTGTTCAATAAATGCTGAATAAATTCATGAATGAGTAGATGAATGTGTAGATTTCATTAGTAATTGCTCTATAATTTAAGAGGCAGTCTGATACAGTAATGGAGAAAATGTTGTTTGGGGTTAAGAGTTTAAGGGCTAAAAGTAATTAGAAGAGAATTTCTATTCATTCCTACCACTACCTCTAACCAGTCTTATTGCAGTTGTCCCAATTACCTTGTCTTCCCTTTGGGGACAATGGTTGAACCGCTAACTAAAACCAACCTCTTTACTGTTGTATTGGATCCCACCCTTTTTTGCTAACCCAGAGAACTCTCTCTCTCTCTCTCTCTGGTGTATACCAATTTTTTGCTCTGCTACTGCACTGTCCAATAGAACTTTCTTTGATGATGGGAAATGTTCTGTGTGTGTGCTGACCAATGTAGTAGCTATTAGCCATATGTGCCTACTTGGAATGTTGCTGATACAACTGGGGAATAGACTTAAATTTTATTATATTTAAATAGCCACATTTTGCTAATTCCCATTAGTATCAAACATGCTGTTATTTCTCCTATATTAAAAAAAAAAAACCTCCCTTGACTTCACATACCTTAGAGATACCATCCCATTTCTCTGTTTCCTCTTTCATAATATATTCTATAAAAGTTTGTCTATACTTCCTGTCTCCACTTCCCCTTCTCCTACATAGTCTTAAACTAATTTCTATCCATCTTTTGACTCAACACATCACAAAATGGCCCTCCTGAGAATCATCAGAGGCCTCTGAGCTCCCAAACTTTAAGACCAATGTTGAGTGTTCATCTTAACAGAATAACAGCAGCATTTTATGTAGTTGGTCACTCCCTCCTTCAAAAACCTTCCTTACTTGGTTATCCTGGACCCCATTACCTTCTCTTAGTTTTCCTCCTACCTCTCTGGCTATTTCTTTTTAGTTTTCTGGATTCTCATTTTTTGCATCCTCCAAATATTGAAATGTTACAAGCTTTCTTGGACCTCATCTCTTATCTATTTATATTTTCTTCCTAGCAGCTCTCATCCATTTTCATGATTATAATGTTAAGCGTGATGGTTAGGTTCCGGTGTTAGCTTGGCCAAGTAATTATGCCCAGTTTTTTTGTCAGGCAAGCACTAGGCTGACTGTTGCTGCAAGGATATTTCCTGGCTGGTTGATAAACTGGAGGAGTGGTGCATTAAATCATCTGTCAGTTACATGTATCTATGGTTGATTACATCTGCCATGAACTAAGATGTGTCTCCAACAAGATAATCCAAACAGCTGAGGGCTTTTAAGGAAGAAGAGAGACTTTCACTGCTTCTTCAGCCAGCCAGCCTCTTCTGTGAGGTTCATCCAGATCCTTCATCAGCACTGCCAGCTTCACAGCCTACCCTACAGGCTTTGGATTCTTCCATGTCCATGGTTGTGTCAGACACCTTTATAAATCTCATATTTACATATCTCTCCTGTTGGTTCTGTTTCTCTAGAGAACCCTAACACATTAGGTATAGGATATAGATTCTCCAGTATTCTAGTCCTGACTTCTTCCCTGAATTCCAGACTTGTACATCATTTAGCCAACCAATTCTAACTCGACATCTGGATGTCTAACAGGTGCCTTAAGCTTAATATTCCAGAAGAGCAATTTCACTTTTTTTTTCTTTCAGTTTTTTTGTTTGTTTGCATGGGCAGGCACCAGGTACTGAACCCGGGTCGCTGGCATGGCAGTTGAGAATTCTGCCAGCTGAGCCACTGTAGCCCGCCCTTAATTTCCTTTTAAACCTGCTCCTTCCTTGTTCTTCTTCATTTTAGTCAATGCCATCTCCACCTTTCCAGTTGTTCTGCCCAAAGGTTTTGGAGTCATCCTTAACTTAAACCTCACAGCCAAACTGTAAGTAAATCTTCATTCTACTATTTCAGTATAGTGACAGCCTGACCCTTTCTCACCACCTTACTCCCATCTCCCTTGTCCAAAGTACCAAATCCCTAGTCTGTATTAGTTCATGAGCCTCCTAACTAGTCTCCCTATTTTTATTTATTCTTGTTCCCTTAAAATCTTCTCTCCACACAGCACCCAAAATAATTCTTTAAAAATGCAAATGGTTTCATATCACAGCAACACAACAAACTTTCCCATGTCAATGTGAATAAAAGTTAAAGTTCTTACTGTGGTCTGTAACATCCTACAGGATTTAGCCAACTGCCTCTCTGACCTTGACACCTACTGCTCACCCTCTGCCCCTTACTCTCACCCACAAGTACCTCTTTACTATTCTTTGAACAGATTATACCTGTCCTTGCCTCAGGGCTTTTGTTTTTGCTGTTCTCTATGGCCAGAACACACTTTCTTCAGAAAATGCTCCTGGCTCCCTCCTTACTGTTCAAACGGCAACTTTTTTTTGGGGGGGGGGGGTGCATGGTCTGGGAATCGAACCTGGGTCTCCTGCATGGAAGGCGAGCCTACCACTAAACCACCTGTACACCCTCAAATGGAAACTCTTTAGAGAGGCTTTTTCTGATCCCTCTTATCTAACATAACAACCAGCTCCCCTCTCCCCAATCCCTCTACCTTGATTTATTTTACATTGCAATTATCTGTCTTTACAAACTATGCTTAGGACAGCTTCATCCGAGTTCAGACTTTGTATGTTTTGTTGCCTGCTGAATCCCCAGGACTTCAAATAGCCTGGCACTGAATACATGCTAAGTAAGTGTTGACTGAGTGAATAAATTAGATTAATTCCTAATGACCAGTAGTATAATGCAGAGTAAGCAATTTAGGCTTTGTTAAGCCTGTTTCTTAATCTCTCAAAGGAGAGGTTGGATAGAAAATCTCAAAATAAACACTGATTCAGTAAATATTGCAACCTATTATGTGCCTGGCACTGAGCAGGTGCTTCTGCTACAATATGAGACCACAGTATCTGTTCTCAGGGGCAGTTTTCTTTGCAGAGTGCCCACTGGGTTCAGGAGTTCTGCTCAGTGGGAGAAAGCCAAATGGGAAATTACCACGGGCTCTCGGTTGGGGAAAGCTTCCATAGGAAATGCCTGAGTGTTCACTTAGAAATGGGTAGGAGTCAGTTGGGTAAAGAGGGAGTTTCCGGCTTCCCAACTATGCAGAAGGAGCTCTTTTAGACTGTACTCCTGTGACATCTGGGCTGGGTCCACTGATTTACTCCCAGACCAGGATCCAGACTCTTATTAATCACTTCATTGCATTACCTCCGCTATTGGTGCGTTTATTGAAGGAAGGGGCGGGGAGCAAGCGGGAGGGGCAAAGATAAGGAATTCAGTTTCAGCTTTAAAACTGTATAGCCAGTTCCATAAACCAAGGCATTGAGTACGAAACTGGGCAGAGTATTTCGTGTTCCTTTACAGTGTCCCCAAGCCCCCCAAACACCATTCACATATTTTACCTTGGAGGCCCACAGCAGAGTGCGAAAGTCCTCAACGTTTTTTGTTCCACATTTCTGAGTACTGTAACATGTTTTTACCAGTAAGCGCGGCAACCTCGGCGCTGAACACAGAACTCCCGAACTTAGTCGGCAACAGCCGCACCCAGCAATGAAAATTACCTCACACTCCGAAACCCTCACTAGCCTTTCTACAAGAGTTCCCGGGTGTTCTTGCTAGTTCCCGCAAGCCTCTGCGCTAAACTGGGAGGAGTTAACCTCTTCCGACGCTACCAACTGAAAAGTGGAGGGAACATGCGGAGATGAAGGAAATAAGGCGACAGAAGAAGCTTCCTTAAATGATAATAAAATTACATCGTTTACTAAAACATAGTATAGGACTTAAATCAACTCATAGAAAGAGGACTTTTCATCCTTCTACCGAAAGCAATCCTTGCCTGCTCTACCCTTGGGGCTCCCGGCCTTTGGTCTCTCCCGCGCCCGGCGACCCGGTGATCACGTGCTCCTCCTGTCCTTTCAGCCAAACGTGCACGCTGCTGTGTGAACTGCTGAGCTATGGCAGCCCTGCTGAGACCCGCTGGCTGGGTCTTCCGTGCCCCGGCGGGCACGCGTCTCCCGCTCTCCCTGCGCCTCCTCACGGGCGGCCGGGCTTGGCCGCACGCCGCCCCTGGTCTGCCTGCTGCTCGTGCCGTTCCCGTAGCCAGGTGAATGCCCAGGCCCTCCCTTCAAGCCAGCCTGCAGCTCGGGGACCTCCTGGAGTTGTGGGCCCTGGCACAGGTCGGGTCCCACCCAAGACCTCTTCATCGGCCCCTTGCTGCCCCGGGGTCAAGCCTTCCAGGGCCTCTGACCATGCTCCTCGCCGGGGTTTTTCGGGTGACAGGGTTGGTCGCCTTTAGAAGGTCACAGTGGCGGGCATGCTTCGTTTCCGGCTTGGATCCCGCCCTCGTCCACAGGAGTCGGGTCTTCCTGTCCTCGGGCTACAAACGCCTGCTCTCTGGATCTGGGGCCTGCGGATCTGGGAAGGGCGGGGGAATTTGAAGGCTGTTGCAGAAGTCGCGTGGTATTCCCCTTCCTAGGATTTGCTGTCTGGGAAGCCGTACCACGTGAGAGTCTTGTTGGTGATCAGTAACAACCTAGGACTTGAATTTTGAGAGCTCTTCTTCTGAGGGGGCGGATAGTTTGGGAATGGATCTGTAATTTGATCAGTCTGGAGTTGTCTGATGCGCACAAAAGCCAATTCAGGGACACCAGGATTTCAGAAAAGAAAGCGTACGTTAGCAAAGGCTAGCCCATTTAAAGATAGGAGGAAAATCTTTACATCTGTCTCAGCGATCTGGAGGGGCGAGGAAATTTTATTAGGTTAAACAAAGGGAGATAGGGATAGGAATTTTGTATATTGTAACTGGCGGTTAACAATCAAATTAAGGATTTACAAATTGGCTATTGTAATTGGCTATGTTCACATTCAAATTGAGGATTGTAAATTGGTCATTATTGCCTCTTGGCTCTTTATTTTGAGAAGTGAGTTTGTGATGTTGCCGAAACTTTTATGTTTGGACCCCTCGCTTTCTCTTAGAATACGGTGTTTCTCTTTTCTGTTGCCCCTGCTCACTTTGATTCCGTTGGCAGGGTGTTTTATGTTCCGGGGTCACATTAAATTTAGGTTTCTCCTTTCTGCACATGCATCAATGGTTAACACTACTTTCAGGCAATTATGTGAGGGGAGAAGAAAACAGGAACTTGTCCTGTAGTGAGGCAAGCCCTTATTAGTAAACACAGGGAAAAAGGTTTACACACACACACAAAAAGGGAAAATAAAAACTTTAGTAGGTTAGAGTACACGAGGGTGCTATTCCAGTGACAGTTTCACTTTTGCTTGCATTTTCTTGAAAGGGTTTTTTTTTCCAGAATTTATGAGGGTATTGTATGGTTTGGGAATTCTCATGGTAGGCTCTGTAACGTCAGTTAATTAATGAATAAGTACATGCTGGGCACTCTTGTATCCAGGGATGCAAAGACAAGTTAGCGGTGGGTGTCAAATGTGTATGTGAATGTTCTCATGGATTGTGGCTTTTCAGGAGTTAGGCTTGTATAAACTTTGGGGTCATAACGAACTTTGATGGAGAAGTTAATTTGAATAGTATTCTGTTCACCAGAGAAGAGGAAATGGGCCCTGCGTTTTTAATATTGGTGAAAACTAATTTTGAAATACTAGTGTTTATAAATAAAAGTCCTTTGAAGAAGACTGCATGATTACTAAGAACTAAGAATCTGGAATAGGCTCCAGCTGGACTGCAGGTCCCTCATTTTATTTGCATTCTGTCATTCGACAATTTACTTACATTTCGAGTTCTCAGTTTTCTTAGTTATAAGATGAGAGTAATAATAGTGTTAGTAATATTACATAAGATCATTTAAATAAAGCATTTAATATAGGGCCTGTGCCATATTAAATGCTTTATTAGTTACTATAATAATAATTATTATTATTATTGATTACATTGATCTTTGTGGATCAGCCTGGAAGCCTAGTCCTTACATAAAATTATATGACGGAAATGTCATATGACTTCTTAACAATTTAGTTATAAATCTTTGGAATGTAGATTATTTGTAATTTGAAGGTTGCCTACATTTCCTTACTAGGCTCAAACAGTAACTTTCAGAAGTCATGCCCCCTACTTTCACAAAAGAAAAAGTTTCTTTTGAAAAAGTGTGCCCTTTATGTTATCTTTCTAGTTCTCAACACATTCTTGTGAGGCAGGAGAGTCGATGTTCTTTCATCTGTGCTGTTGTATTTGAAGTGAACTGAATAGAGGGAACACAATCTAGTAGAAAGGGTATTGGTTTGAGTGTTCATCAGACCTGAATTCCATTTTCTTGCTGCATAATGTTGGACATCTTACATAACCTCAGGTTCTCTGTTTCTTTTTTTTTTTTTTCTTGCATTGGCAGGCACCGGGAGTCAAACGCGGGTCTCTGGCATGGCAGGTGAGAACTGTGCCTGCTGACCCACCGTGGCCTGCCCAGTTTCATTATTTTTAAAGTAGAGGTAACAGGGCCTTTACCCCTTACTTTCTAAAGCTGTTATTCAAGGCTCAGCTCTTCAGAGAAGGCTTACCTCAACAATTGAAACAACTACGTTCTCCTATTACAGTTTTATCTATGGTGTATCTCACTTGTCTGATATTATCTTTATTTATTTGTTCTTTGTTTATTTTCTTAGTAGAAAGTGAGCTGTCTGAGAGCAGACTTTTGTCTTGTTCACCACTATGCTGGCTCATGGTAGGCAACAAATTCTTTGTTGCCCTTTTCTTCTGTACTTCAAACACTGTTTTTCTCTTCAGGCTCCTCCACAGTCTGTAAGTATGCCTAGATCTTTCTATTCTGAACAACAACAAAATCTTTTCTGGGACTCTATTCTTATTCTAGTCTCTCTTCTTCCGTATCCATACTCCTCTGTCTCCTCCACCCACAGCAGTCACACCACTGGCACATCATTGTCTAATTTATTAACTTTTTATTGTATTTTTTAAATCACAAAACCCCTGTTCCTTGAGGAATGATTGCAGAGTACAGGGGGGGAAACAACAATAAAATAATCACATTAAATAAATCAGAGAGCCACTGATAAATATCCTTCCAATCATTTATGTACATGTGACAGGTGTATTTGTTTAATTTTTCCAAAGGACCTTTTAATTACCAAATCCATTTTTTAGACGTTGACCTCTGGTATATTACTCTGTCTCCCATTCTCCCATCATGAGACCCTTTTCTTGACATTGATTACACCATTTTTTATTCTCTTGTTAGGGTTTTTCTCACTTACTTTGTTGCTTTCTTTTCTTCTGTTTCCTCTTAAATGCTGATGTCCTTAAGATATTTCCCTTGGGGCTATTAGGTTTTCTTAGTTTTTTCATTCCCCTTTGGGTAACCTTTTCCCTTCTCAGGACATTAGTCCCTACCTACCTATTTGATGATGACATTATTTCTTCTCCCTGATATCGACTTGTCTACTAGACACCTCCAGCTTGGTTGAACTGCAGGTACTTCAAATCCAATACATATCTCATCTTTCCTCCCACATATGTTCTTTCTATGTTCCCTGTCTCTGTGAATACTGCTATTTCTGCCTGCTGCCCAGAAAGAAGCTGGGCAGTCATACTTACCCTCCAGTTCACTGGTTGAACAAATGACCAAGTCCTTTTAAATCTATTTCATTTGGAATGAATTCCCTCTTCTCCCAACTCCCATCATCATTCCCTAATCTCGCTGCTAAATTTAATCTGTCTGTTTTCCTGTTTACACTCAGACACTGTGCATTTCCCATCACCTCTAGGATAAAGTACTTAACATAAAGGCTTTATGATCTGGATATGCCTCAGGAGCCTCACCTCTTGTGAGTTCCTTCTTAGGGAATTCTATATTCTAGCCAAGCCAAACAGCTATTTCGAAATCCTCTAGAGCAGGGCTTCTCATACTATAATGACCATAAGAATCACCTGGGGATCTTGCTAAAAAGCAGGTTCTGATTCTGTAGGTCTAGACAGGGGCCTTTCTAACAAGCCCCCAGATGATCCAGATACTGGTCTGTTAACTAGCAAGGCACTGACAGACCTTGTTGCAAATCTTGTCTTTCTTTGAATGTGATATTCACTCTTGGAATATATCCACCCTCCCAACCCCTACCCTAACTCAAATGTTTCCCTTCATTGTTAAACCTTTCCTGACTGCTTTTCCCATTTGCTTTCAAGGGACTGTAGGTTCCTTGAAAGAAGTATTTATGGCTAATTCTTCTTGCCATCTGTGATGGTTAGGTTCTGGTGTCTTCTTGACCAGGTGATGATGCCCCGTTGTCTGATCAGGCAAGCACTGCCCTGACCATCACTGCAAGGATATTTCATGACTGGTTGATAAACTGGAAGGCTTGTTTGTTAAATCATCAGTTAAATGATTTCAGCTATGACTGATTAAATCTGCGATCAACTAAGGGCACACACCCCGGCAAGGAGATAATCCAATCAGTTGAAGGCAGTTAAGGAAGACTTTTTCATTGCTTCTTTAGTCAATGAGCCTCTCCTGTAGAGTTCGTCTAGACCCTTCATCAGAGCTACCAGCTTCACTGCCTACCCTATGGATATTGGACTGTTACATTCTCAAGGTTGTGTGAGACACCTTTATAAATCTCATATTTACATATATCTCCTGTTGGTTCTGTTACTCTAGAGATCCCTGACTAATAGTACATCCACCTTTGGTGTCTGACTTTGTGGCACATAGTCAATGTGAAATGTTTGTTTAGTAAATCCATGAAAATCTTAAATTGAGAAAGAATGTTGTGAGATACAAAGGATGAAGGGGTGCTTAACCCTTTCATGTAGTACAGTTTCTCTCCATAACATGACTCTGATTTTGAGTTCCAGAAATCTCCTGCCTGAGGACAAATGAGTATTAGTGAGCAAAATTGTAAGAATTGATTAATTTTCTGCTTTTAAAATTGAAGCATGTGTGCTTCTCTTCATATTCATCATTCTTGTTCATTTTCCATTTCTTCACTTTTTTAAACAAATACTCTTTTTTTATTAATTTTTAAATTTTTAAAAAAATATAGCAAAACACAAACATTCTTATGATCATTCCGTTCTACATATATAATCAGTAATTCACAATATCATCACATAATTGCATGTTCATTATCATGATCATGCTTAGAGCATTTGCATTAATTCAGAAAAAGAAATAAAAAGACAACAGAAAAAAATTCATACATACCATACCCGCCACCCCTCCCCTTCATTGATTACTAGCATTTCAATCTAAATTTATTTATTTTTTCATTTTTAACTTTTGATGATTCTATTTTACATATATAATCAGTAATTCACAATATCATCACATAGTTGCATATTCATCATGATCGTTTCTTGAAACATTTGCATCTATTCAGAAAAAGAAATAAAAAGAAAACAGAAAATAGTTCATACATACCATACCCCTTACCCCTCCCTTTCATTGATCACTAGCATTTCAATCTAAACTTATTTTAACATTTGTTCCCCCTGTTTATTTTTATTCTATATGTTCTACTCATCCGTTGACAAGGTAGATAAAAGGAGCATAGGACACAGGGTTTTCACAGTCACATAGTTACATGGTAAAAGCTGTATCATTATACAATCATCTTCAAGAAACATGGCTACTGGAACACAGCTCTACTCTTTCAGCCAGTTCCCTCCAGCCTGTCCATTACATCTTGACTAACAAGGTGATATCTATTTAGTGCTAAGAATAATCTCTTGACTCTGTTTGAAATCTCTCAGCCATTGTCACTTTATTTTGTCTCATTTCGCTCTTCCCCCTTTTGGTCGAGAAGGTTTTCTCAATCCCTTGATGCTGAGTCTCAGCTTATTCTAGGATTTCTGTCCCACGTTGCCAGGAAGGTCCACACCCCTGGGAGTCATGTCCCACGTAGACAGGGGTAGGGCAGTGAGTTTGCTTGTTGTGTTGGCTGGAGAGAGAGGCCACATCCGAGCAGCAGAAGAGGTTCTCTTTGGGGTAACTCGTAGGCCTAATTTTAAGTAGGCTGTCCTTCGTGGGGTTAAGTTTCGTATGAACAAACCCCAAGATTGGAGGCTCAGCCTCTAGCTTTGGTTGTCCCCACTGCTTGTGAGAATATCAGGAATTCACCTTGGGGAAGTTGAATTTTCCCTCTTTCTCACCATTCCCTAAAGGGGACTTTGCAAATACATTTTTATTCACTGTTCAAATCACTCTGCGATTTATTGGGGCATCGCTCTGGACAAACCAGGAAAATCTCATGCCCTACTCAAGGTTCCATGTACTTATGGTGTTGAATTAAGCTGTCTGCATAAGTTATATTAGGAAATGCACTAATCAAAATATAAATTTAAACAAATACTTTCTAATAAAAAAAGCTCTTTCCTTATCCTTTGCAGGGAAATAGAGGAGTACATATTCTTGTTTTCTCCCACCTGAGGATCAGAAGCTGCTTATTTATTTCTTGTGAGAAGTTTTAGAGTAATCCTTGTGCGCTTCAGAGGAAAGTTGAGCTTTGAGCTAAATTATAGGAAAAACAATCTTGTCCACACATGCTAAGAGTCTGTCTGTCTGCTTTTGGGATTGCAAAGTCTCAGCTTCAAAAATTCAGCCTTTGCTTCTAATGTGTGTAGGTTGATCAGTTTATCACACAGGATATTTTATGGCTGGTTGATGAACTGGAAGGCTGATTTATTAAATCATCAGTTAATTGATTGCAGCTATGGCTGATTAAATCTACGAGCAACTAAGGGCATGACTGGCACGTGTACACCTATTACATATATGCTATCCCTGAAAGATGAGTACAGTAAGTGGTATTTCTGAGAGAAGCAGTCATGTTTGGTTGGTTGTAAAGGATCACTGTGGTGAAAAGGACACATGGTAATGAGTATTCAAAGTGTTTCCAAGGGTGGAAAAAAGCATGAAAAAAAGACTTGGAAGCCTTTTATGCTGTGTGGCTATGTAACATGTGGTGGAAGTTGATACTGGAAAGGCCAGTTGATTCCTTGAAGCTACCAAAGTGTGCCTAATGTTCTGAAGCCATTGGAGGGTTTTGAGAGCCACAGGTCTTGCTAAAGCCTCTTTAGACTATAGGAGAGCTGGAGACTGGGGATGGATAAACAGTATTGGCACTGCAGATTAGAGGTAAAGCTGGACCTCAACTAGGTGGTACAGAACTGAAGAAAAGATACTTCCTTTTCTTAAGAGAAAGATAGCAGAAGACTGGGGAGGGTGTTAGCACAATTAGGAATATCTGGAGATTAGGATAAACACATTGAACCTTTAGTACAGATCTTTATCATTTAAAAAATGTGTTTGCAGGCATATATCACACATAAATTTTATGTGAGATTGATGTTACAAATTAGGGAATTGAAGCTTAGAAGAAGGTAGTTTATACATGGTCTGAAGTTGGGATTTAACTGCAGATACTGTATTACCAGTCCTGAAGTGTTTTGAATATGTTGTGTTTTTAGGTGCTATAAAGGGATTACTTATGGATCAAAAAACTTTTTTTTTTGAAAGACAGTACATGAGACATTATAAATTTAGGAAATGAAGAGTACCACAAGTAAGTAAGTGCATGATAAGATCTGAGAATATAAAATCTGGAAGAGAGCCTTAGAATGATATAGTCCATCCCATTCTCATTTTATAGATTCTAAATAGTATCTTGCTGCGCATTACATCATAGATCCCTATCTGGTTAACCTATGTCCATTATTTCGTATCATCGCTGAGAGAAAGGAAGCATCTCTGGACTGGGGAATCAGAGATGGAGAGATCTGAACTTAGTTTCATGATATCCAGATAGATGGAATGGAATTGGTATTTCAAGTGTAGGTGGGTTGCTAGTGGCTTTTCTGGTCTCAACTTCTGTTTGATCATCAAGCATTATTTCTTTACCATGTAATCTTAAAGTGCTTTTTCTTTTTCTTCAGATGAAGAGACTAATGCCCACAAAGACTGAATGCCTTGCCCAAAGTCACAGAGCTATTAAATCCATAGCTTGGATTTGAATAGATAGAATAAGCCTTGTAGTTTCTGCTAGTGCATTTTAATAAAAGAAGAAAATGCCATGGTAAATGATTAGTTAACACATATCAAGCTTACTTTCAGCCATCCCCTTTCTCAGTGTTGCCCACAGTTTGGGCATTTATGTGCCATCTGCAGAATTTTTGCCAAATATGAGTACTGCCTGCACTATTTATATTTCATATTTTTCTTTAAGTTGTTTTTGATTTAAACTGATATTTTAAATCTTGTCTTAGCAAAATACTAGTAAATAAATAACTCGATGTGATAGTTACTTTTAATAGCCATTAAAATAAAACACTGAAATAGAAAATCTTTGTCTGAATGGTATCTAAAATCATTTTGCCTAGCGAAAGTGTGGTATTTTGGGAAATGCTGTGTTATCTCAGTTAATCTTTGTAATGTCCCAGTGAGATAAATACTATTATTGTTCCCAATTTATAACCTTAAAAAGAGTTGCAGTAACTTGATGAAAGTTGTATAGTTTACAAATATTAGAGCCTGAACTTAGGCAGTCTGCCAGATTCCAAACCCTGTGTTCTTCAAGCTAGTGGTGTTTCCACCACGTGTTGGAGCCTCCTGTTGGTATTTCTGAGATTGCTCCTATTAAATGTTTATTGAAAAATGACTCATAATAGGGTAAGATGTATATAGAGGATTAAGTAAGGCTCTCTAAGTCACTTTTGCACAAAATTAGCAAATTGTGTTGGTGAAACTTGTTGCCCTAAGTATAGGGATTCAGTCAGATGGGGGCTTTAATGATACATATTTCCTTTCCATCTCCACTGCTATTGTTGGTCTAAGCTTTCCATCAGTCTCTCACCTGGACTACTACAACAGGTTCCTAACTGGTATATCCATTTTAATCCTTGCTGCCCTCTAATCTACGTGCCATCTAGCAGCTAGACTGATCTTTTCAAAACAGAAAGAGATCATGTCACAACCCCTGCTTATAAACACCTGCAGCGGGGTTCTAATACAGTTCTGTTCCTAGAATAAAGTCTGTGTCTAGAATAAAGTCCTTGACCGTCTAGCTCACTCTCCTCTCCACCCTTATCCCTGACTATCTCTGCCTGGAATGCTTATTCTGCTTATCTGTATGGTTGCTCCTTTTCATCCTTAGCTAAGAATTTCAGATGGCATCCTCCTCGAACTTTTCATCTGAAGTAGAATCCTGCTATTATTTTCTTATTATAGTCCTTTATTTCCTTCATAGTAGTTTCCACAATTGGTATTTTGTTTGTGTATTTCTGTGAGGTTTTTTGTTGTTTGTTTAATTCATTGATTATCATATATACTCATCAGAGAAGTAGAGGGATCCATCCACTCAACCTAGCACCGTACAATTTACTAGAAGGTTCTCATTAAATATTTTTGAAATAATAAATGAAAGCCTATAGATAAGAACTTATGATAAAAGAGTGATTATAGGATCTTAAAGGGGAAATGATATGAGGAAAGATGGTTTGGGGGATGATTGATCTGATAGTTGTGAAGACCTGGAGAAAAGCTGAAGCCTGAGAAACTAGTTAAGGGTTTGTTACAAAAATCCAGGTGTTCTTAGCATAATAAAAGGTCTCATAAATGGAAAAAGAGATATCTGAGGATTTGACAGATTGAGTGGAAAGGGTGAGAAGGATTGAGCAATAAAATAATTGCTCTAAGAATCTGAGTGTGACTGAGCAATGTTGTAGTGGTAAACTTGTAAGTAATGGAGAAATGTGAAAAGGCATGCCAGCTAATTTTAGGGGGAAGCATTATCTTTGAAGTTTTAACATGTTAAAACTCAATTGGATCCAGCAATGTATAAAAAAGTTAAACACCAAAAGAACGAATAACACTTTAGTAAAAATGTGTTATAAAAAGTAACACTTTATTTCTCACTACTTGAGAAATAAACAATGAGAAAAATAATTTTAAAATGCCAGATTTTACCAGAGAGAGTTCATGAGTAAATTTAGAATATAGTGATAAGTGGTCAAGAGTCTTAGGAAGGAACCTGAGAATTCTGATTTAAAACTGTAAAGGGAGGGCAGGCCACAGTCGTTCAGTAGGCAGAATTCTCACCTTCCATGCTGGAGACCTGGGTTCAATTCCCGGTGTCTGCCCATGGAAAAAAAAAAAAGTAAAGGGAGACAGATGAAATGATAAAATAATTTTCCTTTTTATGGTCACATCAATTTTGGTTATTAGAATTTGGAGGCGGTGCATTCCAGCTTAAACAGCCTGATAGGTGGGTTCCTACCTTGAATTAGTTTCTTCCTTTTTCTATTGTAACACATCCATTATACAAGGTTGTGAACATTCTTGTGTTTTCTTCATGGTGTGTTCAGGTGAATTTAAAAATTAATCCTGTGCCATATGATAAATGTAGAAAGTGTTGCCAAGTAGGGAAGCCCTGGAGAATCCTTTTGAAAAGCGAAGAATCCTTTGGTTGAATATGTACTCCTCCCAAATCCAATTTATTTTATAGTGGATTTACATTACCACTTAACTAATGCAAGCCATGCACTCTTATGAAGAGACTTGATTGCATTAAAGGTTTATTTGTAAGAAAAATTAGCTTTAGAATGTTCAGAATGATTTTCTTGTTTATAAACATCTGTTTTTCTGTCTTGAATTTTCTTCTTTTTCTTCTTATTTGTTTGATCTTAGTTTTTTTAATTGTGCATTTCGTCTGAGGTTTTATTTTTTTGTTCTTTCATGGTTTACCAGATTTAAATTGTCTTCCTTTGCTTAAGAAGCTTTGGCAAATATACTCAGTTTTGAAATTTCTATTTTAATCAGTTTTCATTGTTGAACAAAATTATTTCACAGTCACCTGAATTCACATTGTTCTGGATTATTTAAAATTTTTTTTATTTTGTATCATCTGACACTAACAAGGGCATCAATAACAACTATGGCCATAGTACAAATGGCTGTAGGAACCTTTGAAAGTAAGGGATAAATATGTGTAAGATTGTATCTTCCGTGGTTTGTAGGTGGTAATTTAGTATTTAACTAATTCAGATTTAGCAAACATTACTCAGGTAACCATCTGCAACCATTAGGTTTGCAAAGATAAAAACCTTGTCTTATTTGGTCAGTATCCTGAGTTTTTTCACTCTATTATCTTAATAGGTGGGATCATTGATAGACAGAGTGGTTGTAATTTGTCCCAGGTCACAGTGGTAGAATTAGAGCTAGAATTATTCTCATTTGCAGTCTAGTATCTGTTTCTCACTGCTTCTGTGTTTTATGTAATCCTGTGAAAACCTCTAGTATAGCTTCTTTTAATGCAGATGTCACATACTTAGCCATTCAGTTTGTGGCTACTTTCCCAAGTATGAAATACGTAAATTTTATACCTTTATAAAAATATAAAATACATAGGATAGAAAACCAAGAGTAGTCTTAAGTTTAAGATGTTTTGGAATAAATGTGTAAATGTGTAAGTCTCTGAGAATTGAGAAAATTTGTATGATATTTAAATTCAGTCACAGTGTTTGGATTCCATTTAGAGATCTATGAGAGGGTTTCCTTCACATATAAGAATGATTTTTATGTCTGATATTTGTAAATCAAGCACAGCCTGTTTTCATACAATGTAGAATACCTCTGATTTCATATTTTAGGGTATTTGGTTTGCACATTAGACTTTGAATTATTAATATATGGTTATTTGCACTTTATAGACATACATGTACTGTCTGACCTTACTTAATTCATAAACATTTTTCTTCCTCTTCTGACTTCTCTGACATTCATTATCTTTAATACCAGAAATCTAGTTTTGCTTTTGATGGTTGTTTCTTTTCTGCATACAAATAATTCTGAGTATTAATTTAGCATTTCACTTGATGGAAAATTTTTGAAACAAATGTTTCAAGTTTATTTAAACAGATAGGAAATTATTTTAACCAAATGATCCTTTAAAAAATTGTACAGTTTTAACTTGGACATTGGTCTTTTAAATTCATAACAAGCTTACACCTAGAAACATTTGATGATAGTTATCAGAATTTTGGATATATTTTAGACCTCTTGTCACATTTGTAGGAGTGAGAAGACCTTTTAGTATGATCTGCTTCATTTCCTTTCATTAATTTAGTTTAGTTAACAGAGGGAAAAAACAAAACTTATACACCATATTATCATAGGTTTTATGAAACGATTCCATGTAGAAGATTAAGAGGACGTTCTCAAACAGTTATTCAAGAGATTTTACTGTGCATATAATTTGTGAGTATGTACATATTATTTTATTTAAAGCAGTAGTCAAGGCTTTCCTACCAGTTCATATTTCACTGGATATTTTTGGTATTGCACTAGGATTTTATATATTTAATAATAAAACTTTTGCTCAAAAGGATGACCTATATGGATAGTAACTGACTTAGTTTATTATTGTGTTTCATTTTACAGAGAGCTAGTCAGTCAAGCCAGTTTATATGCCACGGCCACTGAAAAAAAGGATCTTCAAGAGGAGTCCATTTCTGCTCACAGAAGAAATGCCAATCAATTTGATTGGGCTCTAATGAGACTAGATAATTCTGTCCGAAGAACTGGCCACATCCCAAAGGCTCTTCTACAAAAAGTCTTTGATAATACATGCCATTCAGGTATTTCAAAATTTCAGTTCAAAAGTTTAATTTCTTTATAAGTACTTATTTGGGGGTAAGCTCCTCGTAGAGTACATAATTTGATTTTTTTATTTTGCTTGTCATATTTTATTTTTTAATGAAATTTTCTGAGCTATATTATATAGTCAGATACCATATAATCATCCAGGTTGTACAATCAGTGTTTCACAGTATCATCATATAGCTGTGCATTCATTACAGTTGATTTTTGAACATTTTCATTACTCCAAAAAAATAAAAATAAGAATGAAAGTGAAAATAAAAGTGAAAAAGAACATCCAAAACATCCATGGCCCCCTCCACGCCATTATCTGTTTATTTTTTTGTCTTTTTTTTTTTCTTATTCATCTGTCCATACATTGGATAAAGGAAATGTCAGTCACAAGTTTTCACAGTCACATGGTCACACCTTAAAAGCGCTATAGTTATTCAGTTATCTTCAAGAATCAAGGCCATTGGATTACAGTTCAACAGTTTTAGTTATTTCCCTCCAGCTACTCCAATACACCGAAGACTGAAAGGAAGTATCTATATACTGTATAAGAATAATTTCCAGAATGACCATTTGGCTCTGTTTGAAATCTCTCAACCACTGAAACTTTTTTTTGTTTCATTTCTCTTCCACCTTTTGGTTAAGAGGTTTTTTCACTCCCATTATGCCAGGTCTAATCTCGTTCCCTGGGAGTCATGTCCTACATGGCAGGGTAGGGAAGGGCAGTGAGTTGCCTTAGAGAGAGCCACATCTGAGCAACAGAAGAGGTTCTCTGGAGGTGACTCTTATGCATAATCATAAGTGGGTTTAGCTTCTCCTTTATCAAGAATAAGTTTCATAAGGGCAGGCCCAAGATCAAGGGCCTGACCCATCCAGTTGGCATTCCCCAATGCTTGGAAAAATATCAGGTCTTCTATGGGTAGGGAAGTTGGACATTTCTGCCTTTTTTCCCAGTGCCTCCAGGGGACTTTGCAAATACTTTTAATCTTCTGCCCAGATTACTCTGGGATGTATTAGCGTATCCCGCCAACCTCTACAAATCAACAAGATCTCATTGCCAATTCAAGGTTCCATGTGATTATGGTGATCAGATAAGCTGACCATACAAGTTACATTAGATAATAAATATAAATTTTGTACCAAACATCTCTTTCTTTGGTTTGACATGGAAGATGAAGTTTTAAAATACTGTCAGTATCATCCTTTATACTTTAATCTGCTTTACTTCAGTCCTACCCTATTCAGCTTCGTTCATATCCCCATTGAAATCTTTTCAGTGTTTTTAACAGCTACTCTGTGAGGTGATGTTGATTTTCATAGCTACATGTCATATTCTATTGACTGTCATAACTTTATGCTATGATTATGATTTCTGTCTTTCCAACTCAACTGAGCAAAGTTGGGAGTAGCTAAACATTTTGTTATAGATGTATATTTCAGAATCAGCAAATAAAAATTGTCTTTTGCTCCCTGTAGCTTGTAGAAGGGTCTCTTTCAGTAATAAATTGTTTCAGAAGATACTGGTTTTCCACAGTCTTGCCTTGTGCCGTGTCAGTTTTTCTTTAGATGATCACATTTGACAGATTTTCAGAAAGACTGATTATCATTATTTTCCTTTCATTTTTTCTTAACTGCTAAAATCTATTTAAGTCACTTATGCCTTGATAATCTGATGAAAATGGTCCTCTACCAATAAAAAAAAGCCACTTACAATGTGTATACACATCACTTTACTTGCAGTTTCAGAGTATTCATCAGCTTCCTGGAGTCCATTCAATGAACTTCAGCCAAATTAATAAACATAGCTGCCACTGAATTGTTCACTTCCAAGTGGTTAATTTTATGCTATATGAATTTCACCCCGATTAAAACAAAAGTAAAAAAAGAAACATAGTTGTAGAACTTAATGAGGGATATCAAAGAAGTATCAATTGTAAGAATGTAATTTAATGCATTTGAAGACACTTGGTATCATTCTCCTTTCTTCAGTTTTTTTCTTAATGGCTTTATCGAGATACCCTACAATTTACCCATTTGAAGTGTACAATTTAGTGGCTTTTGGTATATTCCCAAAGTTGTGCTACAATCACCAAAATCAGTTTAGAACATTGTTATCACCCTAAAAGAAACCCCATATCCTAGGAATCCTCCAAACCCCGTCCCTCCCTTCCAGCTTTAGGAAAACACTAGTCTGCTTTCTGTTTCTGTAGATTTGCCTACTCTGGATATTTCATATAAATGGAATCATAGTAGGGATTTATTTTTGTTTTTGTTTTGTTTTAAAGTCAGCTTTCATAGGCATGGATATAAAGGTCATTGATAAAGAGAAAAGGTTTGTGTTATTTTGTAACTGATCATAACCCGAATTTGTTATTCATGTTTTCTTTTTTTGTACTGCTTTGTACTATTTACATAAGACACTGAAAAGCTTAGCCTTTGAATTGCAGCTAGCACTGCTTATAAATCAGATTCTTTGTATTTTTGTATTCAATAGTCTTTTTTTTTAATAAAACCAATCAACATACAACACAAACATTCTTAACATATGAACATTCCATATTTGATATGCAAGCAGTGGCTCACAGTATCATCACATAGTTGTATATTCAGCACCATGATCACTTCTCAGAATATTTACATCACTCCAGAAAAAGAAATAAAAAGAAAAAAGAACAAACTCATACATACCAAACCCCCCACCCCTCCCTCTCATTGACCAGTAGTATCTCCCTCTACCCAATTTATGTTACACTTGTTCCCCATATTATTTATTTTTAATCTATGTTTTTACTCATCTGTCCATACCATAGATAAAAGGAGCTTCAGAATAAGGTTTTCACAATCACCTGGTCACTTGTGAAAGCTTTATCATTATACAGTCATCTTAAAGAAACATGACTACTGGAACACAGCTCTACAGTTTCAGGCGCTTCCTTCTAGCCTTTCTAATACACCTTAAACTAAAATGGGGTTATCTATATACTGTGTAAGAATAACCTCCAGGATAACCTCCCGACTCTATTTGAAATCTCTCAGTCACTGACTCTTTATTTTGTCTCATTTCTCTCTTCCCCCTTTCAGTCGAGAAGGTTTTCTCAATCCCTTGATGCTGAGTCCCAGCTCATTCTAGAATTTCTGTCCCACGTTGCCAGGGAGGTTTACACCCCTGGGAGTCATGTCCCCCATAGAGAGGGAGAAGGCAGTGAGTTTTTTTGCTGTGTTAGCTGAGAGATAGGCCACATATGAGCCACAAAAGTGGTGCTCTGGGAGTAACTTTTGGACCTAATTTTAAATAGGCTTAGGCTATCTTTTGTGGGGATATGTTTCATATGAAAAAAAGCCAAGATTGAGGGGTCGGCCTGTTGATTTTGTTGTCCTCACTGCTTGCAAAAATATCCTTCTCCATATGGGGAAGTTGAATTTTCCCTCTTTCTTACCATTCCCCCAATGGGACTTTGCAAATACTTTTTATTCACTGTTCAAATCACTCTGGAATTTATCAGGGCATCACTCTGGACAAACCTACAAAGTCTTGTGCCCTACTCAGGGTTCCATCTGCTTATGGTGTTTAATTAGACTGTCCATATAAGTTATATTAGGAGATGCACTAGTCAAAATATAAATTTTGTACCAAATAAACATTTTTTGCTTTAGTCTCATGAAGTTTATGTGTTAAACTTTAACACATAAGTTAAAGTTTTAAAATATGAATTACCATCTATTTTCAATACCCTGCAATATCGACATTCCTTTGTTCTTCCTCATACAAAAATATTTTTTAATTTGTACATTTAATCACTATTCTTGTACACTACAGGCATTCCTAGATTATACCATCTCAGTCTTTATCATTTATCTTTCCTTCGAATTTCATTTGTGCCCCCAGTCCTCCTCCCTCTATCATTCTCACATTCAGCTTCATTCAGTATGCTAACATTATTGTATTACAGTTCGGTAGTATTGTGCTATCCATTTCTGAATTTTTGCAGTCAGTCTTGTTGCACAATCTGTATCTCTTCAGCTCCAATTACCCAATTTTTATCCTATTTCTATCTCCTGATGGTCTCTGTTTTTAGCAGAAATTCTCCAACTGCATTCATTAATGTTAATTTATATCAGTGAGACCATATGGTATTTGTTCTTTTGTTTCTGGCTAATCTCACTCAGCATAATGTCCTTAAGGTCTATCCATGTTGTTTCATACTTCATAATTTTATTCTGTCTTATAGCTGCATAATATACCATCATATGTATATACCACAGCTTGTTTAGCCACTCGTCTGTTGATGGACATTTGGGCTATTTCCATCTCTTGGCAATTGTAAATAATGCTGCTATAAACATTGTTGTGCAAATGTCCATTTGTGTCCTTGCTCTCATGTCCTCTGAGTAGATATCTAGCAATGGTATTGCCGGATCGTATGGCAATTCTGTATTTAGCTTCCTGAGAAACTGCCAAACTTACTTCCACAGATGTTGAACCATTTGACGTTCCCACCAACAGTGGATAAGTGTGCCTTTTTCTTCACGTCCTCTCTAGCACTTGTTTTCAGTTTTATTGATAATGGCCATTCTGGTGGGTGTGAGATGATATCTCATTGTGGTTTTG
Source organism: Tamandua tetradactyla (assembly GCF_023851605.1). NCBI lineage: Eukaryota > Metazoa > Chordata > Mammalia > Pilosa > Myrmecophagidae > Tamandua > Tamandua tetradactyla. The sequence continues at coordinate 15,654,930 of NC_135343.1, read as the reverse complement.
ATTTGTATTTTCCTAATAGCCAGTGAAGTTGAGCATCTCTTCATGTGCCTTTTAGCCATTTGTATTTCCTCTTCTGAGAAGTGTCTTTTCAAGTCTTTTGCCCATTTTGTAATTGAGTTGTTTGTCTTTTTGCTGTTGAGTTGAACAATCTCTTTATATATTCTGGATACTAGACCCTTATCTGTTTCCAAATATTGTCTCCCATTGTGTAGGCTATCTTTACTTTCTTGGCAGAGTTCTTTGAGGCATAAAAGTGTGTAATTTTGAGGAGTTCGCATTTATCTATTTCTTTCTTCAATGCTTGTGTTTTGGGTGTAAGATCTAGGAAACCGCCTATTATAAGATTTATAAGATATTTCCCTACATTTTCTTCTAAAAGTTTTATGGTCTTAGATCTAAAGTTTCAGTCTTTGATCCATTTTGAGTTAATCTTTATATAAAGTGTGAGATATGGATCCTCTTTCATTCTTTAGTATGTGAATATGCAGGTTTCTAGGCACCATTTATTGAAGAGACTGTTCTGTCCCATGTGAGTTGGCTTGACTGCCTTATCAAACCTGAATTGTCCATAGGTGAGAAGGTCTATATCTGAATGCTCTATTTGATTCTATTGGTCAGTATATCTATCTTTATGCTGGTACCATACTGTTTTAACCACTGTAGCTTTGTAATACGCCTTAAAGTCAGGTAGCATGAGACCTCCAACTTCATTTTTCTTTTTCAGGATATTTTTTAGCTATTTGGGACACCCTGCCCTTCCAGATAAATTTGTTTATTGCTTTTTCTATTTCTGAACAGTAAGTTTTAGGGATTTAATTGACATTTCATTGAATCTATAAATCAATTTGGGTAAATTGACCCCCAAAAATACACAGTACTAGCAGACTAGTTTAAAAAATTCAAGTTGTGATTTAATAACATTGTAATTGATACTTGTGAATTAGGATAGGATTTTATGAGTACTTATTATCTTTGAGTCAGGAAATTTTTAAAATATTTATAGAATTCAGATATATAGGTTTAAATTTTGATAGTTATCTCTATGGGGATATTGGTACTATGCTAAATATTAATTTTTTTTTAAGGTAATTCAGGTGGTAATCAAGCTTTGCTTCTACTGCGCAGCTGTGGTTCTCTCTTGCCTGAACTAAAGCTCTCGGAGCGAACAGAATTTGCCCATAGGATATGGGACAAACTGCAGAATTTGGGTATGATTAATTGTATGCTATGTATAAAATGTGTAAATTTTTTCTTTTACGGGGAAAAAGTTTTTCTTTACGTAAATTATGTTATTCATTTTTTTTCTTGTAATGTGATTTATTTTGGAAATTATAGTGATATCTGGGGTATTAAGAATAAACTAATTTTTCATAACTTTTTGTAAGTATGACTCATACATTACATAAGAGAAAAAGAACAAAGTAGGAAGGACAGAGGTATAAATGCAAATACCATTTGACCAAGCAGTCCCTTTTGTTAGACTTCAGATACAGATATATTCACATGTGCAAAAGAATATTATTCGTTTTAGCTTATTTGGATTACCCCTTGGTGGAGACTGGATAATTAAATTGTTGAACATCCATCAATCTATGCAACTGTTAAAAAAATGTAGGTGCTTTTCATATACTTGATGGGGTTCCCATCACATTATACACGATCTCCAAGATTGTGTATAATGGCGGGGAAATGAGTGAAACAAATCTAGAAAGTATTTTTTTTTTCTAGGTCATGTGGCTATTTATCTGTAAAATCCCAGAAAGTCAATTTATAATAAAGTATGCAGACATATAAAATGTTCAAGAATCTGTAACTTTCCTAGTTAGAAAATAACATGGCCAAGAGTATTCAATTCAATACAGCCACACAAAATATAAAGCACCTAGGAATGTCCTTCAATAAATGTATAGGACCTATATAAAAATAAATTTCTATGAAATACAGAGTCTCACCTCACAGTTTAGAATTTTGATGAGAAGTTAATATTAAAAAGTATATTTAAATTTTGGATTTCAGTATGAAAAAGGATTTTCTAAGTGTAAAAGCAGAAAAATGAAGATAAAGAATTGAGTGAAAAACAAATTTCTCTATGTCGAAAGAGCAAGTAATTTAGAAAGCATGTCAAACTGTGCGAAATTTGCGAAAAATATTATATTGTAAAATATGAGTCCCCACACAGCAGTAATAACATTAACATCTCAGTAGAAGAATTGACACATATTACTTTCTATTATACTATAAGATCTTTTAGCTTAGCTAGGATCTTTTAACTTAAGTAACATGCCTAAAGTTATAGAATGAACTATTGATAGATATGAGACTGGATTGAAGGGGATTCTGGAGGAGACCCAGGAAATAATAGAATCTCCTTTTCATGCTGCTGTATTGTAAATTTAAAAAATAAAATTACTTGTTCTATACTTATTTGGCCACATGCTGATAACTTGTTTCCTTAAGTATTTTTGTTCATTTTTTTTTTTAGTTTGCACTCTTCCTTCCCTTCTAGAGTTTTACTTCCAGTCTGAATTAGTGTCTCTTTTCCATATTGCCTGGGTGGTTGCCATAAGTTGTCTCATATAAGAGAAGTTTATTTTGTCTTTTTTGATGTCCTTGGAGGGGGGAGATCATACCTTATTCATATTTGACTTTTATCAACTTTTTCAGTGTTTTGCTCATGTTAGGTATCAGAGTGGTATTAGTTGAATTTGTAGAAAATGGTAAGTTTAAATATTACTTCATTGAAAAGTAAATATTTTAACATAGCTCAGAATTCAAAAGCTTCACAAAAGATATAGTGAAAAGGCTCCAACCCAACTACCTAGTTGGGAGTGGAGTAGTTGTGGTGAGGGAGACACAATCAGCTGTCTGACTTTTTTAAAAACAATTTCTTTAAGAGAAAAATCACATTTGGAAAAGGATGGATGTAATTTTTTAAAGAAAACTGTTCCTTATGAAAGGCTTGTTAAAATTATTTGGGATTGAAAAAACTTTAGACTTTTGACTTAGAGACAAAAACAGGGGAAGACTACCCTGAACAAAAAAAGTATGAACAAATTTTTAAGGATTTGTATTAAAACAGGTCCATATTGAACATATTTATATATGAACTGCATTGTGACATCTTAAAGTTTTCAGATGATACCATGTTTTCCTTAGACAGGCCAAACTAATATAACTATAGAAATAATTTTTGAATCTGTGTTCGATGACAGAAAAGTGGCAGGTGAATTTCATTGTGGGCAAGCACAAGGTGATAGAGAATAATGATCCAAGTTATACTAATGAAAGAGTGAGCTCTGATTTAGGCATGAAACCTGGCTTCTACCAAAAATAGTAACATAGGTCTTTGCTTTGTTTTTTAGCAAAATAAGTAAGATGAATAGAAGTGGGTGATAATTTACAAAGTTATTACCCAAAGAGATTGAACAAGAACATAATTTCAAAATATTAAAAATGATTGGCAGCAGAGCCATAAGCTATTATTAAAGATATTAGGACATATGGTAAGATATATAAAGCAGTGCTATATAGTTTATGGTTATGAAAGTAGGGTGTTTTAGAGTTAAATCCTTAAACATTGACTTTTAATTTAAATTTTAGATAATTCTAGACTTTCTTAATTCATACCACGAATGATACAGTATGTTTTTAAAAATTTCTTTAATTTTTCTCAAGAAATGACCCATGAGATTAACTGGAAATAATCCCTAAATATAGGGATAATAATTATACATGAATTATTCACAGAAGTATTTTGCCATTTATAGAACTGTGCCCTGGTAGCTATTAACCTGCCAATATGACAGATAAACAAAGAAATGAAACCTGGTAGAGTTGTACTGAACATTGATCTTGACTAAAATCTATATAAGAATTGATTTTGAGCAGTTTCCTCAATTTTCTAACAAACCAGAGTGAATCACTATAGAAGATTATAGAATAGAATTCCTGCAGCCTTGAAGCGGTAACTACCCATGATTGATAGAATTCAGTTTGATTTGATGATGTTTTAAGAAGTTTTAGACTCGGTATGGTAATGTTGTTGAATAATTATGCTGCAGACTTTGAATTCCACATGGTTCCCTGTAAGGCCCTTTGTAAATGGTTAAGAGGTTGGACTGTCAAGACAGACCATCAGGTTCATATCCTGTGATCATTTATTAACCATGTGGTCTTGGACAAGTGAGTCCATTTTCCTCATGTATAAGTTGGTGATGATTATAGTACCTACTTCAAAGCCTTTCCTATATGCAGAGTGCTTAGCCTAGGACCTGGCATATAGTAAGTATTCTACATGTTTGCTAAGATAAAAACATTATTAATTTTAAAGAACAGCTCTCTGCTTCCTAGACTCTTGTCGTCTAACCCTAGATACCCACCACAGCCCTGTGTGGCTACAGGCAGTTGAAATAAAAGTATGGAATTTAATGAATGAAAATGTAGTATAATATTATGCTAACACTTGAGATTGATATGGTGACTTTGTCATAAGTGGAGAGTTTGTGTGGATAACCTCAATTGGCATGGCTGTAGGCGAGATGAACATAGAGAAGCATAACAAAGGACTTTGGAATATAGGTAATTAACAATGGCAGACTAAAAATAGTGCTCAGTAATTGAAATAGAGTGGTTCATTAAACGAAGGCTTCAAGTAGCATGTGTAGTAAACAAGCAAAATTGTCAACACAGTCCTACAGTCATTCTGTCCAGCTCAGTGTGTCTGGATTATGGGGAGGATTGCTGGATATAGAAAAATCTTTCAGTCACTTTTACATATAGGAATATTATTAACAATGTCTGACAGTAAGGGAATAGATTATTGGCCTTTAAGTCAGGGACCTTTTTATATCAATATAGGCAGTTACTTCTGACTGCACAATAATTATTGTTTTATATGCTTAGCTTGTTCTGTTTTGACTGGATTTCTGTATAGATGAGTCTAAGTATTAAGGTAGACGGGAGAAATGCTAAAGTGATACTTTCACTCTTCTTTAAATTTAGGTATAAACATGACTTATTTTAGTTTTGATAAAAGATATGTTTTAAACTCTTTTCTAAAAATTTTACTTTCATTTCATTTATAGGTACTGTGTATGATGTAAGCCACTACAATGCTTTACTTAAAGTCTACCTTCAGAATGAATTTGTGTTTTCACCAACTGACTTCTTGGCAAAAATGGAGGAAGCAAATATTCAACCAAATCGAGTAGGTTGTTACAATTGTGAATATTTATTGGTCACATCCACTTTTTTTTTTTACACCAAGATAAAAGATATTAACCATCCCATTTCCTTGATAGGTGACATACCAGAGGTTGATTGCTGCTTATTGTAATGTGGGGGATATTGAAGGTGCCAGGTATGGATATCCATAAATGTATGTTTAAACAAATAATCTCCTTTAAAGCTTCTTCTTTAGTAAAGAAATTATTTCAGAAGCATTTTAATATAACAGATTTGTTAATATGACTTGGATAAAATATAAAATTTTTGTGTAAAGGGAAAAATAAGTTCATAATTAAGTTTTATTTAAAATTTTTATTTACTGTAGAGAGGTTTAAAATTGGTGAGTCATAAAGCTAGTTTTACCTTTTATTTATTTTATTTCCTAAGGGAAGTGTTCTTTGCCATTTAAACTGTTCATTTAAAAAACTGGGGATATTCTCTTTACCCTGCTGACTCATATGAAATCAGTTGCATTGTTTCTTTGCCTTATATAAAATTTATCATTTATATTATTAGTACTTTGGGATGATGATTTAGGAAATAAAGGATTAATTGAAATGTATAGTCTTGGTTTCAACTAAATAAATCTTACTAAAAACTGCTTTTTAAAGGTTAAAAGTAGTAGAGAGCAATCAGATATTTAGAAATTCTTTAGTGTTTTTGATGAGTACTTTAAGACTTGATATTTCAGGGAATGACATTTGGTGGCAAGGAGATTTTAGTTTTGACTTTGAAGCTTTTAATTTAAAACGTGTGTGTTTCTATTTTTAAAGCAAAATTAATAATTAAGTCATTCTATGCATGTTGTAAAAGGCAGTTTTGATGTATATTTCCAAGGACATCTTCATTTCTCTTTCATTACAGCAAGATTCTAGGATTTATGAAAAACAAGGATCTTCCAGTCACAGAATCAGTGTTCAGTGCCCTTGTTACAGGACATGCAAGAGCTGGGTAATGTTTAAAATAAGGTTTTGGTTCTTTGGTGAGTTTTAAATTGTAGAAAATTGTTGGTGGAAAATTTAAACCGTGCTTATCTACCCTCTCAAAAGAAATCTGAGTGTTTGAGTTGGAAAATACTAATTTTTACTTGTTTTCCCTTAAATTTGTCTTTCACAAAATTTTAATTTGAGGTTATTCAGTTTTAAAAATTGGACCTAATCCAAAATAACTAACTTTGTAATTCATATTTGGAAAATATTTTGAAGAATAATTCACTAAATGTTATTCTTCCCTCAAAGGTTAATTTGAGCATAATTCGAGCATCATTATTTAATGCTGTTGTAATTATTATACAGTTTAGTCTCTGTTTTGGAAAAGTTACCTGTAAAAATTTGAGATATTTGTGATCTGTATTATTTCAGAGCCATATAACCAGTTTTGTATATATTGGTCCTTTTTTTGATAGTGTCCTGATTCCAAATAGTTCTTGGGAATTTTTAATTTTAGTGAGTATAGATAGTGCATTTTAGATCAAATAATATTATACTTGGCATTATTATAGTAGTCTGTTTTGTTTTCATTGAATTAACTTACAGAGATATGGAGAATGCAGAAAATATTCTCACAGTGATGAAAGAGGCTGGAATTGAGCCTGGTCCAGACACGTACCTAGCATTATTGAATGCATATGCAGAGAAGGGCGACATTGATCATGTTAAGCAGGTATGGCTTCTGTCATGTAAATAAACACTATACTTAAATAATTTGTGAGCAGAAAAGTGTCATTTATACCTTTTTTAAAAGATTTTTTTTGTAGACAGATCTTTTTGAAGATTTTTTTGTAGTTTAGGAGAATTCTAGAATTTAATACCTTGGTGTTATAATAGTTATTGTTAAAATAGAATTTTTTCTAATTGTAAAAGAAATTAAAAACCTTTAGATGGTATTTGTTCTTTATTGTTTGAATCTAGATATTTTAACTTATTTAGGTTTAATACTTAAAAACCCCTGGTTTCTAACTTGTTCTGATTTCTGAAACTGTCTAGACTCTGGAGAAAGTGGAGAAGTCTGAAGTTTATCTTATGGACCGTGATCTGTTGCAAATTATCTTTAGCTTCAGTAAAGCTGGGTATCCTCAGTATGTCTCAGATATTCTGGAAAAAATTACATATGAAAAAAGATATATTCCAGGTAGTGTTTTAAAAGTTATTTTCAAAAATCTGAATTGTTCTTACATGATGGAAAGGCATTCTTTTAATAATCGAGAAATGTGCGTTGTGGTAACTTAATGTGACTCTTAAACACAGCTTAATAGGCTAAAAAACTTGAGTTAATGAATACATGGGAATGCTTTGATTCAAAAATGTTGATGTGTTAAATTGTTATTTTTAATATTTGCCCCAGAAAAGACTGACATATCCTTTTGGTGTTTGCAGTTCGTACTTTTGTCTTTTATATGATGTTTGTAATGTAAAAACGCTGTTCGTTCCATAACAGAAGATGTCTTTATTTTCTTCCTAGATGCGGTGAACCTCATTTTGCTTTTAATCACTGAAAAGTTGGAAAAAACAGCATTGCAAATTTTATTAGCATGTCCAGTATCAAGGGAAGACAATTTGAGTGACTTTGGCAGTTTCTTTTTACAACATTGTGTGGCTATGAATACGGTATTCTGTCCATTTTTACTTTGTAGATAGTATAATATAAGCAGTGAAATAAGATTCTTTAAAATATAATAATCCTATGAGATGACACCATATATTAACATTTAAACACCTCATTTTTGTGTTTTAAGATTCTTGAGTAGAAAGAGGATGAGAGATTCATGTTTTTCACCTTAAGTGGTAGAATATTTGTACATCTAGCTGATGGTTGTGACTTCGTTTTTTTTCCTAGCCTGCAGAGGAACTGAAAGACTACTGTAAGAAGTTAAAGGAAGCCCAGATGCACACATCTCCTTTGCAGTTTACACTGTATTGTGCTTTAAAGAACAATAAAATGGGTACCATATTCTTATACTCAAAACTAACATTAATAAGTTTGGTTGAGGTAGCTTTGTAATATTTTATGGTATCTCTTTCAGATTTGGCAAAAATTCTAATGAAGGCTCTGAAGGAAGAAGGTTTTCCTATCAGAACTCACTATTTCTGGCCATTGCTAGTTGGACATCAGAAGGAGAAAAATGTTCAAGGTTAGATTTTGCCTTTTACAGATTTACGATGGCTCAGAGATCCAGTGTTACAGTTTGAACACACATGTAATTCAGTATTTAGGGAAACATACTTATTACTGAGTGTAAGATCTGAGAAAATGGAATTGTGTAAATTTTACTAAAGGATTTCTAAGGCATTTAAAAAAAGCAAAACAATGGATTTCTTTCATCTTTATTTATAAATTCATCTCTGATCTTGATATTTAAACTTGCTAGTGTAGGTTTTAAACACTACATTATTTTTAAGTTTTTAATAAAACTCTTTAGTTGTTTATTTTACATAATTAGTTATTTACATACAAATAACATAGTGTTTGAAATTTTATAGTGTTTGAAATTAGTTTGTCTAGCCCTTAAGGAAGATTTGACAATAAAGATATACATGTGGTTCATCAGAACAAGAAGTGTGGCCATTTTCTTTGTGGACCCCTATTTCTCATCTGAGCTGAATTACTATAATAGGAAAGGCAGGAAAACTTTTATTGCAAAGTGAATGCTCATGACCTGACAGCATGCTGATTGAAGGACAGAAATGTTCAATTTTTCAGGTTCTTAAGTGGGCTTAAGCATTTAGCATACTTTTCCCTGGTACACATGGGATGTCTATAGGACATGAATAAGAATTGAACAAATATTAAATTTTAGAGTACAGTATCTAATTCTTTCGTTTGCATTATTGGTAATTCAGAAAGAGTAGTCTCATAAAAAGATGCTTTTAACAGAAGTACCCTTTTAACAGAAGTTTCCCTTGGGGAAACAAAAAAGGGTCGTTCTCATTTTATCTTGTAGTATAATGTGCTTTAGAATGAGATGCAGAGTTGTTAGTGTGACATTGGGTGACAAACAAAATGCACAAACAACAAAAAAAGTGCTTTTAGCAGACTTTCATATTGCAATTTTATTTTAAATATATGGTTGTCTTCTGGCTTAAAGGAAATACTGAAACAAGTATTCCCTAATTGTTTCTGGCTATAAAAATCTCTAAATCCTTTTTAGAAAATCTTTGTGAAAACATAATGCTTTTGATTAACTCTTTATATAGCCTCCATTTCTAAAAGCTTGAAGGTGTTTCTTCTAACCCAATATTTTTCAACCACAGAAAGTGTACATCATTCAGTCCAAATCTTTGGACATATTAATATTGCCTATCTTTATACAACATATGAAAATACTTTTGGTACCCCTTTTGAAATGTTTGTTCATCAAGTAAATTTGCTTTCTTCAACCATCTCACAGTACCTAGGCTTGAACTGGTTACTACTTAGGTAAACATGAAAGAAATTAGATAATTTCTTTCTATAGTTTTAGTTTGAACTAGTAGAAAAATAAACTATATCGGAAATCCCATCTTTTCTTAGAGTCTTAGAATTTAGATTTCAAATGTGCACCTTGTTGAAACTTCACATTTTATTTATGATAGAGCTGAGAACTGCAGAGAGATTCGGTTGACTGAACTATGGCTGTACATCTAGCTGTCAGTAGTGCCAGCAGTTAGAACTGAAGTTTTCTCTTTTAATTTTTTTATTTTTTAAATGCCATATCACCTTCGTATTAGGCTTTTATAAATATTAGAATGTATTTATTTTATAAAAGTTACTGTTATTGGTTACAAATGAGGTACTAATATTTTAAGACATTAAAAAAAAGAGGAACCAAATTTTTAATCAGTGAAAGTTTTATCTGGAAAAACACAAAAGCTTATGCTTATCTGAGAAATGTGATTGAGAGTACAAGAGTGTCATTTGTTTTATAGTTCTTAAAAACAAGTTTTCTCCATTGCAGGAAGTCTTGAAAGATAGTAAAGCTTTCTGTAGGGGGATATCACTGGGCAAAAACAGTGACTTTGGGGGAAAGTTTTAATAATATGACTAATAAAAAAGTAAAAAAATGTAATATGAAAGTAATAAAAGTACTTAATAATATGAAAGCTAAAGAAGTGAGTTTTAAAAAGGAAATGTGTATCCTTTATATTATACTTCAGCCTCTGTCAAATCAGGTGACACCTGAATAGTTTAGCAGTTTTCAGAATTAACTAGGTCTCATATAAAAAAATCAGTTTATAGTGTTTGGAGCTAACTGTAGCTATGGAAAACATGTCCTTTTAAGAGATAACTAAAAGATTTTTTATGTGAGTCAGGAAAGGGAAGGAAGAAACAAGTTATTAAACTTTTAAATGGTTTGAGTGTGAGACAGTAATTCATAGAATCAAGTTGCCCTTTATTCATTTTTATTCTTAAGTTGTAAAATATGAGGAAGGTAGAAGTTAGTAACAATTAGGGACTTTTTTTTATTACATATATTTTTACTTTAAAGCACTTTTTTTTTGTATGCTGTATTACAGGGTCACATTTCATTCTTTTTCCATGTGAGTATCCCATCGTTGCAGTACCATTTGTTTAATTTTTGTTTGTCACTTTAAAGCACTTTTTGAAACTAGTTTTGTCTTTTTGACAGATCTCTCTTTATACCCCCTTCCCATCATCCCTTCACTTTTCTGCATTTAATTTTGTCAAAATTCATTGTTTTGGCCACCGTGGCTTATAATAGCAATTTTATTTTATGATCTCTCCTCAGTTTGGGTGCCAGAAACGTTAGGCATATTGCTAATTATGAATTGTTTTCTTTCAATAATAATTTCTAGGAGGCTAAACTATTTGTTAATATTGAGTATTAATCATAAAACATTTATTAATTAAATTTATAGTTTTTGACTTGAGAATTAATTATTCTAACTTTGCAGTCTATGTGGCTTTTCTCACATTTTGTATACTTTCCTAGCACAGATTATTGAATTAAGAGGGAGATGATGGGAGAAATTTATTCTTTTAATTTGTCATGTTATCTCCCAGTTCTATTTGCTTTCCTGTCTTACTCTTTAGACAGACAAAATGTTGAGTACTTGTCCTACATTAGGTTTCAAAAAATAATTGAACTGATCTTTTGCTTCTCAATTTTATCTTATAGGTATAATTGAAGTCCTCAAAGCAATGTATGAAATGGAAGTGACTCCTGATCAGGAGACGTATATAAATTATGTGTTTCCAGCTTTTAATAGTGTGAAATCAGCACATGCTATTTTGCAGGTGAGTACAAGGGTGATTTTAATTTCACTGAAATTAAACATTTGCTCCCTAATGTTTCATGGTTCTCTCCTCCTCCTGTACGGAAAGGTCATTGAACTGAGAACTAAAAACAGTTGTGTCTGTATACAATTTTCTAAAGCTTTGTAAAAGCATTGGTTAGGGTAACATCTCTACTGGTTAAACTTAAAAATGTAAAGCATCATTTTTCTTTAGCATTGAAAAGATAATATGCCAATATCAGGGAAAAAAAAAATAGGTCCAGTGCAATAGTGGCTCAGTGGCGGAATTTTTGCCGGCCATGCTGGAGACCTGGGTTTGATTCCTGGAGCCTGCCCATGCAAAACCACAACAACCAAAAGCAACAATGAAAACAAACAAACAAACAAAATTAAATAATATTAACTCCTTAATCCCAAGGCGACTGCAATTTTCAATTCTTGATTATTACTTGTCACTTCCAAATGCATTTCATAAAAGTCATAATAGATGTACTATTCTATATTCTTTTAGTTTTTAATAATCTTTTGTTTGACTCCAAAGCATTACTTCCCTGTGAAATACCAGAAAATACTCCCCCCTTTTTTTAATTAAAAAAAATTTTTTTTAATACCAAAAAATGCCAAATGCAAACATTCTTAACTTTTGATCATTTCATTCTACATATATAATCAATAATTCACAATATCATCACATAGTTGCATATTCATCACCATGATCATGTCCTGGAACATTTGTACCTATTCAGAAAAAGAAACAAAACTAAAACAGAAAAAACCGCATACATACCACACCCCTCACCCGTCCTGTTCACCAATCACCAGCATTTCAAACTAAATTTATTTTAACATTTGTTCCCCCTATTATTTATTTTTATTCCATATGTTCTACTCGTCTGTTGACAAGGTAGATAGAAGGAGCATCAGGCACAAGGTTTTCACAATCACACAGTCACATTGTGAAAGCTATATCATTATTCAGTCATCATCAAGAAACGTGGCTACTGGAACACAGCTGTGCTCTTTCAGGCAGTTCCCTCCAGCCTCTCCATTACATCTTGAATAACAAGGTGATGTCTACTCAGTGCATTAAGAATAACCTCCAGGATAACCCCTCGACTCTGTTTGGAATCTCTCCACCATTGACACTTTATTTTGTCTCATTTCACTCTTCCCCCTTTTGGTCGAGAAGGTTTTCTCAATCCCTGGATGCTGAGTCTCAGCTCATTCTAGGGGTTTTCTCAGTCCCCTAGCTGAGTCTCAGCTCATTCTAGGATTTCTGTCCCACGTTGCCAGGAAGGTTCACACCCCTGGGAGTCATGTCCCACTAGACGGGGAGGTTGGTGAGTTTGCTTGTTGAGTTTGCTTGTTGTGTTGGCTGGAGAGAGAGGCCACATCTGAACAACAAAAGAGGCTCTCTTGGGGGTGACTCTTAGGCCTAATTTTAAGTAGGCTTGACCTACCCTTTGTGGGGTTAAGTTTCATATGAACAAACTCTAAGATTGGGGGCTCAGTCTGTAGCTTTGGTTGTCCACACCGCTTGTGAGAATATCAAGAATTCACCTTGGGGAAATTGAATTTTCCCCCTTTCTCACCATTCTCTCACCCTCTTTCTCTTTGCAAATACTTTTTTATTCATTGTTAAAATCTACTCTGGGATTTATCGGGGCATCACTCTGGACAAATTAACAAAATCTCATGTTCTACTCAAGGTTCCATGTACTTTTGGTGTTCAATTAAGCTGTCTACATAACTTATATTAGGAAGTGCACTAGTCAAAATATAAATTTTGTACCAAATAAACATTTTTTGCTTTAGCCTCACACATAAGTTGAAATTTTAAAATATTAGTTACCATCTATGTTCAGCGCCCTGCAGTAATGACATTCCTCTGTTCTTCCTCATGCAAAAACGTTTTTTAAATTTGTTCATTTAGTCTTTATCATTATACACTCGAGGCATTCCTAGATTATACCATCTCAGTCTTTATCGTCTATCTTTCTTTCTGATTTCATTTGTGCCCCCAGCCCTCCTCCCTCCATCATTCTCACATTCAGTTTCATTCAGTGTTTTAACATAATTGTATTACAGTTAGGTATATTGTGCTGTCCATTTCTGAATTTTTACATTCAGTCCTGTTGCACAATCTGTATCCCTCCAATTACCCAATATCTACCCTATTTCTATCTCCTGATGGTCTCTGTTAACAATGAAATTCTCCCAAGTTCATTCGCTAATGTCAGTTCATATCAGTGAGACCATACAGTATTTGTCCTTTTGTTTCTGGCTAATCTCACTCAGCATAATGTCCTTAAGGTCCATCCATGTTGTTACATACTTCATAACTTTATTCTGTCTTACAGCTGCATAATATTCCATTGTATGTATATACCACCATTTGTTTAGCCACTCGTCTGTTGATGGACATTTGGGCTGTTTCCATCTCTTGGCAATTGTAAATAATGCTGCTATAAACATTGGTCTGCAAATGTCCGCTTGTGTCCTTGCTTTCTTGTCCTCCGAGTGGATACCTAGCAATGGTATTGCTGGGTCAAATGGCAATTCTATATTTAGCTTCCTGAGGAACCGCCAGACTGCCTTCCACAGCAGTTGTGCCATTTGACATTCCCACCAATAGTGGATAAGTGTGCCTCTTTTTCCACATCCTCTCCAGCACTTGTCATTTTCTGTTTTATTGATAATGGGTGTGAGATGATATCTCATTGTGGTGTTGATTTGCATTTCTCTAATAGCCAGGGAAGTTGAGCATCTCTTCATGTGCCTTTTGGCCATTTGTATTTCCTCTTCTGAGAAGTGTCTTTTCAAGTCTTTTGCCCCTTTTGTAATTGGTTTGGCTGTCTTTTTGTTGTTGAGTTGAACAATCTCTTTATAAATTCTGGATAGTAGACCTTTATCTGCTATGTCATTTCCAAATATCTTTCCCATTGTGTAGGCTGTCTTTTTACTTTATTGACAAATTCTTAAATGTGCAAAAGTGTTTAATTTTGAGGAGTTCCCATTTATTTCTTTCTCTCTTCAATACTCTTGCTGTGGGTGTAAGGTCTGGAAAACCACTTGCTATTATAAGATTTATAAGATATTTCCCTACATTTTCTTCTAACAGTTTTATGGTCTTAGATCTAATGTTTAGGTCTTTGATCCATTTTGAGTTAATTTTTGTATGGGGTGTGAGATATGGGTCTTCTTTCATTCTTTTGCATATGGATGTACAGTTCTCTAGGCACCATTTATTGAAGAGACTGTTCTGTCCCAGGTGAGTTGGCTTGACTGCCTTATCAAAGATCAGTTGTCCGTAGATGAAAGGGTCTATATCTGAACACTATTCGATTCCATTGGTCAATATATCTATATTTATGCCAGTACCATGCTGTTTTGACCACTGTAGCTTCATAATATGCCTTAAAGTCAGGGAAATACCCCTTTTAAAAAAAAAAAAATTAAAAAAAAAATGTTTTGGCATGGGTTGGCTCCAGGAATAGAACCCAAATTTGCTATACATATTTAACTATTGAAAAAATTATTTTTTAATAAAAGTAACTCTTCCCACATATTCTTATATCTCCAGATGTTTCATTTCTTTGCAGAAGAATTACAGCTCAAGATTCCAGTATTCTTACCTCGTTTGATTTCTCACTAGTAAGAACTAGATTAAATTTAGAAGCTTGCCCTAATTTTGTTAAGCTTCTTCGCTTCTCAACTATCTTTTGTCTCCATGCTGAAATTTCATTATTGTTGGTTTGGAGACAAATATTGTTATACTTTAATCTGTAGATATGCAAAGAGACACTACATTAAGAAATACTTTCTTCATTGGTTTTCAAAAATTACAGAATGAAATTACATGTTCATTCATAGGTTTGAAATAGATGCAAATCGTAAGGTTAGAAAATAGATGTAAGTCATAAGACCACACAACTCATCCGTGGTTTCGTGAGCTAGTTATTATTGTTTAATCTGTATATATTCATTCCGATGAGCATGTATTCTGAAGAATTTTTTAGCAAAAAGTGGATTTTACTATCTATATTACCCAGCAACCTACTTTTTTTCAATTAGCATCTTTCCATTTCATTATGTAATCTGCAAATTATTTTTTATGTTGCATGCTATTTTATTAATTGATATGCAATAATTTTTTTATCAGTTACTTATTGTTAAAGTAAGAATTAATATTTTGCTACCATGAAATGATTAAGCACATATATCTGATAAGTTTTTGGCTCATATACTTAAATTTCAAATGTTATTGGGACAAGTGACTGACCATTTGGAATTAACAAAAAAATTAAATGCAAACTTTACCCCTTACTACATGTCCCCAAAATAATGTTTTAAATAGTTATGTTGAATTTATATTTTATTATGAATGAGAGAATTGTTCTATTGTTTTCAAAACTGAACTCTTCCTAGATGGCACTCTGTAGGTAATGGGTTATCTCTTTTGAAGATAAGCATGTAATTTGGAATGTTGGAACGCCATCTCACAGCGTTTGCTAAAGTACAGTTACGCAACTTTTAAATGATTTTTTAAATTAAATATTATCAGAGAATATGGTGATATAAAGAAATGGGAAAGCAGGAAATTTGAATGGAGTATCGAAATATTTTTAGTTAAGATATTGAAATATGCTTTACCCCCTAGGAAAATGGATGTCTGTCAGAAAATATATTTTCACAAGCTGAATTTAGAAGGGAAGCATTGAACGGGAACTTAGACTATGTTTTATCATTTTGTAAGTATACCATATTAGTAGTAAACTTAATGGGTGTTGGTTTGGGTTACTAATGAGGATATACAAGGTGACTCATGTTATGAAAGCCAGGACATTTTTATGTGATTTGTTTAAGCCAGACTGAATGAGACAGTTGAACTTCTGGTTAATTTGGAAATAATTTGAAAGTTAGAAGGACCTTGGAGATAATTTAAGAAATTTCAGATATACATAGGGCTAGAAGTTAGACTGAGAATCCAGAAGACCTGTATCCTGTCAGCCACCTGTAGCAGGTGTGACGTGGAACAAGTCTTTTAATGTCTTTGTTCTTCAACTTCATGAAACGGGGGATTTATTATCTTGTGATGGTTTGGTAGATGAAATATTATTTCTGAAAGTGCATTCTAAGCTATAGCTTATTACAGCTAAGTTATATGAAGCCATCTTCCAGCCACCATTAAAAAGCAACAATACAGGAAACATTTATTAAATATTAGGGTGCTTTATAGTACTCATGTGTTAATAAAATTGCTCCATTAATAGATAGTGGCATAGAAAGGTTCTGTTATTTTCCCATAGTTAGTGTCTGAGCCAGAATCAAAATCAAATGACTTTAGGGTGGGCAATGGTGGCTTAGTGGCAGAGTTCTCGCCTGCTGAGCCAGAGACCTGGGTACGATTCCCGATGCCTGCCCATGCAAAAAAAAAAAGTGTAAAAAAAAAATCAAATGACTTTATTATTATTCCCACCGTAGCACATTAAAGAAATAAAAATAAAACCTTAAAAGTTTTCTCTCATTTTTGAACATGGCCATGTTACTTGACAGTTTTTCAGATCTTGTGAAAAAATACATCCTTTAAAAATAAAACACAAACATAATCAGTCTTTAACCCCTTAAAATGTTGAAAGTTAATCTCTGATTATTTTATATTCAAGTTGCATAGAAGATGGAATTTTTGTAAAGATAGTTCATCATAATATTGTAAGGGAAAGGCAGAGTGTCCAGTATAAAAAATGGTGACTGTTAGACACAGAGGGTGGTTATTTGAGTTGAAGATTGGGTATTAATGCTGGCTTCTAAAAGAGTATATTGATTTTTCCTTCTACTCTATATAATATATAGATTTTCTGTACTGACAAGATGAAAACAGAGGCGTATTAGCAACAGATCTGGGCATATAAAGTGCATTTGTGAAAGCTGCCTTTTCCCTTTCTCATACCACCCATTCCACTTTGTTGTCAGCCTCTTGATTTTTCATATGTTTGTTGCTAAGGAAACTGGATGCTTTTTGCATCAACCTCCGAGCTTGATGAAATGGTTTTGGTCATCTTTTTTAAGAATAAATTTCTTGACAATATTCCAGTAAAATACTGTTTTGAATGGTAGAAGAACAAGTTTTCAAAAGGGTTTATTAAATTAGACAAACTATATTTAACAGAAGCTGTAAGATTAAGGAATTTTGCCACATACTTCTGTCAGTACCCTCCTCTCCTCCTTTGATTTACAGGTCTCTGAATAACAGTTAGTGCTAAAATTGCTGGTATTTGCTTTCCACAGCTCCTAGGTATATACTGTTGGTTACTCCATCACAAGGAATGTCAGGTAGTAGAGAAGAGTAAAGAACTTATCTTGATGAGTCTGTGGGATAGTAGGAAACATTTTCCCACTTGTGTTTGTCCGTGTGGAAAATTACTAAAGATTTGGTCAAAAAAAATTAAAGGTTACTGAGAGACATGCGGTTGTATCCACTTCAAAATTTCTTTTTTGTAAGCTTTTTTAATGATTTTTAGATTTTCTGACACTGTATAAAACCACAGAGAAACTTAATTCTATCTGTAGAAGGCATGTCATAGCTGATCTATGACATGCTGTGTCATAGCTGATCTAACTTTGTATGTAGGTTAATTTTTAATTTATTTTTAGGGGACTTGAAAAAGTAATCTTAAAATGATTGACTTTTCCCATGGTTTTTCTTTCTTTCTTTTTTTAAGTAATCCATGCATCTTAATCAGCACGTAAACTTTGTTAATTCTGTCTTCAGAATTTGCCTCTGCTATGAATTTCTTTGTTAATTCTGTCTTCAGAATTTGCCCCTACTATGAATTTCTTTCAAACTCAAATCCGTCTGGGATCATTTATTCATGACATTACATTTATTCTGAATAGATTAAATCAATTACTTATAAAATGGTACCTTTTTAATACAGTGGCAGGGAAAAAGAAATTCGGATGTGCCTTCTGTAATCCCAACCCTTGTGAGTTATAACAAGGAAAAAGAAGTTCAAGTTCTGAATTTTATTTTAAGGCAAATCAAGCTAATAATGTCAGCATTGAATCAAGGTTGTACTGTTAAAGGCCAAAATGAGTAGTAGAACAAATGAATGCTCTGAAAAGTGAAAGATCAATTAAAGTCAATTACATACCAGAGAGATAAAGACCTATTTTATTATGAATTTAGCTTGTCATTTTTGTATGAATGCAGGTCGTTGAATATAGCAGAAACTGGAATGAGAACCTGAACCCAGCACTACTCTCAGAAAAAAAGTTTCCCCCTTATTTACTATATTTTAAGAATAAAAATCCTGTAGGATAGTTGTAGTCTCTCCGTTTATGATGTCCAGTAACATACAGCCTTAGATGTGTACCAGGCTAACTCTGAGTTTGCTGGTATATACTAACTGTCATTTATTCAAAATAATTATGTCTGTTAATTATACATATTCATGAAAATAAAGTAAAAATGCGCTAAAAGGATAATTTATATTGTAAACATATTAATTGTATTATCAACTTAATTTTGTGTGAAAATATTTTCATTTTCGAAATGAGTTTCCCAAAATGAAAATTAAAAGGGATTGGTATAAATGTGTTTTTCAAATAAGTTGGAAATTCAGAATTTTTTCAAGTTGTCTGGATTATAATGATGATCATTTTCTTTTGCAGTGGAATCAAATACTTTGCCATTACCATTTAGATTGTTGAGAGGCAGCCTAATTTTAGGCTTTAAGAGGTAAGATTGATTACCTTATATAATGTTCTTTCCTGGTTTTCACTATTTGTTTGTTTTCTCAAAATTTTTTGACCTTTTGTATGAGGGAAGTTATTTTTATTTTCTAAAAGTGTATAGTGTTGGTGCCATCAGCTACAGTAATTACTTGATAAATTAGATCCTTCCCTTGCATCCCCCTTAGTAATTAATAAAAAATTTGAAATAGTGTATCTCTCCTCTTCCCCAATACCTTTCATTCAGTAATCATTTTGGCAGCCATTGGTAATCCTTGTTGTGTTATTAGTTGGGTCGATGGTTGCAAAAGGATGAATTTCTAATTATGTCATTTCTTCTGCATTTACTGGGCAGCATTTGTCTACTGTGTTAATGACTTCTCATATTAATAATCCCAATAATTTTTAGATTGTTCACTGTAGGAAGTTCTGTAGTTCTCTTTTTCAGTGAGTTTTGTGTGTATGAGGTGGGGGTGGGAAGCAGAACAAAAATACAAGGACTATGCCTTTAATGATAAAGTTTGAAAAGTGTAGAATACATAATCAGGTGGATAAAAATGCTAGCAGAACCAAATTTTCTTTAAAAATCTACAGTGTATTATTAAGCAAAGTATAGCAGCATTTTTCTGTAGTCCTTCACAGAAGACTTGAAATAGTTTTTCACGGGTCATGGGTATTTCCTTAATAGCTTTAAATGGATATTTATATTGTAAACATGTATTATTGCATAATCAACTTAAATTTTTTGTGAGAATATTATCTTTACCCTCACTAACATTTTATATTTTAGTCCATTTGAATGGCAGACATTACATTTCACAAATCCTAGACGTCTCTTAAAATACTTGAACCATAAAATTGACCCAATGTGGTAGGAAAAAAATTAATATTCAGTTATATACCTAGGTCAGCCATTAAATTTTTAATGGCTTATAGATTAAGGTGTGTAGAATTTGCTTGCCCTGATAGCAAATGTCCCTAGTTGCTGTTTTCCCTTGTTTCTGTTTTTTATTTTTGCATAAGGCTTTTTTTGCTGTCAATCTTGACAGTTTTCAGTGTGTAGGCTACCTTAAGTAGCCTACAGTTCTAATTTGCTACTTCTGGCTTATGACTAGATGGGAAATTAGGCAATCTGAGTCATTGTAATGTTGGTAAATAAAAGGTTCTGAATAAGGGCTTTATTTTGTGATAAAGGTTTTGTGACAGCTATTTTGAGTATTAGAAGATCAGCTCCCTGTTTGTTTGGTGTACTGCACTATCCTAGAATCTGGAGGAGTACCTGGTGTGTGATAAGTGCTTGTTGAGTTAATTACTACTCCTTGTTTGTTCTGTGTTTCTGCCTCTATTTGTTTTTGTTTTTTCGTTTTTTTTAATTGAAAGTTACAGGTTTGCTGAAAAATCATGCAAAAATATCCAGTTCCCAAATACCTCCCTATTATTAATACCTTGCATTAGTGTGGTACATTTGCTGCAGTTCATGAGAGAACATTTTTATCTCCTTCTATTTTTGTAGATTCCCTTTAATTTATAAATATTTATTGTTGAAATTGGAAGTGTTGCTTAGGATAAGATTGTAAAATGTTTTAATTCCTTGTAAAGGAACTTTATTCTGAAGTGAGTAACTCATACATTGTGGAGGTTTGGCTGAGGCAGAGATACCATTTAGTATGCATTTTAAACTCAGACATCATATTTTTTATTTCTAGAAATTAGATTTGGATGTTCTTCTGTGTCTTCCATGTCTCCTTAATATGCTCATGCTTCTTCCTTCTTGGACATACGGAGATATTAACAATAGATGTTTTGATCTCTGGCTATTCTGTGTCTTTTTTTTTTTTCCTATTGACTGATTTTCTCATAGCTATGGGTAATGTACTTTCCTGCTGTATATCCCTAGTAAATTTTTCATTGAATTCCAGACATTGTGAATTTTACATTGTTGGATCTTAGATTGTTTTATATTCCTTTAAATATTTTTGAGCTTTATTTTGAGACAGAGTTAAGTGACTTGGAAACAGTTTGATTCTTTCAGTGTTTATTAAGCTTAGTTAGGCATAACTAGAGTAGTCTGTTGTCTAGGGCTAACCTCACTAAATTAGTTTAGCCCCATGACTGAGGCAGTGTCCTTCCAAGTACTCTCCCTTATGGCTTTTGTATTATGAAGTTATTGAGGACATGAACTATTCTAGACCTTGTGTGAGTTCTGGGAATCTTTCTACTTGCTCATTTTTGGAACCTCTGAAAAGACCTCAGGTAGTTTCCTAGGCTTCAGGTAGTTCCTTCACATACATGTGCTTATCAGTACATGTCAGAAGACTCAAGGGCAGTTCTTTGTAGATCTCTAGAGCCTTCTCTTCGTACAGGTCTGATCTACACAGGGAAAATGATTTTCTGGGAAATGACTTATTTTGAGTTGTGGATTCCTTTGAGAGTTAGTTGAAGATTATGACTCATCTTCCCAGAAAAATGTGCATATGTGTAAAACTATGGCTGTAATATTATGAGGTTCATGAATTATTCCTCCTTCCTCATCAGAAACCCTTTTTGAGGGGACCAGAGTGAAGAGCTTGGAGTTAAGGATAAAAATCCTTATCCAGCTATCATTGGTCTGGTACCTTTGTTACAACTGATGGATGAATATTATATTACTGTTAACGGTAGTCCATAGTTTGCATTAGGTACATTTTCCCCATATACTGTGCCATTATTAACGCCTTGTGAGTGTCTTATATTTGTTATAATTCATGAGAGAACATTCTTATATTTGTACTATTAACCTCTTTCCATCATCCGCAATAGGATTCACTGTGTTATATAGAGCTATGTTCATCCTCTAGCTTTCCTTCTAGTAACATACATGACCCTAAACGTCCCCTTTCAAATATGATCAAATACATGATTCAGCGCTGTTAATTGCGCTCACAATAATGTGCTATGAACACCTTTATCCATTTCCATACATTTACAATCAACCTTGTTAAAAATTCTGCACCAAATAAGCATCGGTTCCCCATTATCTATTCTCATTCTGTCTTTTGGTAACCTATATTCTAAATATTAACTCCATGAGTTTTCTCTTTATATTTAGTTCATATTAATGAGATGCTACAATATTTGTCCTTTTGTTTCTGGCTTATTTCACTCAACATAATATCCTAGGTTTATCCATGGTGTTGAATGTATCAGGACTTCATTTCTTATTACAGCTGGGTAATATTCTATTGTATATATGTACCTCATTTTTTTGTTTATCCATACTTTGGTTGTTGGACACTTTAGTTGCCTCCATTTTCTGGAAATTGTGAATAATACTGCTGTGAACTTTGGTGTGGAAATGACTGTACGCATTCCTGCTTTCAGTTCTTCTGAGTACATACCTGGTAACAGTACTGCCAGATCATATGGCAATTCTATACTTAGCTACCTGAGGAACTGCCATACTGTCTTCCCTAGCTGTTCCATTTAACATTCCCACTAGTAGTGAATAATTGTTCCTAGTTCTCCACATTTTCTCCGACACTTGTAAATTTCTGGATTTTTTAAATAATGAGTCTAGTAGATAGATGTGAAATGATATCTCATTGTGGTTTTGATTTGCATTTACCTAATATAAAGTGATGTTGAAGAGCTTTTCATTTGCTTTTTAGCCATTTGAATTTCCTCTTTAGAAAAATTTCTGTTTAAGTCTTTTGCCCATTTTTGAATTGGGTTGTTTGTATCATTGAGTTGTAGGATTTCTTTATATATTCTGGATATTAAACCTTTATTGGATAAGTGGTTTCCAAATATTTTCTCCCTTTGAGTAGGCTGTCTTTTCACCTTTTTGACATTTAAAGCATAGAAGTCTTCAGTTTTGAGGAGGTCCCATTTATCTACTTGTTCTTTTTTTTTGGCTTGTTCTTTGGGTATAAAGTGTAAGAAACCATTGCCTACCACAAGATATTGAAGATACTTCATATACTTCCTTACATTTTCTTCCAGGAGTTTCATGGTTCTGGTTCTTATAATTAGGTCTTTGATCCATGTGGGGTCCATTTTTGTATAATGTATGAGAAAGGGGTCTTCTTTTATTCTTTTCAGTATGGCTATCCACTTCTCCCAGCATCTGTTGAAGAGGCTGTTCTGTCCCAGTTGAGTGGACTTGGCAGACTTGTCAGAGATCAGTTGACCATAAATGTATGTATGTATTTCTGAACTCTCAGTTTGGTTCCATTGGTCAGTGTTATCTTTATGCCAGTACCATCAGTATCATGCTGTTTTGACCTCTGTAGCTTTATGATAAGCTTTAAAAGTCAAGAAGTGTAAGTCCTCCAACTTCATTTTTCTTTTTAAGATGTTTTTGGCTATTTGGGGCCCCCTTATCCTTCCAAATAAACTTCTTAATTGGCTACTCCATTTCTTCAAGGATGGCCATTGGAACTTTGATTGGGATTGCATTGATTCTTAAAATCATTTGGGGTAAAATTGACATTTGATGGCTTTAGTCTTCCAGTCCATGAACACAGAATGTCTTTCCATTTGTTTAGGTCTCCTTTGATTTCTTTTAGCAATATTTTGTAGTTTTTTGAATGCAGATCTTTTACATCCTTGCTTAAATTTATTCCTAGATATTTGATTCTCTTAGCTGCTATTATAAATGGAATTTTTTTCTTGAGTACCTGCTCATATTGCTCATTACCAGTGTATAGAAACTCTACTGATTTTTGTGTGTTGATCTTGTATCCTACTACGTTGTTGAACTCGTTTATTAGCTCTAGTAGTTTTATTGTAGATTTCTTCAGGACTGTCTGTAGAGGGTGAAAGTTTTACTTCTTCCATGTCAGTTTGAATGCTTTTTATTTCTTTTTCTTGCCTACTTGTTCTGGCTGGAATGTTGAATACCGTTGGTGACAGAGAGGGCATTCCTGTCTTGTTCCAGATATTAGAGGGAAAGCCTTAAGTTTCCCTTTTAAGTACAATGTTAGCTGTGGATTTTTCATATGTACCTTTTATCATGTTGAGGAGGTTTCTTTCTGTTCCTCTCATTTGAAGTGTTTTTCTCAAGAAAGAATGCTGGATTTTGTCAAATACCTTTTCCATGTTAATCGGTATGATCATGTTTTTCCCCTTCAATTTGTTATTTGTTAATGTATCATATTAATTGACTTTCTTGTGTTGAACCACCCTGGCATACCTGGAATAAAACCTAGTTGATCATGATGTATAACTGTTTTAATGTGCTATTGGATTCGATTTGCAAGTATTTTGTTGAGGATTTTTGCATCTGTATTGATTAGAGAGATTGGTCTGTAATTTTTTTTCTTATGGCGTCTTTATCTGGCTTTGGTGTTAGGTTGATATTGGCCTCATAGAATGAGTTAGGTAGTGTTCCCTCCTCTACAATTATTTAGAAGAGTTTTATCAGGATTCATATTAATTCTTTGTGGAATGATTAGAAGAAGGCACCTGTGAAGCCTTCTTGCCTGGGCTTTCTTTGTAGGGAGGTTTTTGATGACTGATTCTCTTGTAATTGGCTTGTTGAAGTCTTCTGTTTCCTCTAGAGTCACTGTAGGTTGTTTGTGTGTTTCTAGGAAATTCTCTATTTCACCTAAGTTGTCTAATTTGTTGACATATGGTTGTTCCTAGTGTCTTATGATCGTTTTTTATTTATCTGGGATCAGTAGTAATGTCCGCCCTCTCATTTCTGATTTTGTTCGTCGTCTTTCTTTTTTCTTTGTCTGTCTTGCTAAGGGCTTGTCAATTTTATTGATTGTCTCACATTGAGAAAAATGTGGTTTTGTTGATTCTCTCTCTTGTTTTTTTTTTCTCAATTTCATTTATTTCTGCTCTAATCTTTGTTATTTCTTTCCTATAAATTTCCTTCTCAGCCCTCACTGACTTGCTGTATCCCGTAAGATTTGATATGTGGTGTTCTTGTTATATTCATCTCAGTATTTTTTATTTCTCTTGCAATTTCTTGTTTTGATTCACTAATTGTTTAAGAGTGTGTTGTTTAGCCTTCATATTTTTGTGAGTTTTCCAGTTCTCTGTTATTGATTTCTAGCTTGATTTCATTATGATCAGAGTAAGTGTTTTATATAATTTCAGTCTTTTAAAATTTATTAAGACCTGTTTTGTGACCCAGTTGTGACCCAACATGTGGTCTGTCCTGGAGAATGACATAAACACTTGAGCAGAATGTATATCCTGCTGTTTTGTGGTGTAATGTTCTAGATACACATGTTAGGTCTAGTGCATTTAACATATTATTCAAATTTTCTGTTTCCTTATTAGTCCTCTGTCTGAGTGTCCTATCTGTTGGAGAGAGTGGTGTTTGACATCTGTTAAACTTTTCAGTTTTGCAGTTGTTTGCTTCATATATTTTTGGGGCACCCTCGTTAGGTAGGTACATAAATATTTGTGATTGTTATTTCTTCTTGATGGATTTCCCTTTTTATTAATATATAATTTCCTTTTGTGTCATAACATTTTTGCATTTAAACTCTATTTTGTTATATATTAGTATAGCTACTCCAGCTCTTTTTTTTTTTATTATTATTACTGTTTTCCTGGAATATCTTTTTCCAGCCTTTCACTTTGAACTTATTTATATCCTTGGACTAAGATGAGTCTTTTGTTATAGCCAGCATCTAGATGGATAATTTTTTTCTTTTTTTATCAATTCTGCCATTCTATGTCTTTTGATTGAAGAGTTTATGCCATTGACATTCAATGTTATAACTAAATGCAGTACTTCAACCATTTTATCCTTTGGCTTTTGTATGTCATATTTTTTCTCTCTTTTTACCCTTTTAGTTACTCTTTCTGTTAATCTACATTTCTACACTCTCCTCAAAGCCTCTCTGTCCTATCTATTCAGCCTGTAGAATTCCCTTTACATTTCTTATTGGGTAGGTCCCTAGTTAATGAACTCTCTCAACTTCTGTTTATCTGTGAATATTTTAAACTCTTCCTCATTTGTGAAGGATATAGAATCCTTGGCTAACAATTTTTTTCTTTCAAAAATCTTAAATATATCATACCACTGTCCTCTCACCTCCGTGGTTTCTGTTGAGAAATCAGCATTTAGTCTTACTGAGCATCCTTTGTATGTGATGGATCACTTTTCTCTTCCTGCTTTCAGAAATCTCTTTATCTTTGGCAGTTGATAGTCTGATTAATATGTGTCTCAGAGTAGATCTATTTGGATTTATTCTGTTTGGAATATGTTGCACTTCTTGGATGTGTTTATTTTTTCCATAAGAGCTGGGAAGTTTCAGTCTCTGTTTCATCAAATATTCTTTCTGCCCTTCTTCCCTTCTCTTCTCCTTCTGAGACACCTGTGACATTTTCTGTTTTTGTGCTTTGTATTGTCATTCAATTCCCTGAGACCCTGCTCAATTTTTTCCATTCTTTATTCTGTCTCTTCTTTTGTCTATATGATTTCAGATATCTTATCTTCTAGCTCTCTAGTATGCCTCTAGTGTATTTTTTTAGTGCACTATAATACGCTGATGTTTTCTAGTGTATTTTAGAGTCTCTTCTGTTGTGTCTTTCGTTCCCTTAAGTTCTGTTATTTTTCTTTGTATGCTTCAAATTCTTCGTTATGCTCATCTAGTGTCTTCTTAATATCTTTTGTCTCTTTAGCCATGTTTGTCTTCATATCCTTTAATTAGTTTAGGACTTTTATTGAACATCTTTGATTAGTTGTTCCTGTTACTCTGCATCTACTCTGCCTTTTTAAATTTGTTCCTTTGATTGGTCTATATCTTTTCTGTTTCTTAGTATGGCTTATAATTTTATCCTGATGATCAGATTATACTGAAGGTTGGTTTCTCTTGTCTAGGATTTTGTTGTTGGTTGGGTTGGTGTTAAGGCTCTTCCGTGAAACTTGGTTCATCAGTATTTCCCAGCCAAAACCAGTCCAGGGACCCATGCTGGGGGCACAGACTAGTTCCACGAGGCCCTGAAGAAGAGGGTTAGGAAAGATGCCAAAAAGCCTTTATTTCAGCTTCCCAAAGGTACACTTTCCTGGCTTGCCCCAGCAGATGGTGCTCTTCACAACCTATTTCCCACATCCCTAAAATGGTAGGGCATTATTTTTAGCCCTCTGGTGATTCTGCCTCTGACATAGTTGGGATCGATGGTGTGAGTGGCACCTGAC
The DNA here is from genome assembly GCF_023851605.1 of Tamandua tetradactyla. Taxonomy (NCBI): domain Eukaryota; kingdom Metazoa; phylum Chordata; class Mammalia; order Pilosa; family Myrmecophagidae; genus Tamandua; species Tamandua tetradactyla. The sequence continues at coordinate 15,627,594 of NC_135343.1, read as the reverse complement.
CAGACTAATGCAGCAGGACCCAGTGGTTTAAATTCATTGACTACTAGGTGGCTCAGTGCTGGACCATATTCTCCTCTGTTCTTGGAGAGAAAGGCTTCTGTGACCCTTAAAGTCTGCAGCAGCCTGCTAGGCAGAGACTAGGCTTACACAAAGCTGCTTCCTTGCAGGTGGGAGATGGGTATCAAGAACCTCTGTCATGTGAATTTTTCAGTTTTTTGCCATAGTTTATCAGTCTGTTAATATTGCTCTTCCATGAATGCTATGCTGGAGTTCCGAAAAGTTGTTTCGGATGGTTTCTGTCTGTCCATTAGCTGTTTTGGGGAGAGGGGTAAGCCCTGCGACTCCCTATTCCACTGTTTTCCCTGAAGTCACTTTTTTAATGGCTTAGTTTGGATATATTGTAATTAAAAAAAATTATTCCCTTAGATTTTTTAAACTTAGATTGTTTCTAGTGTTTGACACTACCACAGGAAAAAATACTTCAATAAAAGTTGTGTACATATATTTTTGTGTGTTGTTTTTTTCCTTAATGGATAAACCTAAAAATAGAGATTGCCATGTCAAAAGGTACATATATTCTTTATTTTAGTAAGTACTTGCCATAACACTTTCCAAAAGAAGTTTCTTAGTAACCAACAATTCACAGTGTTAATAACACCATAAGAGTACCTATTTCCCTGGACATTATAGGTTACTGGACATTATAGTACTTTTTAATTTTGGCCCAGTTATTGTATGAGAAATGGTATCTCAAGTTATGATTTGCATCTCCCTAACTCTTATGCAAGGTTAGAACATATTTTGTGTGCTTATTGACCATTTCAGTTCTCTCTCCTGTGAAACACCTTTTTAAATGCCTGTTTTCCATTTGGTCACATGCTTTTTCTTATCAATTTGTAAGATATATTTGTGTATAAGGATATTAATATTCTGCCATGTGTTATATATTGAGTGTGAACTTTTTAAGTTAAAAAAAAAAAGGACAGTGTGCATGGGTTGTTCAGTGGTACAATGCTTGCCTTCCATGCAGGAGACCTGGGTTCAATTTCTGGGCCATGCATAACCACCCCTCCCGGCCCCCAAAATAAAGACAAACCAAAAAACCTTGGTGTAGAGAAATAAGAGAGGGATGTAAGGACAGTATCCTGGGGGTCACTGGAAGGAATCAGTGAAGAAAAGGAAAGGGCTTACCTAAAGAAAAACAATATTGTGAAAACTAGTAAACTAGTAAAACTTCAAAGCTAAGGGAGTTGTAATTAGTGTTGAAAGCTACAGAGGTGTAGGAGAGATAGACATGTAAAGAAAAGAGGGTATTTATTTTGAAATACTTATAAAATTACAGGAGGTTACAAACGTAGCGCACAAAGGGCCCATATACCCTTCCCCCAATGGCTACAACTTACGTAACTACAGTACGTTATGCGAACCAGTTGCAGGTTGTATAATTCTGTCATTTTATCACGTGTAGATTCATGTAATCACCACTGCAATGAAGATACAGAACTATTCCACCACCACAAATGTCTTCCTCATGATATCCCTTTATAATCATATCCATCCCTGTCCCCCCAACATCCCTAATACATGGCAACCACTCATTTGTTCTCCATCTCTATAATTTTGTCATCTTGTGAATGTTATATAAATGGACTCATGTAGTATGTGATCTTTTGAGATTGCCTTTTATTCACTCAGCACAATGCCCTGAAATCCATCCACATTGTCATCTCTTGTGTATTTTGTTCCCTATGTTTTTAAAGTAAAGATAAACACCCTGTTAACTCGCTATATCAAAACTCAGTCTATCCAAAACTGCACAACCCTGAGTTTAAAAAAGCCTATGAGTTTTTGTGCATTGTAACCATATTAAAGCATACACTTAGTTTTCTTAAATTATTTGAGTTATGCATACTTGATTATCAGTCTTAAGCTACAGTTTAGAAACAGTACCAGACTAGTATTCATTGGTTACCCTGTTTTGTAAATAGTAAGTTTTGGGTCAGCTGTTCTTTTTCCTTTCCTTTTGAAATAATTTAAAATTTACTAAAAAACAAAACAAAAAACAGTGGGACATGACTCCCAGGGGTGTGGATCTTCCTAGCAATGTGGGACAGAAATCCTAGAATGAGTTGGGACTCAGCATCAAGGGATTGAGAAAATCTCAACCAAAACAGGCAAGAATGAAATGAGGCAAAATAGTGTCAATGCCTGAGAGATTCCAAACATAGTAGAGAGATTATCCTGGGGGTTATTCTTATGCATTATATAGATATCACCCTTTTGGTTAAGGTGTAATGGAGAGGCTGAAGGGAACTGCCTGAAAATGTAGAGCTGTGTTCCAGTAGCCATGTTTCTTGAAGATGATTGTATAATGATACAGCTTTCTCAGTGTGACCGTGTGATTGTGAAAGCCTTGTGTCTGATGCCCCTTTTATCTACCTTATGGACAAATGAGTAAACATAAGGATTAAAAATAAATAAATAGGAGGAGGAACAAATGTTAGATTTAGTAGATTGAAATGCTGGTGATCGATGAGAGGGAGTGGTGGGGGGAAAAACAAGAATTGTACAGAGAATTCCTTTTACCCTATTAACCATACTTATTAGTTTTAGCAACATTGTTGCTATTTATTCCCTTCCTCCATCTGTCCATGTATCTATCTATGTATGCTTGTTTGATGGATATAAATATCTAAACTGCATACACACACAAATATACATACACATATACACAGATCTATAGAATTTATTTTTTATGAACCATTTGAGCTTAACTAGTATATATCATACTATCATACATATCATCATATGTAATTCCAAAGAATAAGGATATTCTTATATACAACCACAGTATAGTTCACCGAATTCAGGAAATTTAACATTGATGGGAGTATTTTTATCTGATATAGTCTAAATTCCAATTATACCAATTATGTCTTTGTAAGCATTTTAACCCCCTTCCTGTACAAAATTCAGTTCAGGGGTGAACATTAATAGTCATTTCTCTTTAATTTTCTTTAATGTCTACAAGAGTTCTTTAGCCTTTGTCTTTTATGACATTAACATTTATTGAATACAGGCTAGTTATTTTATACAATGTTTCTCATGATAGTTCCCCATGATTAGCTTCAGCTTGTGTATCCCCAGCTGGCATACCACACAAATGGCATTCTTCTTGCAGACTTACATTTAAAGGCACACTCTCCATTAGCATCTCAATAGTGATGTTAAGTTTGATCACCCTGTCAAGGTGTTATTTGATTTCTCCATTCTATAGTTTATAGTTTCTGTTTTTCCCCTTACAAGTAGTAAGCAGTCTTTGGGCACACACTTTGAAACTGTGCAAATAGTTTCTTTATCCAGTGTGGACATCTAGATTTATGGGTGACTCTTGATAGTTGTTGCCCAAACCAGTCTTTGTTTTGAAGGTTCAAAATGGGTGATGGTCAACCTTACTAAATTATCTCATCCTGAAAATTCAGCTTTATTTTGGAAACATTAATTTTTTTTAATGCTTTGATCTGTACACATAATGTAATATAATTGCTGGTGCGTTTTTTAAGTGTTTTTTAAACCTGGTTTCTTTTTTTTTTTTTGTATGTGTGTTTGTTAATCCTCTGCTGCCCTCTGCAGGTCTATGGATATAAATCTTTGGAGCAAAGTAAGTTTCCCTAATGTTGCAAATCATAAGGTGATGATGGTGCTATATAAAAAGCCATTAAGAGCAAAGTTTATAATAAATTTGCACATTTATGGTGTACTATTTTAAGTTAATGAATTGTATACTTGTGTGTGTCTGTATATGAACAATATGCAGACCAACTTTAAACTGCAGATTTTTTCAGAAATTTACTAATTTTGTGCAGGAAGTACAGCTATCCTTATGCTGAATTACAAGAAAGATTTGCGTCTTAATAAAATCAAAATGTACATTATCACTGTGATCCAAATTTCATTCAGTTCTAATTTTACTATGGCTTCCAGTCATACTGTATTATCAATTCTGTTTTATGGCTGGGACATTTATATTTAGAAATAATTTTTTAAACAGAAAGATTTTCATTGGTTTATTCACTAAATGTGTCTTCAAAATTTGATTTTTAAATGTGGCTGTCTTACGGCTAATGTACAGCTACAACTTCTGGTAAAATTTATTGTCTGTTGGTTAAAAACAGCTTGTAGGTGATTGTTGTGTTTTTAACTTGCTATTAAATACAGCATGATTTTCATGATAAAGTGAGATATGGCTAATTTTGTCTAATTTTCCATAATAATAAATAAATAATAGAAATAACCACAATTGTAAGCTGTTAACACTTCTAATAGGTGCCAGGCATTGTTTCAAGAACTGATTAGCTTAGTTGTAAAATACGCAGAAGTAGATCCGAATTAATCCATGTTGCATTGAAAAACAACCATACTGCTCTTATTATTTTCAGCATGAGGATATATAGTCAAATAGTGTGTTCAAAAGTAACTTGGAAACATAGAATTTTTTTTTCTTCCCCTTCAGTGTGTTTGTATTATCATTTGAAATACCCTAGATTTTTTTTGTATACCATTTTAAGGTTTTTCCATCTTCCTAGTGAATATTATCTATAATCCATCTCTCTATCCTTGAGGATATATAAAACATTAATGTGGTTCCAAAAGTCAGAACTACAGGTTGTATAATCATTTTTATCATAAAATATATATTTGGATTTTTGTAAATTAAAATTTTACTATTAGACTTAATGTTGAAAAATAAGTCTGTATACCTCTTCTTTAAAATGATGCATAAACAAATGTGTAGAGGTTTTCTTAGTGACATTTCATAAGACATAGCAGTTTTTCTTCAATATTGAATTTGTTTTGTTTTTGTTTTAAAAGGCAAACCTATTATTTAAAAACAAAACAATTTCCTTGGCGGGTGGGGGTGATATTGAATTACTGTGATAAAGAATAATACCATACTGGGGAGAGGCTTTGTTATTTCAAGAATTCAATTTCAGATTGTATTTGTTCTTGTTTGTTTTTCTTGCTGCAATGCACGAATTTTCTATCTTACCAGATAACAGAAGTGTTGTACAAGGATGGACGTTATTGTCAGGAGCCTTCAGGAACAGGTAGTGTTTCAATTTCGATGATTGTAACTTATCCACAAATCCATTCTTTTGTGTAATGATGGGCTAGAAGGATTATAGCAGTAAACAGTTTCATTTTGAAAGTGAAATTTGAAAACATTTGGTTATAAATCTTTATGTTGATACTGACAACATCTTGTGGTCTATTAGATGTTTGGTTTTATTATATATATTTTTAATTAGAGAAGTTGTAGGTTTACGGAAAAATCATGTATAAAATACAGAGTTCCCATATACCTCTTTATTCTTAATACCTTGCATTAATGTGGTACATTTGTTACAATCTATGAGGGAGTGTGTTTATAATTGTACTATTAACTGCAACCCCTGGTTTACATTGAGGTTCACTGTGTTGTACAGGCCTGTGGTTTTGCTTTTTTTTTTTTTAAGTGTTATTCTAGTAAAAGAGATTTCCCCTTTTATCTATGTTCAAATATATAATACAATGCTGTTAATTATATTCACCAATATTGTAAATGCTACCGTTACCACCATCTATTACCAAAAAACTCTTCTGTCAACCAAATAGAAACTATGTACAAGCTAAGCACTGGGTTATAAATCTTTATGTTGATAACCGCAATATTTTGTGATCCATGAGATGTTTGGTTTTATTTTAGTGTTTTTTTTTTTAAATATATACATAGAGCTGTGAGGCTTTTTCTTTTCAGATATTGAAGAAATACTCATATACCTATGGATATAGACTTTAAAAATCAGTCATTTTTAGTGTTTTATGATTTTAATGTTTTCCAGTATGTATTTTTAAACATAGAAGTTGTAAAGAGGTTTTATGGGATTTTCCCACTTAAATATGATTTATTATCCATAATATAATATTTTGGTATTTAATTATCATTTTTCTTAGAATCTAGAATATATGGTTTTCTGCAAGGAAGAATCCTTCTTGGAAGTTCAAATTTCCTATCCTAAGTATTAATTCAGGACCCTATACATTTTATACTTGAATGCATAGGAAAATTGTTACAAAGCATCATTATTAATCTTCATTTTTCATTGGCTAATAGGCAGCTCTCCACATATATTCTTATTAAAATTACTTTACTTTCTATTCTCAACATTCAACAGTCCTTTCTAATTTTATATGTTTTTCTAAATATTGTTCACAGAAAAATTAGTCTAGAAATGTGTACAAGACATTATTCATTCTTATTACTTGTGATTTGGACAGGAAAGGAGTAAGGCCTTGGGCAGGACCAGTCCTGTCACAAGTGGTGGAAAAAAAAAAGATTGAAGTAAGATTCAGTACTGAAAAGCTGTCACTTGGCCTGAAAATAATTAATATTCCTTTCACTCACCAGTTAGATATGTGCTCCCAAACCACATAATCTCTATGCCTCAGTGATCATTGTTGCCATTTCAGAGCCTCTCATCAGGGTGACATCTCACACCAAAATGATTTCTTATAAATTAATCTTGATAGCATGACAGTCTCAGTAATTTTAGTGGAATGCTTTCTCTTGTTTTTTTCCGCAGAAACTGTTGGCTATTTTCTTTATAACTTGATTGACAGCATGAGTGACTTAGAGGTACAGGCCAAGGAGGAGCATTTGAGACAATACTTCCATCAGCTGAAGCATATGGTACCATTTCATTTTTTGCTATATAATGCCTGTCCTGCCTGACATGTATCTATTAGATTTGAAATTGCTGCTTTTAAGTACAACCAGACCACTTCTCAATGACATGCAAGAGTTGGAGATGTAAATTATGCCTGAGATAATTTTTGTTAGACAAATATCAGTTTAGTTGTCTAAAACTCATGGTTGTTTTCCCCTCTTCCATTCATACAGAATGTTAAAATTCCTGAAAATATCTACAGAGGCATTCGTAATCTCCTGGATAGCTATCATGTTCCTGAATTGATTAAGGTGTGTGAAATAACTTAAAAATTGCTTAATTTATAATTAAAAACTTGTTAAAATTTTATTTAAATATGATGCTTTTGGTAAAAATAAACCAAACAGGTATTTAATAACCATTAAAACAAGGCTTTTTATTGATTGTTGAAAAATGCTATTTATATATTAAAGCATACATTTAAACCATTATAATGGTTTATAAAGCATGAACAGAATTTCTGGAAAATTTTGGAAAAATAGAAAAATTGCCATGAGTTCTAGAGTGTCTTTCTGTCATTTGGTATTATATTTTCCTGTATGTTTCCTAATTCTGTGCTAATTTAAATCCCAATTTTAGGATGTTAATATTTTGGTTGACAAAGAGAAGATAGACTCTCAAAAAGTAAGTAGGTTTTTTAGTAGATTCTGCATACTATTACAACCAACTGCAGTTGATGAAAATCCTAGAACACATCTTTATAAAACCTAACATTTTTATCAACTTGAATCATCTTGTGTACACCATCAGATGTATTGATAAGCATTCTTGATAGCTTTTATGGCATTTATGAAAGCGAGGAAGGTCATTTTAAAGAGAAGAATGACAAAGTGCATTTTCTGTTCGTAGTAAATTTCTTTTCTTTTTTTTTTTTCCCGTTTCTATAGATTTTGCCTATATATACATCATCTGATTTAGAGGCTATGCTTGAAAAACTAAAAGCTGAAGATCAACCTATAGGAGATATCCTGAAGCAATTCATAGTAACACTTTGTTCAGAACAGGTGACATTTGTTTAGATATGTAAAATATTTCTGTTACAGTTTTTAAAAATTCTTTATAGATAAGCAATAACCAGATATGGTATTTGTGATTTTTACCATTGATTATTATAAGTTATGCCTGTGAAGTATGCAATTAAATGAAAGGTTAACTAATTTCTGCTACACCTTGAATGGCATGTTTTCGGGTTGCTCTAGTTTGTTTATGATAATCTGCAAAGTGAATGATAGTAGCAGCCATGATAGGTTTATCATACATGCCAAATGTCCTTTCAAGCCATGGCTCCGGTCTCTTATATCTAGATTGTCAAGCAATTGATACATGCAGTAGTGATTTGCAAGTCAAATATTACTAGGTTGTTAATGCAGGGATTGAAATTCCATTTTCCTGCTGGAAAAAAGCTCTTTCTGAGATAAAGGGTCTCTTGCCTTTTTTCAGCAGGCGTCCAGCTGTACTTTGTGTTCATTTTAGTGTGTGTCTGCAATTTGTGGGATATCACTAGACTTTTTTTTTTTTTTTCCCCAGTTTCTGGTTCAGTATGATTTGGTCATATGCCTGTGGTTTTAGAAAAAATATGTGACTGACTTTAAGATTATAACACAGTGTAACACTGAATTCTAAAATATATCTTCACATTACTTGGCAATTAAAGCAGGCTGTGCGGAACATTGAAATGATATATATTTCAGCATATGGAGATTGGACTGAGCAGAGACTAACTTGGTGAATATTTAAACTGGGAGTCTTTGTAAAAATATAATATACAAAGCTAACATCAATATGGCATAAATATGGCCTATTTTGCATTACTAGTAACAAATATTTTATTAAGCACTACATATATGTCTGAATTATTTGTTTTTGATGAGGTGAATAAAGATACTGAGAAACAAAATCAAGTTGAGAACATGAGACCTTTTTTTTAAGTACTATGAATTTTTATTAAACTTTGAACATTAAAACTAGAAATTTGACATTTTTATGTTTATTTTCATTCATTTCTTCCCCTTTTTTTCTTTTTTTCTTCATTTTAGAATATGCAGAAAGCCCTTGAAGTAAAAGCAAAATATGAATCAGACATGGTTCCTGGTGGCTATGCAGCTTTAATAAATTTGTGCTGTCGACATGATAATGCAGAAGATGCATTGAACCTGAAACAAGAATTGTGAGTAACCTGGCATTGAAACAAGTCAGAGAGATTTATACTGATGTATATAGTCTTTGCTGGATCAAGTAGATTGAATATTTGTCTTACATAATGTAATTAAAAAAATTTTGTTGTCAGTGTTTTCAAATTTTCATAGAATGAGGTTCTTTGATTAATTACGGTTTGTTTTTAGGAGGTTATCTTTAAGTATGATGAAAAAAAATTCCAGTCTTTAAAACCAAAGTCTCCTTCCCTCCACACACACTAGTTATATAACTGCCTATTAAGACTGTGTTGATGACTTCTATAAGACTTAATTAATTCCCTTCTACATTGTAGTATAAACAAAATTCTGTCCATTTCTCAGGTATCTTTGTTTCCCATCCTGATAGATTTATCAATTTAAAGTACGTCTTTTGATATTTGAACATTCATGATGAAGTTAAAATCATCTGAAGCCAAGGAGCTTCTTCATTAGTATTGTTTGCAGATAGAGTGGTACTATATATATATGTATAATATTAGGTTTTTACTTCTTTCATCACTTTGAATATAATTACACATGAATTTATGTATGGCTTCAATAATAAATCTCAACAAAAGTGTAGGGCCCAATGCTAATAACAGTTCAAACCTTCTATGAGTTTGTGAAAAGTAGTAAAGTGAATATTGCACTATTTTTCACAATTCTGTTAAATCAACTTTTAACATAATATAAATGTGACTTTAATTTTAGTGACCGTTTAGATTCATCTCCTGTCCTTGACACCAGCAAGTATGTAGGCCTCGTAAAAGTATTGGGAAAGCATGGCAGGCTCCAAGGTAAGCCTTAGCATATTGAGGAAATATGAGATGGAAGTATCTTGCCACTGAAATAACATGTGAATTGGTATTTATGGTATATCATGTCCTGCAAAGTGCTTGAATACTTTGCATACGAATTTGCATGTGAATCCAACCAGAGCTGCATGGACAGTGTAGGCCATTAGTTTTAATGGCTTGGCAAGCTTGTCATTTACATTTGCACAGCTCAATGCTTTTTGCATTTCTGCAGCTAGTTTTTATTAGCATTGCTGTTTGGATTGAGTTTGAAGATCATGATTTATGGCACAATTTGCTTATGTGCCTGGACTAATGGCTTTGTTTTTGCTTAAGAAGGTCTGAAGGCTAAACATAAAGTCTATAAACATAACCTTACATATAAAAATCTGAATTTTGCAGTAGTCCTTGTCTTTTAATAACTAGCCAAATATATAGTTAAGTTTAAGTTTTTAGTAAGTTAGATCTTCTTGGAAGAATCATAGCTGATTATGTTTAATTTTCTCTGATAATGCTAAGCCTAATATTAATTATGCTTGATAATAAATTTTTACTGTTTGCTTGTTTCTAATTTGGGTTCATTTTGAAACTTCTATTTTAGCCCTCACCTCTTCTCTCTATTCTTAAAGAAGACTATTTAATTTTATTATAATGTAAACTGTATGGGGAGACTGTTTGATTTGAATATTGATTTTTTTTTCCTGAAAAGCCTTTCTGATATAGAAAGCTATAAGGAATAGCCTGCCTTTTTTTTATAAGTGATTTTTTAAAACATAGTCAAAACATTTCATCTGTGTGATAATTATGAACATTATAAAAATGTACTTATTCCATATCCTAAAATGTTTGTTTCTGCCATCCTAACGAAGCTTAATGAACCTAATACATTAACATGCAGTCTTTTGGAAAGCTTTCATTGGCTCTGCTTGGCTAATTAGTATCGACATAGCAAACAGGCCCTATCGGTATCAGACCATTAGTCTGGCTGTATATACTGTGTAAACACATCTTTATTATCTGGCCTCCTGACAAGCCATCTGCTGAAGAAACAATGGTGTGATTTAGCAGATGTTAGTACTGAACGATAAAAGCATCCATTTAGGAGGATCTTACAGCTATAGGGCAGACTGTGCAGGGTTATATGGTGCAAAGTGGGCACACAGTCCCTATCTATAATTTGTAGTCAAAGTTGCAGGGAAATGATAAAACCATGCTATTGTGGATTTATAATTGTAGTCTCGTTTAGAAATGCAAGTAGTAATTAACTTGAAATCGGCATTATACACTAGAATTTACATTCCTGCTGGGCTTGAAATGCTATTTTAATAGCAGTTTGTTTTCCCTACATGAAATTACCTAAGGGTCTTTTGTGTTACTTCATTGTAGATGCTATTAACATTCTAAAGGAGATGAAAGAGAAGGATGTTCTTATCAAAGATGCAACAGTCTTGTCCTTTTTCCACATTCTAAATGATGCAGCCTTAAGAGGTGAAGTTGAAACAGTAAAACAGTTGCATGAAGCCATCGTGACTCTAGGATTAGCAAAACCATCGACTACTATAAGTTCCCCATTGGTCACTCTTTATCTGGAAAAGTAAGTTAATTGAATTTTGAATTTTAGATGTTGCCATTCAAAGAATAAATCTAATCATTTTGGGATTATACCTTGTAAATGTTCTGTGGTGATGTGGAAGCCTTTGGTTCTTTGCCTCCATAGTTAGAGGATTTATGTGGGCTAGGTAACCATTAAAATTGCTGGCAGCCCTGTGGGCCTGTCTGTGGCTCACCTCCCAATTGAAAGATCTGGTGATTTCTTTTTGCTGGGGCATATGATGATATTACCTGAAATTAGGTTTAGTTTTTCCCAGTTTTGAACCTTACAAGTGTTACTGATTTGTGGATATAAGGAAGAAGGCCCTCTGGGGAGCTTTTAGTTATGCATCATGACTGTCATTCAGGTACTATCATAGAAGCATTTCTTCAGTTCTCCTTTGTGCAATGGTATTTTATTTTAATCACAAATTTTATTATACTTATTCTGTTTCATAACTTATTTTAGAAGAGACTGTGTATTGTGGGAAGAAAAATTTTGTTGAGGATAGCGTAAGATTAACTGAATTGTATTCATTCCAAATGCCCACGTTAGTTCCCACTTTAAGGTATTGTTTGCAATGCAAATCAAAAAATCAACCTATTTGGCTGTAATGAGTGAAGCGGTTCACTAAGATGGTTAAGCACACTGTATTATCTTTTTTCCTGATTTGTTTTGTCTTGTTTTTGTTTTCTGTTTTTAATTTCCTAGATCTGAACCTCTATATCATCTTTTCCATGGCTTAAGGCAATATGTAATATGCTTGTTTTATAAATAGGTTTTTCTGGTTTAGTATGAATGGTTTCCTCTCAGTGCTAGGAGAAAAAAGAGCTATCTTTTGGTTGTCATTCTTCCTAAATATTGGAAAATTTTTATTTATTAAAAGGTACAATATGAATGGTTCAGTAATGAATAAAAACGTAGAATAAACATCTCTTTTACTAGCTGTATGTTAGGAAATATATGTTTACACACACACGGATATACATACACGTTTTATGAAATGATTCTTTTGCCATCCAATTAAAAAACTGTTTTCAGGTTAGTTGATTGGCTAAGTCCTCCACAATCTCAGCATTATATCCTTTTAAAGAAATAGTGATTCAAACAATTACTATGTTATTGAGTTCTCATATTCACAGCCAACTTTATATAGAAATCCTATAATTAATATGCTTCCCACTAGAATTTTTTGATTGTTTAAAAGACCCATCTCTGCAAATTGCATGTGGAGCTCTGCATAGGGATTTGAAAGAAATGGCCCAGTGCCCAGAAGAATTAGGCCCTCCTCCTCTGCTGGGCAAAAATAAAACAATTAACAGTGAAAATGAGGCCATGGTAGAAAGGCATCTTACGAATAGAAATGCTTTGAAGATAGAGAAGACATAAAGTTTTCTTAAAGAGGTCTGCAGATGGGGCTTATGAACCAAGGAGACCTTACTCAAGTGAAAATGGAGAGAGCATGGAGTTCAGATGCTACAGGGTAACATAATTGGTTGGTCTGTCCATCCCTCTGGATTATACAGTATTCCCACTGGATTATATAGTACATTCAGATACTTGTATATTCAGTGTAATTTGGCTGTTCCTATTAATTGGACTAAAAAAATCTAAATTGTGACCTTTTCCTTAATGGTTTTTTACCACTTTGAGATACATGTAGAAATTATTACCTTCTGTTCCTACTTTTTAAATTTTTTTGTTATCTTTGCTTTGCAGAGGCAGCCTCCATGAAAGATCTTTCAGTTTCATCTATGATGATAAAAAAACGTTGCTGACTGTTTTAGATTCAAGGTGCTAATAAAAATGGAGATATAGTAAATTTCATATTTATAAAACTGCAGAAAACATTAGTGGCACTCTTAGTTGGGGAAAAAATTTACTTTGTAACTTTTTTAAATTGTGCTTTTCCCAAGTGATAGAAGATATCAAAAAGTCCACGTGTATTTGATTTGATTAGATATGTTTAATCATCAGTAATATGTAATTGATCTCAGCAGGTATGACCTCATCTGCGGAATGAGCTTTATTTATTGAAATATGAGGTAAAATTGAGAAAAACATTTCAGAACATTATACAAAATCTTCATCCGTTTATTCAAAGGCAGGCATCTTTTTGGATTGTCGTTGCAAAAACTAAAGATGATAGCACTTCTGTATTATAATTCTGAAACAAATCCATCAGATTGAGTTCCTTAGATAAGCTTAAAAATTCAGTAGATCTTAATTTTGAACTGACTTGTTTAGCGTTGGGTAAAGCACAGGAGAAATTTGTATGGCGTCGGTTCATGTTGCTTGGATAATGTAAAAAATCTATTTTGGCACGGAAATAATGCATTTTGTTTTTATTCATTTGTCAAGGGAAATCCAAAGTGCCAGCAGGTTTGCAAAATTACAAAACAGTTGGTAAACTAATCTGCTTCTGTATATTTAAATAATACTTGCATTAAACAGAAAAGAAATACTCTGAAGTTGAACAAAATAGCTTTGTATTTCATTTATATTACATTGTTCTATAAACCATGTGTTTTAACGTAGTCCAAATGAATGTTATTTAATACAGTTTTTGCCACTACGTTATTTTTAATTCATTTCTTTTATTGAAGCCATGTCTGATTCAGAGAGATGACATGGATCTTCCATATTAAGCAAGAAAGTAATGCTTCAAAATAGGTTAAAAGAGCTTTTGATTAGTCTTTATGTTATGGTAAAGGAACTGAAATTAATAAAATCTGAGCCATCAGATTTAAAAGCACAAGAATTTGTGTGATGCAGTTTCAGGTTTACTTATTCTATAGCTGATCCATTCTGGTTTCACTACATATGGAAAATATTTGAAGCTATTTAACTGCATTATATTGGTGCAAATGATCAAAGCAGTTTTAATTTCTGCTTTCCATTAAGGATTTTTCTGTGCTGATTTGTGCTATAATCTGCAGGTGCACATATGCATTTCATCTAAGTGCATCATGGGCTTTGTGTATATAATCCCCCTAGAACTCTTGCTAAATTAATCTTGAGTTCTTCATAGAAGTCATAATTTCTGTAAGATGACTATAACAGTGTAAGTTTTAAAACTTATTGTAACACTTTATGTGTTATATAAATTGGGAAATATCCTTTTTAAAATGATGGCTAGTCTGTCATACCTCCCCTCCAATTTTAGTATCTTCATTTATACTAGATACTTTTTAAATTTTTTATGAGAATGCTTACCTTTTAGAGTAAAACTGTTTATGTGCTGAAAAGAAATTAAGAAGGTTTAGATCTTTTGCTCCATTATTGCAATTAAGAATTTAGCATCCTCAGTGCCAAAGGACAAAAATGGTTCATTTGCCCTAGGGGGACAGGACAGTGATAAGATGATTTTTCGTCAAGGATCATTGGGTCGTAATTAAGTTACATTCATGGCTATTGCTTTTTGAAGGATGATTGGTAAATGACAGGCTTCATGAGCTTAGTACGGACAATGTTCAGTAGGGTTTTTTCTCCCTCTGTCAGAAAATCCTGTTGAGCCTGATAATGTAAATGTGGCATTTTATTCTGAACAAAAGAGCAGGGAAATGAGCTATCTTGTCTAATCATTCAGTTGTTTAACACCGACTTCCAGTTTAGACTCAATTGGCTGGAAAGCACTTGACATGTGAAGTTAGTGCTGTTCGGAACGCATGTTTGAGTAAATTTTAAAGTAAGTGACAGCTAAATTGTACCTAGGGAAATTACAAAGCCTTCAACACAGTTAATTTTTTGGGGAGGATTAGTTGTAATTGCAACACCAGTCTCCTTGAAGATTTCTCATTTTTAGATGATGAACAAAAAAAACATTTAGTTCTTTCAAGGGCTGGTTTTCTTAACAGAATAATTTTTGTAAGGGTGTTGGTTTCTCTTGAATTGATTTCTCTCCATGCTGAACATCAACATAAGATTCATGGAGTACTTTGATTTTAAGGTGTTGAGGGATTTTTTTCCTTCCATGTTTTAAACTTTTTTTTTGCCCCACCAAATCCCTTCTTTAGTGATTTCAGATTTGAGAGCTTTTCAGTCAATAACCTCTTTAGGTCAATTGCCACTTATACTAATACTTGATGCAAAATGTATTCCAATTAAAAATCAGTATTTGTCATCTTTTTTGTTGTTTACTCTAAGTATTCTCCTTGAATTGGAAAACTATTTGCTCTAAGCAAGGAGACTAAGTTTAAAGCTACTGCCATGTGAATAGATACTTGTCACAGTTCTTGTTTTAACAATTTGAGATTATATGAAACATTCGTAATATTTAGTTAATTGTATTGAGGGATTTGTTTGAGCTGTATGCACTTTTTCCCTCCTGGTACCTATAAGTAGATATTTTCATGATGGGTGGATGCATCATATGAATGTACGTCCAGTAAACTTATCTAGTGTTTGTTTTTCTGTCAGTGACATTATAGCATTCTTTAATCTCATAATAAGGATTTACTAAAACAAGAGGTGATAGTAGATTTGCTATATGTGCCTTTAGTATGCCTTTATGGATGTTCTTACATATAGTATTTAAAGTGACACTTTGTAGTTTATATATGGTCATGTTCCCTTAAAACAGAAATTATATATTCTAGAATGATTTTTTTTTTTTGGCATGGGCAGGCACTGGGAAATGAACCCAAGTCTCTAGCGTGGCAGGTGAGAACTCTGCCACTGAGCCACCATTGCCCGCCCTAGAATGAATTTTGATATGAGCCAAGTGAAGCTCTTTTTTAAGTGTTCAAATTACTTACTGGTCTGAGTCTATATTATAGATATATATATATTTTAGATTTATAGACTCTTTCAGCGCCCTGTTCTGCTCTTATTTTGTAGGCTTACAAAATTTTGATAAAGCTTAAATTATGTTAATGTGCATAAATCAAAATATTACTTTAAAAAATTATTAGTATGTACAGTTTTATTCATGCATATTATTTTATGTAGTCCATTGAATTTTTTGTTGTTGGGTGAGGGTTTGGTCTTTGAAAACGCAGGGCTTTTTAGAGCTGTTGTAGAGCGGATTTTCTTTTAGTGTTTGTCCTTTGAGGCTCGTGAAAGCACAGTGAAGAATTTTTATCAGGAATGGACTTTTAAAATTTATGACCCATTTGTGGATAAAGCTTTAGAAACATGCATGTGTACTGAAATAAGCATAGAATCAAAGTCTTGAATCTAGAAGTAATGTTATCAACAAGATGCTTCAAAGAATTATTGATATTTTGGAATAGAGTTTTAAAGTATAAAAAGGAAATCCTAGCCCTTAGGTCACAGAAACTAGAAAACACAATGTTTGGTAAAAGTGTTGTCCTACCTTTTGGGTATAAAGGGTTTCCATATTTCTCCTTTTGGTATTTTGCAGTCACACTAGTTTAATCCTGCCTAATAAAATTGGTATTTTCACTGTTTATGCCCCTTTACCAAGTCATTAATGATTTTCTCTGCTGGTGCCAAGCATATTTCAGTAGAAAAGCCTAATTAATAGCACAAATTCTTACAACTTCACAGTATTAAAAATGGGTGAGAACCTCAAGTGCCTTAATTCAGCCACCGAGACAATCTATTTTTCCATAAATGTATCATTTTGCTCCTATTGAACTACAGGAAGTATTTATCAATTGGAATTGAAATCCAGAAGTCATATGTCATGAATATTCCTTTAGCATTGTGAATTTTAGCTAGTACTTTCTTCATATTCCTTTTCCATCACCCAAGTTTTCAAGTCTTAAAAGGAAAGATTAACAACGACATAAAATTATATGAGGAATGCACATTTTTATATCTTTTAAAAGAGATATGATCAACTACAAGTCAGAATGTAGATAATAGGAATTGAAAAAAATGGTCATTTGGTTCATTTCTTCTTGAATACACTATGTATGAAGTGTTTCATTACAGATTTCTAATTCATTTTGTTGACAGTCTGAGAGTAACATTTGTGCTTAAAATTACTATCAAATATATGGATTGTTTCCATTTTGCTATTTTTGTCTTTCCTGTTGTTCTGAGCACATCTAATCTTCAGAAGCATATGTTTGGAGACCAAAGACTATTAGCATGTCTCTTTGATTGACAGAACAATTATTCATTCATTTATTGATAGCTTTGACCTAATGTAGGGTAAATACAATGGGAACAATACTATTTCCGTTTAGGAATTGATCTGAAAAAGCAAATCTTGTTGCTTAAAAAAACTCAGTTGTATGTTAGTTTGTTCTTAAAAATGTTTTACTAGTTTTCCATTAACTGGAACTGTAGAAAGGCAGTAACTGAACTTGTGTCTGAAGCAAGGGAAAATACTGATTATATAAAGCTTCTTATGATATGTGGTAGCTACTGTAGTATTTCTCTTGTATGACAGTAATCTAGCCTGCAACATCTACTTGCGGTTTTGAAATTAACCTGTAATTTACTCTTCACCCCAAATGACAAAAATTCAAATGACTCTGTGGGGTGCCAGAAGATGCACTGTAAACAGGGCTTAGGAAGGGGAAAAGGTAGAGATCCATCAGGATAGACTCATTTTCACTATGTCAGTATTAGTGCAGTAAAATTAACACTTCTTCATGGTATTTTACTTAGTAGAGCTTAAAACCTTAATCTACATAATATTTGTATAATAGACAAAAATTTTAGGACTTTAAAAAAAATGTTAGGACTTTTTCCTTTTGAAAACTGTTGGAGTATAGAAAAATAATGTTTTCTCCATATTCTCACTAGTTGTACTTTTGCCCTTGTCTATCCCCATGCCTCTTTCTTTATATGTTTCATATTCTCTTTTTAAAAATCTTCCAATTTCTTATTACAAATACTTTTACCTTGTTAAATTGAACAAGTAACAGTGCTTTTAATAGAGTATGATATATAATTAGATGTACTGAACTGCAAGTAGGAAGTCCAGGGTCCTGGTGCCAGTACCTTCCTCTGTATACTAACCAGCCTCAGGCAAATAAATCATTATCTAAATGCCTTAATTTCCTCATCTATTTAAAAATAAAGGGAGGTGGTGCGTCGATTTGGATCAGTAATCTCTACAGTTCTTCCCAGGTCTTATATTTTATAGCAGTATTTCTCATACTTGATGTTTTTCCTTTTAAGGGAAAAAAAATACTTTTCAAGGATCCACAAGAATATTTTTGCTCGTTCTTGTTTAAGAAACTGTGACAATGAAAATATATTTTTGTTTTGTCTTTGCACAATAGAAGCCTTGTCTTTGTAATTTGAAATCATTTTTAAAAGCTCACTCTCTAATGAGAATTATAGTTCTCCTAGAATTCACTGACAAACAAGAATATACTCTTCTATAGTAAGCTGTATATATGAATTCTGAGGTTATTTTCCTATATATCTCATTATGCAAAGGTATGATAAAAAAAAAAGTTGAAAAATGCTTGAAAATTCCTACCCAGCTATTGGTACAAATTAGTAGTTTCCCAAATCTAAAAAGGTTGAGGACCCTAAAGGCACATAAATAATTGGAAAAGATATTTCACAATAGTCTTTGCTTTTAGGAATAATGCATTCTTACAGCAGCTTATTACATAAAATAAGCTTTTTTTATAATAAAAAAATCAGAGCATGCCTTCGTCTATTTGGACTTTTTAACAGTACCACTTAGAAAGTTAAATAATAAAATACGAAGCAAGGAAAAAGAACTACTAATGATGTCTTTCTGCAGAATATTTATATATGAGTTGCTTCTCTTATTTTTATTTCGTTTTATTTCCATTGTGACTTTGTGATTTTCTGCTCAGTCATGTACAGTTTGATTGATCAGTGTACAGTGCTTCTAAATCATTAATGAAAACCTAAAGTGCATTAAGTTTATTTTATTCATTGTTTATTTTTCAATATTTCCAAGGGATGACTTACCTGCTGCTCTTGAAGCTGCCATTGACTGCTGTGAAAAGTATAAAATATTACCAAGAATTCATGATATCCTGTGCAAACTGATAGAGAAAGGCAAGACTGATCTGATTCAGAAAGGTTAGTCACCTCCTTATATCTTAATGTAGGTTTTTTTTCACTTCTCACGTATTTGATCTGCGTTCATTGCTGTAAAAAGAAAACAGGAAGACAAACGCATGTAGAGAAACTTCATCACACTTCTGAACTAAAAAGAAAAATTGGGGACTTTAATATTATAAATGTCTTTGATTTTGATAACTTCATTTTGAAAAGTGGCTGTTCTATTATTTTCATGCTCTACTTCTTGGTGATCTACCTTTATGAGGAATTTTTTCACCCATATCCCCACCAGTTCTCTTTGAAGCTACTATAGTAACTTAGTGCCCATACATGTATCCTGTTAGCTAAGGAATGTGATAGAAAATTGGTTGATATAGCTATACTTTTTAAAGTTATTCTAAGTATTTGTTTTATCCTTATTTTCTTATATTTGCTCAGAAATTCATTGGATACTGTGTTTCTATTTTTTTCCTCTAATATTTTTCTTTTTTCCTTTTTAGTGATGGATTTTGTAAGCCAAGAACAAGGTGAAATGACGATGCTTTATGATCTCTTTTTTGCCTTCCTGCAAACAGGAAATTACAAAGAGGCCAAGAAAATCATTGAGGTGTGCTTTTTACTACAGTATTCTAATTGTGCAGCTATTTAGACTCTTAATTAGAATATATTTAAAATTTTTAACCTTTAATTACACTGGTTCTGATTTATGTTAATAGAATTCAGTTCCAGTAATGGGGTGGGGTAAACGGCCTGCTTCTTTATTGTATATAATTACAGTTCAGAAAAAGCAGTCTGGTTGTATATTGAATTTGTTTTCTCACTTCGTTAAATTCACGGTTACATATCAAAATGATATTTGCATATTAAATCTTGGATTGTGGAACAATTAAATTAAACTGGTGTTCCTGGGTGTAAAGTTGCTAATCCTCTTTTCCAAGGAATTCTTTGTTCTTAAAAGCAGTGGAATTTAATTTGCTGCAGACCATGCTCAGATTTATTTATAATGCTTGTCTACAAGTTAATCATCCAAACAAGTGCTGTCTGCAACTGTTTGGCATTTAAATTTTCTTTTTCTTTTCTTTTTTTCCCCCCTCTGGTAAACAGCTTATGAGAAGTGGTAGGTGACAAACCTGGCGTCTCTAGGATTAGTATATCTTTTATCTAGGCTTGATTGAAATTTTGCTTATGATAAGTCAAAGGGCAACTAAAAAGTCTAAGTTGTGATTCATTTCGTTATTCAACAATTCTGTGTCCACTACAATTTTTTTTAAAACTTCCATAGAAGTTGGACCCATTACACTTAAGAAAAAAATATTTCATGAGATTCAAATTTTAAACTTATCAATAGGTCTATCAGGTTTCTCTTCAGGTTTTATTTTGCTGTTATTCCATACCTTCTCCAAAAAATCTCTGGTGTGGACAGGATGCAAAGGTAGTGTTTTGCTTATTATTTGTATGCTGATGACTGCTTATCATGAAATTGAAAATTTAGGCACAAAACCCATAAAATTATTAATTTCTCCTGATGATTTTCAAAACAAGATAGAAGTCCAGTATGGGAAAAGAGGATGTGACATAAACTCAGAACGTTCTCCTTTCTATTTATCCTATGACTCAATATACCTACTTGTCAGTGGGCAGTGGGACATGATATCTTAGACAGGTACTTCTGTAGCTCAAGTGTTTTATTTGTGTTTCCTGGAAAAGAATCTGATCTCTTATATTGAATTTGCACAGTGTATCTGAAGAAATGAGGGAGAATTATCTGCTTGTTGAATTCCATCACTCTTCATGGTGTCAGAGTGAGGAAAGTGCTGATCAGAGTAGAAAGAAAATTCAGGTGTTCAGGTAATAATGGTCAGAGTTGCTACAGAAGGAAATCATTTTTCTCCCCTTATACAATAAGCAAGGCATAATAGAAAGAGCCAAAGATACCAGAGTCACTTCCCCTTTTGCCATCTACTTGCTTGTGGAATGGACAAGTTACTAAACCTTTCTAAGCTTGCATTTCCTCATCTGTGCAAGGAAATCTAGTATCTGTCTATAAGATTCAATCACATAATGTATGTAAAACAGCTTCTTTGCATGCTTCTTGGATTACGGTAGGTGGAAAAGTAAATGTTAATTCTCTGTGCTTCTTAAAGGCAGTGATTGTGTTGTTTTCCTTACCTCCCATAATTCATAGTATGATGCTTAGCATAAGATTCATGCATATCATATGAGTAGGAAAGAGAAGACTGCCTCTTAATTACTTTTGAATTTTGCCACCTTGTAATATCATTAAGGATGGTGGTTAAAGAATGGCTATCTGCCAGTGACAGAATTTTCATAGCTGAATGTGTACAAAATTGTATGAAGGGTTACTATAGCTTCACAGAACTCCTGTAGTAATCTAGGGTAGGATAACAAGGTGTGAGATACTTTGTGAATATCCTGAAGCACATTTCTGTTGTGGTTTTCTTAATGGTTAATTGGAGGGGAATTAAAGATGTACCCTGTATGTAGAAACTTGATGTTTTCACCATTAAAATTCAAGACCTGGGAGGTTTCTCTTATAGTTTTCTAAGGATTATTGAAAATTAAAAAAAAGTAATCAAAATTAGTAATCTAGGAGCATATCAGCATAGGTCAGAATCTTGTAAGTACTGAGCAACATTTTATCATTCCTGTAAGCAATAGTATCTTATCAATGAGTAGACTCACAGTTGAATTTCCAAAGCTAGGTATACAATAGGACTTCTTTCGTTTTGGAGCACTTTGGGAGGTCACAAGAGGAATAGTCATAACAGTGCTCACAGTAAAGAGGCAAGATCCAATGTGTAGTATGACCTCTTTTGTTTTATAGAGGAGCCAGTATATATATATATTACATATTATATATGACAGTTTATAATACATTCAACATAGTCTTTATTTTATTTCTACACATGGATTATTGCAGGAAGGTAGAATTATAGTGGTTGTTTTTTTTTACTTTATGTAATTTCTGAACTTTTTTGAGCATATTTATTCTTGGAAAAAAATTATTTTCTTCCCAAAAAGACAAAAAAGAAGAGTGAAAAGTAAACCAGGTTAAGTTTAAACCCTCAAGTAGCTAATGTGGTGCTCCTTGAACATGAAGTTAATACATGAAGATAACTGCTATATAAGACTGAACGGTTAGCTGTTGTGAGAAAAGGTATAAATAACTCTCAGAGTTAAAGAGTGAAACTTACTCCCATGTAGAAAATTAGACAAGACTTACTGGAACAAATGCATTTGAGCTGGGCCTTGATGGATGTAATAACACTAACATTTAGAAGGTTAGCTTTTTCCCAGACCTTGGAGACCCTTCAGTGTTAAAATGAGGAAGTTGGAGAAATGTAAACTAGCATAAGGATGTAGGATAGATTAAAGGGGGTCTGAGATAGTAGGGGTAATTAGGTTCTAAATTAGGATAAAGGTTGTGGAAATTTTTAAAGGTCCTTTACTCATTCACCTCAAGTGATATCTAATAATTGAAGTAGAGTAAGTGTGGTTGGCAGAAAGGAGAATGAATTAATAGAAGAGTGAGGTGACCTAACCTCTAACATAGATCTTATGTTCAATTTCTATCATGAACCTTTCAAGTTGGCACCTAGAACATCCTAAATGACGCCCTTTAACGATGGAGGCTTCCCAGTTTGATCAATTTCTCCTCTCTTCCTCCTAACTCTCCCCTCCACTCCTCTCTCACCCTCCTATGCCTCCTAACTAGTAATTACTGGTTACATCATTACATTTATAGTGTCTTTGGAGAGACAGACCTTTTAAAAAAAATGAATATTTAAATGTGCTATTTTCTGTATAAAAAACTTAATAAAGAGAAAGGGCGTATTTCAGACTTGGTCTTCTCTGGAAGTTTGAGGGGGAAACTGAAGGATGAATCAGGACCCTGACACATACTATGTGATTCAAAGTAGCATAGATGGGACTAAAATCCAGATACCCTGAGTAGTTCAGCGTTTTTGCTAGAAATTATGGTAAAATGATGATACTGCTCTGTGAACAAAATATTGACCTCATTCTTTTAGTCAAATATCTTTTTTTGAAAAGAAATTTTATTAATAAAACCAATCAACATACAATATGAATTCTTTTTTTATCACATAGTTATATATTCATCATCATGATCATTTCTTAGAACATTTGCATCAGTTCAGAAAAAGAAATAAAAAGAAAACAGAAAAAAATTCATACATACCATACCCCTTACCCCTCCCTTTCATTGATCACTAGCATTTCAATCTAACTAAATTTATTTTAACATTTGTTCCCTCTATTTATTTATTTATTTATTTTTTCTATAAAAAAAGAAATCTTTAATTAGCAGCTATTTCATTTCATACTTATAAATTTTTAAGATGTTAATTTAACCCCACATTTCCTTTCAAAAATGACTAGAAACAACATAGTGAAATAATATGGGAATGTCCAACTTTAGGCTGGACTCATTACTCTGATTTCCACTCTTGGTAAAAATCTTTAAAATGTTTGATAAAATATTTAACATGTTTTTTTTTTAATTAATTAACGGAAAAAAAGAAATTAACCCAACATTTAGAAATCATACCATTCTACATATGCAATCAGTAATTCTTAACATCATCACATAGATGCATGATCATCGTTTCTTAGTATATTTGCATCGGTTTAGAAGAACTAGCAACACAACAGAAAAAGATATAGAATGTTAATATAGAGAAAAAAATAAAAGTAATAATAGTAAAAACAAAACAAAAAAAACAAAAACCTATAGCTCGGATGCAGCTTCATTCAGTGTTTTAACATGATTACTTTACAATTAGGTATTATTGTGCTGTCCATTTTTGAGTTTTTGTATCTAGCCCTGTTGCACAGTCTGTATCCCTTCAGCTTCAATTACCCATTGTCTTACCCTGTTTCTAACTCCTGCTGGACTCTGTTACCAATGACATATTCCAAGTTTATTCTCGAATGTCGGTTCACATCAGTGGGACCGTACAGTATTTGTTTTTTAGTTTTTGGCTAGACTCACTCAGCATAATGTTCTCTAGGTCCATCCATGTTATTACATGCTTCATAAGTTTATCCTGTCTTAAAGCTGCATAATATTCCATCGTATGTATATACCACAGTTTGTTTAGCCACTCGTCTGTTGATGGGCATTTTGGCTGTTTCCATCTCTTTGCAATTGTAAATAACGCTGCTATAAACATTGGTGTGCAAATGTCCGTTTGAGTTTTTGCCCTTAATTCCTTTGAGTAGATTCCCAGCAATGGTATTGCTGGGTCGTATGGCAATTCTATATTCAGCTTTTTGAGGAACCACCAAACTGCCTTCCACAGTGGTTGCACCATTTGACATTCCCACCAACAGTGGATAAGTGTGCCTCTTTCTCCGCATCCTCTCCAGCACTTGTCATTTTCTGTTTTGTTGATAATGGCCATTCTGGTGGGTGTGAGATGATATCTCATTGTGGTTTTGATTTGCATTTCTCTAATGGCCAGGGACATTGAGCATCTCTTCATGTGCCTTTTGGCCATTTGTATTTCCTCTTCTGATAGGTGTCTGTTCAAGTCTTTTTCCCATTTTGTAATTGGGTTGGCTGTCTTTTTGTTGTTGAGTTGAACAATCTCTTTATAAATTCTGGATACTAGACCTTTATCTGATATGTCATTTCCAAATATTGTCTCCCATTGTGTAGGCTGTCTTTCTACTTTCTTGATGAAGTTCTTTGATGCACAAAAGTGTTTAATTTTGAGGAGCTCCCATTTATTTATTTCCTTCTTCAGTGCTCTTGCTTTAGGTTTAAGGTCCATAAAACCGCCTCCAATTGTAAGATTCATAAGATATCTCCCTACATTTTCCTCTAACTGTTTTATGGTCTTAGACCTAATGTTTAGATCTTTGATCCATTTTGAGTTAACTTTTGTATAGGGTGTGAGATATGGGTCTTCTTTCATTCTTTTGCATATGGATATCCAGTTCTCTAGGCACCATTTATTGAAGAGACTGTTCTGTCCCAGGTGAGTTGGCTTGACTGCCTTATCAAAGATTAAATGTCCATAGATGAGAGGGTCTATATCTGAGCACTCTATTCGATTCCGTTGGTTGATATATCCATCTTTATGCCAATACCATGCTGTTTTGACCACTGTGGGTGGCTTCATAATATGCCTTAAAGTCAGGTAGTGCAAGACCTCCAGCTTCGTTTTTTTTCCTCAAGATGTTTTTAGCAATTCGGGGCACCCTGCCCTTCCAGATAAATTTGCTTATTGGTTTTTCTATTACTGAAAAATAAGTTGTTGGGATTTTGATTGGTATTGCATTGAATCTGTAAATCAATTTAGGTAGGATTGACATCTTAACTATATTTAGTCCTCCAATCCATGAACACGGTATGCCCTTCCATCTATTTAGGTCTTCTGTGATTTCTTTTAACAGTTTTTTGTAGTTTTCTTTATAAAGGTTTTTTGTCTCTTTAGTTAAATTTATTCGTAGGTATTTTATTCTTTTAGTTGCAGTTGTAAATGGGATTCGTTTCTTGATTTCCCCCTCAGCTTGTTCATTACTAGTGTATAGAAATGCTACAGATTTTTGAATGTTGATCTTGTAACCTGCTACTTTGCTGTACTCATTTATTAGCTCTAGTAGTTTTGTTGTGGATTTTTCCGGGTTTTCGATGTATAGTATCATATCGTCTGCAAGCAGTGATAGTTTTACTTCTTCCTTTCCAATTTTGATGCCTTCTATTTCTTTTTCTTGTCTAATTGCTCTGGCTAGAACCTCCAACACAATGTTGAATAATAGTGGTGATAGTGGACATCCTTGTCTTGTTCCTGATCTTAGGGGGAAAATTTTCAATTTTTCCCCATTGAGGATGATATTAGCTGTGGGTTTTTCATATATTCCCTCTGTCATTTTAAGGAAGTTCCCTTGTATTCCTATCTTTTGAAGTGTTTTCAACAGGAAAGATGTTGAATCTTGTCAAATGCCTTCTCTGCATCAATTGAGATGATCATGTGATTTTTCTGCTTTGATTTGTTGATATGGTGTATTACATTAATTGATTTTCTTATGTTGAACCATCCTTGCATACCTGGCATGAATCCTGTTTGGTCATGATGTATAATTCTTTTAATGTGTTGTTGGATACGATTTGCTAGAATTTTATTGAGGATTTTTGCATCTGTATTCATTAGAGAGATTGGTCTGTAGTTTTCTTTTTTTGTAATATCTTTGCCTGGTTTTGGTATGAGGGTGATGTTGGCCTCATAGAATGAATTAGGTAGTTTCCCCTCCACTTCGATTATTTTGAAGAGTTTGAGGAGAGTTGGTACTAATTCTTTCTGGAATGTTTGATAGAATTCACATGTGAAGCCGTCTGGTCCTGGACTTTTCTTTTTAGGAAGCTTTTGAATGACTAATTCAATTTCTTTACTTGCGATTGATTTGTTGAGGTCATCTATGTCTTCTTGAGTCAAAGTTGGTTGTTCATGTCTTTCCAGGAACCCGTCCATTTCATCTAAATTGTTGTATTTATTAGCGTAAAGTTGTTCATAGTATCCTGTTATTACCTCCTTTATTTCTGTGAGGTCAGTAGTTATGTCTCCTCTTCCATTTCTGATCTTATTTATTTGCATCCTCTCTCTTCTTCTTTTTGTCAATCTTGCTAAGGGCCCATCAATCTTATTGATTTTCTCATAGAACCAACTTCTGGTCTTACTGATTTTCTCTATTTTTTTCATGTTTTCAATTTCATTTATTTGTGCTCTAATCTTTGTTATTTCTTTCCTTTTGCTTGCTTTGGGATCAGTTTGCTGTTCTTTCTCCAGTTCTTCCAAGGGGACAGTTAATTCCTGCATTTTTGCCTTTTCTTCTTTTCTGATATAGACATTTAGGGCAATAAATTTCCCTCTTAGCACTGCCTTTGCTGCGTCCCATAAGTTTTGATATGTTGTTTTTTCATTTTCATTCGCCTCGAGGTATTTGCTAATTTCTCTTGCAATTTCTTCTTTGACCCACTTGTTGTTTAAGAGTGTGTTGTTGAGCCTCCACATATTTGTGAATTTTCTGGCACTCCGCCTGTTATTGATTTCCAACTTCATTCCTTTATGATCTGAGAAAGTGTTGTGTATGATTTCAATCTTTTTAAATTTGTTAAGACTTGCTTTGTGACCCAGCATATGGTCTATCTTTGAGAATGATTCATGAGCACTTGAGAAAAAGGTGTATCCTGCTGTTGAGGGATGTAATGTCCTATAAATGTCTGTTAAGTCTAGCTCATTTATAGTAATATTTAGATTCTCTATTTCTTTATTGATCCTCTGTCTAGATGTTCTGTCCATTGATGAGAGTGGGGAATTGAAGTCTCCAACTATTATGGTATATGAGTCTATTTCCCTTTTCAGTGTTTGCAGTGTATTCCTCACATATTTTGGGGCATTCTGGTTCGGTGCGTAAATATTTATGATTGTTATGTCTTCTTGTTTAATTGTTCGTTTTATTAGTATATAGTGTCCTTCTTTGTCTCTTTTAACTGTTTTACATTTGAAGTCTAACTTGTTGGATATTAGTATAGCCACTCCTGCTCTTTTCTGGTTGTTATTTGCATGAAATATCTTTTCCCAGCCTTTCACTTTCAACCTATGTTTATCTTTGGGTCTAAGATGTGTTTCCTGTAGACAGCATATAGAAGGATCCTGTTTTTTAATCCATTCTGCCAGTCTATGTCTTTTGATTGGGGAATTCAGTCCATTAACATTTAGTGTTATTACTGTTTGGATAATATTTTCCTCTATCATTTTGCCTTTTGTATTATATATATCATATCTGACTTTCCTTCTTTCTACACTCTTCTCCATACCTCTCTTTTCTGTCTTTTCATATCTGACTCTAGTGCTCCCTTTAGTGTTTCTTGCAGAGCTGGTCTCTTGGTCACAAATTCTCTCAGTGACTTTTTGTCTGAGAATGTTTTAATTTCTCCCTCATTTTTGAAGGACAATTTTGCTGGATATAGGAGTCTTGGTTGGCAGTTTTTCTCTTTTAGTAATTTAAATATATCATCCCAGTGTCTTCTAGCTTCCATGGTTTCTGCTGAGAAATCTACGCATAGTCTTATTGGGTTTCTCTTGTATGTGATGGATTCTTTTTCGCTTGCTGCTTTCAAGATCCTCTCTTTCTCTTTGACCTCTGACATTGTAACTAGTAAGTGTCTTGGAGAACGCCTATTTGGTTCTAATCTCTTTGGGGTGTGCTGCACTTCTTGGATCTGTAATTTTAGGTCTTTCATAAGAGTTGGGAAATTTTCAGTGATAATTTCTTCCATTAGTTTTTCTCCTCCTTTTCCGTTCTCTTCTCCTTCTGGGACAACCCACAACATGTATATTTGTGCGGTTCGTATTGTCCTTGAGTTCCCTGATACCCTGTTGAAATTTTTCCATTCTTTTCCCGATAGTTTCTGTTTCTTTTTGGAATTCAGATGTTCCGTCCTCCAGTTCACTAATTGTAGCTTCTGTCTCTTTAGATCTACCATTGTAGGTATCCATTGTTTTTTCCATTTTTTCTTCTTTGTCCTTCACTCCCATAAGTTCTGTGATTTGCTTTTTCAGATTTTCTATTTCTTCTTTTTGTTCAGCCCATGTCTTCTTCATGTCCTCCCTCAATTTATCGATTTCATTTTTGAAGAGGTTTTCCATTTCTGTTCGTATATTCAGCATTAGTTGTCTCACCTCCTGTATCTCATTTGAACTATTGGTTTGTTCCTTTGACTGGGCCATATTCTCAATCTGCTGAGCATGGACCATTATCTTCTGCTGGCGTCTGGGCATTTAGTCAGATTTCCCTGGGTGTCGGACCCAACAAGGTTGTAAGATTTTTCTGTGAAATCTCTGGGTTCTGTTTTTCTTATCCTGCCCAGTAGGTGGCGCTTGTGGCACACGTTTGTCTCACGTGTTTGGAAGGGATCCCCCCGGTCACCGTTCTCCGCGGCCTGGGGATTTCCGATCCAATTCTCTCAGTTGGTCCCGGGGGCCGCGCGTGTTGGGGGCGTCAGCCGCCGCGGCTTGAGGGTACCCTGCGGCTCCTTTATTAATTCCCCTATTGGTGTTTGGTTGGACCCAGTACCTGCCACTGTCGGAAATTCCCTCCTCTCCCTGGAGGGGTGTCGGTTGTCGGTCGCCAGCCGCAGCGGCCCGGGGAATTCGCCACCGGACCAGGAAGCCACCCGTGGGGGAGGGGCGGCGGTTGCCGACCCCCGTGGCTTGGGTAGCCCTCTGATCCGAGACTCATAGCCGGTCCAGGAAGCTGACCGCAAAAGAGGGGCGCCAGCCGCCGTGGCTTGGGAAACTTGCCTCTCTGAGACTCTCAGCCAGCCCGGGAAGGAGAGAGGGAGGTGCTCCAGCCGCCAACTGCCGCTGCTTGGGGAATCGCGCACCGCTCAGGGATCTCACCGCAGCAGAGTCTCGCAGTCAGTCTAGCCAGTCCAGACTGGGGTACACTGTGTGTCCATTCCCTCCTGTGGCCCCGGGAGCTGTTCTGCACTGTTTTTGTTCACCTAGTAGTTGCTCTGGAGGAGGAACTTCATGTCGGGACATCCTAGTTTAGACGGTGGCGGCGTGGCCCCTCCCGGGCTCCGGCTGCAGTTTCCCCCGCGGGGTCCCGGCGCTGCCCGCGCCGGCTGACCGACTCCCACTCGACTCCCGGGCTCGGCCGCGGGGGCGGGGTGGGCTGGGAGCGCCCCCGCGGCGGCGGCGGGGAGGCGGCGCGGCGCGGGGCGGGAATGGGCCCCCCTGTTTATTTTTATTCCATGTTTTACTTGTCTGTTGGTAAGGCAGATAAAAGGAGCATCAGACACAAGGTTTTCTTTTCACAATCACAGTCACATTGTGAAAACTATATCATTATACGATCATTTTAAAAAACAGGGGTACTGGAACACAGCTCTACATTTTCAGGCAGTTCTCTCCAGCCTCTCCATTATGTCTGGACTAACAAGGTGATATCTATTTAATGCGTAAGAATAACCTCCAGGATAACCTCTCGACTCTGTTTGGAATCTCTCAGCCACTGACACTTTATTTTGTCTCATTTCTCTCTTCCCGTTTTAGGTTGAGAAGCTTTTCTAAGTCCTTTGGTGCTCAGTCCCAGCTCGTTTTAGAATTTCTGTCCCACGTTGCCAGGAAGTTCCACACCCCTGGGAGTCATGCCCCACAAAGACAGGGGGGAGGGTGGTGAGTTTGCTTGTTGTGTCGGCTGGAAAGATAGAGGCTACATCTGAGCAATGAAAGAGGTGCCCTTGTGGGTGACTCTTAGGCCTAATTTTAAGTAGGCTTAGCCTATCTTTTGCCGGATTAAGTTTCATATGAAAAAAACCCCAAGATTGGAGGCTTGACCTGTTGCTTTGGCTGTCCCCATTGCCTGTGAGAATATCTAGAATTCTCCACTTGGGGAAGTTGAATTTTCCCCCATTCTCACCATTCCCCCTAGGGGACTCTGAAAATGCTTCCTTATTCACTGTTCAAATTGCTCTGGAATTTATCTGGGCGTCACTCTGGACAAACCTACAAAATCTCATGCCCTATGCAAGGTTCCAAGTATTATGGTATTACATTAAGCTGTCCACATAAATTATATTAGGAAATGCACTAGGCAAAATATAAATGTTGTACCAAATAAACATTTTTTGCTTGTCACACATATACGTTCAAATTTTAAAATATTAATTAGCATCTATTTTCAATACCCTGCATTATTGACATTCCTTTGTTCTTCCTCATGCAGAAACATTTTTAAATTTGCACATTTAGTCACTATCATTGTAAACTCTAGGCATTCCTAGATTATACCATCTCAGTCTTTATTGTCAAATTTTCCTTCTGATTTCATTTGTGCCCCTAGGCCACCTCCCTCTATCATTCTTACATTTAGCTTCATTCAGTGTTCTAACATTATTGTATTACAGTTTGGTAGTATTGTACTGTCCATTTCTGAGATTTTACATTCAATCCTGTTGCACAGTCTGTCTCCCTTCAGCTCCAATTACCCAATATCTACTGTATTTCTATCTCCTGATGATCTCTGTTACCAACTGAAATTCTCCAAGTTCATTTGCTAATGTCAGTTCATATCAGTGAGACCATACAGTATTTGTCATTTTCTTTATGGCTAATCTCACTTAGCATAATGTTAAGGTCTATCCATGTGTTACATGTTTTGTGACTTTATTTTGTCTTACAGCTGCATAATATTCCATCGTATGCATATACCACAGCTTGCTTAGCCACTCTTCTGTTGATGGACATTTTGGCTGTTTCCATCTCTTGGCAATTATAAATAATGCTGCTATTAAAATTGGTGTGCAAATGTCCGTTTGTGTTCTTGACCTCATGTCCTCTTGAGTAGATACCTAGCAATGGTATTGCTGGATCATATGGCTGCTCTACATTTAGCTTCCTGAGGAACCACCACACTGTATTCCACAGCGGTTGTACCATTTGACATTCCCACCAATAGTGGATAAGTGTGCCTCTTTCTCCACATCCTTTCCAGCACTTGTCATTTTCTGTTTTTTTGATAATGGCCATTCTGGTGGGTGTGAGATGATATCTCATTGTGGTTTTGATTTGCATATCTCTAATAGCCAGGGAAGTTGAGCATCTCTTCATGTGCCTTTTGGCCATTTGTGTTTCCTCTTCTGAGAAGTGTCTTTTCAAGTCTTTTGCCCATTTTGTTATTGGGTTGGCTGTCTTTTTGTTGTTGAGTTGAACAATCTCTTTATAAATTCTGGATACTAGACTTTTATCTGCTATGTCATTTCCAAATATCATTTACCATTGCGTAGGCTGTCTTTTTACTTTATTGACAAAGTTCTTTAACGTGCAAAAGTGTTTGATTTTGAGGAGTTCCCATTTCTTTCTTCAGTACTCGTGCTTTGGGTGTAAGGTCTAGGAAACCGCCTCCTTTTATAAGATTTGTAAGATATTTCCCTACATTTTCTTCTAAAAGTATTAATGTCTTAGATCTAATATTTAGGTCTTTAATCCATTTTGAATTAATTTTTGTATAGGGTGTGAGATAGGGTTCATTCTTTTGCATATGGATGTACAATTCTCTAGGCACCATTTATTGAAGAGACTGTTCTGTCCCAGGTGAGTTGGCTTGACTACCTTATCAAACATCAGTTGTCCATAGATGAGAGAGGGTCTGTATCTGAACACTCTGTTTGATTCCATTGGTCAGTATATCTATCTTTATGCCAGTACCATGCTGTTTTGACCACTGCAGTTTTGTAATATGCCTGAAAGTCAGGTAGCCTGAGACCTCCGACTTCATTTTTCTTTCTCAGGATGCATATATCTGCCCTTCCAGATAAATTTGGTTATTGGTTTTTTTATTTCTGAAAAGTAAGTTTTTGGGATTTTAATTGGTATTGTATTGAATCTGTAAATCAATTTAAGTAGAATTGTCATCTTAACTATATTTTGTCTTCCAATCCCCATGAACACGGTGTGCCCTTCCATTTATTTAGGTCTTCTGTGATTTCCTTTTAATAATTTCTTATAGTTTTCTTTGTATAGGTCTTTCATCTCTTTAGTTAAATTTATTCCTAAATATTTTATTCTTTTGGTTCCAATTGTAAATGGAATTTTTTTCATGATCTCCCCCTCACATTGTTCATTACTAGTGTATAGAAACACTACCAATTTTTGAGTGTTGATCTTGCAACCTGCCACTTTGCTGTACTCATTTATTAGCACTAGGAGTTACGCTGTGAATTTTGCGGGGTTTTCGACATATAGTATCATATCATCTGCAAACAGTGAGAGTTTTACTTCTTCCTTTCCAATTTTGATGCCTTGTATTTCTTTTTCTTGTCTAATTGCTCTGGCTGGAACTTCCTACACAATGTTGAATGACAATGGTGATAGTGGACATCCTTGTCTTGTTCCTGATCTTAGGGGGAAAGTTTTCAGTTTTTCCCCATTGAAGATGATGTTAGCAGTGGGTTTTTCGTATATTCCCTTTATCATTTTAAGGAAGTTCCCTTCTAATGTATCCTTTGAAGTGCTTTCAACAGCAAAAAATGTTGAATTTTGTCAAATGCCTTTTCTGCATCAATCGAGATGATGCTTTGATTTGTTGATATGGTGTATTATATTAATTGATTTTCTTATGTTGAACCATCCTTGCATACCTGGGATGAATCCTACTTGGTCATGGTGTATAGTTCTTTTAAGATGCTTCCAGATTCGATTTGTAAGAATTTTTTTGTAAATTTTTGCATCTACATTCATAAGAGAGATTGGTCTCTAGTTTTCTTTTTTTGTAATATCTTTGTCTGGCTTTGGTAGGAGGGTGATGCTGACTTTGTAGAATGAATTAGGTAGCTTTCCCTTCTCTTCGATTTTTTTGACAAGTTTGAGCAGGATTCATACTAATTCTTAATTGAATGTTTTGTAGAATTCATATGTGAAGCCATCTGGTCCTGGACTTTTCTTTTTGGGGAGCTTCTTAATGACTGATTCAATTTCTTCACTTGTGATTCGTTTGTTGAGGTCTTCTGTTTCTTCTTGAGTCAATGTTGGTTGTTCATGCCTTTCTAGGAAGTTGTCATTTCATCTATATTGTGAAGTTTATTAGCATAAAGTTGTTCATAATTCCCTCTTGTTGCTTCCTTTATTTCTGTGGGGTCAGTGATTATGTCTCCTCTTCCATTTCTGATTTTATTTGTTTGCATCCTTTCTCTTCTTTTTGTCAATCTTGCTAAGGGTCCCTCAATCTTATTGATTTTCTTGATTGTTTTCATGTTCTCAATTTCATTTATTTCTGAACTTATCTTCATTATTTCTTTCCTTTTGCTTGTTTTGGGGTTAGTTTGCTGTTCTTTCTCTAGTTTTTCCAGGTGGACAGTTTAAAATTTTTTTTCTCTTTCTTCTTTTTTGATACAGGCATTTAGGGCAACAAATTTCCCTCTTAGCACTGCCTTTGCTGCATCCCGTAAATTTTGGTATGTTGAGTTTTCATTTTCATTTGCCTCGAGATATTTGATGATTTCTCTTATAATTTCTTCCTTGACCTACTGGTTGTTTAAAAGTGTGTTGTTAAACCTCCATATATTTGTGAATTTTCTGGCACTCTGCCTATTGATTTCCAAATTCATTCCTTTATGATCTGAGAAAGTGTTTTGTATGATTTCAATGTTTTTAAATTTATTGAGACTTGCTTTGTGACTCAGCATATGGTCTATCCTTGAGAATGATCCATGAGCACTTGAGACAAAGGTATAGCATGCTGTTGTGGGGTGTAATGTTCTATAAATGTCTGTTAAGTCTAGGCCATTAATTGCATTATTAAAATTCTCTGTTTCTTTATTGAACCTCCCTCTAGATGTTCTGTCCATTGATGAGAGTGGGGAATTGAAGTCTCTAACTATTATGGTAGATGTGTTTATTTCTCTTCTCAGTTTTTTCAGTTTTGCCTCATGTATTTGGAGCATTTTGGCTTGGTGCATAAATATGTATGATTGTTATGTCTTGTTGAATTGTTCCTTTTATTAATACATAGTGTCCTTTTTTGTCTCTTTTAACTGTTTTACATTTGAAGTCTACTTTGTTGGATATTAGTATAGCTACTCGTGCTCTTTTCTGATTGTTATCTGCATGGAATATCTTTTCCCAATGTTTCATTTTCTACCTATGTTTATCCTTGGGTCTAAAATATGTTTCCTGTAGATAGCATATAGATGGGTCCTGTTTTTTAATCCATTCTGCCAGTCTGTGTCTTTTAATTGGAGAGTTTAATCCATTAATATTTAATGTTATTATTGTATGGGCAGTTCTTTCTTCTACCATTTTGCCTTTTGGATTTTGTATGTCATATCTAATTTTCCTTCTTTTTATGTTTCCTGTTAGTCTTCATTTCTACTCCCCTCTCCACATCTCTCCTGTCTTTTCATATCTGTCTCTAGTGCTCCCTTTAGTATTTCTTGCAGATCCGTTCTCTTGGTCACAAGTTCTCCCAGTGATTTTTTTGTCTGAAAATGTTTTAATTTCCACCTCATTTTTGAAGGACAATTTTGCTGAATATAGAATTCTTGGTTGGAATTTTTTCTCTTTTAGTAATTTAAGTATATCTTTTAGTAATTTAAATATATCATCTCACTGTCTTCTCACTTCCATGGTTTCTGCTGAGAAATCTACACATAGTCTTATTGGGCTTCCCTTGTATGTGATGGTTTGCTTTTCTCTTGCTGCTTTCAAGATTCTCTCTTTCTCTTTGAATTCTGACATTCTGATTAGTTAAGTGTCTTAGAGTACGTCTATTTGAATCAGTTCTGTTTGGGGTACGCTGCACTTCTTGGATCTGTAATTTTAAGTCTCTCACAAGAGCTGGGAAATTTTCAGTGACAATTTCCTCCATTAGTTTTTCTCCTCCTTTTCCCTTCTCTTCTCCTTCTGAGACACCCAGAACACGTATATTCATGCGCTTCATGTTGTCATTCAGTTCCCTGAGTCCCTGCTCATATTTTTCCATTCTTTTCCTTATATTTTCTTTTGCTTATTAGATTTCATATGTCCACCCTCCAGTGCACTAATCCTATCTTCTGCCTCTTGAAATTTGACATTGTAGGTTTCCATTGTTTTTTCATCTCTTCTACTGTCACTTTCATTCCCATAAGTTCTGTGATTTGTTTTTTTCAGACTTTTGATTTCTTTTTGTTCATTCCTTGCCTTCTTTATATCCTCCCTCAATTCACTGGTTTGATTTTTGATGAGGTTTTCCACATCTGTTCAAACGTTCTGAATTGTTTCAACGTCTGTATCTCATTTGAATTGTTAGTTTGTTCCTTTGACTGCGCCGTATCTTCAATTTTCCTAGTATGATTCATTATTTTTTGCTGGCGTCTATGTATTCAGTTACCTTAAATAGTTTATTTTGGAGATTGTTTTCACTTTTTTTACTTAGGATTTTCTTGCTGGATGACTTTGTTGTCTGTCTGTTCTTTGACATTCAGTTCAGCTTATTCTGGACCTCTAGCTTAGGTTTTCTTTAACAGATCAGAATTTTTCAATTCTTGTTTTCTTGTTTCTTGCCTTGCCTGTATGGTGCCTTTTCTCCCCCTCTTAGGAGGGTCTCCTTAGGTACTATAGAACCCAGCCAGATTTTCCCAGACCAAACTGGCCTCCTGTCAGGAGGAGTTTTTCCTACTCTACCCAGTATTTGGCGCTTGTCTGCTTACAGGTCCCACCAGCATAAATTGATGCCATACCTTTAATGTCAGCACACTCTCCTTGCTGGGGGCTTGGTGGAGACAAGAGGGGAGGTTCTAGTCTGGTTTTAATCACTTCACTTTTCCAGACTCTGGGGTCTGAACTCCTTAAGGGACGGATTCCACCTGAGCTGGGCCCTACCTCTCTCCTGAGGAAGGCACAGGCTCCAGATAAACATTCAAACAAGCTTAATTCTGCCTAATCCTGGGGCAGTGCAGCCCGAGAAGCCTTGCAGCTGTATCCAAAGAGCAGTCAAGCCATAGAAACACAGCCACCAAAACGAAAGAGAAAAATGTTTTTCAGAGCAGGGCCCCTGTCCTCGGGTTCATCAATCAAGATCTTAAGTTGGTGCATTGCTCTGTGTATCTCAGGTCCTGTGTGCCCCCTCCTTTCCTTCAGGACCCAGATGTTTTCAAATCCAAAAAAACCTGGTTTTTTTCTTTATCTGTCAGCTCTGCCCCCTCTGTACCAGAGCAAAAACCAGTGACCTCTGCTTTTCCTTGAGGTTCAGCTGAGGTGGGGGCCTATTTTTAGTAGTCGCTATGCTGCTGTCTTGGCCCCTTCGTAGTCAGATATCTTTTAAGGTACTTCAGTCACCTCCCTAAAAGTGAGTATTACAGATCATTTAAATAAGATAACAAACATTTTTGGCTAATTCATTCTGTTTCAAGACTAGACATTAGATCCAGGGAGAGACAATACATGCAGATATGAAAAATTAAATAGTGGTATGAAAGATTAAATAACCATATTAAAGGTGTCTAATACAGAAATATAGTATTTAATTTTAGCCTTAGCCCCCTGGGTAGTTTAGTAATCGCTTAACTGAGTGCCTGGCATGTGCTGGGCATTGCTGGGTTTTCAGAGTACTAACATATAGATAAGTACGATTTTGCATTGAACTTTGCATTTCTTATTCTAACTTCTCCTGAGGTTCAAATCTAGATTATCAGCTAAACAATATAAGCAGTATCAGTAACGCTTTTATACTTCAGATGGTTTTCATGTACATCTTCGTAGGGACCTCACAAAACTCCAAGAAGAAATTAAGGCAGAGAAACTGACGTTCAGAGAATGAGTTATGCAACTTTTGGAATTTGAAGTCAGATCCCTCATTTTACATTTTCTGTTGATTTCCCTATACCATCCCTATGTCTATGATCTCCAGACCCTGCAATATCTGAACTATTAAAAGCACTTATCCTTTCTTCAAAATTATTCTTTCTTGACTTTTTGGGGGGCTACTGTTTAATCAGTCATCAAAGTTTAAATCTCTATATCACATATAACTCTCTTCATATCTGCTGCTTCCTTTCCATCCTTATCCATTCACCGCACTATAACCAGATAAACTTGCTAGGTCCTCACTGGGGAAGCCCCCCGCCTCCCTTTTTTAATGGCTTTTGGTTTAAGACCAAAAGTTTGGATTATAGTGATCATTTGATCTTTGCTACTTTTCTCTTTGTCTTTACTAGATCAAATTCTGGGCTTTATCCCCATTTGCCTTCCTTAATAAGCAGGATGGATCTTTTATGTATACAGAGTAGATTTGGAATAAGTTTTTTGCATGTGTGAGCAGTTTATTCTGACATTCCAAATTCCAAGAGGTATCAGTTCTCATACAAGTTCATACCCCTCTCCCATGAACTAGTTTACTTAGTGCCTCCTATAATACCTGGTTAAGTGGGCCATGTTTAGTTCATGATTGTTAGACAGACTTGATCAGCCACATCTTCCTCATTATTAGTCATGGTCTTTGAGTCTGCCTCTGAAGATCTTAAAGAAAAGGACAAATGTTGAAAGGTTTAAGTGCCCTAATACCCATTTTCTTCCCTTGCTATCTTAGTTGTGGGGCTGAATAATTGTTTTTTTTTGTTGTCGTTGGCTTGCTTATTTGTTCTCTTTTCCCCTCATGCACTGATGCTCACTAGAGGACGTGAGGCTAGGGTGATTTGTTTTGTTTTGTTTTTTGGTGATTTTTCATTTCCAGAAGTACTGGCAAGAAAAAACAGATGAAAATTTCTATTCTTTCTGTTAAACTCAAAGTGATCTTCTTGAGATAGTTTGAAATACGGGAAAATCCATTCCTTTTTGCTTTATAAGACTATTTGATATATATTTTTTATTAGTATATATAGAAGCTTATTATGACACCACCAAATTTACACCAGAGATATATTCTGGAATTAAAATAATGAAAATGACTTCTGATTTCGAATTGTCTTTTTTTTTTTCCTACACAAGTGACCTAGTACTGAATTGCTACTGTAGAAAATGTGTTTTGAAGCATAATAACTCAGGTTAAAACAAACATGACTATTATAATGCAATTTAGTACTGTATAATAACAAAGATAATTGTTATAATAATTCTTTTATATTCTGACCAGTAAATAGATTGTATGTAGCAAAAGTAGAAATACTTATGTGATAAGATCACTTATTTTAATTGTGCGCTTATTGACTAGTTTTTGATAAATTTTACTTACATCCTGGTTAGAATTCTTTTCTTCTCCATATTTTTATTGCATGTTCTATTTCTGCTTTTAGCTTGCAGTGTTTAAAATTCAATAAGATGTTAAGAGATAAGCCAGAAATGTAGACTATTGCAGAAGCCTAAGAGATTTAGTTAATCTGACCTAGATGTTCTTTTGATGATTGAGATTCATTTGGAAAACACTTCTCAATTTCAAAATGAAACATAGAAATATCTACTGTATAAGTCAGCTGTCCTGCCAGCAACAGGCAGATTAATCAGCCGCAAACAGGAAGAGTGTGACGTAAAAGTTGTGCTGTTAGTTCATTGCCTTAGGTATTGAAAGTTGTAAGTGAATGTAGCCCTTGCATTTTGCCATGTTCTAAAGAAAATGATCTATTTTTTCAAGTTTTTTTGTATACATTGATGTTAGTTTCATTTTGAATGTAATGCATGTAAAACAAAACAGATTAGTCTAAGAAAATCTTTGAGTACAGATTGTGTTCAAATGCATAATAGTGGCATTTGAGAATATATTTGAACAATTAATGTATTCTACGTTTATTTTTGTATCCCAAACTATGGAGTCTTTTTTTTTTTTAACGTTTTTTACTGTGATACGTAACTTAATACAAAAAGCAATAAATTTCAAAGTATATCAGAACAAGTAGTTATAGAACAGATTTCAGAGTTTGGTTTGGGTTGCAGATCCACAATTTTAGGTTTTCCCTTCTGGCTGCTCCAAGACACTGGCAACTAAAAGAAAAACCTGAGGCCTAGATTGTAAACTCTTAAAGCAGTCACATTTAGTCCAAAGTGGTAATTGTTATTTCTGGATTTTGAAGGACTGTTTTATATATGTATAACCTGGTATTTAGAGATAAGAATGAAGCCAATAAGGTTGGGATTAAGGTAATTAAGAATACAGGGTTAAGAAAGACATTGCCTGTACTTTAGAACTTCACCTTCTCTTTGAGACCAAAGAAAGAAAGTTTTGTTATGTCCGGAACCTAAATTTTCTGTAGCACATAATCTAACTCAAACCTATCTGGGTACATGATTTAAAGAGTCCACACACAGGGAGCCCAGAATAAGAATGAGAGCCTTTCATCTCGTATAGCTTAATTTAATGCCTGGATATATCCCAGAGTATATTAAACAGATAATCAAAAAGTATTCTCAAAGTCCCTTGAGGGATGGGAGAAAAATTATGAAACTGTTAAGGTTTACCACCAGAGAAACACCTGATACTGTGTCAAACATTAGGGACCCCCAAATCAATAGGCCAAGCCCTTGATCTTGAAGCTTGCTCTTTGAAGCTTATGTATTTAACAGAGAAGCTTAGCCTACCTGTAGATATGCACTAGAGTTACCTCTGGAGGACCTCTTTTGTTGCTCAGATGTGGCCTCTCTCTCTAAGCCCAATTCTGCAAGTGAAACCATTGCCCTCCCCCCAAAATGGGACACAACATCCGGTGATGAAAGTCTCCCTGGTGGCATGGGAGATGCCCTCCAGGAATGAATCTTGCCCTGGCACCTAGGGATCAACAAGGCCATCCTGACCGAAAGAAGTGCAACAAATAAGGTATCAGGTGGCTGAGAGAGTTCAAATAGAGTTAAGAGGCTACAGTAGGAGGTCATTCTTATGCATGCTTCAGTTAGAAATCGCAACCTATCATAACTTGCCAAACCCCAACTAAAACCATTCCTGCCAATCCTAAAGAATACCTAGGGCATTATATAAGATTGTACAGAAGTTCCATACACTAAAGTAACTTTCCAAAACCTGCAAACTCCGGATGGGTCTCTGGACCAGATAAGTCCTGAAATGCAGAGGGGCCAGCCCTTCCAGAACATCAGCTAGTTCCATATTATCAACAGTCCCTTCCAACATGAAAAATTTAGAGTGGGCATAGTCCAAATATCCCCAAAGAGTGGGAGAAAGATCAAAGGTGATGGTGGAGTTTAACGAATGAACATGAATGCTGAATCAGTATACTGATATTTCTTTTAACCTCCCAGTACCTTAGAGCAGCTAGAAATAAAAACTTAGAATTGTGGAATTGTAATCCATATCAAACTCTGAAATTTGTCTTGCAACTAATTGTTGTGATGTACTTAGGAATGTATTACTTTTATGTATATATGTTATTTAAGGTAAAGGAGGAGTATAACGGAGAAGATAGGATTTAACAAATGAATATGACTGCTGAATCATTATATTGATACTTCTGTTGGTCTCCAGTGTCTTGGAGCAGCTAAAAGAAAAGACGAACAATCTTGAAACTGTAACCCATACCAAAGATTAAAATCTGTTCCATAACTTCTTGTTAAAATGTATTTGGAAATTCATTGCTTTTTTTGTATGTATGGTATATTTTACAATAAAAACAATGTTAAAAAGTAGTAGTAGTGGTAATAATAATAATAATAATAATAATGAGGGCCTGTATATAAAAGATCAGATTCAAGGGATGCCTGGTTTCATCTACAGAGCTGATTGGAGAGCTTGGTAAATGTACCTCCTTTAGACTTGAAGCAGTCAGGGGTAATGAATATGCATTTTTCTTATCATAATGCTGTGATTGAAATGTAGTTTTTAATGATTTATTTAACCTCTTATAGATGATGTGAATACTATATTTAGAGTGACATGTCCTTGGAATTATGTTGACATGATTTGTCTTTTATTCCAATATCTTAAAAATTATAAAATAATCACTTTGAAACCAGAATTATTGACTGAACCTTAGTAATTCCTAGTTGGGGATATAACATACATCTCATTTGTCGAAATAAACTAAGACTATGTAGTAATTTTAAGTACTTAGCTTGTTTTTCTCTTTAGATATTTACTTTTAGGTACTAGGTAAGCGTTTATAGTAATTATTAGTGTACTTTGATTACTGTAAATTTTACAAAGCATGTTTCTTTTAAAAATCCACTGGTTTATTATTTTGACATTCAACGTGTTAATAATTCTGTGTAATATATTTTCAAGATTTGCCTCCTGAATTTGTTGGAATCTCTAAAGTGTGCATGTAGAGGAAGAGTGCATGTGTTTAATTTTACATATTCTCGATTTTGTTCATTTCAATGACTTATTTTCAAACTGAGGAAAGCTTAACCATTTTTTAAATTAAGGATTATGGAATGATCATTGACCTGCAAAGGAACATTTTGAAATAAACTGAATCTTCTTCTAGATACAGGTTAAATATAGGTTGCATTTTCTACTCTGTTATAATCCTAATTAAAGGTCTTTGCTAACTGTGGGATTAAGTTATAGGTTTCTTTTTTGGGAAGGAGGCAATGAATTTATTAGAAGGAAAACTATGTACCTTTGAGGAAAAATTAATATTTAGTTGAAAGCCTTACCTTGTATGCTAAATGATTATTGTATTTTACAGACTCCTGGCATTAGAGCTCGCCCTGCAAGACTTCAGTGGTTTTGTGATAGATGTATTTCAAGTAACCAGGTTTGTGTTGAATTTCTGATGTCTTAACTGTCTAAAACTGAGTAGAAAGCAGATGTCCAATATAAGTATATTTAGGGGTATATATAGCATTATGGGAAAAGTGTTATCTCAGTTGCTTTCCAAGTAAATAGTAGTTTAGTTCTTGTTCCTGAAGTACAGTAGAACCTCTAAAAATTTTAACTTGTACCTTAAAGATGTGTTTTTCTAGTTGTTGGTTTAGACAGGGTAATCTTGTTTCCTTGGCAGTGTAAACCTGCATTAGTCCCTCGTGACTGGAAGCATTGCTTGATAGAGTGTATTGGAATTTCTTCTTAACTTCTCCTTCATTTCACATCCTGCCAAGTAAAAGCCATGGGGAAGAAGAGCATAGTATTTTCATTTACTCA
The DNA here is from genome assembly GCF_023851605.1 of Tamandua tetradactyla. Classification (NCBI taxonomy): domain Eukaryota; kingdom Metazoa; phylum Chordata; class Mammalia; order Pilosa; family Myrmecophagidae; genus Tamandua; species Tamandua tetradactyla. Next base: position 15,584,687 of record NC_135343.1, on the reverse strand, counting down.
CTGACTTCTCCCCACCCTATCCTCCACCCCAAATGCCTTTATATTCTCCAAAATGTACCTTTATGGATACTGTTCATGTTGGACAGTATTGGATAGCTGTTCATATTGTATTCTTGATTCCAAGGGGTCCTTCAGCCCCTTCACATTTGAAGTAAAGCTCATTTGCTGCTTGGGTGTTGCTGGTTTGGGGGATTATTCAGCTGAGATGTATCAACTATGAAATATATTTTTACATAATTTAGAGCTATCTGTTAATCTTATTTTTAAGGTTGAAGTCCTGGAAAAATTAGTGGAGCTGACACAGAAACTATTTGAATGTGACAGAGACAAAATGTACTACAATCTGCTAAGACTATATAGTAAGTTATAAGACTATTCCTCATGCTTCCATTTTGGGACATTTATTTAGTCGTTGAAGGCAGTGGCGGGAAAGGAGTATCAGCCTTTGAGGAAGCTCCAGGTTTTCAAATGTTGAGTCTTAAACAGAGGCTTAATGAGAGACCAGATTGAATTTTTTCATAAAATGTTATTTTGTGTCACTAGACATTTGTACAATCTTCAGAACTTTTGACATTTTTTTTGCTTATTCTTTTTTTTTTTAATTAAAGGAAAAAAGAAATTAACACAACATTTAGAAATCATTCCATTCTACATATGCAATCAGTAATTCTTAACATCATCACATAGATGCATGATCATCATTTCTTAGTACATTTGCATCGATTTAGGAAAAGAACTAGCAAAACAACAGAAAAAGATATAGAATGTTAATATAGAGAAAAAAATAAAAATAATAATAGTAAAAAAAAAAAGACAAAAACAAACAAACAGACAAAAAAAACCCTATAGCTCAGATGCAGCTTCATTCAGTGTTTTAACATGATTACTTTACAATTAGGTATTATTGTGCTGTCCATTTTTGAGTTTTTGTATCTAGTCCTGTTGCACAGTCTGTATCCCTTCAGCTCCAATTACCCATTATCTTACCCTGTTTCTAAGTCCTGTTGGTCTCTGTTACCAATGACATATTCCAAGTTTATTCTCGAATGTCGGTTCACATCAGTGGGACCATACAGTATTTGTCCTTTAGTTTTTGGCTAGACTCACTCAGCATAATGTTCTCTAGGTCCATCCATGTTATTACATGCTTCATAAGTTTATTCTGTCTTAAAGCTGCATAATATTCCATCGTATGTATATACCACAGTTTGTTTAGCCACTCCTCTGTTGATGGGCATTTTGGCTGTTTCCATCTCTTTGCAATTGTAAGTAACGCTGCTATAAACATTGGTGTGCAAATGTCTGTTTGTGTCTTTGCCCTTAAGTCCTTTGAGTAGATACCCAGCAATGTTATTGCTGGGTTGTATTGCAATTCTATATTCAGTTTTTTGAGGAACCACCAAACTGCCTTCCACAGTGGTTGCACCATTTGACATTCCCAACAACAGTGGATAAGTGTGCCTCTTTCTCCGCATCCTCTCCAGCACTTGTCATTTTCTGTTTTGTTGATAATGGCCATTCTGGTGGGTGTGAGATGATATCTCATTGTGGTTTTGATTTGCATTTCTCTAATGGCCAGGGACATTGAGCATCTCTTCATGTGCCTTTTGGCCATTTGTATTTCCTCTTCTGAGAGGTGTCTGTTCAAGTCTTTTTCCCATTTTGTAATTGGGTTGGCTGTCTTTTTGTTGTTGAGTTGAACAATCTCTTTATAGATTCTGGATACTAGACCTTTATCTGATATGTCATTTCCAAATATTGTCCCATTGTGTAGGCTGTCTTTCTACTTTCTTTTTTTTTTTTTTTTGCAAGCCTGCTCTATTTTTTTTTTAATTAATTAACGGAAAAAAAAGAAATTAACCCAACATTTAGAAATCATACCATTCTACATATGCAATCAGTAATTCACATAGATGCATGATCATCATTTCTTAGTACATTTGCATCGGTTTAGAAGAACTAGCAACACAACAGAAAAAGATATAGAATGTTAATATAGAGAAAAGAAATAAAAGTAATAATAATAGTAAAAAACAAACAAAAAAAAACTCTATAGCTCAGATGCAGCTTCATTCAGTGTTTTAACATGATTACTATACACTTAGGTATTATTGTGCTGTCCATTTTTGAGTTTTTGTATCTAGTCCTGTTGCACAGTCTGTATCCCTTCAGCTCCAATTACCCATTATCTTACCCTGTTTCTAACTCCTGCTGGACTCTGTTACCAATGACATATTCCAAGTTTATTCTCGAATGTCGATTCACATCATTGGGACCATACAGTATTTGTCCTTTAGTTTTTGGCTAGACTCACTCAGCATAATGTTCTCTAGGTCCATCCATGTTATTACATGCTTCATAAGTTTATCCTGTCTTAAAGCTGCATAATATTCCATCGTATGTATATACCACAGTTTGTTTAACCACTCTTCTGTTGATGGACATTTTGGCTGTTTCCATCTCTTTGCAATTGTAAATAACGCTGCTATAAACATTGGTGTGCAAATGTCCGTTTGTGTCTTTGCCCTTAAGTCCTTTGAGTAGATACCCAGCAATGGTATTGCTGGGTCGTATGGCAATTCTATATTCAGCATTTTGAGGAACCGCCAAACTGCCTTCCACAGTGGTTGCACCATTTGACATTCCCACCAACAGTGGATAAGTGTGCCTCTTTCTCTGCATCCTCTCCAGCACTTGTCATTTTCTGTTTTGTTGATAATGGACATTCTGGTGGGTGTGAGATGATATCTCATTGTGGTTTTGATTTGCATTTCTCTAATGGCCAGGGACATTGAGCATCTCTTCCTGTGCCTTTTGGCCATTTGTATTTCCTCTTCTGAGAGGTGTCTGTTCAAGTCTTTTTCCCATTTTGTAATTGGGTTGGCTGTCTTTTTGTTGTTGAGTTGAACAATCTCTTTATAAATTCTGGATACTAGACCTTTATCTGATATGTCATTTCCAAATATTGTCCCATTGTGTAGGCTGTCTTTCTACTTTCTTGATGAAGTTCTTTGATGCACAAAAGTGTTTAATTTTGAGGAGCTCCCATTTATTTATTTCCTTCTTCAGTGCTCTTGCTTTAGGTTTAAGGTCCATAAAACCGCCTCCAATTGTAAGATTCATAAGATATCTCCCTACATTTTCCTCTAACTGTTTTATGGTCTTAGACCTAATGTTTAGATCTTTGATCCATTTTGAGTTAACTTTTGTATAGGGTGTGAGATATGGGTCTTCTTTCATTCTTTTGCATATGGATATCCAGTTCTCTAAGCACCATTTATTGAAGAGACTGTTCTGTCCCAGGTGAGTTGGCTTGACTGCCTTATCAAAGATCAAATGTCCATAGATGAGAGGGTCTATATCTGAGCACTCTATTCGATTCCATTGGTCGATATATCTGTCTTTATGCCAATACCATGCTGTTTTGACCACTGTGGCTTCATAATATGCCTTAAAGTCCGGCAGCGCGAGACCTCCAGCTTCGTTTTTTTCCCTCAAGATGTTTTTAGCAATTCGGGGCACCCTGCCCTTCCAGATAAATTTGCTTATTGGTTTTTCTATTTCTGAAAAATAAGTTGTTGGGATTTTGATTGGTATTGCATTGAATCTGTAAATCAATTTAGGTAGGATTGACATCTTAATTATATTTAGTCTTCCAATCCATGAACATGGTATGCCCTTCCATCTATTTAGGTCTTCTGTGATTTCTTTTAGCAGTTTTTTGTAGTTTTCTTTATATAGGTTTTTTGTCTCTTTAGTTAAATTTATTCCTAGGTATTTTATTCTTTTAGTTGCGATTGTAAATGGGATTCGTTTCTTGATTTCCCCCTCAGCTTGTTCATTACTAGTGTATAGAAATGCTACAGATTTTTGAATGTTGATCTTGTAACCTGCTACTTTGCTGTACTCATTTATTAGCTCTAGTAGTTTTGTTGTGGATTTTTCCGGGTTTTCGATGTATAGTATCATATCGTCTGCAAACAGTGATAGTTTTACTTCTTCCTTTCCAATTTTGATGCCTTGTATTTCTTTTCTTGTCTAATTGCTCTGGCTAGAACCTCCAACACAATGTTGAATAATAGTGGTGATAGTGGACATCCTTGTCTTGTTCCTGATCTTAGGGGGAAAGTTTTCAATTTTTCCCCATTGAGGATGATATTAGCTGTGGGTTTTTCATGTATTCCCTCTGTCATTTTAAGGAAGTTCCCTTTTCATCCTCTCTCTTCTTCTTTTTGTCAATCTTGCTAAGGGCCCATCAATCTTATTGATTTTCTCATAGAACCAACTTCTGGTCTTACTGATTTTCTCTATTGTTTTCATGTTTTCAATTTCATTTATTTCTGCTCTAATCGTTGTTATTTCTTTCCTTTTCCTTGCTTTGGGATCAGTTTGCTGTTCTTTCTCCAGTTCTTCCAAGTGGACAGTTAATTGCTGCATTTTTGCCTTTTCTTCTTTTCTGATATAGGCATTTGGGGCAATAAATTTCCCTCTTAGCACTGCCTTTGCTGCATCCCATAAGTTTTGATATGTTGTGTTTTCATTTTCATTCGCCTCAAGGTATTTACTAATTTCTCTTGCAATTTCTTCTTTGACCCACTCGTTGTTTAAGAGTGTGTTGTTGAGCCTCCACGTATTTGTGAATTTTCTGGCACTCTGCCTGTTATTGATTTCCAACTTCATTCCTTTATGATCCGAGAAAGTCTTGTGTATGATTTCAATCTTTTTAAATTTGTTAAGACTTGCTTTGTGACCCAGCATATGGTCTGTCTTTGAGAATGATCCATGAGCACTTGAGAAAAAGGTGTATCCTGCTGTTGTGGGATGTAATGTCCTATAAATGTCTGTTAAGTCTAGCTCATTTATAGTAATATTCAGATTCTCTATTTCTTTATTGATCCTCTCTCTAGATGTTCTGTCCATTGATAAGAGTGGTGAATTGATGTCTCGAACTATTATGGTATATGTGTCTATTTCCCTTTTCAGTGTTTGCAGTGTATTCCTCACGTATTTTGGGGCGTTCTAGTTTGGTGCGTAAATATTTATGATTGTTTTGTCTTCTTGTTTAATTGTTCCTTTTATTAGTATATAGTGTCCTTCTTTGTCTCTTTTAACTGTTTTACATTTGAAGTCTAATTTGTTGGATATTAGTATAGCCACTCCTGCTCTTTCCTGGTTGTTATTTGCATGAAATATCTTTTCCCAACCTTTCACTTTCAACCTATGTTTATCTTTGGGTCTAAGATGTGTTTCCTGTAGACAGCATATAGAAGGATCCTGTTTTTTAATCCATTCTGCCAGTCTGTGTCTTTTGATTGGGGAATTCAGTCCATTAACATTTAGTGTTATTACTGTTTGGATAATATTTTCCTGTACCATTTTGCCTTTTGTATTATATATATCATATCTGATTTTCCTTCTTTCTACACTCTTCTCCATACCTCTCTCTTCTGTCTTTTCTTATCTGACTCTCATGTTCCCTTTAGTATTTCTTGCAGAGCTGGTTTCTTGGTCACAAATTCTCTCCGTGACTTTTTGTCTTAGAATGTTTTAATTTCTCCCTCATTTTTGAAGGACAATTTTGCTGGATATAGGAGTCTTGGTTGGCAGTTTTTCTCTTTTAGTAATTTAAATGTGTCATCCCACTGTCTTCTAGCTTCCATGATTCCTGCTGAGAAATCTACACATAGTCTTATTGGGTTTCCCTTGTATGTGATGGATTGTTTTTCTCTTGCTGCTTTCAAGATCCTCTCTTTCTCTTTGACCTCTGACATTCTAACTAATAAGTGTCTTGGAGAACACGTATTTGGGTCTATTCTCTTTGGGGTACGCTGCACTTCTTGGATCTGTAATTTTAGGTCTTTCATAAGAGTTGGGAAATTTTCAGTGATAATTTCTTCCATTAGTTTTTCTCCTCGTTTTCCCTTCTCTTCTCCTTCTGGGACACCCACAACACATATATTTGTTCGGTTCATATTGTCCTTGAGTTCCCTGATTCCCTGTTCAAATTTTTCCATTCTTTTCTCTATAGTTGCTGTTTCTTTTTGGAATTCGGATGTTCCATCCTCCAATTCACTAATTCTAGCTTCTGTCTCTTTAAATCTATCATTGTAGGTATCCATTGTTATTTCCATCTTTTCTACTTTGCCCTTCACTCCCATAAGTTCTGTGATTTGTTTTTTCAGTTTTTCTATTTCTTCTTTTTGTTCAGCCCATGTCTTCTTCATGTACTCCCTCAATTTATCGATTTCATTTTTGAAGAGGTTTTCCGTTTCTGTTCGTATATTCAGCATTAGTTGTCTCAGCTCCTGTATCTCATTTGAACTATTGGTTTGTTCCTTTGACTGGGCCATATTTTCAATTTTCTGAGCGTGCTCCGTTATCTTCTGCTGGCGTCTCGGCATTTAATCAGATTTCCCTGGGTGTAAGTTCCCGCAGGTTGAAAGATTTTTCTGTGAAATCTCTGGGCTCTGTTTTTCTTATCCTGCCCAGTAGGTGGCGCTCGTGGCGCTCATCTGTCTGCGGGTCCCACCAGTAAAAAATGCTGTGGCTCCTTTAACTGGAAAACTCTTGCTGTGGGGGGGGTGGTCGCCAGCCGAAGCGGCTTGGGGGAGTGCCAATCCGAATCTCCCAGCCGGCCTGGGGATCCACGCTTGGGGAGGGTCGCCGGCCTCTGCGGCTTGGGGGTACACCTGTCCAAATTTCCCAGCCGGCCCTGGGCACCAAGCGTGGCGGGGGGGCGCCAGCCGCCGCGGCTTGAGGAAGTGTATATCCGCCGTTCCCAGACGGACCGGGAAGCCACGTGTTTGGAAGGGACCCCGGTCGCTGTTCTCCGCGGCTTGGGGATCTCCGATCCAATTCTCCCAGCTGGTCCGGGGGGCCCTGCGTGGGGGGGGGGGGGCACCAGCCACCGCGACTTGAGGGGACCATCTGTCCAATTCTCCCAGCTGGCCCGGGAAGGAGGGAGGGAGGGACTCCGGCCGCCTGCCGCCCCGGCCCGGGGAAGCCCACGCCCCTCAGCTATCTCACCGGAGCAGGTTCTCCCAGCCAGTCAGTCGTTCCAGAATGGGGTACGCTGTCTTCTTGATCTCTGTTGTGGCTCCGGGAGCTGTTCTGAATCGTTTCTGCTTCTCTAGTAGCTGTTCTGGAGGAGGAACTAAGACTCGCGCGTCTTACTAAGCCGCCATCTTCTCCGGAAGTCACTTTTGACATTTTTATTTGCAATAGGAAGGTGAGAGAAAATCTTCATCAGAGTGACAGAAATTAAAAGACTTTTTGACAGAAACTATTCCCTTTTTTTCTAAACCCTCAAACTGATATATTAATCACTTCTTTAACCATCAGCATGTTCCTGTGTAGAGAACATTTTCCAGAAAAGTGCATGTTCATATCAAACTCACTACTAACTGGTTTTTGTTTTAAAAGTGTGATCATATTATTGTATGTTTTGGATTCAATGATATAAACATTTTTTCTACGTTTTATCACTAAATGACTAAATCAATACACTGAATGGAGGTACTAGAATTTGAAGAACATAAAATTTATTCCTATTGCTGAACATGTGAATAACTTTCAGTTTTCCATAGTATAAAGAAAAATTGCATTTTTCATCTTCATACTTCAGTCTTTGTTCACTTAGTTTTTTAATATTTTTAGTCTGTATTCCTGATATTTGTATTCAGAGTTATAAGTGATCTTAGGATATTTGGATAGAGGGAAATGGCAGAGGTATCTGTGACTTTTCCCATTTGCTTTATAGATATTTGCTCTAGATTTATTGCTCTTTTCCTCATAATAAATTTTCCATCTTCAAACAGACAACAATGAAGAAGTTTTGATTCATTTTGTCTTTTTGAAATCTGTGTTTATTTGTATGTTGTGTATGTATTTCTTTATATTGTTGGAAGCTTTTTATCTTACATCTTGATGGTATAAATAACATAAGAAAAACTGCTTTAAAATGAGCATGCAAATTGTTAGTTGTCTTGAAGTACACACTGCACAATGTGATTGTTAAAATTTGGCTTGAATGATGGTCAACTTCTAGCATACAGTGCTGAAATTGGTGTTAAATAGCCCGTTTTAGGCATTTAATCCTTAAATTGTAGATTTTAACTTATATTCATTTGCTAACCCCCCCATCTTTTTCTTTTAATTTTTTTCATTATATAGTTGTGTATTCATCACCATGATCATTTTTACATTTGTATCACTCCAGAAAAAGAAGAAAAAAGAAAAATCCCATACATTCCATACACCTTACCCCTCACTCTCATTGGCCACTTACCATTGCAATCTACCTAGTTTTTTTTTTTTTTTTACCCCTTATGCCCCCTATTATTTATTTGGTTTTTGACCTTATTGATTTACTCATCTGTTCATACACTGAATTAAGGGAGCATCAGCCATGAGGTTTTCACAGTCAGATGGTCACTTGCAAAAGCTATATAGTTATATGGTCATCTTCAAGAATCAAGGTTACTGGAATACAGTGCAGAAGTTTCAGGTACGTCCCTCTGACCACTCTGAAACAGCATAAACTAAAAAGAGATGTCTATATAATGCATAAGAATAACTTCTAGGATAACCTTTCAACTCTGTTTGTAATCTCTCAGCCACTGAAACTTTATTTTGTCACATTTCTCTCTTCCCATTTTTGGTCAAGGAGCCTTTCTCATTCCTATGGATGCCAGGTCCTGGCTCATCCGCAGTAGTCATGTCTCATGTTGCTGGGGGAGGGGGTATGGATTACACCCCTGGGAGTCAAGTCCCCAGATAGCGGGGGAGGGCAGTACATTCACCTGCTGAGTTGGCTTAGAGACTCAGTTGCCACATCTGAGCAACTGAAGAGGTTTTCCAGGGGTGTCTCTTAGGCATAAACATAAGTAGGCTTATCTTCTTTGCAGGAGTAAGTTTCATAGGAATGAGCCCAGGATTGAGGGCTCAGCCTATTGAATTGGTTATCCCCACCGCTTGTGAGAATATCAGGAATTCCCCAAATGAGGAAGTTGAATATTTCCTCCTTTCTCCCCAGCTTCCTAACGGGACTTTGCATATACTTTTTTATTCTCTGCCCAAATTCCTCTGGGATATATCGGATATCACACTAATTTGGACAGAGCAACAAGATCTCATGCCCTATTCAAGATTCCATGTACTTGTGGTATTCAATTAAACTGACCATACAAGTTAAACTAGATAATGTGCTACCCAAAATACAAATTTTGCACCAAATAAACTTTTCTCCTTTTGATCTCACACAGAAGTTGAAGTCTTAAAATATGAACCATATCATTCTTTACCCTGTGTTCTAATTTTCCTTAGTCCTGTCCAAATCAGCTTCATTCATTTCTCTAATCAAAGTCTGTCCACTTTTTCAACTTTTTTAACAGTTGCTATTTAGGGTAATGCTGACTTCTATAGCTTTAGAGCTCTAACTCTAAACATAGAGTGTCACACAAATATCCAAAGTTCTAGGGAACAACCAGGTTGTGCACAAATAACTCAGCATCTCAGAATTTAGAAATAACAGTTACAACTCTAGAATAGATGTGACTGCTGTAAGAGCTTACAATCTAGTAATCTTTGCAATAGGCCCCAACCTAATCAGCCATGCTCTCGACTTCAGTTCTCTTTTCCTTATAACACCATTCTCTTCTCGTTAATCTCCTCTGTCTGTTCTGTTGGGTACCTCCAGTTTCTTCTTGCTCTCCATATTTGAGCCAGTACTCTGAGGAACTCTGCAGAATGTGGGTGGCCTCTTGTGAGATCGAAGTCAGTTGTTCTAGCTTGCTAGCTGCTGGAATGCAATATACCAGAAACGGAATGGCTTTTAGAAAGGGGAATTTAATAAGTTGCTAGTTTACAGTTCTAAGGCTGAGAAAATGTCCCAATTAAAACGAGTCTATAGACATGTCCAATCAAAGGCATCCAGGAAAAGATACTTTGGTTCAAGAAGGCCGATGATGTTCAGCGTTTCTCTCTCAGCTGGAAGGGCACATGGTGAACATGGCAACATCTGCTGCCTTTCTCTTGGCTCTACAAAAGGGACCCTCTCCAAAATGTTTCCTCTTTTATAGGACTCCAGTAGACCAGACAAGACCCACCCAAATGGGTAGAGACACATCTCCCCTAATCCAGCTTAACAACCACTCTTGATTAGGTTTTATCTTCATGGAGATGATCTAATTACAAACATTATTGAATAGGGATTAATCTTCCTCTATGAAATGGGATTTTGATTAAAACATGGTTTTTCTAGGGTACATACATCCTTCCAAACCAGCACACCAGTGGAATCCTTGTAGGATGCTTTTATTGTATACCTCCTCCTTTCTGTAGTACTATAAATAGCCCTGGTTCTAATAGCCCTAATGCTTTCCTTTCTGAAGAAAAAGCAAGCAGAGTGTCTTTTGTGGTCCCCTTTCTGCATTTTGTCCCTAACCACTGCTTAAATATTTCTACATAATTTATAAGACAAGATAGACTCCCTATATTTTAAAAGATGCATGTGATATGGCGTGATGTGTGAAATGTGGGCCTTTTGTACTTTAAAAATCCATGTTTTGGTGGTTTTCTCAAAAAAAAATTTGTTTGATCTACCACAGCTTTTTATGAACTTCTTTTTCATGATGTAATTTTAGCCTTTGAAAGGGGTTGACAAATTTTTTGGATACGTGTTTAAGACAATTTTCCTGTTTGTTTTAAAACAGGACCACATATACTCATACATAGAAGCATACACACACACACTTCATTTGTTATTAACTGCGACATAATACAGAAATGAGCACAAAACCAAGATAAGTAGCTTGATCGTCAGCACCAAAACCCAGATAAAATAACCCTGTATAAGAAAGTATAAGACTTTTCACACCCTTAAATACTAGCTATGCTAAAACTACTTTCGTTTTCCATTGATTCAATGTAGTATATTTATACATGAGCTGTTAGAAGACTGTAATAATTCAGACTTCACTTCTATCTTTTAATGTGCATTTTTGATTTTACATTGTGACACTCTTACAAAATTAGGTCCTAGGATCCACAACAAACATACGTGAATGAAACAAAACTCCTTTGCCTGCATAAGGAACATCCTGTTATTTCTAAATGACAATTTTTTCACCTTTTTCCCAAACGTTTTCTTACTGTCTAGACACTTCAGTTTCTTTTTTATGTATACAAATATAGTTTGTTCTTTGTATTCATAAGGTACCATATTTCAAGAATAAAGCTACCTTATATTTACAATTTTCTGATAAAAATTCTTGAAATCTATTTTGTTAGTAAAAAGGTTAGTAACCTCAGGATTTATTCTACCTCAGAATTTATTAAGTGTCATTTTCTTTTTCAATGCAAGAATTTCTTTTCAGTGTTACGGGATTCAAGAAAAGCACATTTGTTTTAGTGTTTTAGTGTTTTTATTCTCAAATGTTGAGGAACAAATTTTTTCATGTTGTTTGGAATGTTTGTGCTTTAATACAAGCGAGGTAATTTTTACACATGTTTGCAAGTTTAAAATTAGAAAACAGAGCAGTATTTTGCTGTGCTTTATTGTATTGGACTTAGTGTATGACTGTTTCAATATCTTGATCTAATTTTTCAGAAGCAGAAGTTAATTTAATTTATTAACTTAAATGACCTTGTCTTCTACTTATCCATGGGAATTTTTAAAAATAAAGTCTTATTCTTAGTTTTTGCAGTTTGTGAAGACTGGTTTACCACATGGATAAGGAACTGGGATTTTCAGTATAAAGTAGGAGTCTGCTTCTTTTGTTTTTTGTTTTTTTTTCCACCAAACTTCCTGTCCCCCTGTAACACTTAAGATTTAGGCTGATAACATTATTTGTTGAGGTAAGAAATCTTAGAAGATATAACCTATTATGCCCTGTCTTAAAAATTCTTCAAGCTAACAGAAGAGAAATAGGCAATTTTCTCTACTAAGTGAAAAGAGTTTGAAGAAAATCATACTCTCACACCCTTTCAATCATTTTAGATCCTCTGCTGTGTACTCTACAGTATACATGTATCCCTCACCTTTGCAATTGTGAAGGGCATAATTGGGTTAGCAATAGTCACTTCTTTCTGATTTTGATTTCAGCAGTGGACAGTTCCTCAGTTACATTAAAAAAGTCTTTTTATCAACATGATTTTCAAAGTGGATAAGAGTTATGTGTGTGTCTGTTTGTTATAAGTAAGGTATTTCTGTGGTTAAAATTCAAAAGCCACAAACAGGTATATGGCAAAGAGTCTTTTCTCACTGCTGGTCTGCAGTCACTGCTCCTTTTCCTGGAGGCAGCATTTGAAATAATGCTTCCTTCGACAAAAATGAGAAAAAATTCTATATATTTTCATGAATTTTGTTTTGTATATTCACCAATTTCTGCCTAATCACATTTTATAGAAATAAATGGTGACTGGCAAAGAGCTGATGCTGTCTGGAATAAAATGCAAGAAGAAAATATTATTCCTCGTCAGAAGACATTAAGGTTATTGGCAGAAATCCTTAAAGACAGTAATCAGGAAGTTCCATTTGATGTACCTGAGGTAATTTGTTTTGTTTTAATTTTCAGAGACCATTTTTAAAAGGTAGTTACCGAACAGATTTCAAAGTTTTGTATGGATCACATTCCACATTTTCAGGTTTTTCTTTCTAGCTGCTCCAAAATACTGAACCTGAAAGAAATATTATAATGATTAACTGTTGTACTCATTTGTTAAATCCTATCTTCCCTCTTATAACTCCTCCTTCTCCTCTGATCCTACTTCCAATCTATAGAAACCTTTGGGCTATGTCCATTCTAACTTTTTCAGTTGAGAAGGGGTGTCAACAATGTAGTGTAGGGGGATGGAATTATTTGATATTCTTGGAGAGGCTGGCCCTTCTGGGTTTCAGGACTTATCTGGCCAAGGAACTATCTGGAGCTTTCAGGCTTCAGAAAAGTAAGCTTAGTACATGAAACCTCTATAAAAGTCTCAGTTAGAGCCTTACGTGCTCTTTAGGGTTATTAGGAATGACATTAGTTGGGGTATGGCAAACCATGGCAATTAGCAATATATAGCTGAAGCTTGTAAAAGAGTAGCCTCTGGACTATCTTCTTGACTCCATTTGAACTCTCTTAGCCACTGATACCTTATTTTGTTACATTTCTTTTTCCCCTTTCAATCTGGAAGGTGTTGATCCCACAGTGCCAGGGCCAGACTCATCCCTGGGAGTCATGTCTCATGTTGCCAGGGAGACTTTCACCCCTGAATGTCATGTCCCATGTAGGGGGGTGGTAATAATTTTCTTTGCAGAGTTGGGCTTAGAGAGCGGCCACATCTGAGCAACCAAAAAGGTTTCCTGGACACAACTCTTAAGCAAAATTATAGGTAGTCTTAGTTTCTCCACCACAGAAATAAGTTTCATAAGGGTAAGCCTCAAAATCCAGGGTTTGGCCTATTTTCTTGGGAGTCCCTAATATTTGTGAGCTTACTAGGGGTTTCCCAGATGGGACTGAGGTAACTTGTTTTTAACTGTAAGCATAACAAATTTTGTTTTCAGTATAACTTTAGTTCCTATCCAGTTTTATGCTAAAAAGATCACTGTGTCATTTGGTGTTTGAATAATTTTGTTTTTAAGATGTGGTATGAGGATGAAAATTCCCTGGATTCTTCATCGACCCCCCCGGTAGTAACTAATTTCCAGAAAGAACTGTCGGATGCCTGTGCATGGAAGAGAAAAAAAGGTGAACATGTATACTGGGGTTTTCTTTCAAATAGCAGTGTGAGATCTAAAATCCCAGCAAATTAGAAGTAGTATAGCATATAGATGGAACTTAAATTTTGCATAGTAATTTTTTTCATACTTTTAATTAAGACATTTTAGGACAGTTGGAGAAATTTAAAATTTTGACTGATAGGTAACATTAAGGAAATACTGTTATTTTTTATTAGATGTGAGAATGTTACAATATGTAGAAAACGTCCTTAAATTTTCAGATCGATAGTGAAGTACTAAGTGATGAAAAAAATGATTTCTATAATTTATTTTTAAGTATTTAAGCTGTAACAAAACAAAGATAAAGGTAATCTATCAAAATGTTAGTGATTATTAAATATAGGTTTTATGAGTGTCATACTATTCTTTGTACTTTTGAAGATTTTCATAATAAAAACTAAAGTACAGGTGCACAGGTGGTTCAGTGGTAGAATGCTCACTTTCCGTGCAGGAGACCCGGTTCAGTTCCCGGACCATGCACACACACACACACACACACACACACACACAAAATACTAAAGTGGTGAACATTTATAATTTGAAAATAGTATGATCATAATTTTTTTTTTTTTGCAAATACAACAACTTTCATTTGAAAGCAAAAAATGATTAGGAAATCAACCAAGTGTGTATTGGAGTGATGAAGCAATATCTCTCTGTGTTGGAGTCAGGAGACATGAACTGTGTTTCTTACTCTTCCGTTTCTCTAGTGGTAACCTTCCTGAAGTCATTCCTGGCTCTGTTTTGACCACTTTAAAATTTTTATGACTATCTTTAATCCTCTTATATGAGCTTCCCTGTTGGGTTCTAGATACTTTCATCTTGTACCCACCCCAAATTATATTTTACTCGTTTCCCTTATTTTTGTTTATTTCTCTCCATAGAATACTGATATTATCTTTAATTGCTGCAGTTTTTGTGTAGATTTCAACTATACTTTAGTTAAGCTATTAAATAAATAGATACAGTATTTTTTTTTTATAATAGTTTGACAGTTTGAAAATTAGAGTTGAATAGATCAGGTGAAAGGAATCAATTTAATAACCTATAGAACTTTTTTATTTCCTGTTTAACTGGAAATTTTGTTACACTCACCAAAGAAAAGTGTAGGAAGTAAGAATAAATTAAATTCTTATGTTTTCTCAATTACCCAAGTTTGCTATTTATTCTTTTGTGTTATTATTCTGTGTCCTTTCCTTTTGGTACATATTCATTATGTCTGTCCTTGAATCGTTCACCATATATCTGTTTTGGTGCCATTTCCGTCCTCTTTCGATCTAAGGATGCCTTGTTTAACCCCCTATTCATTGATCACAGGAGGCTTCTAAAGGAACTTCCAAAAAAGAGCACTATGATTATACTTTTGTTTGAAAAGTCATTTTTTCCTCAATGTCGAGTGCATCATTTCCAAAATGAGTTCATCAGATCCAAGTCCTTGAGATATTAATGGGTGCTGTATGTGAAATTAGTCAGGATCAGTTATTTGTTGAATGCTATTAACCCAGGAATAACTCATTTCTCAGATTTTATAATATATGTCATCTGCATCATGAATCTCCAGGAGGGGGCTATAGTATTTCCTAAAACATGTAAACATCACAAACCCTTTTTTCACTCCGAACAGATTATTATAAAACAGTTGCAGGGTAAGTCCAAATTCCTTTGCCTGATAGTCAGGGACAGTTCACTGCCCATTTCAAGTTTCAAACCAAATCCTTATGACAACTTTCATATCATATGATTAAAAAATATCTGACATCTGAGCTGTTTCATAGAATTTTATTCGTTGTCAAATTTTGCTAGAATGTTGTGACATTTCGTTTGAATCTTTTAAATTAAATTATTTAACTTTTCATTTTAGTGTTCCTGGATGGTAGGACAAAGGAATTAAGATGTTGAATAATTGGAGCACAGCGATAGGGACATATTCTATACAAAGAACTTCTATTATATAGTTCTTTAAAAAAAATTAAACATATCGCAGGTATTTTATTTGAAAATATTTTTTAAGTTTATTGAGTACATTTTAATTTAGTTAAAATAGCAATAATCTTTATATAATAATCCATATTTTGAAATATATAATTACTAATTTCCTGAGCACAAAGACAAAAGTTTTGTTTGTTTTTTTTGGCAAAGGTAGGCTCCAGGAATCAAACCCGGGTCTCCCACATGGCATATGAGAATTCTGCCACTGAGCCACCATTGCACCGCCCAAAAGCATAAAGTTCTTGATCAGATGAGTTTTGAGAGTTTGATAGATTGATTGGAAGTCATTTTCTTTCTTTTGATTATTGACCATCTTCTTGTTAAAACTAAATATAAAATTATCGTGGTCAATTTTACTTAAATGTTCTGCTAAAATTTTGATTTCATTACAATTACTGTAAGGTTAGTATGCAATTTTTTTTTTTGAAGATCTAGAACTCCTTCATATATTGCCTGTTTAAAATTGTCGTTTCTTATGTGTCTTAAAATATTTAACAAGCTAACTAAATATGATATTTATATTAAATGTGGAGATATACTCCTAAACTAAATTCTAATTACAATAAGCAATTTACATTAATCTAATTGGTTTCATCCTAGTAATTTTTTCTGAATTTTAAGTTACTTTTGTGTGTATCTAAGGATTCACATGCTTGGCAAAATATGAGTGCTTTGAAAATTAAATGATTACAATAGTACTTTATTGCATTTCTGATAACTCAGTCTATATAAAGAGGTATTGTGATTTTCGTGCCAGAAGCAAGCCTGTGGTAATTTGGAGATTACAGACTTTAAAAAAAAAAACACTAATGAAGCAGTGAAGACAACCACTCAAATTTGATGTGGAGACCACAGTTTTTTAAAACTGCTTGTAAGATTGTCTAGGTTTATTTTTTTAATCTTAAATTCTTATTACACCTGTTTACCCTTATTCAACAAGTTAGTGAATAGTTGCATATGGTTATTAGTAAATAAGATAATAATTGCTTTATATGTTAACTTTTTAGCCCCTTCAAAAGAAAATCCACACTTTATGTGCTGAATAAGATTCCTTTGCAGTCATGTTATTGCAATATTAATTGACATATAAAATATTTTATTTAGCAATGATATTCCAAAACTTTTAACAAGTAAATAAAACTTTGTCTTTAATTTGTAATTGATACTGATATACAGATGGAGATATGACTTTAAATTTTCTCCCATACAGAGAAGTAAAATACACAGAATAGACTAGGTATAAGATGGAGTAATCTGTAAATAATAGTGGAATTCTTTCTGGCTTATTTGCTGGTTTTAATTCTTTCTTATCAATTCGCTTTCTGCTAGTGTCCTGGAACATAGAGTTATTTGCAAACTTGAAGTTCTGATGTAAGGCATGGTAATTTGATGACTGAAAGGGGTTTCTTTGGAAAGCTCATCTAATTTGATTAACTTATGCCACACACAAGTCACTTTTATGTGTCCTTGATTAAAATGCAAGTTAAATATGTCATACCTTCCCTCTCTTTTTGCCCCCCTGAATTTAACTTGAAGGAGTAACTGAGTTTTTGAGATCACTTCTTCATTCCATCGAAGGGCTAATGTAAATCCATGTTCCCTAACTTATAAATACAAGCATAACAATTTATCCTTGTTCAGAAACCTAAATTAGCTCAGAATGTTCTTCTGTACAATAATGTCATGTTCATTCCGAGTTGTGTGTTATTATTTTGTTACATTGAGCCTTATATCCATAGAAGGATGTTCATGATAGTTCAGTTATACCCCATTTTTCTTGTGATGTGTTTATACACACAAGAGAGTAGATTGTCGTTTCATCTGGATGTTTATAGCCAGGCAATTTTATTTCAGAAAAGTAAGTGACTGAAAAGTGTAGTTACTTCTCTTTTAGTAACATCTTTTCATTCACTGACAGTTATTGTGAACAAGTGAAATAAAACTGTTAATCAGTCAAACAAATGTTGCTTAGTTTACTTGTTAGATATCTGTATATTTGAAAATTGTATGTTTTTGTATAAGTCCTTTCGTAGCCAAATAATTTGATCTCCTAATTTTAGAATTATAGGCTATATTCACTTTAAAGCTACTGTGCTGAAATGTTAACCATTGTAACCACCCACTTATGAAGATTGCTTTAAAATGAGTCTTTTGCTCCTCTCAATCTAAATTATACCTCTGGCTTATTTGGACTTTAAAACACATTTTGCAATTTATTTTGAACTGGTATCATCTTTTGACAAACAAATCATAAAAATAATTTGTCAACCTTAGAAAACTAGAGTGAAGAATAATTTTAAAAGGAGATCGTTTTAAGGTACCATCTGTTTGCGTTAGGTAGAAGAGTAAGGACATCTGCTTATTCGGTCCATGTGTTTGTCTCTTTAAAGTTGGATGGCTATTAAAAGAAGCTGAAATATGTGGATTTGGGGATTTGTTTTGGGGTTTCTTCCCCATCATTTCTATCATTTCAGAATAACATCTCATTTTTTTTCTTTTTCTTATAGATGCGTATAATATTTTCCTGAAAGCAGAAAGTCAAAAGATTGTGTTTAACAGTGAAACTTATTGCAGTCTTATAAAGTTACTATTGCAAAAGGATAGTTTTGCAGAAGCAATGCAAGTGAAATCTGCGTGAGTATCCTATCAGTAGTCCATTTAAAATGAGGCCTCTCACTTTAAAAAATATTAGCTACCTTTAGGATTTTTCTAACCATGTGTTATTATAGTGGCAATTGCTTGATTATCCTCACCTACTCATAAAAATCATGTGATGAAATGATTAACCAATTTTATGGGTTTTTTAACGTATAGAAAATAGAACTTTTACTAATCCTATATAGTATAGTACATTTTATTTACTTTATATACCTTAAACCATTCTTTTAAGATGTCCATATACAAAAAAAGTAACTTTTCATCTTACTTTGTTTCTTGAACCTTCTGTGCTGGGAAGAGCATGATGTAATAAAGACCTTGAGGTCTTTGACCTTGGACTAGGGTTTGAGTCTTAAATTAGCTCTGTGACTTTGGGAAAATTACTTCCCATTCTTAAGCCTCAATTTTCCTCTATATGATATGTAGATATTATTACTTAAATTAAAAGTTCCTTCTAGGTACTGAAAGAGGTAGAGTGAAAGGGAAAACTTAGATACACATTTGGATGTCTTTTCTCTCTTCTGTTATATTTTTTTGTTGATTTTGATACCAATCAAAAGCAGTGGATTCTCTGCCTGATGTGCTCAAATAACCAATTCCTGAGACAGAGGTTTCAAAGAGAGAAAGAGTTTATTGTTAGGTGCAAAGCAAGAGATCAGATAACCTGTCAACCTAAAAAAATCTCTTTCCCTAAATTCCTGTAACTTTGGTAGTTGTATGTATTAAAAGACAGGCAGATTTTAGGATAATGAGGACAATAGTTTGAGATGATGAAAATGACCTCATTATTGAACATGTGCAGATTGCTTACATGAAACTTGTATAAATTTAGGGAGGCCTAAATAGGATGATGAGAGGTCACTTACAGGTTAAAGTTGAAGCTACTGTGCATGTTAGTGGGCCAATTTTGGTTAGGTCCAGATCTACCAAGATAGCTTTGAAATTGGGGTCAGTTAGTTCTGGGCTGACTCATGGCCATTCATTAATAAACACTAGAGACTGTCTTTAGTGATCATAAGACTCTAAATTTGAAAAACAGGATAAAGGGGTTGAGGGTCAGTCACAAGATTTTTATCATCACAAGATAAAGGATATATAGTTATATAAACATTATCAGAGATCAAGGCGACTGGATTACAGTTTAGCAATTTTGGAATTTCTCTCTGACTACATTAATATGCCAGAAAAAAAAAGAAGTAGTCTATATATTGATTCAGTAATCATAATTTGTTAAATCCTAACTTCTCAGTTACAGTTTTTGGTTTTGTTTTGTTTTGTTTTTGTTTTGTCTGTCTGGTGGTGTTGATGGTGATGATTTTGCCTTTCTGGCTAATTCCTTAGATTAAAGTATTTTGCTAATCAGAACAAGAATAAAGGTTTGTTAACTCGTGTCCAGTTTCCCTTACTCTGTTGTCTTATTCCCCAGGAGTTACTTTGATAACTTGAGTTGTGAATCAGAAAGGGGTCAAAGGAGTAGATTAAGGTCACCTGCCTTGGAGCATAGACACTGTAGCATAGACATTGACTATCGATGAATCAGTGGCTTTATTTTCCATGGGAAAAAGTCAGCCTTTTCCTAGTATAATGTAAACTCTGAAATAATCTCTCCTGGCTGATTTTTGGCCTTCAACATTTTTTAAGCCATAGCACTTTGGAATAGTAAAATCCTGAATAGAACATTGGTGCTTACTATTCTTGTAAGTCACTGGGAAGCCTGCTTTTACACTAAAGTTATGCATCATAGGGTTATATTTACTACTTATGTTTCGAAAGATGTGTTGACTATGACTATACTTGCCTGTATGGCTCTATATTTGGTCTTGAATCATCATTTGTTTGTCTTGATGCTGGATAGTTACACTAAGACATTTAAGTTTAGGTTTTAATATGTTGTGTTTTGTGTTTACCCAGTTGCTAATTAAATTAAGCATCTCTAGAATATGATATTCAGTATACTCTCGATAAGGATTTGGAAAATTTACAACAAACAGCAGGAATCCTGCTATTTGCAATCACTGAGGTCAGGAGTGTGAATTTTTTTCTTAGATTACTTTTCTTAAAAAATTATGATCTAAACTCTCTATCTCAACACTACTCATAATAGTCAAAGGTGTTCTGAGGACATAGTGATTTGGGAGGAAGGGGAAGAGAAAAGGAGCATTTTCTGTTGAGAATTGGATTTGATTAAGTGAGGGGGTAAAAGCAAAGAGAGAGCACACGCAGACTTTTTTAAATTAATTTTTAAAAATACCACAAAACACCAAACAAACACAAACATTCGTAATTTTTTATCATTCCATTCTACATATATAATCGGTAATTCACAATATCATCACATAGTTGCATATTCATCATCATGATCATTTCTTTTTTTTCACATGGGCAGGCACCAGGAATCGAACCCGGGTCCTCTGGCATGGCAGGCAAGCATTCTCGCCTGCTGAGCCACTGTGGCCCGCCCCATCATGATCATTTCTTGAAACATTTGCATCTATTCAGAAAAAGAAATAAAAAGAAAACAAAAAAAAAATTCATACATACCATACCCCCCCACCCTTCCCCCTCGCCCATCACTGGCATTTCACTCTAAATTTATTTTAACATTACACAGAGAGATTTTTAATTCTGTGGTTGGTCACAAAGACATCTAAGTAGTTCTCAGAATTACAGATTATAGTTTTTTCATTTTAATTAGGCTCATACTATGATAGCGATTAAAGATTCCCTGCAGCCTATCCCAAAGGTTCTGGTTCATTTGATTTGCTGTAGAGCCAGGAATCTGCATTTTAATAAACACCCAGGTGATTCAAGAATTACATCTCAAACATTTTGATCATATGCCATTAAGTGAACTGTATTAGTGTATCAACATGTAAGTGTATTATAAAACATGCTAAAAAGATAGGAACTTTTCATAGAATGAGATTTTAAAACAGTAGCAGTTTAAATGTTTCCTTGCCTCACCCGTGTGTTCATAGAGTGTGCATACATCTCTTGAAGACCACTTATCTAGTAGTGTTTTTCAAACTGCAGTTAACAGTCAATTATTTCAAACTGCAGTTGCAATCAGTTACTGAGTGATGGAATCTATTTAGTGGTTCAGGGCCAGCTTTTTTTTTTTTTTTTTTTAAGGTGAATAGTATAGAACATTTCAGAGCATCTCATGTAGTAAAGATATTATTTTGTGAAACTTGATTTCTTTTGTAGAAATCTTTGTCCCAGGATGTACTATAAAACATCATTTCATACTATAATCTCATAGTAGATCTTGATCAAAAAAGTATAAGCACAGACCTGCCCTTTACCCTTAGGTCTGCAATTGTAACGTCTAAGTTTTCCACCATTCCTAATTTCTCTCCTTCTAGATCTTCACGAAGCCTTTCTGTACTCTTAAGAACACTTTGATCTTAGCCACATTATCCCACCAGGATTATTCTGCAGCTGCTTTCCCATGTAGCTGGATGGGCCTAAGAGAAATCCCACATCTGAGGCCTTAGAATAGCCGATGGCATCGATCTGGGGATTGCATGCATGACTTTTCCCTTCAATCGATAAAGTGTTATCTCTAGGTAGAATGATGTCTTGAATTAAATCTACATTGGGTTACTTGTAAAAATAACTCTCAGCTTTTCCAACTAATTAACTCTGTTACTAGAGGAAAATCATATAACTTCTCTGGATTCATTTCTAGTCCATTGCCAACAATAGACTTGGTCATCTCTTTCTGTTCTAGTTCTCTATCAGGTGATCAGAGTAAAAAATAACTTGCTTTTATAATGTGATGTGACCAGATGAGCCGCTGTAGCAAGTGACAGTACCCACTAATACTATGCCCTACTATTGTTTGGGCACTGTTACTCTCAGTCAATAACTAGCCATCTGTTGTTATAATTACATACTGTTACTTGTTCAGTCTTAAGAGCAGTGGCTTTTCTTATGAACTAAAAAATGCAGTCTTTCTCTTTATTGTCCTTTGCTGTCCCTTATATGTTGCAGATTCACTTGTCTTCCAGTATCGCTTTCTTTAATTTTTTAAGGTCATTTAGCCTTACCAACAAGTAATGGCATCTCAAAATTAAAAAATTTTTTTAAAAATTTAAAGAAAACCAACTTTCTTACGTTTTAAGTTAGAATTACATCTCCTCAGGTTTCACAGTAAAAGTTTACCTATAGTGAGTTCTTTCAAAGGAGGGGAACTGCTTATTCAAAGAGCAGTAAAGGATATAAATTACTCTTTCAAATTTAGTATAACACTAGACTGTTTTTAGGGAATTTGAGAATCATGTAACAGCGACTCTACTTTAGCTTTTGAGAGTAGCACTTCATTTTCTCTTGTACAAGTTCCTATTTCATTTTCTCTGTCTAGGAAATAATACTAAATCATTGATGGTTTTACTGGATTGGCCAGTTTTCGTTATCCAAAGTAACATACAAGATAATCACAGACTAATGCCTTGTGGATTTTTTTATATAAACACAATCTGTAGACCAGTCACTGCTCAGAAATCACTAATGTGAAAGTTCTCCTGTAATACCATCTTCTTTGGTTAAGATGGATTAATTTTTGCAATTGACTATAAGTTAAAAGATTACTCTTTAACCCTTGTACGTGCTTTTTTTTGGCAGTTCTAGAAATGAAAAAATGTCCAGAATTCTGTACTAGTCACGTGATTGTATGAATTTAAATTAATTGGAATTAAATATAATTAAGACTTCCTTTCCTTTGTCATAGTAACTAAATACTATATGTGACTGACTAGTGGCTACCCTATAGGACAGCATTGATAGAGACTATTCCCATCGTTGAAGGAAGTTCAGCTTGTTACCACTGGGCTAGAGTTTTTCAAATGGAAAAATGAAAACTATGGGTCAGAAATAAATTTCTTTTGATTGTAAGATATGTACACCTGGATGATTCTAATACAGAGGTTTCTAGCAGTAACTTTTAGTGGGTTTTTTGAATTATGATTGGTCTGTGTATACATATGTAATTGTGAATTGTACGTTCAAAATTGTACGTTCAAAATTACACATTTTGAATTGTGGTTGGTCTGTTTATACATATGTAAGATATATATGTTAAGTATATCTAAGATCTTGGGAGAATTTTTTTCCCATCGGTTTATCTCCACTTGTGTAATTTAATGACTAGGCAGCTTCTTGAGATATGAAGAGCTATTTAAAAAGAAGTTATTGTTTCTTATGTCTCAAAGGTATGTAGTTCACACTTGATATCAGTTAAAGTTTTGTTACCTAATGGTTTTAATGAATTGTAGGTAATATTTTAAAGTAAATATAGTATAATACGTGTAATGATATTGGATGAAAAGTGAGCATTTAATACTGTCTTATGTTTGTTTAATCAGGCTAAAGATTGAGAAAGTAAATCCTTTATTTTCTGCAATTTATAGTCCAATGCATGAGTTGTTGACTTAAGAGCTTTGACAGATGGGACAAAGGAAAAAAGTCAAACTGAGCAATGGGTGCTTTGTCAGGATTAAGAGGATTGGGTGAGGGATAAGAAAAATCCTGCACCCAGGGCCTGCAGGGGTACCTTAGAGGCTGAAAGTGACTTGAGAGGATGGGCACATCGTGGTGTCTTTAGAGGATTTTCTTGGGATTGATAAAAGTAATTTAGCAGTGACCCTGCTTTTCTCCCATTCTGCTCAGCTCATATGTTCATATTGGCAGGCCCTGTGCTTGTTTGCAGCAAGATCATTGCTGAGCTTGGTAAGACAAATGGCAATTGCTTCTGCTCCTTTTGACCTGTGAAGATTTCCTAATCGGGAAATGAACCCCGGGGGCATTGAGGGTGCTAAAATTTCATCATAAGAGTTGTGTGAACAGTGTCTTGAACAGAAATCTTCTCTGTCTAGGTTTTTTGTTTTAAATCTTAGTAGGTTTTAATGATAAGTATAAAATGATTCTTTTCTCTTGGGTTTTGAAAAGTTGGGAGTTTTGTTTCAAATATAAGGCTAGGACAAATTTTGTGAAATTTTTTATTTTAATGTAGCAGTGGTTTTAGATCTGCAGTGCATTTAGCTTTTAAAACTGTATGCATCTAGGTGGCAGAAATTTGAAAATTAATCAACCAAATGATATGGTGTTAGTTCATAATATGCTTTAGTTTATATTTAAAATATACAGTGTTGAAAATAAATGTTCATTTTCGGTGCTGAAAGGTTTTACATTTTATAATTATGGTGAACATAGAAAAAAGAGGGAAAAGTATCCAGCTTAGGATACAGCAGAACAATGCAGGGCATGCAGTTATTTTAGTCATCTAATATGTCAGCATTCAAGAGTCTGAACCGATTGTTTAAAAAAATCTTGTACTTTGTTTCTTTTGTTGCTCATTTCCAACTTTGTCATCTGTCAGAATGCAAAAAAAAATTATCCTTCTATAACCATTGACAGGATAACACAAAAGCTGTCTCCAGGTCGATATTTTACAGCAATATTTTTAACATACGAAAAGTAGTTTTTATAATTTCACCTTGGTGCTCAACCATTTATTATCGTATCAGAAGCATGTCAGTAATTCCTTTCTAAATGTCTGCTTCTTTTAGCGCTGAGATCCACATCAAGGGCTTCACACTGAACGATGCTGCCAACAGCCTCCTCTTCGCAGCGCAAGTTAGGCGGGATTATTTGAAAGGTATGTCACAATGCTTGACCTTTACGTCACATTAATGCCTCTGCAGATTTTTCTTGTAACGCCCTTCGAATACTTGGATAAAGGAGTCCATTTAGCAAATTACCTGCTTATCAAGAGCCTTTTGTGGTAGCTGAGAGACGTAAATTACTGTACATGCATTTATAATACAGCTTGAATATGAATGTACTTGTCATTTGACCACTTAGTCCAGTTTCCATTCCATTTAACACAAGATGGGTTTTCTTAAGATGAATCACAGCTCTTCAGACATGCAAAATTTGTGTTCCAGAACGAGAGAAAGTACAGGCTTTCAAGTGCGTTAAAATTCACAGCACAAGTCATTTTGCTTTGGAAATTAACATACTTTAGAGCATCTGAAACAATTCCCAGCAGTTGTTTCTTGCATATTGTGTTGGTTGTGTATACGATAGCAAATGAGTTAAATTGAGTGTTAAATTTATGGGATTGTGCACGAAATGATTATAATATTGATTTTTAAAACTTAATCTAATACTTTTTTAATAGTTCATAATACCAACAGCGATAAAATACAGTGTTTGTTTAAAGTCTAAAGTTTTTAAATTAATGTTAAAAGGATAACACCAGGAAGATGTGGGAATGACTTTTGGGGAGGATTGAGGCGGGGCCTTTTGTTTGGGAGAGGCTGTTATGGGTTTGCAGCAGGAGAGATTTGAATCTGGAGGACTTATGAATGAGTTCCCAAGGGGGGAAATGATAAATCTCTTCAATTTAAGGAAGCATCTTGTCACGTGAAGTTTTACATTTGAATTTTAGTCAATACAGTAGCGCCACAGTATGCCAATACAGCGAAACCTACTTAGGATATTTCTAAGGGAGGCTGAAAAAGCTCTGTAAGTGTTAAATACGTTATCTTGTTTTTTTCTTCAGTCTGAAATAATGGTGTCGTTCCTCACTGGCATGCCTGCAAGATAATTTCACATCCCTAAGAAAAGTTGCTGTCTAACTGTGCAATTTTAGTATTGCCTGTACTATCTAGGTACACTGGTCTTTGGCCATCTAATTTGATTAGGGTTGAATGTGTAGGTAGTGATTTGTCCCTGCAGAATTTCTACCTCAACATTCCAGAGGAATGGGCCAGCCCATCTAGACAGTCTTTATGGAAAGCCTTTAGTTATAATTGCACGGTGTAGGATTTGTTATTAAGACTTTAGAAGCATTCATTTTCCAGGAGTAAGGAAGACTTTTGTCAAAAATTGATAAATAGTTTAAAAACACTGAAAAATTAAATGTGTTCCCCCTCATATAAATAAGACAAGAACAAAACTTTATTTATTTTTAGTTACAAGGGGTTGGTTTTTGAACTGAATCTGAACTAAGTTTTTTTAGCTTGACTTCTACTCTTTATTTGTATGTTAGCTGCCCTGTGAAAATGACAAAAAAAGAACATGTTATCCTCAGGAGCTATTTCGCTCAACTGGAGGTTCTCTGAGAGTAGGAGCCATGAACCCACTGCTCCCTCACTACATCTCTAACCTGCTCTCCCGTCCTTTGTCTTGCCACAGAATTAATCATATCCTTAAAGTGATCATTGAGAAGGATGGGAATGGTGTTTGCCCAGTTTCCCAGAACCTTATTTTACTCCATGGCTGAACAGAGCTCCTGATTTTTAAAATCGCCTTCTGTTCTTCTGCTGTTCTCACTTTCAGGTTTCTTTTTCTCAGTCTCATCTAAAGCAGGAATTAAAAATAAAACTAAAGAAATATTAATATAATTTTATACACTAATACTGTTCTAGAATATTAAAAGCTGTTACATGGTACTTTTGCAATATTAATAAGATCACTAGTGAGTAATTGAGTAAATACCGGAATTAGAGTGACAATGGGAAAAGGACTGGAGGGAAGCAGAACATGGATGGGTACCAATTTTGGTGTTCCTTAAGTCATAAATTGTACAGAAGACAGATCCTCCATGAGATGAAAATATGGTTTAAATCACTATGTCCCATCCTCCCTTTAGATAGACTTAAGATGAAGTGTTCCTTTTGCCACTACCCTCTCACATATACCTATATGCATACATGCGAGCTCAGACAAAAGTAGTTAGACTCAGCAATATGATCTTGGGTAAATTATTTAAATTTTCTGTGATTCCTTTCTCTCATCATAAAATTGGAACTTAACTCAGAAAGATAGTTGTGAGTATAGGTGTTTAGTACTAAGCTCGACATGTTGTAAATATTCAGTAAATGTCAGTTATATCTGACATATCACCATCATTATCTTCATTTTATTTTTTTTGATCAGTGGAGAGAAGATCCTCCCTTACTAACCTAGCTTGGTTAGTAAGAATATTCAAAAGTTGATTATCTGTGTATGCACCAGTTAAAGTGAGCTTATCTTCTGTAAACTCTATCATTAAAATAGTAATGTTTCATTGTTTCCTGTATATTTATGTGTATTTATAAAATTTTACTGAACGTACTTCTTAAACTACCTATTGTCCCTTCTCTCCATTTGAGAATCACTAGTTTAGATTGTTTATAGATTTGGAATAATTATGATTCAAGTGTTTATTCAGTAATGAGCACTGAGTTCATTATGTCTTTTACTGCATTGTTTTTAACAGACTGTTTAATTGTTACCCTTTTCCCATACTTCCATGAAAAATATGTTACAGTCTTAGTTTTGTCTAAATTACTTTGCTTTAATTGCTGGAAAGCCATAAAGTTTTCTTTGATAATGGTAGTGGTGGTGTTTGTGATAAGTATTACATTCTCCACCCCCAATTTCTGATTTGCCACACTTGCACACGAGTCAGTAATCAGAAAGTGTTTCATAGTTACCCATAATCAAGTACTAATTCTAACCACGGTACTTCAAAGAAAAAAAAACAAAGAGACAAACAAAACTCCTATGGTGGCTATTTCTTTGGGAATCAGATGTGCTTGCTCTCTCTCTCTCTCTCTCTCTCTAAATATATATATTATATTTATATATATATTTTTATATATGTATGTTTTTTTGTTTGTTTTTTTGTAAAATGAATGCAAGAAAATGTACACAAGGTATTTTGTTGTGTAAAATAAATTCACTAGTGTGAAAGCTGCATGTTCCAGTTTGGCTACTCCTGTATGGTTGATCCTGTTTGGGCTAGAGAATTGTTTTCAAGAATAGTCTTTGGGATTTTAAAAGTTTTGGAAAATCATGTTATCTTGAGTGTAATGAAATCTGGATAAATTTGGACGTGGGTAGAATTCTTATTCCTTTTATTCTTCCTTATTTATAGTTCACTTAGTTTTCCAGCTTTCTTGAAATTGGTCACTAGATGTTAACCCTGAATGGAACCCACATTCTATCTACCACACATTTATATTTTCCCTGTGACTTAAAAAGAAATTTCTTGTGTCTCTGGTATCTTATAAATAGTCAAATAAATCCCTGTTTGTTTGTTTAAGATTTCTCATTAAGTATTAAATGTTTTTGGTAATCCAAAATAAAATATTTATAGCCTTTTATGTGTAGGCATTTGGGTATTCAGATTTAAAAGCTAGGTTTTCAAAATGCATTAAAGTTAGTACAGGTCCTATAAGAAAAACTCTGTCCCCTGCTCTTCTATTTTAGAAGCTCTAACAACGCTAAAAACAACCTTGGATATGGAGCAGATACCTTCTAAGACAGGAGTAACCCGCCTGATTCAGGCGTTAGCCTTGAAGGGTGATGTAGAAAGCATACAGATGATTCAGAAGATGGTAAACGGACTTGAAGATTCCATTGGACTCTCAAAAATGGTTTTCATCAATAACACTGCTTTGGCACAAATAAAAAAGTGAGCATTTTCAAGTTCTCTTTTCCTCCACTGGATATTGGAAGGAGCATTAGCTCACATACCACTTTTTAAAACTTTTTTAGTCTATAAGGAAATATTGGTGCCTGTTGCTGCTTATTCTATAATAGAAAATAATTAAGTTGCAAAATTTGTTTTTGCTTTACATTTAACCTTAGAATAAATGTCATTTACCAGATTCATAAAACTTGGTTTTCATGATTGCTAACTTTTCTCATTCATGAATGCCAGATTCATAAAACTTGGTTTTCACAATTGCTAACTTTTCTCATTCATGAATGCCTCAATTATATTTGCCGAGTTGTTGAAACACATTGTTACAATAGTGAAAAGTGAGCTCATTCGTTGTCTGCAATACTTGAGATTGTCCTTCAATTAGAATAGTGGGGAACCGAGCACCCAGCAAACTTGTTAAAATTATGCACATCCGTATTCCCCGTCCTTCTACCCCTCCACATCTTCAGCCACGTGCCACAAAGAGGATTGGTCTTGGGGGTGATTCTCTTACCACCACCTCTAGATTTCTCTCTGACACCCACCACCAAGTTTTGTAAGGACTTGATTTTTATTAATGCTCACTAACAAAGTACTTTGCTGAAGTTGAAAATTCAGGGGGTAATTATGGAATTGACTTTTAGAAAATCATGTTCTTTAGTAGTTAATCTTACATTTAATGGGATTTTATACGAAAATATAAATGCTTGCTTTGCAGTATTTTTTTTATTCTTGTTTCTTTGGACAGGAAGATGGTTGTTTTTTGTTTTGTATTCTGTTGACTTTTTAAAATTATTTCCCAAATAGAACTTTAGTAAAGAGAATGTTTAAGTTGGACTATTGAGGAAATTATCACAGTAAATTCTGTGTGAATTTTTTAATGTAACCATATAAATGCAGTTTCTATATGCTATGGACTATTTTTATGCATTATTAAATAATTCTCTAATTAAAATCCAGGAGAAATATTTATTGTAACTGAGTTTATAAATAGATAATAAATTTATTTATCCTTCAATAAATAGTTAAGGAAGTCTTATACTCCATGTAATAATTTCAGTATAAAATTAATTAGATTTGGAGTACCATATCAACTTGTAAAGTATCAAAGATTACCAAAAACATAGTCGTAAAAACATTTTATCTTGTTAAATGACCATGCAATGATTTTTTTCAGTGTTTGTTTTTTTCCTGAGAATTTTAGTGTGAATTGAATATTAAAGAGTTTGTATAATGCCTGACAAAAACAAATTAATGTGACTATGGTTTAGAGGCATGAAAATAATAATACCTTGTGAAAATATCATCAGCATCTTTAAGAATCCCCAGATGATATATGTGACCAGTTGTAGATTATTAATTAAAGCCAAAGTTATGAAATTTAAACAAGTTTTCATTTTACATCAAAGGAGCTACAAAATAGAATTGAATATTTAAGATTTTTTTTACATTATCTTCATAATTCTTCTATATAGAGAAGATCTTCTCTTTCTAGAACAGTGTTATAAAATAAACAGCTATTTCCAGTTACTATAGCATAAACCTTCCTAATTGATTGCTTTTGTTACCTAAATGTGGTTGGATTGAAGTTGTATAGTGTTTTTTGTTTTTTTAACCTGATTATTTCCTTTTTTCCCTAAAGTATTTGCTTAAGTGGATCTAAAAGTAAGTTGTCAAGTAAAACTGTCAAGAATATTAATACAAAACAAATATTTCTTTATAATTTTTTAACTTTGACAGCAATAACATAGATGTTGCAATAGAGAACATTGAAAGTATGCTTACTTCAGGGAATCAAACCATGGATCCCAAGTACTTCGGCTTGGCATACTTATTCAGAAAAGTAATAGAAGAGCAGTTGGAACCAGCATCTGAAAAGAGTAAGTTAATTGTCCTTGCTAAAGAGAACATAGAAACACACTTTCTCTGTCTAGTTAGACTGGTACGAAATTTCTTTGCTGGATGAGTTATGCCACTGTATTAATGAAAGAATGTTTTCCCGTTATCATTTCTACAGTAAGCATCATGGCAGAGAGATTGGCCAATCATTTTGCCATTTACAAACCTGTCACTGACCTTTTCCTTCAGCTTGTGGATTTGGGCAAGGTGGATGAGGCCAGAGCCCTCCTGCAGGTAACGACTCACCAGGCATGGAGTGGTGGGGCTTGCAGCTTGTGAGAAGTTATTAGACATAGCTGTGTCAGTCCAAGAAATGAAATGTGGTTCTATGAGGACATTTAAATTCAGTGCAAATCTAGGTCTCATGACCAGGACTTGAATTTATAAGTTGTAGGTTGTTGGTTTTAAAGATGCCATAGTAGACTAGAAATGTCCTTAGATATAAGTGGTGGGGGAGTGGAGAGTTAGGGGGGAGGGCAGGAATGATGTGTTTTGCTGAAATGATATAAGATAAATGTTTCTTTGAAGATAGGTAATACAAAACAATACCTTTGATTCCTACTTTAATTTCTCTAATGCTCGAAATACTGTGCATCACTATGGCAACACAGTTTGCAAGCAAAAAGTACGAAATATTTGTTTTTCAAGTACAGCTTCTCACTTGAATACTCAGACATTCTCACTGCCTTATTCAAGGTTTATTAAGAGTTGAATTTGCTTTCTATTCACTTGTGTGTCATAGATACATTAAATGACAAATGCAGGTCTCTGTGTCCTGCACTCTCACTTAAATTAGCTATCTTCAGGCAAGAAGACAACTGCATTCATGCCATTTTAACAGCACTAAATTTAAAACTACGCCAAGTGCCGACAGAACTGTGGGTGATCAGAGCTGCCACTGGCAGTGTACACAAACAGGCACCGCTGGGGAGCCCCTTCCCAGCAGGTGGCAGTCAAACAGTCACCGTGATCCCGCCTATGACTGTGTTTGTGTAGACTCCCTGTGTCAAATTGAGGCCTGGGACCAATTTCTGATAGTAAATAGTGTTATATTCACTTACATTTTTACCAGCTGCAAAATATTTTAAGTAGTAGATAGAGAAGGCAAAACTGCACCCATTTGCTTGAGCACTAATTTTGATCCTTAAACTTCATCTAGTTTGACAGTATGGTCCAAAACCATTTTTAAAAGAAATTATGAGAGATTTCTCTGTGTTAACAATTTTGTGAAAACTGTAAATTGGGACTGCTTCTGTTCCTGGATAGAGAGAAAATACCGTTAGTTGGGAATTTTCTTGTTTTGTTTTAGTTGTTTTCCCTTTTTTTAGGAAAAGACAATTTATAATAGAAATTATAAATTCTAAATTCAAAAATCTTTTCATTGTTTTATCTTGCTGCCTTATTTTTGCATCTTGAAAGGAATGTACTCTTATGCTTTATCTTCATGTATATATATCTAAGTACCAGTTGAGATATATAAGCATACAGGTATATAATTATACATGCCATAGTATTTTATTCCATTTTAAGATCTTATTCTGAGTTCTTTAGAAAGTGCCACTTGGTACTTATTGGCCAGCTTGTCTGAACCGTCACCCTCTGCTTAGAGAGCCCCGTTGATGGCAGTCTAGGGCTGCAGACAGCAGGGGTGGTGACCCCCGCCCCCAGAGCCGCCCTGTCTAAGCGCTCTTGAGGATGGCTCATTGCTGACGCAATAGTAGCAGTCGGCATTTTCATCCCTTAAATAGACGAGGTTTTAAATGATAAACTCTTTACCCCATCCTTTACCTGCTTGTCAAACAATGAAAGATTATTCTTGCTGAAGGGAAGAATACTTTATTCACAGATGTTGAAAGCATCAGTTTATAATGTAAATGTTCTGTGTGTCCCCAAAAGTTCTTTTTATCCTATTCGTTTTAGTATTGACAGTGTTTTAATGCTTTGAAAGAGCTATGTGCTTTTAGGAACTTATGCGAATGACATGTATGATGAGTGTAAACTAAAATATTGTCTTGCCATTTTTGATTTTACTATAGCATCTAAGATTGGATAGACACTTGATTTATCTGGTCTGTCATACAAACTTTTTTTTTTGAGTTTAACTTTTGTCTCTTTCTCAAGCACTAGCTGTCTGTTGCAATGAAAGCCTTTTATAAAATAGAGAGATTGAAATCAGTCCTTTTGTATGCATAAGTGTAGGTAATTATACTTTAAAGAGAACTTGCTTTGTACATTTTAATTTTTATAAAGAAACGAGCAGTTATCTCCCTGACACCTTATTAAATGTATAATTAACCTTATGATCCCTAGCTCACTTGTGAATTCTTGGCAGTATAATTGGAGAGGAATAGTGTTTCTTTTTTTCCTCCTTCTTTGCAGTCCTAAACCTTATTCTGTGGTTGTTGAAGCATTAGTTTAATTTTTCCTTTTCTTTTTAAACAAACTTTATACTTGGCATGCCAAGGACAGCATTCACAAAAGCTTGGCATAGCTTGCACTTGTTTTCTTTTTTCTTGCCTTAAAAAAATGGTCGACTATTAGGCCTTCCTGTTGATAATGATATGCTACTGCGTTATTGTGAACTTTCTTAATTGGAAATATTCACCTCGGTCTGCTTGTTTATCAAAAACCTTCACTTCTTGAATATGTTTTAATTTTTAGAGATGCAGTGCAATTGCTGAACAAATCCCAATTTTGTTGGTGTTCTGCATTAGGAGTTCTCGTAAACCAGGAAAGGTACTGTGTTTTACTAGCTAAGAAATCAGTGGTGCTGTGAGGCAATATTGTTTTAAGGCATTGAGTTCAACATGAGAGCTTGCTGCTTCAGGACCACATCCCAAAGCTTATCATTAAAAGGATTGAAGACTTTGCCTTTCTGTACCTGTTTACCTTTTTAGGATGTTGGTTCAGAGTCAGCTCTAGCTTCCTAGTTATACGGGAAACAGAAAGTAGGTTCACGCAGTGAATTTTCCATTCACGTGGTTGCATACCGATTGCTCTGAAAAAGGGCCCTTGGAAATGGAAGATAAAAATCCTATTGCTGGACGGACCACGGTGGCTCAGCAGACTGAGTTCTCACCTGCCATGCTGGAGAGCCCAGTTCGATTCCCGGTACCTGCCCATTAAAAAACAAACAAACAAACAAACAAAAACATCCTGTTGCTGAGATTGCTTTGTACATTTAACAGTGCAGAAGCACTCCTGAAGGGAACTTGAAACTACTTGTATGTCCCATTAGGTGTCCACTTGTGACCATTTGTCAGGAAGATGAGTGATTTGGCTTTAAAATTGGCATGATGCCACCAATTAGTGCTCTCAGTTTGCAGTTACCTTATTTACACTAAAGAGTTTGTGTGTGTGAGTGTGTCAGGACAAGTCTGACACGTGTCAAGTTCTAATTTTGAGATTTAAGAAAAGAATACAGTATTTTTCAAAAAAGATTTTTTTTTTTAGATCTGATTTTAGCACCAGAAACCCCATTCTTAGTTTATTTGGGTACATTATAAGGATTCAAACTGAGGACCTATTTATTGTAATGCCTATTTTATGTTAAATATTTAGTTTGTTTCCTACAGTCTGAGTTTTCCTTCATTTCCACACACTCACCCCCTCACACACACATCTTTTTAAGTGTATCTAATGGTACTTTTTATCCCTCTCACTTGTGTGCTTGCAACCACCAGCAGTTAGAAATATTTAGTTGCCCCCACCACCACCTCCACTACCATTTTTCCTTTCAAAGAGACTATTTTAAATTTATGATTAAAAAGTATAAGAGATGTGAAAAGTACTTGTCAGGAAATATCTGGGGTCGTGCCAAGGTCCTACTGCCTTAACTTATAAATGGGACAGTTAATGTACAGCAATTTAATATGTCTGCTTAGAACATTCCTCCCAGGAGATCTGCAGGAAATCCTAGAGAGATGTAGGTCCAGGTATGGTTTGATAGAATAAACATGCTGAAAAGCAAATTTGGTACAGGGTCCAACTATTTGACAGTAGAATAGTTAAGCCAGCTTTAGCTTCTCATTGATATAGAAGAGGGCATAAATGTATATAAAATCCATCACTGATTTATCCAGCAATACTGGAATTAGAGCATACTGAAATCACTGTAGGAAATAAAACCATAGCACTACAGCAATCAGGTAAAAATCCCATTGCGATCCCAGAAATGCTTTATAACCTGAATGGGGAAAACATCAGAATGTTTGACTAAATTTTTCACATTTCATCATTTTGTCACCTAAAAACACAAGTGTTATCTTTTCTACCTTTGGGATCACATAACTTATTGATATGGTTACCAATTGATTTAAAAGAAGCGATCTGTATTTTAGGAAACTCTTCATAGAAATGTAAATGGAATTGCATTAACTTTTGAAAAATTCTGGTTTTATTTTGGCTGAAATGATTGAATCAACATCAAATGCTAAGATATACAAAAGGGAAAATAGTCCATTATATTGCATAGGTATCAGTTGTAATTATTTCAAGAAAATGTTCTTATATAATATTGCTATATTAATGTTCTAGTTCCCTGTTCTTTTGAGTTTATGGTAATGTTACCTGTATTTAA
The DNA here is from genome assembly GCF_023851605.1 of Tamandua tetradactyla. NCBI lineage: Eukaryota > Metazoa > Chordata > Mammalia > Pilosa > Myrmecophagidae > Tamandua > Tamandua tetradactyla. Next base: position 15,549,320 of record NC_135343.1, on the reverse strand, counting down.
TTTCCTAGGCACCAACTATGAAATCATTGTTAGAATTGATTCCTGAATTAATTGAAAAGGAAGAAGCATATGGTTCCATCATGAAAAATTATGGTAATAAGTTTAATCTGACTATATTATTTAAATGATTAAAAATTTTGTAGTTTAGTCAACTAAGTCTTAATCTTTAGCTCAATAACACTATCAGATAATTAGTAATTAATTACTGAGCTTTTGAATGAAAGAAAAATATGAAATTGTTCATATAATTTTAAAATTAAGAAGTATCACTGAGCATCTGCAGAGTGGCCCAAGTGTGTCTGTAATAGGATTCCAGGCTCCTAGCAAGGTCTACATGTCCTCTTGGGCTTCTATCTTGGGAATCAATCCCGTCTTCTCCAGGCCCTGCAGTCTGAAATGGAACATGAAGAAGGTACATATTTGAGACCATCACTTGACTTGCCTTGTTGTTCTTTCAGTACCCATTGCCTGCCTTTTGAAATAACAGATCCCTAAATTAATAAGTGGACCTGGAAGCTTTTACCTTAAGTCTCAGGTGAAAAGTATAATTTCAGTCTGTTCCCTGATTGGCAGCAGTCACATATGTAAAGAAGCCAATCTAACATCAAGATTAATGTTAGCATTCTGGGGTGTGATCTTTATCCATCTGCCACCCACTGATTGTTGACATGATGCGCTGGGGTAAATAAAGAATTGCTCTGTTGATTTTATTGTTGGTAAGACAATAGACACAATAATCAGAACGAGTACATTTTTTTTTTTACTCTTGTGACAGGAACATTATGTATTTCAAAATAGAGTTATAATCTAAACCTTCTCAAAGTTATATTTTGGGAGCTGGCAGATATTTAAATAGTAACTACATAGCATGAAACAGTATCCGACAATGTAAAACTATATGCCACTACCAAATTGGGTAATCCCACTTGGGAATTGGTGGGGCAGTGAGATCCAGAAGTATTGAAAGGGAAGAGTCAAGTTTTTTAAGCAGCTTCCTAGAATATGGTAGGGCCTTGAGCTAGATCCCTAACAGGTAGTGGGGACTGGATTTGGACCTTTCCAGAAAAGAATAAAGGACTTAAGCAGAGGGGTTAACTTCCTCCAAATTGCAGAGTGGTTCCCCTCCATTTAAGAACTCATGCATCAGTCACCCTCGCCCTCTTTTGGGAGCTCCTTGAATTAACCTCTAAATTTTTCAAATCCGTCCTGGGGCTGGAGCTGAGCTGGAGCTGCTGGCGTTGAGGTTTGGTATACAGCATTGATGGAGGGTAGGGGCTTGTTAAGGTGCTTAGTTGTCAACAGTCTAATGCAAAATTTAGGACTTGAATTACCCACAGTGATTTTTAGCAGAGCCCTTATAATCTTAACAATAAACTTAAAAACAAAATCTCTGCAAACTAGCTACCCTAAGAAGATTTATTCTTGATTAATGGAGAGTCAGCTAAGCTTAGCTCTTAGGCTACTTCATAGTTATATTAGTATAACTTCTTAATATCTCCTTAAAGATTTTTTGTCATTGCAGCTAACCTTATTCCCCACATTTGTCTATTTTATAATAGAAGAATGTATTGAAAGTATCATCTTTTTGGTGTTTAGCTGAAGATCTTTTTTTTTAATTGGCAAATCTTCACAAACATACGTTCCATACATGGTGTACAATCAGTGGCTCACAGTATCATCACATAGTTGTGTATTCATCACCATGTCATTTTTTAGACTATTTGTATCACTCCAGAAAAAGGAATTTAAAAAAAAATTGTATACATACCATACCCCTTACCCTTCCCTCTCATTGACCACTAGTATTTCCATTTACCCAATTTATTTTACCCTTTATCCCCCCTATTATTATGTGTTTAATTTTTATCCATATTTTTTTATTCATTTGTCCATACCCTGGATAAAAGCATCAGACATAAGATTTTCTAGCTGATGTTCTTGATATTGAATATGTCGATTTCCACATAATTTGCATGTACCACACCACAACAGTCCCTGGATTAGCTTGATTTCAAAGTATTGTTTGAAATCAAACAATAAGAAGGTTCACAGTGAATGGTGCTGACTGAGGAGTGTGGGGAAGGGGTGAGAGAGCGAGAACAGTCTGAATGCGGCCCCTTACCCAAGGTCGTTAAGTTTTCATTTGCTTTGGGAAAAGGGGATCCCGGAGGCCCCTAGTGGCTAAGGGTTGTGGTGAGAAGTGGAAGATAGGTTGTCTTTATCTATGATTAATATCTTTTTCATCAGCCTTGGACAGTGATGTTGCATCTGCTAAAGCACTATATGAACATTTGACTGCAAAGAATATAAAATTGAATGATCTATTTCTAAAGCAATATGCAGTTTTGCTGAAGAAAGCTGGAGAGTCTGTCCCTTTCACTGAGCCCCCTGTGAGTATTTTTTAATTAAACGAAGAAAATACCTGAACAGATTTATGTATGCTTCATAATAATATGTAAAAAAAATAATAAGTTGAGTACTTAATTACATGAGGATTAGAGCTCTGTGAAAAACTCTTGGTGGCGGGCTTCAGGGACATACAGTCATGCCTTGGGTTTGGCTCTGCAAGATTGTACCCCTCGTGGACTTTGATTTAAAATAGGCAATCCATATCAAACCTTGTATTGGTGTGGATTTGTCTAATGTTCCTGGGGCCATTGGCTCATGCTTCAACTTTAAATAGAATAGCCTGTATTTCAATAGTCAAATATATGATGTCATTGTTAATTATTTGTTTCATTGGAAGGTATAAATTGGTTTATATATAACTTCCCTCCCTTTTTTCTCTTTCACAGGAAAGCTTTGCATTTTATGCAAAGCAGCTAAAGGAATTAAAGGAAAGCCCTTTGTGAAGTGAACAGCATTACTTTATTTTGTATGTGTGATTCTGTATCTAAAGTTTTATTTTTTAAAATGTATTTGAGAGGGAAAAATAAATAAATGAAAAATTAATTTGTTTATGCACTTTTATTTGTAATATACCATGTGATCAGATATGATTGTCATATTTTTTTGACAATAGCTGTGTATACTTAGTTACTAGATGTTTTGTTCTTGTCAAGGGAACATCAGTAGCATTTTCTTTGAGGTTCTTGATATGTGAAGCTGTACTTTTTCAAGATTCTTCTCTCTGGTAACTCTTCAGATCCCCTGCTCTGTTCATTTATTATCTTAACAAAAATGTTTCTTTATTCATAGACTTGCTTGTTAATATTGTTTATCTGATAAAAGTTTGGAGCTGGACAAAATGATGCTCAATGACCTAAAGGACGTCATGAAATAGAAAATGCATTTCCTCTCGTTTTGGTTTCAAGTCTTTGTCGGCACAAGTTTACACTCTAGGTCAGGCTTGCTACTTATTCATACACTGAATATGTAATTTCATATATGAAGTGGGGAATCTTGGTTTGTATTCAACTGTAATTGAATAAAAGTCTTCTCTATATTGGCTCTCATACTTGTTAATGTCTACATTATAAGTAGGTACTTAAAAGTATATTTAACTGTCAATTTCTAAGATTGGTTGTCAAGACAATTTACCATTACATTGGTGTCTTAATATATTACTGTGGACTATTTGGAGATTAAGTAAGTAATCACCAAAAACATTGAAAATGTTTTCTTTGCAGAATTATCCCCATTTTGGTGTAGTCCTTGTCTATTTGAATTCCGGTGATGAACTGCCATTTTGGCTTCAGTGAGGACTCTTACCACCATTTACATGGAGGGGACTCCTTGCCTTTGGGGAATAAATAGGCCTCTTGCTGTTTATGCTGTTAACCTTTTGACTTATGGGGCCACCCCTTCTGCATCTAGTGCCTGCAGATGGCATGAGAGGGAGGGTTGATGCAGGGAAGATGAGAAGTAAATGTCATCTTGGCATTAGACATGCTTTTACTTCCACTGTATTTTTGTAGAATTAGACCTGAGGAATCACAAGCCTTGGCCAATGCTGAGTCCTGGCCTGGAAGACTTTAATAAAGCTTTCCTCTGGGCTCTCCCCAGGTTTGGGACCTCTATATGTAATAGTTTTTCTTGATGTTCATTAAAATAGTTCTCTAAGGTGAGACATGCCCTTACCATAATCAGGATGTCCTGATCATCTCTGGGGAAACTGAAAGTACAACCTCATTTGCATGAAGTGACTCCAAATTAGCGTTGTATGGTGATTGGTAAAATATGGGCACAGTACAGAGGAAATTAGTGAAAATCCCCCATCTAGCATTCTAAACAGCGGCCGGGGCCATTAAATATATATATTAAAGAAATATAGAGATAAATATCTTTAGCACTGTATTGGCTTCTTTTGAGTGTAAATATTTAAAGTCTAGTAATTGTGTGTTCTAGGTGATTTTATGAATGCTTTCTAAATACCTAAGCGCTAAATTGTAATAGAGTTATAGGATAACCACAACAAAAAATAAAATGTGGGAGAAATAGTATTTTATATGTAACGATGCATCCATGCATTTGAACCTAATGATTTTAATGTGAAATGAGTTGAATAAAGTATACCTCAAATACCCATGGGCTTCTTCATTTTTATCTTTTTTTTTTTTGCATGACTACTTTAAGTCATTTCAAGAACTTCACTTTAATATTTTTTAATTAAAAATTGTGTTGTGACATGTTATGGCCAAATTTTACTTGTTATAAATAACTTACATTTTGCATGTGGAGAACAAATGAATAAGCAGATATTTAATGCAGGGTCTCAGAGGTACAAAGTTGGCAAGAATTAGAAGTTAAGAGTTTGGGTGTATGGTAAATTGACACTCAAAATGGAGGGGGATCTCATTTTGTGTTCAGTTTCAGAGAACACTTAGCCAGCTGGGATAGTTGCTGATATGTAAACAGGCTGTGTTCAGGGCACCTCTCTGCTTTTACCCTCTTGTTCCTCTCTTCCTGAGGGCTCACTGAGCACTGCACACTTACCTCCTCTGTGCTGTTCTCTTGGGCTCTTGTCCCCAGCCAGCCCATTGTCCTCTCATCAGGGTTCCTATGGCCAGTTAGGCAGAGCAGACTGTGAATCCTATAAGACCTCTGCTTTGTCTCATCCTCTATATGTTCCCTGACCTAGCACAGTCCCACTAGACTCCCAATAAAATGACTCCTCTGTAATCGGTCCTGTGCGAGTGGAAAATGCTGAGCATCTCCTACCATCCCTCTTCATCTTCAGGCAGCACTCTTACCTGATGTCACAGTGAGAAAACCTGAGCTTTCCAGAAGCTAATTGGCCCACAATCGTAATAATAAATCACATGTGTAGCACTCACTAGTTACTTCCTGTGAAAATGCAAAAGGATGGAGCAATCCTACCCAGTGTCTTAAAAAAGTCAATTGGAATCTCTAGACAAACTATGCCATAAACTCTCACACTGGTACAAGTGTCTCTAGCCTCTGGACACCTTGCATTATAAGGTTATTTTCCATTTAATCAAATATTCAAAGCCTAGCATTATAATCAAGTTTGCAACTTCCAGGAATTTACTAAGAAAGCTTGATATTGCAAGTTATTCTGGTACAATTTATTTCTCAAACCTATACATCTTCGTGTTTCTGAGCACAGTTCTCATTTAATTGTGTCTTTCTGAGAAACCAATATTTGGAGAATATAAGTGAATGCAACATTCCTGAAACTAATAGCTGCAGGGAATACAAAATTGTACAGTCATGCACGAGTGTTTCCATTAGAAATGAATCCTGCTTTCAGGTCTGCAGACTTTACAAAGCCCACATTATGCAGCCTTAGTGCAAATAAGGGAAATGGCTGCATTAGCAAATTCAAAATAGCCACTTTTATTTTTTGGTACAAGGCACCTTAAGTCAAGTCCAGGTAGAGCAGAAGCATTAACCGCATCATCCATCCAGCCCTTGCATGTTCGGATGGACAGTGGTTGGCTGTTAACCAACCGGCTTGGATGCCGTTCCAAGCCATGTTCTTTGTAAGATGTGCGGTTCTTGGGTGCTTTGGAGAAAGGTCTCCTCACACAAGGATTCCTCAGGAAGGATTCAGATGTCACTTCCTGTTAATTAACTTTGCTGCTCAGAACTAAGACTGAGGTCCAAGGAATCCTTCAAAACACCAATGCCTACATAAAACCATTTTCAAGTTTTCCATCAGGAGGAGACCTCTCAAGTGCATGAAGAGATCCTGAAAGTTCAATAACCCCAGATAGAGCTCAAGCTTTTTAGCAGTTTGGGAAAACAAATGACACCACCGGTCTTACAAAAAGACGAGACAATCATATAATGATAACTGAGCATAATTCCATCGAGAGCTGAGAAGTGTTGTCCAGCTTTTGAGTTGGTGTGTGTTTAAAAATCTCAACCCACTGTTTAAACACTGTTTTACATAATCGCTGCTAACACCACATGCACAGCTGTTCCTGGATTCACCAGCAGAAAACGATCTGTGCGCCATCTACCTGCCTTTTTTCGAAGCTGCCGCAGGCAGAGGCCACATGACTATGGCCACAGGCTATTGCTCTATAGCCAGGTCAGTTTAGATGAAGGACCATTCTACCAAAAACAAATGGCAGATGTCTTGGAATTTGAATTACTTAACTGAGACATTTGCAAACGACATATCTTTAAGGCATGAGCATTGGATATGCTTTCCAAATAAGCTCTGGTCAGCCAGCGAAATGCGTCATCACGTTGCCTGCATCCAATCCCTTGCTCAGAGCCAATTCCTAGCCCTAGACCCCACGCGAAGCTGGTGCCCCGCTGCTAAATGAACAGAGAGGTTGTGCTACAGGGCTAATTTGAGTTTTAGGAGACTGGCTAGCCCCAGGTCTGCAATTAACATTTGGATTGGATGTGGATTATACACTGCTGCTGGTTGTTTAACCTGGGCCTCAGACAAGAATTGAACAGAAGTGGAAGAAAATAAACAAATAAATGAATTTAAAAGGTGGGATCTACCTCTGCAAGCCTGACCAGAGTGACTAGCCTGACCCAGGGCAAGATTGTGTCTTATGGAATCTTTATAGGAGCTAGAGCCATTTTTAAAAAGATACATCAGGAAATATGTAAGCCAATATAGGTAATCATTTTCTGCTTAATTAAAATGCCTCCATCACAAGCATAACTTGAAATTGAAGAGCTTACAATGTGAATTTCAAGATCTTGACCTTTACCTTTTGGTCAAGGAGCTGCAAACTAGCGCCTCAGGCCAAATCCAGCAGGCTGCCTGTCTTTCTAAGTATTGTTTGACGCATTTGTATTGTCCACTGCAGCTTGCACGCTCCAATGACAGAGTTGAATAATTGTGACAGAGACACAATGTAGCCTGAGAGCCTAAAATATTTACTATCAGGCTTTTTTTTTTTTTACACTTTTTATTGTAAAATATAACATTTGTACAAAGCAAAGAAAGAAAAAAGCAATAATTTTCAAAGCACACTTCAAACAAGTAGTCACAGAACACATCCCGGAGTTTGTCATGGGCTACTATCCCACCATCTCAGATTTTTCCTTCTAGCTGCTCCTAAACAGTGGAAGCTAGAAGGAATATTAATATGGTGATTCAGCAGCCATACTTGTTTGCCAAATCCTATTCTCTCTGTTATACCTGCTCCTCCCTTGATCCCTCTCCCAATCTATAGGGATCCCTGGGTATGTTGGTTTGAATTTGTGGACCCCAGAAAAGCCATGTCCTTTAATCCTAGTTTAGTATTGCTGGGTGGGAGTTTTTAAATTATCCATGGAGATGTGACCCACCCATTTGTGGGTGGTAACTTTTGATTAGATTATTTCCATGGAGGTGTGTCTCAACCCATTCAAGGTGGGGTTGCTTACTGGAACCCTTGAAGAGGGAACGATTTTGGTAAGACCTATAGAGCTCACACAGCCAGAGACCTTTGGAGATGAAGAAGGAATATGTACCCAGGCGAGCTTCTTGAAACAAAAAGCCTGGAGAGAAAGCTAGCAGACGTCCCATGTTCACTATGTACCTTTCCAGTTGAGAGAGAAACCCTGAATTTCATCAGCCTTCTTGAGCCAAGATATCTTTCCTTGATGCCTTAGATTGGACATTTTTATAGCCTTGCTTTAATTGGGACATTTTCATGGGCTTAGAACTGTAAACTTGCAACTTAATAAATTCCCCTTTTTAAAAGCCATTCTGTTGCTGATGCATCACATTCCGGCAGCTAGCAAACTAGAACACCAGGCAGCCCCCATTCTGATCTTTTCATGTTGAGAAGGGGTAGTGACACTAAAGGGTAAGGGATGTTATTAATTAATAATCTTGGAGAGGCTGTTACCTCTAGGTTTCAGGATTTATCTGACTTAAGAACCCTCCAGGAATTATGGGTTCCAGGAAAGCAAACTTAGCGCATAAAACCTTTACAGAGTCTCAGTTCCATCCCCAGGTGGTCACAGGAGTCACCAGGTGTGGTTGGGGTTTAGCAAACCGTGACGATCAGCACTCTCTAACTGAAACTTGCATAAGAGCGGCCTCCAGAGTAGCCTCTTGACTCCACTTGATCACTGTTGACCACTGAAGCCTTATTTTATTAGGCATCTTTTACTGCCTGTTTTCCTCCCCTTGGCCTGGAAGGCACTGTCAGTCCCATGGTGCCAGGACCAGACTCATCCCTGGGAGCCATGCCCACACCCCAGGGAGACCTTGACCCCAGAATGTCATGTCCCACGCGATGGTGTGTGTGTGTGTGTGTGTGTGTGTGTGTGTGTGTGTGTGTGTGTGTGTAAAGAATTCCCTTGCAGGGTTTGGCCCAGAGAGAGATGGGCAACAAAGAGGCTACCTGGAAAGAACTCTCAGGCCTTGTCTTGGGCAGTCTTAGCTTCTCCTCCGCAGAAACAAGGTTCATAAGAGCATGCCCCCAATTCAAGGGCCTGATCCATTTTCCTGGGAGTTCCCTATGGTTGAGAGGGTAGCCGGGATTCTCAGATGGGGAAGTTCAATCGTTCCATACTCTTATAAATTTTTTTCCTTCAGACTTCAAGGGACTCCACCAACACCTCCCACCAGAGTCTGAGTCGAATCCTGGCATTGCACCAAAGCTACACAGAACTACAAGGCCTCGTTCCCATTCTGGACACCGGGAGTCTGGGTCCTTCAAATGAGCTAGCCAGACAGGTGGATTTAGATGATGTGTTACAGAAAATCTAGGTACTAGAGACATAATAAACCTTTCTGTCTTTGACATACAGTAGGTGAAGAGCTAGAGTACACACACTCTCATCTTTTACCCTGTTTTCTGATTGACCTTAGTCCCAGCCCAATTGGCTCGGTTTTTAACTCTAATTGAGACCTGATTTTCCCTTCCACTTCTTGAACGGTTATTGCATTAGCGATGCTAACCTTCAGGGCTGCAGCACTCCATCTCTGGGCCCAGGTGTCACAGAGTTACTCAAAGTCCCAGGAAAATACCAGCTGACACACATGGAGTTCATAGTCTCAGCATCCAGAAATATATTTACAACTTCAGACTAAGTGTGGCAGCTATAACAGCTTACAATCTAGGCTCCAGTTTTCTTACAAATATTTTCTAAAAGAGATATTAGCATATTTGTTCTTTTGTTTCTGGGTTATTTTGCACAACACATTGTCTCCAGCATTTATTCAGTTCATTGCCTGCCTCTCAACATCCTTCCTTTTTGTAGGACATCATATAAACATTCACAAGTTTGCCTTTCTGCTTCTCAGTCAATGTACCCCTCAGTTCCCTCCATCTATGGAGCATCAAGGATAATGTCAAATTAAATAAACAAACCATGTCTTACCATATCCTCACTTGGTTGTACAATCAGGAGCACTCTCAATTTTGGCAATTTTCATTGGTCTTTTCCAAATCATAATAGTGGAATCATGCAGTATTTATTCTTTTGTGTCTGACTTATTTCATTCAGCATTATGTCCTCAGGATTCATTCACATTTTCATATGCTTCAGGACCACATTTCATCCTACTGCTGCATGATATTCCATCATATGCGAATATCACATTTTGCTTAACCACTCATCTGTTGATGGGCATTTGGATTGTTTCCATCTTTTGGCAATTGTGAATAGTGCCGCTATGAACATCGGTGTGCAAGCGTCTGTTCGTGTCACTGTTTTCAGCTCCTCTGGGTATATACTGAGTATTCGTATTGCTGTGACCCACGTTTTTTTTTTTTTTCAATCTTTTAATTTTTTTAAAACATAACAACAAACAAACACAAACATTCTTACCATATGATCATTCCATTCTTGGTATATAATCAACAACTCACAATATCATCACAAAGTTTTATATTCATCACCATGATGATTTCTTAGAACATTTGCATCAATTCAGAAAAAGAAATAAAAAGAACAAAGAAAAAAACTCATACATACCATACCCCTTGCCCCACCCCCCGCTCATTGACTGCTTATATTTCCATCTACCCAGTATCTTTAGCCTTTGTTTCCCCTATTTTTTTCTAGACCCCTTACCACTCCCTTTCATTGATCACTAGCATTTCAATTTACTAAATTTATTTCAACATTTGTTCCCCCTATTATCTATTTATTTTTAATCCATATGTTTTACTCATTAGTCCATATCATAGATAAAAGGAGCATCAGACACAAGGTTTTCATAACCACATAGTCACATTGCGAAAGCTGTATCATTATACATTCATCTTCAAGAAACATGGCTACTGGAACACAGCTCTACATTCTCAGGCACTTTCCTCTGGCCTCTCCACTATACCTTAACTAAAAAGGTGATATCTACATAATGTGTAAGAATGACCTCCAGGATAACCTCTCGACTCTGTTTGGAATCTCTCAGCCATTGACACTTTATTTTGTCTCATTTCACTCTTCCCCCTATTGGTCTAGAAGGTTTTCTCAATCCCTTGATGCTGAGTCTCAGCTCATTCTAAGATTTCTGTCCCACATTGCCAGGAAGGTCCACACCCCTGGGAGTCATGTCCCACGTAGAGAGGGGGAGGGTGGTGAGTTTGGCTTGTTGTGTTGGCTGAGAGAGAGAGGCCACACCTGAGTAACAGAAGAGGTTCTCTGGGGGTGACTCTTAGGCTAATTTTAAGTAGGCTTAGCCTATCCTTTGTGGGGATAAGTTTCACATGAACAAACTCCAAAACTGAGGGCTTGGCCTATTGATTTGGTTGCCCTCACTGCTTGTGAGAATATCAGGAATTCTCCACATGGGGAAGTTGAATTTTCCCCCTTTCTTACCATTTCCTCAGTGATCCATGCTTTTGACAATTACAAATTAACACATCTCTAACCCTTTGGGTTGCAGGGACAGGCTAACTGAACAGCATTTGTGCCCTCTAGGGCAGTGGTTTTCCCTGGCCTCACAGGCCCTAGGGAACATTTTTAAGAGACATTCACCCAGACCCCAGCCTAGACCAACTGAAGTAGGACCTCCAGAGGTGGGTCCACACTGGCATTTTTGAAAGTTCTCAGGGTGGACAACCAGGGTGGAGAACCACCGCTCTAAAAAGAGATAAAGAAATGGCAGCTGCTGGTGTTTCTCATCACATGGACCTTTGCCCACCGCCCCTGGCTTCCTGCAGCTCGGAGTCCATTGACTCACGAACGCTCTTGGTGGAGTGACTGGTTAGAGTTCACGCAGTTAGACGCCTCTCAGTGACTCGCAACCCTCACTGCACTTTAGAATCACCCGGGGAGCTTAAAAACAGCAAACCGATGTCCTCTTCCTCCTAATCTACCTTCAGGCCTAAAGCCATTAAGGAGTCCACAGCATGTGGTTGGGAGCGGGGGGGGGGAGTCACGGTAGACCGATGTGGGTGAGGCAGGCACCTACAGACTCAGAGGCAGCTTGTTGTGGGAGTCAGTGCCGCCTGAGCAGGGCAGGGTGAGCAGGTGCGGCAGTGTGGATGCGAGCTCCGTTACCTGTGGGGGATTAATCAAATGAGCAAATGTATCAAGGATAATGGAAGTCAGATTGTGCACAATGGAGAAGGGAGTTGTACATACCAAAAGGGAGAAAACTAGAATCAACTCTGCAGTACTGGATTGGAACTAGATGTACCAATGTGGAAATATATGCAGTTAGGTGTGTATGTATAAAATACATACATATTTACACATCCACACACATGTGTACATGTATATATTCCCTGGCTCTGTTTATGAGACAGCCTGGGAGCAGTGACGCCCCAGTAGCAATGAACATACTTCTCACTTGGATCGTGGCTTCTAAATATCATTTTCCACTAAAAGGAACCAAGGTTCTTTAGAGAAATAAATGAGTCCAAGACTAGGGATTGGAAAGTACAAGATGAGCCTGAAACATCTTCTTGTTACAGAAAGTATTCAAAGAATGGTGGGCATGTCAAAAGGGCACAGAATGGGCTCCCACTGGCCAAATTAGGGAAAGTTTGAGTACCAAAATTAATTCCTATTAAATAGAATAGGAAAGGCCAGGTCCCTACTGATATAAATTAAAAAATGAATATATGGAGAGTTTGGTGAGCAGCAGGAAATGTAAATAGTTTTGAGATAACCTCCCTACAAAATGTTTATTAATTACAAAAGCAGGGAAAAGAGTAATTTCACCCTGGAGGCGCCTGGCAGACTTTAATCGGGTGATCCAAGTGGGCACCAGCAGTGTGGGATAAATTGAAATCCCCCCGCCTGACAGGGTGCCCAGCCTCGCCTCTGTGATATTCCTGCCAGGGGTGCATGACCTGAATTTAATCACGAGAACACATCAGACAAACCCAAAGTGAGGGATAATCTACAAAAATCTTCAAGCGCCAAGGTAATGAAAGTCAAGGGACGTGTGAGGAACTGCTCTAAACTGAAGCAGACCAAAGGGACCCGGCAACCTGATCCAACCCACGATCCCCTTATGGATCTTTGGCTATGAAATGGATGGGGGGCAGGCCCATCGTCAGTCTCCTGGGACCTAGCAGTGTGCTCGAGTGCAGCTACTTGGATGTGAAAACGAATCACCTAGGAATGCTCTTAAAATGCAGATTCTGGCTCAGTGGGTCTCGGGGGCGGAGATGGGGGGTGGCACTTGAGATTCTGCTTGTCTGGCCAGTGTCCAGCAGTGCTGCTGCTGCCTGCGGGGACTGCACACTCACTTTTTGCCTCCAAACGTCCACCTCCCCTTACCTCCCAGTTCAGACTCTAACTTCCCTTTGTGAAAGGTCCTTTCCCCATCCTCAGTGCACCAAACACTCAGGCGTAAGGCGTATTTGGGCTCTGACATCCCATCCCTGATGTTCCAGGCTGGTCCCGAGGTGCAGCCACAGGCAGCCCGGCTGGGCAGCCACAGCTTCTGTGGGCCTCGTCACCTCCGGGGCTTTCCTGGGACCTCTAAGCCTGACAGGGGCCACACAGGCTGTGGCCCTCTGTCCTCTCACTGCTCAGGACCTCAAAGGCTCTTCTGATCCCCACACGGCTCCAGCACATGTGACCTTAGCAAACTGAATGTGTCTGTGCCTCAGTTTCCTCATCTTTAAACTGGAAGTCTGCTGATCTCAAAGCACTGTTTTGAGCGCTGGACCCAGATGCCATCCACATGAAGTGGTTTTGCACTGCCCCTGGTGCAAAGGAGATGCTCAACAAATGATCATTTTTCCACTGGGTTTTTGGAGCCCATTACCCCACAGAAAAAGGTGGGATGGTGCCTCGCAGGTGTGTTTTAGAAGTTCACTTTCTGTATTGAGAGTGACTCAGCACAGAGTTTGGGGGCCCTGGAAGAGGCCAAACGTTTCAGCAGCTCCCACGTCCTCCCCGTTTCCTCTGGGCCCGAATTATCCCTGCATAGCCTGGAGAGGCAATTCGTACACGATGCTCCCGTCCTGTCTAGTTGCCTAAATAAATATATATCAAAAGGAAGTAAATTAGCAACGTTGCAGGTCCGCCAAGTTTTCACTTTCCCAGTCATTGCAAGCCCTGGCTAATGATCAGAAATCCCGTTCGACTGTCTTTATTCTACTGCCATCCTGTGGCCGGCCTGTGTCACTGCGGCCAGCGGGCGCCGAGCAGCGCTGTCCCCGCGTCCCGGGGTAGGGCTGCCGGGTCCGGGGCGCCTCACCAGTCCTGGCTGGATCTCTGCTTGATGAACCTCAAGGACACATAGTACAGAACCAAGAAGCCACCGCCGATGGCGAGGAGAACGAGGTAGACGGCGTAGAGCGGGTGCGAGTCCAGGCCCATGGCGCCGAGGAGCTGGGGGCACAAACCTGCCGTTGGCGTCCTTCAAACGCAGCGCAGCGGCCTGCCCGCGCACGCCGGTGAAGAGGGGGACTCGGGACGAGCTCTGGGGCCTGCGCTACTTACCAGGTCCCCGCGGACGGGGACGCTGAGGTTGCCGACCTCCAGGCGGTAGGTGCGTCCGCTGAACTCGATCTGCATCAGGCCCGCGAAGCACCACCGCAGGAAGGACACTTTGGAAATCCACGCGGGGACTGAAAGCAGCGAGAGCCACGTGGGTCGTGGGTCGGACGACAGGACGCCCCGCGCGGGGCCACACCCTGCACCCTGGGACGTGTGCCCGTCTCGCCGGGGGAGAGGGCCGAGGGGGCTGGGGCCGGGGAGAGCAGGTCCCGGGGCTGGAGGCGCGGAGGGCAGCGGGGGCGGCGGGGAGGGCTCAGGGCCGGGATGGCTGCCGCGTTCACAGGCCCCACCAGCCCTTCCTCCGGCACGTGCTCAGCTTCACAGAGGGGATGAAGCCGGCGCCTTCCCAGGAGAGGCCTCGCAGAGGGGAGGGTCCGTGGCAGGTGAGCAGAGGCTCCTCCGCAGGCACGGAGAGTGGCGCTCCCTGAGGGGCCAAGAAGCTCCAGGAGAGCTGGGTGGAGGCACCAGCCCCGGGAGGATCTGGTCAAGGCAGCAGCATGGATTTGCACTTAGAAAGCCCAGCCTGCCTGAGGTCAGAGTTGAGAGGGCAGGGGGGGGGGGGCGGGGACCAGAGGCACAGAGACCAGACACTTTGTCCAAGTTGAGGTGGCAGGGGCCAGGGCTGGGAGAGAGCCAAGGGGACATTTCAGAAAGACTTGGGAGGCAGACTGACCTGCTTGCTGGTGAATGCAGACAGAGTGAGAAAGAACCTCAAGGGTGACTCAAGACAGAGTGAGAAAGAGCCTCCCGGGTGACTTCCGGGTGTTGGCCATGGCTCAGAGAAGGAGCAGCTGCACCCTCTCATGAAGGGTTCCCCTGGCACACAAGACCTGCTCCCAGAGGGACCAGCCTTGAGTGAGATCTAAAAGACGGGCCTTCACCTCCAGGTGGTCTGACGAGGGGGGACGGGCCTCACCTGTCCACAGGTTGTCCAAGCTTATCATGAAGCCCCCGGTGAGGTAGAAGGAATTGTAGAGCGCGTTGCCGAAGAAGGAGGACATGTGGAAGGTGGGCAGCAGGGCGGCCATGCACAGGGCCATGCTCCGGCAGCAGAAGACAACCAGCCACACAAGCAGGACGTGCAGCAGGAAGGGCTCGGGGCCGGGCCGCAGGTTGGCCAGCCAGTATGTGGTCGTGCTGTAGATGAGGATGTAGAGGCAGTGCTCTGGAAGCTCCCCCAGGATCTGCAGAGAAGGGCAAGGACCTAAAGCCGATGCCTTCACTTACCTTTTTAATTTATTTTTTAAATGTTTAAAGGTAGCATCCCCCAAGGTCACGGACGGCCCCTCCTGGCAGGGATCAGGCAGGGGGTGCAGTGGGTATGGGATACAGGGTCACAGGCATGAGCTCACTGCTGGTGTCTCCCCACAGACCCACGCCCTCCCTCTGGGGTAGTTGGGAGCTGTTTCCTGCAGGGATTCAGCATGGCCAGTAGAAACTGCAGCTGGGTATCTGCTCTTATAAAACCAGGTTTCTAGTTCCCCTCTTGCCTGCCTGGACCTGATAAGCTATGTGGCCTTGGGACAGTTGCACAACCTTTCTGAGCCAATGTTTCCTCGAAAGGAGGACAGTAACATCTGCCCAACCTGTTTCCCAGGAACTCATGAAGCTTGAGAAGTATTTCCCACCTTGCCTTTCTCAGGTTCATGCTGGCCAGAAAAGTGTCATTCCTGGTCCCCACTCTTGGGCCCTTGTGTAAATGTTTTCAAAGTATCAAGTCTCTGAAACTCCCCTAGGGATGTGGTATCTGCAACCACAGACGATGCACAGCTCCATGGGGACAGCCTCTTTCCCAGACCTGACTGCCAGGCCCAGCAAACACCTCAGTGTAATTTGTGTACGATGCAGCGCGGCTTTCTCAGCCCTCTAACCCCAGTCCAGGTCGGCCACTCACTCTCGACCCTGGAAAGTCACCTTGGAGAAGAAATAGGGGCCAGCAGTGTACAGCCCGTCTTCTAGTTCATGGTAAAGCATTGCCCTCTCTGAGTGACCTAAAAGAGGGGTGAAAAGGAGAAGAGAATGGAAAAGTTAAATTAATTGATAATATTTCTGTTTTTGATTCTCAATACAATTAAAAACAGTTATATTATATATATATATATATTTCTAAAAAGCAGGCACAGTAATGACATCTTCACTGAGATGTTTGGTCAGATGAATCAGATCAGGGAAGACCCTTTGCTCGTGCATTGCTGTCAGGTCTAAATACTGCTAGCACGGCCCAGCTAGACTCACTGGCGATTTGCTCCCCTTTGCTTGCCAGTAGTAAGGTGGGAACTTTAAAAACAACGACCATCTTTTATTTCACAATCAGGATGAAACTGCTCCGTCTTCCCCAGGAGCGCAGAGGGACCCATGGACTTTGGGCCACGCCGCGGTGGGGGCCGACTCCCAGCGGGCTGAGTGGCAGGGCGGCACTCACACTTGGCGATGACATCCAGGATCACGTTGAAAGGGATGAGCGCCCCGATCATGAACAGCAGGGCCGCCATGTCCATAAAGGACAGCTTGACGGCCCCGTGGCCATAGTAGAGGAAGCCGATGACCAGCGACATCAGGCAGGCCTCCACCCCCTGGATGAGGAGGGTCGGCAGGTCCCGGAAGTCATTGGAAATCTGACGACTTGAAAGAACAAAATAAAAGAGATGCCGTGGGAAGAACTCACGCAGGGCCTCTGACTTTGGGAAAGTCACGAATCTCTTTGAGCCTCAGTTTTCTCCTCATAAAATGGGGACAGCCCTGCCCACCTCACAGAGGGTCTGTGAGGACTTAGGGAGAGAACTGATGAAAGCTGGTGCAATAAATGAGTGTTATTTCACCATCAATTTGTCAGTCTTATGATTTTACTTAAAGAAATCTAGGCGAAAGTTTAAAAATAATCTGAATGGGGCGGTGCGACGGTGACTCAGTGGCAGAATTCTCGCCTGCCATGCCAGAGACCCGGCTTCAATGCCCAGTGCATGTAAAAAAAAAAAAAAAGACCTGGCCCCAATGAATCCCAGAGTGATTTGATCAGTGACTGGAAAAGTATTTGCAAAGCCCCCTTCGGGGAATGGTGAGAACAGGGAGAAATTCAACTTCCCCAAGTTGAATTCTTGATATTCTCACAAGCAGTGTGGACAACCAAAGCTATAGGCTGAGCCCCCAGCCTTGGGGTTTGTTCATATGAAACTTAACCCCACAAAGGATAGGTCAAGTCTACTTAAAATTTAGGCCTAAGAGTCATCCCCAAGAGAGCCTCTTTTGTTGCTCAGATGTGGCTTCTCTCTCCAGCCAACAGGACAAGCAGTCTCACCACCCTCCCCCTCTCTGCGTGGGACATGACTTCCAGGGGTGTGGACCTTCCTGGAGTGAGCTGAGACTCAGCATCAAGGGATTGAGAAAAACCCTAGAATGAGCTGAGAATTAACATCAAGGGATTGAGAGAAACTTCTCCACCAAAAGGGGGAAGAGTGAAATGAGACTAAGTGTTAATGGCTGAGAGATTCCAAACAGAGTCGAGAGGTTATCCTGGAGGTTATTCTTATGCATTAAGTAGACATCACCTTGTTATTCAATATGTAATGGAGAGGCTGGAGGGAACTGCCTGAAAATGTAGAGCTGTGTTCCAGTAGCCATGTTTCTTGATGATGATTGTATAATGATACAGCTTTCACAATGTGACTGTGTGATTGTGAAAACCTTGTGTCTGATGCCCCTTTTATCTACCTTGTCAACAGAGGAGTAGAACATATGGAATAAAAATAGATAATAGGGGGAACAAATGTTAAAATAAATTTAGTTTGAAATGCTAGTGATAAATGAAAGCGAAGGGTAAGGGGTATGGTATGTATAATCTTTTTTTCTGTTATCATTTTATTTCTTTTTCTGTTGTCTTTTTATTTCTTTTTCTAAATCGATGCAAATATTCTAAGAAATGATGAATATGTAACTATGTGATGATATTAAGAATTACTGATCATATATGTAGAATGGAATGATATGTTAATGTTTTTGTTTGTTTGTTTTAATTAATAAATTTTAAAAAACGGAGGAAAAAAAAGACATGAATGTCCATCGATTTGGTCTTGGGTCAATGAATTATGGCTGAAGGCATCGTGGAATGGCAGTCATTAAGAAGGACAAGGAAAACTTAACCAGGGCGAGGTAGAGGGGCTCCTCTAGTGACAAACAAGCACAGCATGATCCCATCTATGTATGAAAATATGTGTATGCTTAGAAACATCTAGAAAGACACACCCTAACCGATTGGCTCTGGTTTCCCTGGGAGCCGCTGTGACAGGAGCCTCCCTTTCAAATTAAGGTTCTCCTGTCTTGTCTGCATCTGATCTAGGCTATTTCTATGATCACCGGGCTAGGAATTTTTAATGCATTTAAAGAATAAAAGCTACAGGTATGCGCCGCATCAAGCTGCGGCCTGGTGCCGGCCTTGGGATGCTGCATTTTCAAATAATTCTAAGTCCTGCTTCCTCCTTCAAATTCACTTTGGAAAGAAGGGGCTTAATTTGACAGTGCAAAGACTTTTTTGGGGGGGGGGGGGATGACATGGCAGTTACCGAATCAGTGCAGTGAACTGCTGCATGGCTCCAGGCAGCTCGCTGCCCACGGGGGCTGGGAGGAGGTCCGCGTCCTGCACGGGGGCCAGGCTGTCAAGAGGCAGAGGGGCAGCCGGGTCACTGGGGGAGGCCACCTGGGGCAGGGGTTCTGCACCCGAAGCCGCCCTAGCCCGCCTCACCTCTTTGCACAAGAGCCCACACCGAGGTCCTTTGTCTCTGTCCTCCACAGAAAGTCATCAAAGTCATGCACTTTTTGTAGAAACAAGGCAGCAAATGCAAGTGCCTTCTCTGTGGTGGCCACTTCCTGCTCCCTGCTGCGCCTGTCAATGCTGGTGAGGTCCACTGCAAGCGGAGGGGGCGAGTTGGGGGTGACCCGGCTGCTGGCATCCGCACCCAGGTAAGGAGCCACGTGCAAACTGAGCCCATGAGACTGAGTGGTCAGCCCTCGGGCTCCAGCCATGCTCCCCTCCCTCGGAGGGTGATCCATGGAGCCCAGGTCAGGACAGAGAGAGGCAGAGCCACCTTCCAGACAGACAGGCTCCCAGACCCACAAGGCTGGCCGTGTGCCCTGCCAGGTCTCAGCCCACTGAGAGGAAGCCTGCATTGGGGCACGGGGACTGAAGCGTGAGAAGTGGGAAATGGTGGAGGACCTGTCTGCAATGGCCCCAGCTCGAGGGTCCACCTCCCCAGGCTTAGAATGGGGGACAGGCAGGACAGAGCAGAGACACTGGACCTTCAGAGCCAGAGGCCCGGCACAGTCACATCCCTATTCTCACTCTGACCATTCAAGCAGCTTTGGTAGAGGTTTCAGGCCCGCAGGCCTGCCTGCCCCTGGGAAGACGGTGGGCTGGTCAGGGGAAGGCCAGCGGTCTCGACTCCAGGCTCTTCTGTTTCTCACTGCAAATCACCAGCCTGGCTGTTAGCAGCCGGCTGAGAATATTTTGGCTGTAGGTTGCCAGGGTGTAGCCTCTTGTGCATCGAGTTCTCACTGACCCAAGGTCAGCTGCCCTGTTCCGGGGGGAAGGGGCCAGCACTACCTGCTGGAGGGCCAGCGTGGCCCGCACGCCCCTCCTGAACCCCCAGGGGCTGCTACCCCCCACCAGAATAGGCAACCCCCACCAGCCCAGCCAGGCCTCTCCGAAGGTCAGCCTCACACCTGTCCATGAGGCGTCCCCTCCCTCCACCCTCGGCTTGGCTGGGGGCTTAACCTCGCTCCCTGTTTCCTCTCCCCATCCCCATAACACATTTCAAGACAGGACAACGCCTAGCAGAGGTCTTGTAAACCGTGCTGTGTGCCACCAGCCTGGAACCCTCCACCAAAAAAAAAAAAACAAAAGAAAGAAAGAGAGAGTGACAAGGAAGAAAGAAGCAGGAATGGAGGGAGGGAGGAAGGGAAGAAAAAACTTATTTTTTCCAATCTGTTATGGGCATTTGACCGCTCTTAACCTCTCTCCAGGGTTACTGCAGTTCTCTTCTGGGTGGCCAGGTTGGCATGTGCACTCTGACCCCTTATCTTGGGACGGCTGCCTTGGGACCGACAGGAAGCCATGTGGGCACGTGAGCAGGGCGAGGAGGGTGACTGCTCTGTGAGCTCACACAGGGCCCAGGAGCTGGCAGCTGCAGAGAGTAACTCCTTCCCCCGGGGTGGGGGATGGGGGGCAAGAGGCTGAGACTGCAGGTGAGGAGGCCCGGCCAGCAGGGCGGGCGCCGGACATGCTGGTGGGAGTCCCCGTTCCGCGCCCTGCAGACGGCCACGGCCAGCAAGTTGCTTAGCAATTCCAGTCCTGGTCTCACCTGTGAAAATGGAGATGGCCCTCACCTGGCAGGGCTGTGAGGGTAAAATGGGAGACCCTCTGGAGCCTGGCCCCTGTCCCTGTCACCATGTTAGCTGGTGGTCCTGGGAGGAAGGCTGGGCTCCGGGCCACCCTGGCCCAGGGATCGAGGCCAGAGTCAGGTGACCTGTGAGATGACCCTCAACTGACACCTCCCCTGGCCCTGGTACAGCTGTGCCGCCAGCCCGGAGGCCACTGCATTCCTCAGCAGTTGGAATCTGGGTTCCTGCTTTCCAGTGGGCACCCGGAAAGGCAACTGTCCCCCCGGGAATGATGGAAGTGACCCACACTTCAGATAAGGGCCACAGACTGGGGACCCAGAACCCAAAGCAAAAGGCAGCCCCGGGGCTCAACACAGCAATTTTCATATCCAGACATTCCTTGGTCAAGACTCCCCAAAAGGCCCCAAGGTGGCTGTGCCTTGGGCCCCCTCCACCCACCAGCACCTTCAGGATCCCTGCCCCACGTTGGGGAGAGGGGGGCAGGTACCAGGGCACATTATGAGATTTCATCACCGTTTCCTTATCTCAAGTATTCTAGAAATTGATGCAAACCCTCTTGGATTCCACTCCCTCCCATCTTTAGAACCTATGTAAGTTTCCTATCTGTTCTGCACAGAGGGTGGCTATTTGTCAGAAGCTGGGTATTTTCAGGTCCTTATTTTTAGCATCTGATGCTTGGCAAACTGACCCCTGTCCTGCACCCCCCTCTGCCCACCAGTTCCATCCTGGAGCCCCTGAGCATGTCCCTGGAATCTCCCCCACCCCGGCTTTGGCATGTTTAGGCGCTGCGGGCCTCGCTGGCTCACCGTAGAAATCCGCGGGGTTGCTGTAGCGGGGACAGGGGTGGCCGAGCTCCGTGAAATACTGGACCATGTGCTGGGCTGCCCCCAAGTAGACGGCGGTGCCCGACGTCAGCAGGAGGACCAGATCGAACAGCCCGAAGATGTCCGAGCGCGGCTGGTGGAGGGAGATGAGCACCAGTCTGTTGCCTTTGGCCAGCCTGGACAAGGTTCTCACCAGGTTGTGGGCGGTGAAGCTGTCCAGCCCAGAGGTGGGCTCGTCCAGAATGAGGATTCCTTCCCGGCACAGAGAGAGCAGCCTGGTGGGTTTAGCTCCCGGCCGAGCCGCGGCGGACGACGCAGGCCCCTCGCCCTCCCCCCGGCTCCCGCGCCCCTGACCTGGGTTCCACAGCAGCTGCACCCCGATGCTGACTCTCCTGCGCTCTCCCCCCGACACCCCGCGCACGGCCGCATTGCCCAGCCGCGTGTTGGCGCACTGCCGCAGGCGCAGCTCCGCGATCACGTCGTCCACCTGGGAGGCGAGCGGCGGGGATGCTGTGGGGGCGCTGGGGGCGCTGGGGGGCTGCGGGGCCTGCAGGGAGCCTGCGGGGGGGCTGCCTCCCTGGCCTCGCTCGGCGCGGGAAATACTTGGACTCAAGTTATAAAAAAATGCCTGCTCCCCCCCGTCCAGTTTTAAACTGAGCGCGGACAGTGGAGCACGATATTTCCCTCCAGCAACGTTTGTTCGCCCGATTCTTTCCACGAATCCTCAGCAGCTTCTAAGCGCTGGGACACGCGCTGGGGAGGACTGACCACGCAGGATCAGAAACCAAGTGAAAAATAAAGTCATCTCAAGTTTTGACAGGTGCTGGGAAGGCCATCGCCTCCTGCCGAGGTGGCTTAAAGGATGTTAAAGAAAGGCCGAGGGGAGGCCTTTTGGGACAGACAGACAGACGGTGAGCCAGCTGCTAAAACTCCGCCCGTGGCTGGGTCCCGAGGGGGGGCAAGGAGGGGAGGGACGGGGGTGGGGGGCATCAGGGCTTCTCGGGCCCCGAGGGTACCAGCGGGGTCAGTTCGTTACCCTTTTGTTGCGCTGGGCCTGGGAGAAGGTTCTAGGCAGGCGCAGCTGGGCGACAAAGGTCAGCGTCTCGCGGACGGTCAGGTTGGGGAGCAGCTGGTCGTGCTGGCGCACGTGGGCCACGCACTTCCTCACCAGCTGGGGTGTGCTGGGCTGCCCGTTGATCCAGATCTGGCCTGACTTAATCTTGCCGCCCTGGCCTCGGCCGGTGACCACGTCGAGCAGCGAGGCTCTCCCACAGCCTGCGGAGCCAGCCAAGGCAGCCCTGAGAACAGAGCTTCTGGGGGCCAGCCTGGGAGTCGCTGCTCTCCCCACTCTCTCCAGCCAGCCCGGCCTGCTGTATCCTTAAAGTGGCCACCCCTAGGGAAGACGGCTCAGCCCTGAGATGGCTCACCCCCACCCTCTGAAACCTCCACTGCAGCAAGGCCTGGGAGCCTTCAGCTAACCTCACGTGAGCACCCAGGGGGCTGAGGCCAGGTCAGCCGGTGGGTGCGGGAGAAGACTGCCTGAACCTGGAGTGCTGGCCCCCTCCCACCTCTAATCGACACCCCTCCTCCCCCAAGCAAGGCGGGCTGGCATTAATTGCACAGTTAAGCAGAACTATTTTTGGCTGGCAAACATGCCAGCAAAGTCTCATCATTCAACATCTTTTGGCTCAGAAGCTGGCTCTGTAGGAGGGACTAATTTGGAGCTTTAATAGGGTGTCTTTTAAAAGTGCAAAACCAGGACCTATTTTGAGAAATAAGTGAGGAAAAATATGAAGAAATAATAGATGTGGAAATAATTCTTAAACTATCTTATAGTGTATGCTTACGTTCTGCATTTCCCTACACCTGTCTCTTGTTTTTCTCAGTGGTGTCTTTTACTCTCTTTCTAAAAAAAAAGATCCATTGCACACAAATTAACACCATCCACTTGTGAATGACACATCCATTGATATCTGTGCTAGTCTGAAAAGAAGTATGCCCCCTAGAAAATCCATGTTTTAACCAAAATCCCATTTCATAAAGGTAGAATAATCCCTGTTCAATACTGTATATTTGAAACTGTGATTGGATCGTCTCCCTGGATGATATGACTTAGTCAAGAGTGGTTGTTAATCTGGATTAGGTGACAACATGTCTCCACCCATTTGGCTGGGTCTTGATTGGTTTACTGGAATCCTATAAAAGAGGAAACATTTTGAAGAAAGAGATTCAGAGAGCAGAGAATGCTGTAGCACCACGAAGAAGAGAGTCCACCAGCCAACAACCTTTGGAGATGAAGAAGGAAAACGCCTCCCGGGGAGCTTCATGAAACCAGAAGCCAGGAGAGAAAGCTAGCAGATGATGTCATGTTCACCATGTGCCCTTCCAGTGAGAGAGAAGCCCTGACTGTGTTCACCATGTGCCTTCTCACTTGAGAGAGGAACCCTGAACTTCATTGGCCTTCTTGAACCAAGGTATCTTTCCCTGATGCCTTTGACTGGACATTTCTATAGACGTGTTTTAATTGGACATTTTCTCAGCCTTAGAACTGTAAACTAGCAATTTATTAAGTTCCCCTTGTTAAAAGCCATCCCGTCTCTGGTATATTGCACTCCAGCAGCTAGCAAACTAGAACAATATCAGTTTGGGAAAGTGAGCGTCAGGTGGGATCTACTTCCCAGAAGCATGGTCATCCACTCATTCACTGGCAGCTATTTAAGGTGTGAATGCAAACCAGGTTCTAGTCCTGAGAACACCATCCCGCAAACAGGCTTGGAACAAGATCTGTTACAATTCCACCAGGTGTAATTTTGTTTGCCTTACTGTACATTCTTGGAGAACAGGAGGCTCATTTTCCAAATTTTCCTCAAGGGAAAGGCCGATACACAATAGATAATGACTTGTCCTTGCCACATGGCACCTGCAGGCACCCCGTGGTCCCCGCGGAGCCAGCAAAACCAAGGCGTTTCCCGCTGCGATCCTCTACTTACCACCCATGGGCTCTCAGGTGGAAAGGGACCTCAATGCTGGCTCTTGGGTTTCAGGCCCCAAAGAACATTGCTGGGGCACAATAGCCAACGGGAAACTAGGCAGGGGGGCTTGGCCCTGCTCCCTGCTCAGCCTCGGGGGAGGGATCCAGAATCTGGGAGTGGAGGAAACTTTGCCAACATTCGCAGGAACCATGGGATTCTCAATCAGAGGGCAGGAGGCCGCATTCCCTAGCACAACTCTGCGAGAGAAATAGGTAGCCTTTCCAGAAGAGGATGCCTCATGTATTTAGGGAGATGCTTTATGACCCAGGATCAAACATCCATAGGCACCCAAGACCCTATATAATGGCTAGACTCTCCAACAGTAATGCACTAATTGCCAAACACCTTTGGAATTGCTGACTTTGTAGAATATGCTAGAATGCCTGAAGCGGTTTATTTACTTATTTAAAATTATGGCCAGAGTTCTTTGGTGTGTTTAAGTAGTAAAAGTCATAGGAAGTATAGTTATAAATCTTTCTAAGGAACGATTTAAATAATTTCAGTCAAATAAACATGAAGTTAAAAAACACTGAACCTGGAGTCAACACTTGTGAACTTCTCATCGTAATTCCTGCTTTGAGCTTCACTTTCCTCAACCTCCATCAGGGATACGACCAACAGGTCTGTATGTAGCAATATTAACCCACGATGACTCAAGCTTTGTGGAAATGCCTATTGATAAGGGCTCGGGTGCCCTTTTCATGCTCAATTCATGATGAAATGGCAGATTTAGCAAGAAAAGGCGCCAAGAGTTATAAACAAAAATAAAGTAAGCTTATGAAAGTCTTTTTTTCTCTCTCCCTCTTTTAGGTCAGAATTACAGGGGTCAGGAGTGGGAGGGACTTGATGACTTGGGCTTGTAAAACTTGTTACAGTTACAAAGTGCATTTACACACATTATCTCATTTGGTCTTTGGATGGACAATAAACAACACTTCTATCAGAAGACAGTCAAAATTTGGAACTGGTGTTCAAGCAGTTGAATAATCTCTACCTCTGGAAATGATTAATTGAAAGGTAAAAAGTGCTCTGTGTAAGGGTGTCGCAGGGACAAACACCTTAATCTGATTCTCAGATTCAGGTCCTACTCTGGTTCTGCGTTAAGGTGTGTCCTTAAACTGGTGGATCACTCAACTTGTCTAGGCTTTACTCTCCTCATCTGTGAAATATAGGTGTGTGTGTGTGTGACAGAGTGAGAGAGAGATGGGGACTCTAGATATATTAGGGATTAGATAATTTGTAAACCTTCCTTTAAAAAATGCTGCATAGAATATTACAAAATCTTTTCAAATGCATAGTTGAGTTGTAGGAAAGTTAGAGAAAATCCCAGGGGCTGAAAGTAAAGAAAAAAGTTGAATGAAAGTGGTAAGTAGGACACAGCACTGAGACAACCTCTTCTAATTGTTTAAACCAGAAGACATGGTTTTCAATGGCTGTATGTGAACTTTCTCTTAGAACCAAGATGAAGAGGGGAAATTGAGGCCAACAATAAAGCAGGATCCTAACCTACATGAAGGTATAGACTAGGTAACAAGTCTGCCCACCACCAAGGTGAGGCAACAGGGAAGTTTGTCTGTCTTGGTCAGAGGTGTGGGTGGAAAAAAATCACTACTGGGAATGCAAACCTGTAGGGCCATCTGCACACAGATTTGGAGTTGGAATTTACGTTACCCATGTGGTCCAGGACACCTCAATCTAGGAAATGAAAAAGGCAACTGCCATAGGAGTGCACCAGAGAATCTGGCAGAGGCAAACACAAATCCTCAGCTGAAAGTTTCACCTCAACAAAACTACACAGAATTCCCACAGAAGAAGCCCAGGAGAATATGGGTGCACATTCCAAAATTACTAAATAAATAGGGCTGCAAGTCATCATAAGCAAGAGTCAGCAGAAATACCATACAGCAGAATTAGACCCTCAGGATCTTTAAATAATGTAATCATCAGGCAAAATATAAAGCATTTACATTTAAAATGTTTAAAGAAATAAAAATAACATAAGCAAGAAACAATATACCATCAAAAAAAAGACCAACCAGATCTGAAAAGGAACCAAATAGACTGTAGAAATGAAATTTTATTAAAATTAAAAAGCAAAATGCAACAGCTAAACAGCAGATTAGACATAGTCAAAGAAAGAATGTACTGGACAATAGACCTGAAGTTATGAAGAATTAGCATAAAAGCATTGAAATGAAAATGTAGAAGAGAACTTAGAGTGGGTAAAATAAAGAGTGCTATCATGTATCTCATATAATTTCCATGGAAAGAATAAAGAGAATGGGGAAGACATAATGGAAGAGACAAATCTAAAATTTTTTCTAAAACTGGTGGAGAACATGAATTCTTAGAATCAGGAAACTCCAAAAATCATAAAAAGGATGAATAAAAATAAATTCATGAAATGAACAAATCCCTAGAAGCACACAAACTACCTATACTGACTCAAGAAGAAATAGAAGATCTCAACAAGCTAATCACAAATAAAGACGTTCAATCAGTCATCAAAAATCTTCCTACAGACCAAAGCCTAGGGCCAGATGGCTTCACAGAGGAATTGTATCAAACATTCAAAAAAGAACTAACACCAGTCCTGCTCAAACTCTTCCAAAAAATTGAAAGAGTAACACTAACTTGTTTTATGAACCTAACATGACTCTACTACCAGAAACCAGATAAAGATGCTGCAAGAAAGGAAAACTAGAGTCCAATTTCCCTAATGAATATAAATGCAAACATTCTCAACAAACTACTAGCAAATTCAATCCAATGACACATTAAAAGAATTATATACCACAACCAAGTGGGGTTTATACCAGGAATGTAAGGGTGGTTAAACACAAGAAAATCAATCAGTGTAATACAGCACATTAGCAAATTGAAAGGGAAAAAGTCACACGATCATATTGATCATTGTTGAAAAAGCATTCTACAAAATTCAGCATCCTTTTCTGATAAAAACCCTTCAAAATGTAGGAATTGAAGGAAACTTCTTCAATATGATAAAAGGCATATATGAAAAAAAAAACAAAACAAACAAAAAAACATAGCCAGCATCGTACTCAATGTTGAGAGACTGAAAGCTTTCCCCCTAAGATTGAGAATGAAACAAGGATGCTCTCTGCCACCATTATTATTCAACATTGTACTGTAAGTTCTAGCTAGAGCAATCAGGCAAGAAAAAGAAATAAAAGGCATCCAAATTGGAAAGAAAAAATAAAACTTTCATTATTTGGAGATGGCATGATCCTACACATGGAAAGCCCTAGAGAAATCTACGATAAAACTTCTTGAGCTAATAAACTAATTCAGCAAAGTGGTGGGATATAAGATTAATGTGCAAAAAACCAGCAGTGTTTCTATACACAAGCAATGACCTACCTGAAGAGTCAATTAAGGAAAGATTTCCATCCAATACAGCAACTAAAAGAATCAAGTATCAGGGAATAAACTTAACCAGGGATGTAAAGAACTTGTACACAGCAACTACAAAACATTGCTAAAAGAAATCGAAGAAGATATAAATAGGTGGAAAGACACTCCCTGTTCATGGATACGAAGGTTAAATGTAATTAAGATATCAATTCTACCCAAAGTGATCTACAGATTCAATGCAATAACAATAAAAATTCCAACAACTTACTTTGAAGACATGGCAAAGCTACTTATCAGATTCATTTGGGAGGGAAAGACTCCTCGAATAGCTAAAATGATACTATAAAAAGAAGAACAAAGTGGGAGGACCCAACACTTCCTGATTTTAAAGTTTATTATAAAGCCACAATGATCATAACAGCATGGCATTGGCAGAAAGATAGATGTAATGATCAATAACATGAATTGAAAGTGCAAAGATAGACCACCAAATCGATGGTCAGTTGATCTTCAGCAAGGTCCCCAGATCTACTGAACTAGGACAGAATATTGTGTTTAGTAAATGGACATGGGAGAACTGGATATCAATAGCCAAAAGAATGAAAGAGGACTCCTACCTTATACTCTTTATAAAAATTGACTCAAAGTGGTTCAAAGACCTATATATAAGAGCCAGTACCATAAAACTCTTAGAAGAAGATAGGAAAACATCTTCAATAATAGGAGGTAGCTGCTTAAACTTTGCATCCAAAGCAGAGGAAACAAAAGAAAAAATAGATAAATGGAAACTCCTCAAAATCAAAAGTTTCTGTGCCTCAAAGGACTTTGTTTAAAAGGTGAAGAGGCAGCCAACTCAATGGGAGAAAATATTTGGAAATCACATATCAGATAAAGGTTTGATATCCTGTATACATAAAAAAAAAAATCATAGAACTTGACAGCCAAAGAACAACCAGTTATAAAATGGGCTAAAGATATGAATAGACATTTTTCTGAGGGACAAATACAGTTGCCTAAAAGCACATGACGAGATGCTCATTTTCATTAGCTATAAGGGAAATGCAGATCAAAACTACAATGAGCTATCACCTCACACCTATAAGCATGGCTGCTATTAAACACACATGAAACTACAAAATGTTGGAGAGGAAGTGAAGAAATTGGAACACTTATTCATGGCTGGTAAGGAATGTATAATGGTACAGCCGCTGTGGAAGATAGTTTGGCAGTTCCTTTGAAAATGAAATATTGAGTTGCCCTACCACCTGGCAATACCACTACTAAGTATATACCCAGAAAAGCTGAAAGCAGTGACACAAACAGATATTTGCACACCGATATTCATAGCAGCACTACTCACAATTGCCAAAAGATGGACGCAATCCAAGCACCCAATAATAAATGAGTGGATAAACAAAATGTGGTATATACATATGATGGAATTTATGCAGCATTAAGATGAAATGAGGTCCTGAAGCATATGATAACATGAATGAACCTCGAGGATATAATGCTGCACGAAATAAGCCAGACACAGAAGGATAGATACTGTATGATTTTGCTATTATGATCTTGGTAATGGTAAACCAGAGGCTTATAATGTAGAATATAGGGAACCTAGAGAAACACAGAAACTAGAGATGGGTGGACAGTTAGCTAATGAGGTTGAACTTAAATGTAAGAGAATGGCTAGAAGTGAAGGAGGTTCACATGTGGGTCTATAAGTAATATTGCCATATTGAAGGTGTACATGATTGAAAAGGGTCGTATAGAGCCATGTATCCCACTGACTGACACTACAAATACAAATAGGTTCTTGCATGAACTCCTTCAAAGGTATGAATCTTGTACAAAGAGTCAATAATGGGGGAAACTACTATTGCATGGTACAGTCTGTATTTAACAGGAAAACATGAACAGTACCACAACAATACCAGGAGTAAATAATTGGGGAAGAGGGGAGGACAAGAGCTAAGGGGAGGTGTGGATCTTCTCTTTGGTGAGGGCATGTTTATCCGTTATTTTTCTCTTTAGAGCAATGAAAATTGTCTAAAATTGAGAGTGTTGATGATTGTACAACTAAGTGAGGTTAATGTGAGACATAGATTGTTTACTTTGGACATGACCCAGTGGATGGAGGTGGCTGAAGGGTAGACTGACTGAGAAGTAGAATGGTGAACTGTGGGGTTTACGTATGATGGAATATTGTGCAGTTACAAAAAGGAACAATATCCTGAGGCATGCAACAAGATGAAAGAATCTTGGGGACATTATGTGGTGCAAAATAAGCCAGACACAAGAGAACAAATATTGTATTGTCTCTTTTAGGAAATGCTTATGTAAAAAATTGAGGTCTAGATTCTAGCT
Organism: Tamandua tetradactyla; assembly: GCF_023851605.1. NCBI lineage: Eukaryota > Metazoa > Chordata > Mammalia > Pilosa > Myrmecophagidae > Tamandua > Tamandua tetradactyla. The sequence goes on along the minus strand of NC_135343.1, from coordinate 15,518,989 downwards.
CTTATAAAATCACATTGAGTTTGGAGCTGCAAATATTACTTCTAGATTTTGAGATGCTGTGCTCTATCTATAACCTGGTATCTCCCTGGAACTTTGGCTGCCTGTGTGATACCTGAGACTCAGAGCTGGAGTTCCACAGCCCTGAAAATCAGCATTGCTACGTACAAGAACTGTTAAAGAAATAAAAAAAGAGATTAGGCTTCAATTAGAGATAAGAACGAAGCCTATCTGGTTGGGACTAAGGTGAATCAGAAAAAAGGGGTAAGAAGGACATCGTCTGTATTTTAGAACTTCACTTACTGTATGACATCAAAGGAAAAGAGGTTTATTTTGTCCAAAACCTATTGTCTATAGTGCATAATCTAACTCAACCTTCAGGACAGCTCATTTTAACAGCCCAAACACATAGAGCTCAGAATGGGAATGAGGGCTTGTAATTCTGTACAGCTTAATGTAATAACCAGAGTATGTTGGGTATGTAACTTAAAAAGTATTGGCAAAGTCACTTGAGGGACTGGAGAAAAAATATGAAACTATTAAATTTTACCACCAGGGAACCCCCTGATATCATTTCAAACATTAGGGACTCCGCAGTTAGTAGACAAGACCTTGCTCTTGAGGCTTGCTTTTGTGAAGCTTATTTCTGTAGCGGAGATGCTAAGCCTATCTATTTATGCCTAACAGTTACTTCCAGAAAACCTCTTTTGTTGTTCAGACGTGGCCTCTTTCTCTCTCTCTCTCTCTCTAAACCCAACTCTGTAAGTAAAATCATTACCCTCCCCACTACGTGGAACCTAACATTCAGGAGTGAGAGTCTCCCTGGCAATGTGGGACATGACTCCCAGGGATGAGCCTGACCCTGGCACCAAGGGATCAACAATGCCTTTCTGACGAAAGAGGAGAAACGAAATGTAACAAAATAAGGAATCAGTGGCTAAGAGAGTTCAAATAGAGTCAAGAGGCTATTCTGGAGGCTACTCTCAAATAAGCTTCAGCTAGATATTGCCAATTACCACAGTTTGCCGCCACCAACCAAAACCATTCCTGTTAATCCTAAAAAACACCCAGGGCTGTATCTGAGATTCTACAAAAGTTTCACACACTAAGATTACTTTTCAGAAACCTCCAACCTTGAGATGGTTCCTAGGCCAGGTATGCCCTGAAACTAGAGGGGGCAGCCTCTCCAGAACATCAGCTAGTTCCATCCCCCTATCCCATTTATCAACAGCCCTTTCCAACATAAAATAGTTAGAATGGCCACAGCCCAAGTACCTGTAAAGATTGGGAGAAGGATAAAATGAGAAGGAGGAGTTGTAACAGAGAAGATAGGATTTAACAAATGAATACGACTGCTAAATTACTATATTGGTATTTTCTTTTAGTCTCCAGTGTTTTGGAGCAGCTAGAAGGAAAAACCTGAAATTGTGGAATAGCAACCCATATCAATCTCTGAAATTTGCTCTGTAACATCTTGTTACAATGTACTTTGAAATGTGTTGTTTTTTATGTTATATTTCACAATAAAAATGTTTTTTAAAAATAAATTCTTATCTAGACATATCAAAGTGAAATTGAAAAAAAAAAGAAAATGAGAAAACATATTTTTACATGGGTACAATTACACTGGTTGTTGACTATAAACATTGAAGGAGTCCAAAAGGTGTTGGAACAGTACCTTCCAAGTGCTGAGAGAACAGACATGTCATCCTAGAATTGTATACCCAATTAAACTATCATTCAAAAACTAATAAGATAAGGACCGTTTTTTTTTTGAAGCTAAATAAAGACAGAGTTTACCAACCACAGATCTTCCTTTCTGGAAATGGAATTTTGAAGGTCGTACTTTAAGAAAAGAGGAATAGGCTATAACAGAAGAAGAAATGATGGACAAAAAAAAAAAGATGGTAAAAATGAAGATGAATTTAAACAAACATTGATGGTATAAAACAATTGCGATAATAATAAGTAATTGGGGGTGGGTGGGTAAAAAATAGCAAGAAGGAAATGCAAACTCCAAGCAGTTATGTGTAAGAAAGAAGAACGTGATTTTGGGGAGAGCATCCGGGGCCCTCTTACCGTTCTGGTGGATCCTGAAGGTAATCAGGAGGCCCAGGTGGCAATGTGCATGTTGAAAAGATTAAACACTAAATCTATAAAACGGAGGAGAGAACTTCGAAACTGGTCGAGGGAAAGAAAGGTGAAATAAAATGTAGAAAATGGACTCAGTTCTCTGAGGCCCCTTTCAGCTCTGACATTCTCTAATTTTCAATTTGGCCTGAGGAAGTGACTATTTGAGGCAAGTCGAGGACCCGGATCTTAGTAGACGGCTGAAGGTTGCCCTGAAACTTGGCTGGGTCGTCTGAGAAGTGCGAGGTGCGCTGGGGAGCTGTGCCTCTCAGCCGTCTGACAGTAACTTGGAATCTGATTTGGGGGAAACAACCTGAACCTGTGCCCTGGGGCTGTAGGAGTCCACGGGAGGGAACACCGAGTCCCACAAGGGCATGATCAGTTCAGGTAAAGTCTATGTCTTATCTCAGAACAGGTCTTGACCAAAGACAGAAGCTCTGGCTGCGTCTTCAGGTGGGCGAAAGGCGCACCGGTGATCCTTTAGCATAGCAATAACAACTCCCTGAGAACTAGTAAATGGAGAAGCTCATATTTGAACCTGGTATCTCTGACCCAGAACCTGTGCTTTTTAAATATGCTCTGCTATGTTATTCCACTAGGCAGCAAGGAGTTCTGCAAGAAGCATCCATTTGTCCGAGGGACCACTTTGTACGCCAGGAGAGAGAAACCGTCACCCCACTTTCTGCCTCCAGTGGTACCTGAGCTCCCTATGATGGCCAGCATCTGCCCACTTCTCACTTTGAAGCTCAGGTTCTGGATGCCCAGCTCGCGGGAGTCCTGGCTGTGGTGTGACGTCCATGGCATCTTGAACTGAGCCAGCTGCTTAAACCAAGGCACCTGGGAGGCCGTGTCCACCTATGGGAGATATCACAAGTTTCCTCCAAGAGCTGAATAAGTCAGAGGTTTTCAGCAACTTCTGCCTAGCTCCTCTGTGCCCAGCGTGGCTCCTCCCAAGAAGGGACACCCCCCTGCTGATACACAACAGGCTGAGGGTACCCCCTGCCCTATTATCCATGGAGCTGGACTCTGCCGTATAGGGATCCTAAAGCTGCCGTCTGATGACAAGGGGAACGGAAAGCATGTGCAATGTAGAACAGAAATAAAAATGTAGCCTAAAGCAAATCAGTATCTTCAATGAACAATAATAGTAATTTGCTATTAATGTATTGAGTGCTTATTATATTTGAGGCCCTATAATAGTTGCTTTATACCCATTATCTCATTCAACCTGTAGCATAGGTACTATTATAATTCCTGTTTTACAGATGAGGCTCAGAGCTGTTAAGTAACTTGCTCAAGGTCACACAGCTAATGAGTGGCAGAGCAGAGAAAGGTAGTGGTGTGTGTGGCTCATCAGCTTCTCCTAATTCACACCCACAGGAAGCTGGGCTCTGGCCTTGGAGGTTCACCTTTCAGGCACCACCGTGGGCCACCTGGGCGGCGTGTGGTCTGGCCCTGGGGAGGTGCAGGAAATAGGGGCCATTAAATCCTACCACGGGATTTCAGAGAACCTTAGTAAGGCCAGTGGGCCCTGTGCTCTGGATGTTTCATGCTCTGGATGCTTCGGAAAACAGTACATTTTACAATTTAAAAAATGGCAGAAAAACTGGTGAACTCCACATAAGGCCTACAAGGTAGCCAATGGCATCGTCCCACTGTCAGCTTCCTGGTTGGAATCAGTCATTGTACTGTGTTTATGCAAGCTGTTACCATCAGGGGCAAAGGGTACGTGGGGACTCTCTGAACTATTTTTGCAACTTTTCCAAAAATTATCCTAAAATTATTTCAAAATATAAAGTTAAAAAAGAGTTGCAGAGATTTTTTTCATAGGTTCAAACATTTCGGTTGACATTTCAACGAGGATCCTGTTCTCGTTTTCTGCCTCTCAGCTTCCAGACATGACACGTAGCTGACGGGTGAGGGAAGCCGCGGCAGTGCAGGCACCGGCCTGTGAGGGACCCACTGGGCTGCACTCCGTCCCTTGCCCCGTGCTTGGGGGCAGAGTGTCCGCGGGAGGGCACGGCCTGCCCCTCCACCCCAGAAAGTCAGGCGCTCCCCTACCTGGTAGCTGAGGTCTCTGACTTCCAGGGTGTTGGACTGGCCGCCGTAGGTGAAGTATAAGCTGTTGTCAGTTTCAGAGGAGAACAAGCTGTCCCGGAGGCCCTGTGGGAGACATGACAGGCGAGGGCTTCTTCAGAATCCACCAAGGACACAGGAGGGGACACCTGAGAGGAGGGAGGGTGACAGCGGGTGTGGTGGAGACCCCTGGTCGGTAAGAAGTGGGACTGTGCAGGTGGGGTAATATGAGGGCACATCTCTGCTTCCCTACGGGGCGGGCTCCGGGGCTCCCCCCGGCACAGCTCCTGGCCCCAGAGAACCTCAACCCCAGGCTGGCGGAATCTGAACCCAAGTGAAGGAGACCCATCCGGGGGGCTGGAGAGTTTCATGGGCCCCTGTGTACTGCGAAGACCTGAGCTGGGAGCTGGAAAACTCCCAGCCTCCAACTTTCTCTTCTCTTCTCAGGGTTAATATCTCCTGATGACAGACAGACATTATATACCCAGCCTGTGAGAGGAAAACAGCCACTAACAAGTAAGTGAATGCTCAATATTTGAGAAGACACTGCGTTGAGAAAAGTCCCGTCTTATTTTGGTGAGGAGTTTTGCACAACAAAGCTATTGAAAATGCTGTTGGGGGACTTCAGAAGAAGCCTCCCTGCCAACACCGTTGTCGCTGTCTTCTTCTTCATCATGTGGTGATGGTGATGGTGTATTTGAATATATGTCAAGCAGATCAGCGTTTGATGGTATCAGCTGATACCTTTGCCTGGTATTAACCGCCTGCGGATCCAAACCCCACACTTAGCTGAAACGATTCTTCTATTTCACCAGTCCCACCATTGAAATCACTGAGGCACAAACATGGAAGAACCTGGCTTAAGGCTTCAGATTTTTAATGCACTGATTGTCCCCCCGTCTCTGTAGTGCAGGAAAAAGTGGGCATTCATTACAAGCTGCCACCAACTTCAGTTTTCTTTCATGGAGCTGCCATTCCCTCCCTGGGGCGTTCCTTCAGTCAATCCATCAGGCATCCAGCAAACCCTTATCGGGAGCCCCCATCAGGCTTCAGGCCTAATTTGGGATAATCTGGTGAAAGAGATGACCCTTGAAAAGTTTACATCTTAGTGGGCAAGACAGGTGATCAGGTTGGAGGGCAAGCCAGGCCAGGTTAGAGGCAAGGTGGCTTCAAGCATGTGATGGGGGCATTTTTTCACCGTGTAAGCACACACGCACCTCGTGAAAATAACGTGACCCACACATCCCACGGTCCCTTTGTCAAAGCCACCCGGCAGTGGTGGCGTGAGGGAGCTTGGAAAATTCCAGACTGGTGGAGGTGGAGGGAAACCAGTGCAGCACCTTCCAGGCTGCTGCAGGCCCCTGTGAGTAGCATCCAGAGTTCCAGGAGGGTCTGGAAAACTGCCCTCAACACCTACTGCCACTGTCTCATATTTCGGCTATTACCACAAAGACCCAAATTACTCAGGAAAAAATGGGAAAGTGAAACACCCAGTCCAGGAGAGGGGGTTATCTCTGGAGGACAGGGAGGGGATGCAAGGGAGAAGGGTGCCTGGTGCAAGGGGGGCCTACAAAGTCAGCAGGCCTGCCCTGCCTCTCGCCCGCCATTTCCACTGCCACTGCGCTCACTGCCTCGTTTTCCCGTTTTATTTTGTTAGGTTCTTGGTTGCTCAAAGATTCCTTTGGGCTGACGAGCATCCTGATTTAAAATAACACAAAATCCACAGAGGAAGGTAGGGGGCATTTAGTCCCTTAAGAAGATGCGTTCTCTCAGACATCATTGCTTTCCTGTTAGCACCTGGCTGCAAGCTCCTCGGGCTCGATTTAGGGGTGCTGAGGAAGGAAGGGGGGATGTCTTGCAGCCTGGAGTAATACGTGGCAGTGGTGAGCCCACTGTGCTGTGCTTTCAGAAGGTGAAGGGTGCTAAGGGACAGGAGGGGTCAGGCCCAAAAGGCTGAGATAGAAGGAAAGACGGAGACGCGTGCTCCCTCCTCCCTGCTCCCTGCTCCCGGGCTCGCCCCAGTTCCCCCCTCTCCATGGGCTGAGTTGGGGTGCGACCCCTTCACCAGCCAAGGGATCGGGCCTCTCAGTTGCTGTCTGGGCAACTCAACCCCCGGAAGGAGAGAATTCACTCCTGGGTTGGGGTCTGCCTTTGCCTCATTTTGAAATATTTTCCTTGGCTCCCAGGAAGGATTTGTTAGACTCTTCCTGAGGTTTTGACACATTCTCTGTATTTTTCAAATACTTAAATATCTATTCGGCTGACATCTTAATCAGTATGACTGTCAGAACATCACTTGAATTTCTGACAGGTGCCACCCTAAAAAGCAAAAGCAGGTTTATTTGTAGGTAACCAGCTCAGCTCCTGCTGGGCTACATTGTAATTTCTCCTTGTATTAACTTGTGATCGGAAGCCTGAGTCAGAATCATGGGCTAGAAGGAACTGGGGGTGCTTGGAGCACGAGTCCCTTGTTCTAGCAGGAGATGCTGTGCCCTGCAGAGGCCTCAGCTGGCCTTGAGACAGACATAAGCGTCTGCTCTGCCTGCGCGGCAGACCCTGGGGCTGGAGGGGCTGCCCTTTTGGGGGGTCTGTGGATGCAATTTGGGGGAGCAGGTGGCCAGTGGGGGACGAGGCACCCACGAGGGCGTGGGCAGAGAAGGGGGCCAGGCTGTGGGCTTGAGCTGGGTGTCCTGTCCCCGTGCCAGCACATTCTAGCACGCCACACCAAGGAGCCCCAAGGATTTCTCAGTTTAAACCTTGCATTCCAGGTTGTTAGGAAGAAATATATGCCAAGGGGATTGAAAATATTTTATTTAACAGTTTTTTTAGCTTGTTGGCAACTTAAATGTCTAGACACGTGATAAGTGGCCTATAAAGTTGGGGGGCACCTTGAGTGTGGGGAGTGGGGGAAGGGAAATGGGAAGCGGCAGGACTGGCACACATTCCCGGATGTTGACTTTAGATTCAGGCAGCTCTCTGCCTCCCGCACTGCGGTGAATTATCTGACCTGACCTTCCAGGCAGAACGTGCCTCCAAAGCCACCACGAACTCTATCACCTATTCCAGCTCCAAACTTTGCTTTCATGGCTCATTGGTGTCATTCCTGGCAGAAGCTGGCATCCTGGGGTATTCAGAGAACAGACGGTTGTCTGCAGAGCTGACCAGGAATGGGGTGCCTTGGGCCCTGCTAAAGCCAAGCCTCAGCCATCCAAGGCCAGTGCAAGTGTCCTGTGGCCATCCCTTCTGAGTGTGGAGTCCTCAGTTTGACTTGTCTTTCTGTCCTTCCTCCTGCCCACAACAGGCACGGGGTGGGCGAGGGGAGGGAGGGGGTGGCGGCGTCTGCTTCCTTTCTGTTTAACATCTGCTTCAAATCCCACCCCTACCCCAATTCCAGCCAAAGGCTATTTCCCAAGTGGGCGTTTCTTTGGGCTGAGGTCTGTCACCTCTTCCAGCTCACTACTGGATCTTTTTACACTTGCCTGCTGTAGCCATATATTGAGCATAAATTCTGATGTTCCCTCAAAAGTCATCTGCCAACCTGTCTCATCACTTCACAGCGACTGAGATTCTGGGTATGACAGCCACACGGACGAGGGGCCACCGCGGAGTCCTTGGTGTGTGCGAAGCCACCTCTGTGATCAAGCCTCGTTTGGGAAAAGCTAAATCAGCGGGTGCCACCAACCAGCACATCATTTCCCGTGTGTGCCACTTAGGGTAGGCAGTGAGCTCAGAGCCCAGGCTCTGGAGTCTGCTCCCCTCACCTTTTGGATCCCAGGAGTTATGGTCCTGTTTGCTGCCCTGGTGGCAAGTTAGGACAGAAAGAGCCCAAGGCAGGAAAGAAAGGCCCAGGTCCTCCGCCCACCGGGACGGCGCTGGCTCCCCTCACTCACCAGGGCCTCCTGGGGGGCAGCCCCGTTCTGCAGCCCGCTCGCTGCTGGCGCCTGCTCAGCCATGGGGCCCGGGACGTCTGTGGCCCTTTACTGCAGGGAGCTCGGCTGCTGCCTGCAGCGCCAAGGTTTGCTCTCTCTTTCCCAGGGCTGGGCAACCTGGCCGTCCCCCTGGGTGCCCGTCCGTCTGTCTCCCAGCATGCCTCCCCGGGACACCCTCCCACACAAACGCACAGTGTGTGTTCTGCCCGCTGTCAAGATAAGGACGCTCCGGCTAAAGGTACATCAGATAATGGCACCCTGGGGCCAAACCCCGGCCCCACTGGGAAGGCCTCCGGGGGATCCCGGGGCCAGGAGAGGCGCGGGCAAACAGCGGGCTTGGTGCTGCAGCCGAGGCCCCCGTGGGGAGGCTCAGACCACCAGGAAGTCCCCTGCCTCTGCTGCCTGTGAGGATGAGCAGCCTCCCGCCCTGCGTCCCCATGGAGCCCCCGGGACCCAAGGAGAGCAGAGGCCCGCGGGGCTCCCCTGAGGAGGCTCCTGCAGCTGCTGCAAAGCCCCAGCACAGCCTGGCGGTGCTCCACATCTCCTACAGCGTCAGGTGAGGCCGGAGCCCGGGCTGCTGCTGCTGCATCTGAGCCCCTGCTTTGGGCTGTGGTCAGGGGGCAGGGCGGGGGGGTGCCGCACCCACTCTACTGGCTTTCCTAGCCGACGGGGGGCACGCATGGGGGCTCTGGGGTTCCCCCCAGTAGACTGATTCTGGGGGGCAAGTGGAGGAGGACTGCCACCGGGAAATGAAGGGCAACCTCAAGTGGCCCCTCCTCCTGCCCAAGGTGGGGCCTGGAAGCGGAACCCACCTGTGTCCGGGTGTGCCCTGTCCCGCCTGCCGCCCACCGGCTGCCCTATGTGGGGTGGAATGAAGTGGGGAAGGAACGTGGGGTCGGCCCGGGGAACAAGCAGCGTCCTGTCTGCCTTCTCCCAACCCGGCAAAGAGGGCTGCCGTCAGGGCAGTGGCTTGGCAGGAGCTTTACCCAGATGCCCCCTTTGGCAGCTGCCTACCCTCCCCCAACACCCCCTCCCCCTCCCCCCCCTCCCCCACCCTCTCCCACCCCAGGTACTACAGACAGGAACACTAAGGCTAAACCTCACTTAGGGACCTGTCCTGAGACATGCTGGGATCGGGGCTGGGGGGGCCTCCCTTCAGGACCCCACCCTGCCTTCACGCCTGCTGGTGCCCTTTAAAGCGACCGTGCCGGGCCCTGGTGGGACGTCGCCTCTTGCCGGCAGCAGCAGAACAGGCAGGTCCTCAAGGACGTCTCCCTGTACCTGGAGAGTGGGCAGATCATGTGCATCTTAGGGAGCTCAGGTAAGCTGGGGGTGTGGGGGTGGCTCCAAGTGCTCAGAGCAGTCAGAAAAGGCCTTGGCTTGACTTCAATGCCACGAGAGGAAACAGATTGAAGTGGCAGCAAGAAGGCCACAAGTCTGGTATTAGAACGGAATTCAATGACAAGTCTGACTGTGAGTGGCATAAAACCCTGGAACCTGGCACCAGTAAGAAATCAGAAGGAAAAGGCTTCAGCAGGCAGAAAGCCCTGCCTGACGTGTCAATATTTCAAGGCAGGGACAGCACCCAGCACAGTGCCTGCACACCAGGCTCAGTAAACACAATTTCCCTCGTCTGTACCCTGCCTGGCTTTTGATGACCCTTAAAACAATTGGTTTTAAACAATGGTTTTAAAACAATGGTTTTAAAACAATTATAATGAATACGGATTCCCAGGAGAATTCGAGTTCCACGAGGCAGAGCTTTGTCTTTGTATTTTGCCTGCTGTACTCTCAACACCCAGTCCTGAGCCCTAGCCCAGAGCAGGTGCTCAATAAATATTTGTTGAATGAGTAAATAAGCCAAATGAATCAATTCTATGAACCATCTACAGCATTACCTAAGATGACACGATTCCATTGGTGTCTTATCTAAAGCAGCACTGTCCATCAACTTTTTGTCAGGGAGGCAAAAGGGACCTGTATGTGTTCAAAGTCTCACGCACATGGTCTCACACAAATCTGTGTGGGGTCACTGGACACCCAGCCCAGGAAACCTCGTTCGACTCATGATTTGGTATTGATTAGGCCCAGACTTTGGGTTGGACACTCCCTTGCAGAAGAGAGTTTGGTTACAAATTATTTCTGTCCTGATAGAGAAGATAACCTCAAAAGTCCCGGTTTTATTGCCCTGTAGGGCATTAACCATTTTTGTTTCTAGCTTTGCAGACTTGCTCCAATCTTCTTTTTTCTATTGACTGTATTTATCAGTTTCTCATATCCTTTTTTTCTTCTGGGCATAGGGTATCTAAAACACTTTTTATTGTGATAACATATACACAGCATAAAATTTTCCACTTTCACGTATCTAATTCAGTGGGGTTAAGTACACTTATGATGTCACACTACCATCAACGCTGGCCATTACCAAAACTTTTCCATCACCTTTCAAAAGAAACCCTGCACCAATGAAGTATTAACTTCCCACCCATCCTTCCCCACTGCTGCCCCAATAACCCATGCTCTTATTTTTACTCTATGAATTTGAATGTTCTATTTGCTTCATATGAGACCATGCAATATTTGTCCTTTTTGTGCCTGGCTTATATCACTCAGCATGATGTTTTCGAGGTTCATCCATGTTGTAGCATTTTCTCATGATCTTTTTTCGAAGAAGCTTTGTCATCCTGCTATTCCCTCATTAATGAGTTAACAAACACACGCCCAAAACTGTAATAGTTACATGTTAAAAATCATCCGAGAACTTAGTGGCTTGGAACATCCCAAATCATTTATCACCTCTCAGGTTTTCTGTGGGTCAGAAGTTTGGAAGTGTCTTGGTTGGGCAGTTCTGTCTCGGTGTTCTCAGGAGGTTGTAGTCGGACGTCAGCTGGGGCTGGGGTGGCTTGTAGGCCTGCGTGGAGAACACCAGCTGCCCGGGCCGTCTCCTCAGCTGGGGCTGCTGGCCGGAGGCCTCAGCATCTCTCCGTCCCGGCTGCCAGGATGTCCTTGTCGCGCTGGCTTCTGCCAGAGAGCGAACTCCAGGAGCCAGGGAGGAAGCTGCGGTGGCTTTTATAACCCAGCGGGAAGTCTCTGGAGCGGCGCCGTCCCTTCTGCTGCGTTCCCTCGGCCACCCAGGCCGGCCGGGGTCGGGTAGGGTGGCTCTTCACCAGCGCTCAGTGGCCGAGACCGGGGTCAGGGCAGTCACGTCACCCATGCTGGGAAAGATTATTTCCAAAGGAAGACAGAGCAGTGGAGTAGCAATGGAAAAATCTTGGGAAAACACTGTCCAGCACCCTTTCGGTGGCTGACTTCAGTATTTTGGTGCGTCTTCAGCAGGCAAAGACTCATTTGGGGCGTGTCAAGTTGGATCCAAATTGTTTCCTTAAGGAGAAATTTTTTCTTTCTTTTTTTAAAGGAAGAGAACCATGTCAGACCCAAGCAAAAGGAAAGGGTTTCCTTAACGATTTGGAATCACTGGGGCAGACGTAGCTCAGTGCCCTTGGAGGCAGCTGGAGTGGGAAAGAAAAAAGTGTTTTGTGGGCCATTGTTTAACTCTGAAAAAGGCCTCTGCCAGCCAGGGGTCCTGAGGCCTTTTGCAGATGGGGGTTTCTGAAGGAATCACTGTACAGGGCTCTCCTCGCTCCGCCCAGTGATACGTGAGGGGCGGGCCCCGGGCTCCCCTTTCCCCTCTCCCCCTAAGATGCAAGCACATGAGGGAGGAAATAGCTCAAGATGAGGCCAGGGAAGAAGGCAGGGGCTGGAAGTAGGGGGCCATGGGGCCTAATTCAGGAGATTGTGCTCTATTCTTTGGGTAAGCATGGGTTCGGGAGACAGGGTGACACGGTTAGATGTGAGCTTTAGAAACGACCCACATGGCTGCGTGTGGAGAGTGGACTGCGGTGGAGGGGCCAGGCCTGCTCGGTGCGGCTGCGGGACGGGAGCAGACAGAGGGCCCGGGAAGAGGCCTGAGGAACAGCCACAGGAGGCGAAGGGGGCGGCCCGCGGGGTCCCATGCTAACCGGCAGGTGGGGTGCCATCAAGGCGAGGGACAGAGAGGTTTCCGCAGAAGGGCAGGCGGCAGTTCCAAGTGCTGCCGAGGGTCAAACAGCAGACAGAGACGTGCCCCCTTGATTTGGCAACAAGAAAGTAGCCTCGATGTCCTTGGGGAGGCCAGGTTTTTCTTTTTTTAAGGAGTTTTATTGAGATAAATTCACGTACCATACAATCCATCTAAAGTTTACCATCAGTGTCTTCTGGTGCATTCATAGGGTTGTGCGTTCCTCACCACAATACGTTCTAGAACATTTTCACCCTCAAGAGGGTTCCCTATGTTACACCATGCCTCACCCTCAGGCTTTCTTTCCAGTGACATGCATAACCCTAAACTTTCTCTTTCAACTGCAATCACACCTTCACATCACATTAATTACACTCACTACAATGTGCTACCATCACCTCTGTCCATTTCCAGACATTTCCAATCCACCTTACTACATATTCTGCAAAAGGAAGTGTCAGCTTGGGGAGGCCAGCTTTTAATTCACGTATTTATTTTTTATTGATATATATTATATATTCACATACCATGTAATCATGCAAAGTGTATAATCAGTGGTTCATAATATCATCAAATAGCTGTGCATTTATCATCACAATCAACTTTTTTTTTCTTTTTTGTGAAAAATAACATATATACAAAAAAGCAACAAATTTCAAAGCATAGTACAACAATTAGTTATAGAATAGATTTCAGAGTTTGGTATGGGGTTACAATTCCACAATTTCAGGTTTTTACAGTAGCTACTCTGAGATACTGGAGACTAAAAGAATTATCAGTATAATGACTCAGCAATCATACTCATTTGTTCACTCCAGCATCGCCTTTGATCCTTCTCTCACTCTTTAGGGGTATCTGGGCTATGCCCATTCTAACTTTTTCATGTTGGAAGGGGCTGTTGATAATATGGGGTGGGGGGGATGGAACTATCTGACGTTCTGCAGAGGCTGGGCCCTGTCAGGACTTACCTGGTCCAGGGACCCATCTGGCAGTTGTAGGTCTGGGAAAGTTACCCTAGTGCATGGAACCATTGCAGAATCTCATATATCACCCTCGGTGTTCTTTCGGGAGCTCAGCTCTGAGGTCGTGGTGGGGTGGGACCCGCGCCGCAGGATGTCAGGAGCTTCCGTCAGTGCTGAGCCTGCAGACCGGGGGGAGGGGGGGGGGGCTTCGGTTACAAGCAGCCCATACGGGCAATGGTGCCGCACAACTTTGAATCACAGCGAAGTTGCACGTCTTCTCTTTGCTATCCCGCGGTCCTCCTCCCCTCCCTGACTGCCCCCTGCACACAGTGGGGCGTGTGGATGAGGGCCCCGCCGTCCCCGAGTCCGGCTTAACGTGCAGACACACAGAAGGGCTGTGGAGGAAAAGAAGATTTATTTACCGCGGCAGGAAGCAGGGGAAACTTCCCAAATTTGCCTCCCCGTAGTCATTTTTCACCTGGCTTTTTATACCTGTTAGAGACAAAGAAAGCTAATCAGAGCTTCGTCAGTCTTGGGTTAGAAGAGAAGGCAGCTGCTGCAGGAACATCGTTGGGGCCTTGAGTTCTCAGAGCCAGTGAGCAGCAGCGTACCCCTTTTCACCCCTAGACTTCTGTCCTGCTAAAACAACAGAATCCATTTGATTTTTATAATAACGTGCTTCCGATCTTCGTATGGCAGCTCAAGTCACTGCCACCCTCCCTTCAGTGTCTCTGGACTTCTCTTGTGAGACGCCACCCTTGTGCTTTCCTATCAGCATTCTCAGTTTTGTACCTCTCACAGCAATAAGCAGCTTCTTCAAAATATGGGGACAAAAGATCTTCTCTTGGGTTTTGCACAGGTCATGGTATCCTCAGTAGAAAACTCTTGCCATCTTCTCAGATCAGCACCTCCCTCCTACTTCCTCTGTCATTAATTCTAACTTCTTAGCTTTGGGCAAGAGAGGCCTGGAGACGCCTTCCTCCTGGCGCCCTGGACCCCTGCACCCAGGTTAAGTTCCTGTCCCATGTGAATGGGGTGGGGGTGGGGGGCAGCTGGCTTCTGACCCTGAAGGCATTGCCTCTAACCCTGGGACACCCCCTCCAGGCCCCTGGCACCAGGCAGCTGGCCCCACAGCTCCTGTGTAGGAGGGGTGAGAGCCGAGGGTGAGGCCACAGCTCTCAGGGCAGGGCTGCCCAAGCCGGGCTTCCCCAACTCCACCGTGAGGGGACTCGCCCAGGGGTCTGGTTCAAAAAGCAGAAGCTGAGCCGGCAGGTGGGGGCGGGACCAGGAGATGCTGCGGCCCGGTGATGCGGGTACAAGGCTCGAGGCAGTGTTGGGTGAAGCCAGACAAGCCCAGCGGGCCACAAAAAGAAATGGAGATGCTCTAGGATCCAAAATTTCCAAGGACCCTGGTTTTCCGTTGATTCTGATCCTCTATTTTCTTTTTCAACTCGATAAAGCTTTAAGAGCAAATAAGCAAAACCAGTGACCAGTGACCCAGATGAATGAAATGGGCTGTTGCCATTTGCAAAGTTGAATCCGGGCTGGGACCTCCCCGCAAAGCGAGAAGCAGTCGGGGCTGGGCTAGTCCCGCAGAGGGCCTGGCGGGTCCTCCGTGCCGTCCGCAGACGGCCTCCTCCAGGACCTGCCGTGCCCCTCACAGGCTCCGGGAAGACCACGCTGCTGGACGCCGTGTCCGGGAGGCTGCGGCGCACGGGGACCCTCCTGGGAGAGGTGTGCCTGAACGGCCGCGCGCTGCGCAGGGACCAGTTCCAGGACTGCTTCTCCTACGTCCTGCAGGTGGGCGCGTCCCCAGCCCCAGCCGCGGCCCCGGGGGGGCTCGGGCCACGCTGACGCCTCTTTCCCCTGCAGAGCGACACTCTGCTGAGCAACCTCACGGTGAGGGAGACGCTGCTCTACACGGCGCGGCTGGCCATGCGCGGCGGCGCCCCGGGATTCTTCCAGAAGAAGGTGGGTCCCGCCCTGGCCTCCGAGCAGTCACTCAGGGGCAAATGGGAGAGACCCAGCAGCTCCTGGTGGCCCGGCACCCCCTCCTTTCTTCACTTCTACACCTCCACCGCCGGTGGCACCCCTTCCCTCTAGTGTCTGGAGCAGCGCTGGCCTGTAGCCAGGCACCCATCACATGTGGCTTTTGGGCATTTGAACGTGATCTGATTGATCACGTGTAAATATAAATTACAGACGGGATTTTTGAGACTTGATCTGAAAAAACCGAATGTGAAATATTGTCTTAATAATTTTAAAGATAATGATTGCATGTTAAAATATTTTGGATGCATTGGGTTAGAGAATGATACCTGTTTATTTTGACTTTTTGAAATGTGACTACTAACAATTTAAATTCTGTATGTGGCTTGCATTGCATTTCTATTGGACAGTGTTGTTCTAGGTGCTCTATATTGGAGCAGATGGGATGCTCTTTCCCCTCGTGCTCCATCCTGCAGCCCAGTGGAGATTTTTCTCAACTTTCTCTGAGGTATCTTGAATGTGTCTCGTCCAATCTGGATTAAGTTAATGAAGGAAGTAACTATTCAATCACCAACTCTTTCTAGTTCCAGACTGTTTCTTAAATGTACCCGATTTGGAAGTAGCCACAGGTAAACTCACCTGGGCCTTACCTGGAACCACTGACTCATTTTTGCCCAGACTGGGAAGGCCAGGGAAGGCACAGGGCACCAATGACAGGTGCCACCTGCAAACCAGGCACCGCTCCCCGGAAATGGCTCTCAGGGCTGCCAGAATTGACCAACGACATCTGTCTCAGATGCTTCACCTACACGAGGCCTCAGCAGGGACCTCAGATTCCCCCTCAGCATGCAAGTTATATCCCAGTTCAGGCTCCAAGGCTGGCCTTTCTTTAATGCTCCCGAGGTGCCGAGGAAATCCCCTACCTCTGCCGAGAGTGCAGCACGTGACCCTGTTTATATCAGCCTCGCTGAGCCTGTCCCCAGGGTGGCTGCGTATCTGTCGTGGGGCCAGGTTCTCAGACAGGGCTCAAGGAGAGTGGCTCTGGGTCTGATGCATGTCCCAAGTCCTAGATTATGTGCTCTTTTGTAATGCCTTAGGTGAGCAGACAGAGGTCTTCTGTTTGAGATTCCTAGACAATTTTTTGGGTATAACTTTTACTCTGGAGGAGTCTTAGTGTTTTAGTTACCCAGCTGCTAAAGCCAAAACCATCCAACAATGGTTGGCTTAAACAGGGGGCATTTCCTGGCTCCTGGTTTTAAGGCTAGAAGTCCAAAATGGGGGCTTCAGCCAGGCAGCGCTTTCTCCCTGAAGACTGCGGCGTTCTAGGACTGGCTGTAAAGCAGCCCTTAGTCCTTTGCTTTTCCATCACATGGCAACACACGTGGTGGCACCTTCTCCTTTCTTTTCTGGGTTCACTGACTTCCAGCTTCTGCCTCTCCCTGTGAGGAGGAAGTTCCAGTGATAGCAGAAGAGGCTGCCCCGCAGACCTGCCTCCGTCCTGGGAGGAATCTGAAAACATAAGAGGTGGCTGGGACGGGCAGGCTGTGTGCACTGGGCTTTGGCCAACCCTCGTGCTTCAGAACCACTGGAGAGAGCCCAGATCGTCCTGCTCTCAATCCCGGCTCTGCCATTTTCTAACTCCAGAGATTGATGTGCGGAATAAATCAGGTTTTGTGAAAGCACATAGCTTAGAGAGGGAGTGGGGAGGTTAGTGGACATTAGTTCTCTCTCATTCCCCCTTCAAGTACCAACCCTGCCACTTCTGTGCTCTAGGTAAGTTCCTTTCTCTAGACTTTGGCTTTTTTACCCATACAATGAGAAGGTTGGACTAGATAATCCCACGGGTCCCTTTGGAGATTCCGTGAATCACATTCCCAACAGTGTTTGTAAAATATGGGGAGGCTTCCGGCTGGGGCCTGAGATATCTGGGACAGATTCAACAAACATCTGCTGGGTCCATCCCTTCCAAGCCAGGCAGGCCAGCTCCCCTCCTCTGCTGATGTCACAGAGCAGATGAAAAGGGGGCAGGTCAGCCTGGCCAACTCAAGCAAAACTCAGTTCTAGGACCCTACCCTGATGCAACAGGAGACCCTTCTTCTTTCCCAGAACAAATCATGCAAGTTTATTTATGCGTGTTGGCCTTTTTGGTATTCCTCTGTTTCTGTTTAAGATGTGTGTCCCTTCTTTTGGTCAAAGCTTAATCTCTGCTGTTGATCTCACCCTGTCTCCCCCGGAACTTTATTCCAAAAGTCATCCTTTCTTTTACTCCAATCAAGGTGGTGGTGGTGTGTGTGTGTTTTGTTTTTTTTTTAGGTGCAGAGCTTTATTATTATTATTATAATAAAAGCAACACAATCTCATTAGGGATGTGCTGGGGACAAAAAATCATTATCATATGAGTTCTCTCTTTCCATCCCCTTTCCACTTTGCTTAATGCAACTAGTTGGGGAGGACCAGAAATCAAAATTTTTTTAAAAGTCTCTGGAGAAGGGAATAAGTTGAGGAAGATAAAGAGGGGAAGGAGAAAAGAGACTAGCCTCCTTGATTAGAAAGTCAGAGAATTAAAAGACCATTATTGTCATGAGGGAGTGGAGAAAGAGGAATAGGCAGAGAGGTTTCAGGGAGCCGGGGGGGGGGGGGGGGGGGGGGGGGGGGGGGGGGGGGGGGGGTGTCTAAGTAGAGTCAGGAGAACTGGGGGAAAGGAAATTTTAAGAAGTGGGACTGTGGATCAGTATAAATTGTGTCCCCTTTAAAGTCCTGAAAGAGATTCAAATAAAGGCTGGAATTATTTTAATTACTTTTGACTGCTGGGTTATATTTCCTTGATGCAAAACCGCACTGAGACTGGGCCACGTGGGCCTCCAGGTCTCCTCTGGGTTACAGAGGGAAGAGGGATTTCCGTCCAACCACACCGGGCTTTACCCCAGTGGGCTTGGCTTCCCCGGGGTGGGGTGCGTCCCCGTGCGTTGTAGGGACGCGTGTGGCCTCTCATGTGCCCCGGCCACCGACACAGCAGCCGTAGCAATGACCAGCCCCTCCTGGCCTGTGTCACCTGCAGGTGGAGGCAGTGATGGCCGAGCTGAGCCTGAGCCACGTGGCACATCGGCTGATCGGCGACGACAGCTGCGGGGGCGTATCCAGCGGCGAGCGGCGCCGGGTCTCCATCGCGGCCCAGCTCCTGCAGGACCCCAGTAAGCGGCCCTGGAACTGCAGCGGAGGCTGCCGGGGCATCTCCCCTGTGCTGTGGATGCTTCCCGCCCTTTCTTCACGGTCCCCTGTGAAAGGGGTTTGTGCGGAACAGGTGTTTCAGAATGGGAGCCCAGTTGTTAAATAATGCTATTTAGTTTGTTTCCTGATGTTATCCTATCATCCACGGACACAGCTTGGAAGCACTGCACGTTGTGTTTTAATGTCCCATTAGGATTCAGGCTCTCACCTGTCCACCCTTATTTTTAACTAGAGAAGTACCACTGTGTCTGCTGGGGAAAGCCAGTGAGTATTGGTCTGATGGGAAGTGCTTATGCATGGCAGGAACTGGAGTAGAGCTTTGAGTGATACGCTCACAAGTGTGTGTGAGTGTGTGTGTAAGGGGTGGGGTGGGCTCTATCAAGATAGGGCAGGCTGTTCCCTGCTCCCCGGTTTGGTTGGGCTCCTTACCACCTGGGGAAACCTCATCACTTACATGCAC
The DNA here is from genome assembly GCF_023851605.1 of Tamandua tetradactyla. NCBI lineage: Eukaryota > Metazoa > Chordata > Mammalia > Pilosa > Myrmecophagidae > Tamandua > Tamandua tetradactyla. The sequence goes on along the minus strand of NC_135343.1, from coordinate 15,500,161 downwards.
CTGGAAGAGGACATATGGCACCTGGAAACTTCCTTTATGTGCCGATACACAATGATTGTCTGTGCTTCAGATGGTTCCTGGTCAATAGAAGGCAGAGAAGAGAAAGAGTCTTAAAAGCCCTTCCCCTTTTTGGGTTAAAAGCTGCAGTTAGACTCTCTAAAGTTCCTGAATGCCTGCCTCTCTTCAGCCCTTATTTCAGGAATCAGAGTTTTTTTTCCAGTGCAAAGTCCTTGTCGCTGTTGATAAGTGCCCCAGGCCTGTGCTGGGGTTAGGTCCAGTTAACCAGCCCCCTTCCCCCCACCTTTCAAAAACAACTTGGTGCCAGCTTGCCAGCCACTGCTCCCTGTTAGAGTCCCCTGGTCGGAGCCCAAACAGTCCACGGCGCCTTGGGAAAATCTGCAGAACCCGGCCTGCCTGCCGCTCTGTCCCCAGGTGTGCTCGGCAGCTGGGAGCCGGGCCGTCCCACGTCGGGTCCTTTCTCCTGGGCGCAGGCTGGAAGCCAGCTGACATCCACCCCTTCTCACGGAGCACTGTTTGGATGGCTAAAAGAAGGGACCCTTCCAAGTTCTGAGTTTCAGACACCGACCATGGGCCCGGCAGCAGCTTAGTCTGGCCCCTGTTTGCCTGCAGAGGTCATGCTGTTCGACGAACCCACCACAGGCCTGGACTGCGTGACCGCGAATCAGATTGTCGTCCTCCTGGCGGAGCTGGCCCGCAGGGACCGCATGGTGATCCTCACCGTCCACCAGCCCCGCTCCGAGCTCTTCCAGGTGAGGGGGCGCCTCCTGTCCCCGCTCAGCTCGTCTGGGGCCGGCCCGTGTGTGCGCTGAGCTGGGGGCAGTGGAGCGAAGGTTAGTACTTGTCAAACCAGAGCAGTTGGCAAAGAAGAGAAAAACCCATCTGTCAACACCTAGCATGTGCCAAATATTTACTATACTCGAGCTCATTGAATCCTCACAACAATCCTATGAGGCAGGCATCAGAATGTCCACTTTACGGAGGAGAAGAGTGAGACTTAGGAATGACACCAGAGACCGAGCTAATAGCACCGTAAAAGGCTGGAATTGGCATTCACAGTCCTGTTGGCTTCAAAGATTGTGTTTTCCCACTAAATCATATAGAGTACCTTCCAAAAATGTTATTTTTCCCTCTGGTATCCTTTTCTTTCCCATTAAAAAAATTGTGATACAAAAAATTTTTAAAAACCCCAGAAAACAACAAAAATTGTAGTAAAATATACAGAACACAAAAATCATTTTAACCATTTTAAGTGTACAATTCTGTGACATTAAGTACATTGATGCTGTGTAACTTTCTCCACTACCTGTTTCCAAAACATTTTTATCATCCCGGTAGGAAACTTATACCATTAAGTAATGACTTCTCCTTATCCTCTTCTCCCAACCCTGGAACCTACTACTCTGCCATTGGTTTCTATGACTTTTTAGTATTCTTTAGGTCGATAATATTTGCCTTTTGAAAATGAGAATTTGAGATTTTAAAACAAACGAACAAAAACACCTTGTCAAAGTTACTCACTCAGTAGCATTGCTGGGCCTCAAGTCCGGGTCCCTTGGCCTAAGACTGGCCGTTCTCCTTGACCACAGATGCTGCTGGGGCTTGGGAGGGGATGCAGCATCATGCACAGTGGCTGCCCCAGCTGGAAAGAAAAGGGGTGTCCTCTGAGTATCTCCACTGGGTGCAGTGAGCATTTTGGTGAATGGCCCAGATAATCAAAGGACTGACTGCTTGGAAACTTTACTTTCCATAAGGACATGGGAACCTGATTACACACTAACACTACCTGCTTGTCCCACCAGGTTTTTGACAAAATTGCCATCCTCAGCAATGGAGAACTGGTTTTCTGCGGTACACCCATGGAAATGCTTGATTTCTTCAATGGCTGCAATTACCCTTGTCCTGAACATTCAAACCCCTTTGACTTTTACAGTAAGTTTTTTTTTTCATCTTTCCCATCATGAAGGTTTTTGAACTTTTGTCATCTCGGATCTTTCTGTCTGGATGACTCCAGCACTAGTGGGTTTTGTTTTTGCTTTTGGAGGAATTAATTTATATAACTTCCACCACTATCGGTTTTCCAGAACATTTTTATCATCCCCAGAGGAAACTTGTGCCCATTAAATCATGACTCCTCCTTACCCTCTTCTGCTTTTCAAGGAATTAATTTGGCTAGGTCAACTAACTTGCCATAATGACTTACAGGATGGGGTAAGACACCATGCTGGGTATCTTAAAAATATTCTGATTTTAAAAATGGGCATTAAGAACAGCTTTTACTCTAATGAGATGAATTATTATGGCTGGTACTCCTGAATAAGTGATAAAATATACTGTCATCCATTGTGTACATATGTGCATTTAAAAGCACACGCATCATATTTTTTGGGACACATTTTAGTTGACCTGACATCTGTGGACACCCAAAGCAAAGAACGGGAAATAGAAACCTACAAGAGAGTCCACCTGATTGTAGCTGCCTATAAAAAATCTGCGATTTATCATAAAACTTTGGAGATCGGTGAAAGAACAAAACACCTGAAAACATTACCGATGGTTCCTTTCAAAACCAAAGATTCTCCTGGAGTACTCTCTAAGCTGGGGGTTCTCTTGAGGTAAGAGCCTCACAGATACTAAGCAAGCCCCAATTTAGGGATTTAGACATCGCCAATTAAAAGAAAAGGAATTAAAAACGGAGTTGTGTGGCTTTCAGGAGAGTGACGAAAAACTTAATGAGAAATAAGTTGGCAGTGACCATGCGCCTCCTGCAGAATCTGCTCATGGGCTTGTTCGTCATTTTCTACCTTCTGCGGGTCCAGGATGATGTGCTGAAAGGTGCTGTCCAGGATCGCGTGGGCCTCCTGTACCAGTTCGTGGGTGCCGTCCCCTACACAGGCATGCTCAATGCCGTGAATCTGTGTAAGTGCCCATGGGCAGGAGATGCACCCGGGGGTGAAGAGTTCCTCTTACCTAAGGAGCTCCCTTATCCTGCTGTCACCTTGCAGAAGTTCACAGTGATAAGGGAGTTTCTCCTTGGGGATGGGGCAGGGAAGAGAAGTATTAAATTGCTAACACGTAGTGGGAATTAGCTCACCAGAGGGGTCTCCCTGAGGCTCTAAGGAGAAGAATCTAGTGAAAATGAAGTTCTGAAGTGCTGATGGGGCAGGATTTGGGCAGGGTTTTTCAAAGACCATTCCTGGTATCCCATCTTGGCCATTCAGCTATACAGCCCCTGGGGCCTGTGACCAAGCCAACTTTGAAGTAGAGCCTATTTTAGATTAGTCAGCAGCTCCCTTTCAAACTGAGCGGGGATCTAGAAGCAATACCTGGCTGCGCAGTGTTATGACTGATGCAGGGAAATGGATGTTCAGAGGGATTCTCAAAATGTACCACTAGGTCCAGGGCATAAGAAGGGAGAATGATGCTTCTGCAAAGCTGGTCCTTGAGATGGAGATGAGGGACAATAATAAGCCTCAGCCCCTACCAGTCTTCCCTGGTGCTGCTGGGGGGCCAAGATCTGGCACAAAAAAGAGGACAAAATCTCTCAAACCACATTTGGACTCCTTTTGCCTGTGTTTTTCTTGAATCAGTGACAACCCTCCCCATCCCCATACATTATGCGCCGTATTGAAATTCAGGTAGGGTGCAGATTTCTAGGTTGGGGGTGGGGGTGGTATTTGTTGCCCCATGGATGGCAGGTCCATCCATCTCTAGGGAACCTGCCCTGTGTCCTCACCACCCAGCCCTGACAGTCCACCTTGGCGAGGCCTCTCGCCTCAGCTCTCTGATGCTGTTCTAGTTCCCGTGCTGCGAGCTGTCAGTGACCAGGAGAGTCAGGACGGCCTGTACCAGAAGTGGCAGATGCTGCTGGCCTACGTGTTGCATGTGCTCCCCTTCAGCATCGTTGCCATCATGATCTTCAGCAGTGTGTCCTACTGGTAAGGGGTGCTCGGCAGTGCTCGTTCACCAGGGCAGAGGCTTCCGGGGAGTCGTGATGGCCCGGGGGAGCTGTGGAGGGAGGGCTCCAGGACAGCCATCTCCGTGCTCTCTGCTCTGGAGGATCTGTATTTGTCCACAATGCTCATGAATGTCCTGCCCTTCAGGGCCAATAAAATATTCTATACGTGGGCTGCATGGGATCTGAGAACAAATCAGCAAGACTGTATGTGGCCATGGCATAGCATGTCCAGTGTTACCTGCAGGGCCTGGGCCAGAGAAGAGGGCTCCGAAGTGGCTAGGACCCAGGTGCACATGGGGCCCAGGGCCAGGGACAGCAACAGCGGCGACTTCACACTGCAGTTCAGTGTGGCCTCTCCAGGCTGCTATGGGCTGAAGCAGCAACTCTGAGAAGTTACAGTTTGAGCTGGGGGGAGGGGGCCTTCAGAATAAAAGTGTGACTATGGGAAGAGAGCATTGGGGGACCGCGAAGCATCTCGGATGTCAACTGGGTTTTGACTGATGGCCTTTAGGTGACTTTTTTTTAATATTGCTCAGAACTTCGTAAAGGTATAAATCTGAAAAAGTGTAAGGATGTTTGCATGCCTTGTTGTCATAAGGAGATGTATCTTCCCCAGTTATGTTGACTTTCGTTTAAGACAAGATGGAAGCAGTCACCTGGGATTCTGTGATTCCCTTGGTGTTGAAAGGTGTGAGCTCACTTGAAGAGAGAAGTCCAGGGAGTTCTCAAGACGTTGTCTTTCTTCAGTCACTGGACTCATGTCCAGGTGCTCCTAACTATAGCCAGTACAAAGACCCATAATATGAGTTATGGATAATTATCATGCATTACATGACATATAAGAAATAAATGAAGAATAACCTTGGGGTCTGGTCAGCTTGAGACCCCAGTTTAAGAGTGACAGAAGCAAAGCCCCTTATTCCCTGTTGGCCGGCAGGTGGGACCAAGGGCAAAGGCAAAGGTCACGTGGCCCTCCTTGCTGGCCCTGCTGGCGTCCCCTTGTTTTCTGACACTCAAGGATACGCGGATTCTCCATTCTGTAATGTCAATCACAGGCCCACCTAATTCAGTCTAAATGACCCAGGAGCAAATTTTTTAAATTTGACCATTTTTGAGTAAAACAAGACTGGATGAAAATTGAAGACATTGTTGAAGACGCTGGTTGTTTCTACCCTTTGGCAGCAGTGAATAATGTTGCCATGAATACTGGTGTGCAATTATCTGTTTGAATCCCGCTTTCAATTGTTTGAGGTATATGCTAGAAGGAAATATGCTAATTCTATACCGTATGGTGGAGTGGCTGCACCATTTTACATTCCCACCAATAATTTAGGGGTGTTTCTATTTCTCCACACCCTTTCCAACATTTTCCAGTTTTTTTAATAGTCATTTTAGTAGTTGTGAAATGGCATCTCATGGTGCTGTTTATTTTTTATTTTAGGGGGTGCATGGTCCAGGAATTGAACCCGGGTAGAGCATGCTACCACTGAACCCCCCGTGCACCCTCTCATGGTGGTTTTGATCTGCCTTTTCTTAGTATCTAATGATGTTGAACATCTTTTCATGTGCTTAGTGGTCATTTGTAGCAGTTTTCAAATCTTTTGCCAATTTTCAGATTCGGGTTGTTTGCTTTTTGTTGTTGAGTTGTAGGATTTCTTTATATATTTTGGATATTAAACCCTTCTCAGGTATGTGATTTCCAAACATTTTCATCCATTCTGTAAATAAAGTCCTTTGATGCACACAAGTTTTTAATTTTGATGAAGTACCGTTTATCTATTTTTTCTTTTGTTTCTCATGCTTCAGGTATGAAGTCTAAAAAATTATTGCCTAATGTAAGGTTTTAATGATGTTTCCCTATGTTTTCTTCTAGGAGTTTAATAGTTTAGGTTCTTATATTTAGGTCTTCAATCCATTTTGAGTTAATTTTTCTATAAGGTGTGAGATAGGGGCATACCTTCATGCTTTTACTTATAGATGTCCAGTTTTCCCAGCACCATTTGTTGAATAAATTATTTTCTCATTGAGAGGACTTGGCATCTTTGTTAAAAATCAGTTGGCCACATATGTGAGGGTTGGTTTCTGAACTCTCAATTCAATTCCATTTGTCAATATGTCTATCCCTGTGCCAGTTCCATGGTGTTTTGTAGCTCTGTAATAAGTTTTAAACCTGGGACACATGAGTCTTCCAACTTCATTCTTCCTGTTTTTTTTTTTTTATCCTGTATGGTGGGGTCACATTTCATTATTTTCCCATGTGAGTATCCCGTTATTGCAGCACCATTTGTTGAATTTTTGTTTGTTTTTTGGGAAGGGCATAGACCGGAAATTGAACCCGGGTTTCCCACATGGCATTCTTCTTTTTCAAGATAGTTTTGTCTAATCAGAGTCCTTTACCCTTCCTTGTAACTTTGATGATTAGCTTTTCCATTTCTACAAAGAAAGGATATGCATGAGGCCTGCCAACTCTTTTTCCTTACTCCACAAGTGTAAGAAAGAGTAGCCGTGTCTGATGGTTTGAGGACATGCCATCATCAAAGAAACCAATTTGGTAAAAGGAATATACGAGAAAAGGCATGGATAGAGGGAATTTTGTTCATAACAAAATGAAGGTCAAATCAGTGGAATAGTTTGGCAGAAAAGACAAGAATCTGGGGAGGACAAATCTGACAGAGGATGAAAGCACAAGTGGTTTGAACTTGCACTGGCAATAACCTCATGAAATAGAGATGAGGGTCAGAGAAGGAATGGCTGAGAGGCAGGTTGGATGAGCCCTTAGCGTGAGGTAGGAGTGGTGCTAGCAGGGAAGAATGTGGATATTTATAGAGAAGTCTGGGGAATTCAATAACCCTACTTATTGCAGTTAGTTAGTTGTGACTGGTGTCTAAGTGATTTAATATTTTCTTATGAGGCTTGAAAGAGCTATAAAAGGGAAAGGGCGGATCATATTGAGTTGGAGCCAACAGAAAAAATTTGTGGCAATAAATGGTCCTAAATCCTGGCTCTGTTCCAAGAAGGCCTTTCAAAGGAAAGTTTGGCTTGCCCTGCAAATTCTTTCCACCCACTGACACCATGGATTTATTCCGTAGAAGGCAGGTGTGGTATTTTTCTTAATTGATAACCCCTGGAGAGGGAACTAAAGACCTTATGTTTCCTTTCTAGGACTCTTGGTTTATACCCTGAGGCTGCCAGATTTGGATATTTCTCTGCTGCTCTCTTGCCGCCCCACTTAATTGGTGAATTCTTAACTCTTGTGCTACTTGGTATGGTCCAAAACCCAAACATAGTCAACAGTGGAGTGGCTCTGCTGTGTATTGCTGGAGTTCTTGTTGGATCTGGATTCCTGAGGTAAGATATAACAATTCAAACACTTTAGAAAGTTACGATTTGTTGTTAGTGATCACCTGGTAATGACTGTTTTAAAGGAATTCCAGAAGAGAGGTATGGGATTTTGGTTCAAAGTGTCACCTTGGAGTCGATCATTCTAGAGTATTTTTAGTGGTGGCTAATCATAATTGCCTTAGGCCTTGACTTGTTCACCATTCTTTCATTCAATAAAATGTCTTTATACTGAGAACCAGGAAATGACAATTTAAGCATGTTATCAAACACGATTCACATATAAAAAGCCATTATAACAAGCTGAGGAAAACCAATCCATCCTCTAGGAGAATTCACAGCCCTTACTGTATCACGGGCTAGATTGACATACTTATTAGTTCATTTCTGTCTTACCATTGTCACATCTCTATTCCAGTTTTCAATTCCCAGTGATTTTTTCAGAAGTAAGAATAACTGGATTAGAAATGAGGCTGCAGGATGAAAGGCTGTTTAAGGACTAAAAGGACATGCTCAAGTGTTAATAGTAGCTCTCTCTGGGTGGTATTTATTTTAAACTTCTTCTTCATATTTTTCTGTATTTTTAAATTCTCTGTAATGGGCAAGCATTCTTTTTACAATCAAGAAAAAAAATCCTTTAAATTATAAATAAAAAAAAAGTAGTACCAGGAAGGGTAGAAAATTTCAGAAGGATAAAAATGATCCCAGGTAGGTGGTGTGAGTGAGAGGTAGTAACTCAACTGTGAGTTCCTGAGGAAATATGAAGGAAGCTGTGTTTCTTTCACTTAAAATTCAAATAAATAAACAAAAATACCAAGACTCGACTATACATTAATTATATTGATTTAATGATGTAACTCGCAGGGCAAACCATTTGCAGGGAAGAAAGCTGAGCTCAGACTTTGCTCAGGTCGCACCTCTATGGAGACTGACAGGCAAAGGGAGCAGTGCCCCGGGAAGTCGCCTGACCTGAGTGCCATGTGACCATGCACAAGTCACTTTTCTCTCTAAGCCAGTTTTCACATTTACCAAGTGGAGATAATTATCTCAGTTCCACCTGCCCCAAGGGATCATGAGGAGCAGATGAGATACTCAACGTAAACATGATTTATAGATTGCAATGAGTTATCTAAAGGTGAGGTATTATAAAGCAAAGTAAGCCAGTTTTTGATCCATCATGAAGGATTTTTTTCAGTGACATCATTACATTGAGTGTGTCTGTGCTGCTTAAGAGGACTGTTAGCAGCTATGGAAAATGCACAAATCAAATCCCCACAAGGGTATGGAATCAAGCCAGCATCATTACAAAGTACAGACCCAGCCTTGGGCAGCAGCTTCTCTTTCATATTCGAATCGTCACATGGTACAATCAATTGGGCACTACTTCATGTAGGGATGGGGAATTAATTGTCCTTAAAAGGGAGGCAGTGACCAACATCACTAAACGTCCTTGGGTTCTTCAACATCCCAAGGCTTCCCCTGGATTTCGCTCATCCCTATACTGCAAACGCCTTTCTTGAAGTCCACATAAACCACCGAGTCAGTACGTTTTGCTCAGTCATCTTTCCTAGCTGACCTGCATGTGTGCTTTATTGTCTGCCTCCTCCTTTAAACAAAAACAGAAATAGATTTTGCTGTACTTTCTGCTTATAAAATAATGCATGCTCATTGCAAGAACACTATACAGAAATGTACAAAGAAGAAAGTAAAAGTCACCTGAAGGTGTTACAACACAGAGTTAAGTTTTGTTGTGTATCTTGCTAGACTTTTATGCATTTTTAACAAAAACAGAATCATACATTATGTAAGATGCAAAGTATGCATGTCTTTCTTCCACTTAACAAAATAATGTGGATAGTTTTCATGTCAATAAATTTAAACCTATGATCCCTCCTCCCTCTTGAAGCTCCTCCAAGGATTTCTGTCACATAGCCCGGGTCCTGCTTCCCTGCCTTTCAAGAAGTGCCTCCTCTGCCGCCTGCATGAAGCCTGGTGCTCCCTTAGTTAGCAGGGCTCCCTCCGAAAGCCCTGTTTGTTCTCTCTCACAGTAGTCTCAGCAGCCAGTCTCAATTGGTCTTAAACCAGTTAGGTTTGCAGAAATACTTGTTGAGTTGAGAGACTAAATGAAGGATTACCCTCTCTCCCTGGCCCGCCTATGCACGGGATTAGTCATTCAATCATGTTGGCTTTCTTTTCTGATGTCAATCCACAAATGCACGTGGTGCCTTTATCTTGTCTATAATCCGGGGCAGTGGAGTGAGAGGTGAAGTGACACTGTTCTTAAGCCAAGGAAGTAATGCTAGCCGGCTGGGCAGCCATCCTCCTGTTGCCATCCTCCTAATCTGGATCTTTATCATTTCATACCTGAACTTCTGCTGTAGCTCACACCCTTTTTGCTGTTCTTAATCTATCCTTATTCTGGTAATTTTCTTAAAAACACTGCTTATGATGTGTTCTTTCCATAGTTCCTCAGTGGCAACCCACTGGTTAGCCAGTCATCCAAGGCTCTGCACAGGCTGTTCATGACTGTCATTCCAAACTCACCTCCCACTGCTCCCAATTAAGTCCTCTGCTCTAGCCTTTCTGGAACCTTCTGTCCTTTGTGTGGGCCAGACCAGTGCTCACACCATTGTGCCTTCCTAGAATGTCCTTCTCTTCCCCAAATTCTTTCGCAGATTCTTCCCTATTCTTTCCGAACAACAGCCTCTCAATGTGATTAACTCAGTTTTGTGCTTTAGAAAATTAAGAGTAACTGAGAATAATGGAGCTTGGGAATAGGTATAACCGCAAATATTCAATACAGGAATGTCATGGACATATGTGCTGTTGTGTTTCTTTTTTTTTAAATACTTTCTGGCACAAATGGTCCATTATTGTGTATTGTTAGGTCCTAATTTAAGTCCCTAGCTACTTTGTGAGTTCTTTAGGGATAAGGTACATTTAAAAAATTCCTCAAGCAGCTAGAATTAGTGTCTTGCAAACAGAAAGAATTTAATACATATTTGTTGATTAATAAAAGCTATATAGCAAACCAAGGAAGGCACATGGTCTTTTGGATGTTTCACCTGAAATTGAATGGAGAGGAGAAATTTTGTTTTCACAAAGAATGTCTGCTTGCTCCCTTTATCCTTTCTCCCGTAGTGTCTAGTTGTGTTTTCATGTCACACACCAACATTCTCAAATTTCTGTTTAATGACCGATATCCTCCTTTAATGTGTATGTTTTAGGTGTGTGTTTTCATTTATGTTTATACTTATACCATTAGTGCTTACCTCTAAAACTCAGACACCAGTTCATCATCAGAGAATTGTTAAGATTTCTACTGTAATGGATCACCAAGCTGTGTTTTAAAATGATGGAGTCTATGCTTACTAATTTGTAAGGATATCAAAGACATGTTTGGGAGAAAAAAAAGCAGGTTAGGAAAGAACATGTACATTAATTCTACTTATCTACAATTTTATAAACATGCACATTATATAAATGTATGTATATATGCAAAAAGATAGCTGAATGGGTGGATATTCACAAAAGTACTAATAGTTATTTCTGGATAGTGGGATTTTTTTTTTTTTTTTTGCATGGGCAGGCACCGGGAATTGAACCCGGGTCTTTAGCATGATGGCAGGTGAGAACACTGCCTGCTGAGCCACCGTGGCCCACCCTGGGTAGTGGCCTTTTAGGTAGCTTTTACTTTCTTCCTCATACTTCTTAATATTGTTTGATATGTTTTATAGTGAGCATATTTTTTTTTAATATTTTTATCGACAAAACAACATAGAAACACAGACATTCTTTTTATTTTAATTTTAATCCAATTTTATTGGTATGTATTATATAGTCACATACTTTGTAATCATCCAAAGTGTACAATCAGTGATTCACAGTATCATCATATAGCTATTTATCACAATCAACTTTTTGTGTGTGTGTGAAAAATAGCATATATACAAAAAAGCAATAAGTTTCAAAGCACACTGCAACAATGAGTTGTAGAACAGATTTCAGTTTGGTGTGGGTTAGAATTCCACAATTTTAGGTTTTTGCTACTAGCTGCTCCAAGACACTGGAGACTAAAAGAAATACCAATTTAATGATTCAGCAGTTATACTCATTTGTTATACCTGACCTTCTCTGTATAACTCCACCATCTCCTGCTTTTCAGATTTTTTCCAATGAGAGTGTTACCTTCTTGAAGTTAATCTTTTCATTTAAAAAAAATTTTTTTAAATACCAAACAAACACAAACATTCTTAACTTTTGATCATTCCGTTCTACATATATAATCAGTAATTCACAATATCATCACATAGTTGCATATTCATCATCATGATCATTTCTTGGAACATTTGCAAGAAAACATTGCAACATTCAGAAAAAGAAATAAAAAGAAAACAGAAAAAAATTTGTACATACCATACCCTTTACCCCTCCCTTTCATTGATCACTAGCATTTCAATCTAAATTTAACATTTGTTTCCCCTATTATTTATTTTTATTCCATATGTTCTACTCATCTGTTGATAAGGCAGATAAAAGGAGCATCAGACACAAGGTTTTCACAGTCACACAGTCACATTGTGAAAGCTATATCATTATACAATCATCATCAAGAAACATGGCTACTGGAACACAGCTCTCCATTTTCAGGCAGTTCCCTTCAGCCTCTCCATTTACATTTTTTTTTTTAAATACAACTTTTATATAGTTAAAAAAAAATCACCTCTGTCATATATAAAGTAAACTATGCAGATTGTCCTTTGTGGAAAACAAAACAATTAAAATAAACTTCATTTCTCCTGTCCAGCTGTTGCACAAAGAAACAAAATCTAAGACTGTAAGAATCTCTTTTTCTTCCAATACATACATACAACTCACTTTTAAAAGCTGAATACAATACACTAAAGGTCGATGTAAATTTTACTTCGGGATCAGAACACATGTTCATCCTTGAAGGACACCTGTTATGGATTTGCTTTGAATAAGTAAGATGTTCCTCAGCTGCTGGTTTTCATATGATTCTTATTCATTTTTGGGTTACTGAGATATTAAGATTAGGAGAGTCTCTGTCCTACACTCAACACAGTTAAAGTCTGTGGATCTTCACAAGGCCAATGGCACTGTCTTCTTAGGCGGTTTAAGTGGCTCCTAAAAAGGCAAACACTATAAATTGAGACTTTCTCTACAGATTCAAATTAGAAACTTTTGTTTTTGCTTTTTGGAATGTTCCTCTCAAAAAATGTGAAAACTGAAATTCACCATAAAAGGTATTAGTAATCCCAAAGGTAAAGAAACTGAATTTGCCTTTGGTTTCCAAAGAGATAGGAATATGCTAAATTCCAATCAAAGAAAGCACCTCAAAAACATCCAGTTACTGTTGATTTTAAGGAAGTTAGGAGTGTGGGAGAATTTGAGGGAACTATGTTTCATTGGTGACAGCAGAAAACTTTATTATTATTATTATTATTTTAACATATGATCATTTCGTTCTACATATATATTCAGTAATTCACAATATCATCACTTTGTTGCATATTCATCATCATATAATATCTTAGAACATTTGCATCAATTCAGAAAAAGAAATAAAAAGACAACAGAAAAAGAAATAAAACAAAAACAGAAAAAAATAAATAAAAAAATTATACATACCATACCCCTTACCCTTCCCTTTCATTGATCACTAGCATTTCAAACTAAATTTATTTTAACATTTGTTCCCCCATTACTTATTTTTATTCCATATATTCTACTCATCTGTTGACAAAGTAGATAAAAGGAGCATCAGACACAAGGTTTTCACAGTCACACAGTCACATTGTGAAAGCTATATCATTATACAATCATCATCAAGAAACATGACTACTGGAACACAGCTCGACATTTTCAGGCAGTTCCCTCCAGCCTCTCCATTACATCTTGAATAACAAGGTGATATCTACTTAATGCATAAGAATAACCTCCAGGATAACCTCTCGACTCTGTTTGGAATCTCTCAGCCATTGACACTTTATTTTGTCTCATTTCACTTTTCCCTCTTTTGGTCTAGAAGGTTTTCTCAGTCCCTTGATGCTGAGTCTCAGCTCATTCTAGGATTTCTGTCCCACGTTGCCAGGAAGGTCCACACCCCTGGGAGTCATGTCCCACGTTGACAAAGGAGGGGTGGTGAGTTTACTTGTTGAAGCACAGACATTCTTAACATATGAACATTCCATACTTGGTATACAATCAATGGCTCACAGTCTCATCACACAGTTGTATATTCATCACCATGATCATTTTATAGAACATTTGCATCACTCCAGAAAAAGAAATAAAAAGAAAAAACTCACACATATCATATCCCTTACCCCTCCCTCTCATTGACCACTAGTATTTCCATCTATTCAATATATTTTACCCTTTGTTCCCCTATTTTTTATTCCTTTACCCCTTACCACTCCCTTTCATTGATCCCTAGTATTTAAATCTACTCAATTTATTTTAACATTTGTTCTCCCTATTATTTGTTTATTTCTTTATCCATATTTTTTACTCATCTGTCCATACCGTAGGTAACAGGAGCATCAGACACAAGGTTTTCATAATCACACAGTCACATTGTGAAAGCTATATCATTATACATTCATCTTCAAGAAACATAGCTACTGGAGCACAGCTCTACAGTTTCAGGCACTTCCCTCTAGCCACTCTAATATGCCTTAAACTAAAAAAGGGGTATCTATAAAATGCGTAAGAATAACCTCCAGGATAACCTCTCGACTCTGTTTGAGCTCTCTCAGCCATTGACACTTTATTTTGTCTCATTTCTCTCTTCCCCCCTTTTGGTTGGGAAAGTTTTCTCAATCCCTTGATGCCGTGTCCCATCTCATCCTGGGAATTCTGTCCCACGTTGCCAGGGAGGTTTTTACTCCTGGGAGTCCTGTCCCATGTAGAGAGGGGGAGGGTAGTGAGTTTGCTTGCTGTGTTAGCTGAGAGAAAGGCCACATCTGAGAAACAAAAGAGGTTCTCTGGGGGTGACACCTAGGCCTAATTTTAAATAGGCTTAGCCTATCCTTTGCGGGGATAAGTTTCATATGAACAAACCCCAAGATTGAGGGCTCAGCCTATTGCTTTGGTTGTCCCCACTGTTTGCGAGAATATCAGGAATGCTCCAAATGAGGAAGGTGAATTTTCTCCCTTTCCCGTCATTCCCCCAAGGGGACTTTGCAAATACTTCTTTATTCACTGTTCAAATCACTCTGGGATTTATCAGGGCATCACACTAACCTGAACAAACCTACAAAATCTCATGCCCTTTTCAAGGTTTATGTACTTATGGCATTCAATTAACTGTCCATATAAGTTAAATTAGGAAATGCACTAGTCAAAATATGAATTTTGTACCAAATACACATTTCTTGCTTTAGTGAGCATAATTTTTATGAGAGAAATACGAAAACTATATTTGTGTTGGAAGAGTATAAAATAGGGAATGCTTTTCTTTTCATTTGGTTGGACTGTTACCAGAATCTACTGAATTTCACCTCTCTTCTTTTTCTTAAGAAACACAGAAGAAATGCCCATTCCTTTTAAAATCTTCAGTTATTTTACATTCCAAAAATACTGCTGTGAGATTCTTATAGTCAATGAGTTCTATGGACTAAATTTCACTTGTGGTAAGTATTCTACTTTGGGATATTATATTTACATATTTTTCTGAGGAAGCAAGTTCTTGAGGGAAAGGGATTTTTGAAATAAAAGCTACATATTATAATAAATAGAGATACAGCCTTGTTTTGAAATAAAAGACCAACATTTTCCCTGATTTTTAAAGTACAAGAAAAATAAGCAGTTGGTAAGTTAGTCATTTGTCAGAGGTCAATCGCTTAAGGCCGTTGATGTTATTTCTAGTAACACTGTGATGTTATTAGAAAACGACAGCCCTAATGTTCACTCAGGTCAACTCCACTATTCCGGGTAGAATCAGTTCCTTTGGCTACTGAACAGGATGAAGTGGGCCGAAATGGCTTCTTATTCCCCCAAATGTACATAGTATATAGCTGACTAAAGCCACTTTGGCAAAGGTCTGTTCCCAAATACTATGAGACGGCAGTGGGCACATTATAAGGTCCTCCTGGCCGTTGGAAATACCTGGGCCACTCTGTGAACACACCTAAGGAACAGGGTGGAATTTCATAGTGCCAACAACTTTAGGATACTCAATACTAAGTGATCATGATTTGTATTAGTTTTATGGTAATGACTCTAAATCCCAAATAGAACCAAACCCATTTATGACTTCAGTGATGCCAAGGCCCAGGACACCCACTGCTGCTTCAACTAATTGTGCATTTGGGGCTCTTGGCAATGTACTGCATCCTCAGTAAAGAAGGGCATTTAGTACAGTGCTATGTATTTGATGGGCAATTGGTAAGGATCTGCTGACACTGTCAATCTTCTCACTGGCAGGTGGCTCAAATGGTTCTGTGCCAACTAATCCAATGTGTACCTTCACTCAAGGAATTCAGTACATTGAGAAAACCTGCCCGGGTGCAACATCCAGATTCACGGCCAACTTTCTGATTTTATATGCATTCATTCCCACTCTTGTCATCCTAGGAATAGCTGTTTTCAAAATAAGGGATCATCTCATTAGCAGATAGTAAAATCCACTGCTGTGAAAATGCAACTCAAGCAGGATCCTACATGTGCATGACTGCTCTGAATGTCTGAAAGAAGATATCATTTCTTGATATTACATCTTAAGTCTTTTAACCGTTGTGAATACATGCAAGCCTTGAATATAGTGAAGTGGTTCATAGTCTCCTGCTCTTCCACTTGCAGGGAAATATGGTGTGTGAAAATTATGAGTGAGCTGATCCAAAAATGTAAATAATAAAAATTCATAAACATATGGGAGGCCAGTGTGAAATATTTGTTTTCCTTGTTCTAGGCACAAAAAAGTAGTTTTTTTTTTTAAAGAAAATTGTGCTCACATTTAATAAAGGACTCTGAAAAAAAACATTTGCGTTGTTATTGACTATAAGTAACAGAAAAGAGAGTTATTGGTTTGACTAAAGCATAGCGTCCTGCAGTACTGGGTAAGAATGCTTTCATAATCGTTAAGGAGCCCTAGTTCTGGGCACATGTCCACATGCAGGGGTCCCCTGATCACAGCAGGATACTGAGTGGATTCAATGAACCTTCCTACAGAACACCCACTGATTTTTTGGGGGGTCAGTTTTTAAGGACAAAACCATAGGGATGGGCTGAATTAAGAACACAGCACACCAGTCAAACCTCTGGTGATGTTTTAAAATATCAGTTTGATATTTTTCATGTTCAACTTAGATTACTTATAAGCTTAAAAGTAAGTGTTACTAGACAAAGTGTATGTACTGAGAAATGATATCTTTTAGGTTGGAGAGCAGCTGTTATTTAAAATCCATATAGAAAATATATCCAACTGGTACAACATTTATATTAAGAACAGGGTTACTAGGAATTCATGTGCTTGGATTGTAAAGAGAAAGCATGCTACTAAATACAGGCATCTATATTACATATTTTTAGTGATTAAATGATTTATACAGATTTTTAAAAGTGGGTCCTGTACTCAAAGACTGATTATCTTTCTGACTGATCTTTAAATAATTCATGCACGAGTCTGAAATGAAACTGAACGGTTTCAGTGTTACCATAGTAACTTTGAGTCTGAATATCTTAGAGAGTACATGAACTTGTTCAGTTACTGTGACCTAACTTGGAAAGAATGATAAATTATAGCATGTGAAATGTCTTATATTATATTAGGAAAGCTCATGTCATTAAGGAAGCCACAGTAAAATTCTATTTCTTAGAACAGAATTTAAAGATCTGGAGACATTGGTAAATTACAGAATAGTATTGTCAATTTTTATAAAAGGTCTTTGACAACTGATGATTATGGTATAATAGTTACATAATGCCTTACAGATTATATATGTCACATCAGTTATAGACAATTCTGGAGATGATAATCTATTAGTTCAAAGAGAGTCCCACAGGAACCTCTTTTGAAAGCACTGATTTCAATTTACCAAAGATATGGGTGTACAATGTAATTGGAAACATTTTCTACTATTCAAATGCAGATGAATTTCATTCTAGCTCAAAAACATTTGGAAAATTGACATAGCCTATGACTTCAAGCTAAAATGTTAGTGATACCACCTTAGAAACACATGATGGTGTTCAACATGTGACAGCTGTGTCTTGAGTCAAAAATGGACACTGATGTGTAAGAAAATCCTGTTAGTATTGTGGAATAGGCTGTTTCTTCCCACCAAGGCAGGATGTTTCTGAGGTCATAATGGTTACTATTAATTTAAAGGGCGGTCTTTCTTCACAGCAAGAGTCAGGGCACTTGTCTACTCCTAAGACTGAGGTTCCATGAAGACATGTGGGGCCACGTGTGCTGCAGATGGTTTATGAAGTCTTATTTCATTATGTTAATCAGATAGCTTGCCATACACTCAGATACCACTCATCAATCTTCGTGTTCTTGGGGTTAG
This sequence comes from Tamandua tetradactyla, assembly GCF_023851605.1. Lineage (NCBI taxonomy): Eukaryota > Metazoa > Chordata > Mammalia > Pilosa > Myrmecophagidae > Tamandua > Tamandua tetradactyla. The sequence goes on along the minus strand of NC_135343.1, from coordinate 15,482,311 downwards.
TAAATTTGCTTATTTGAAGCTGGGGATGTGGTATAACGGAGTCCAATGCTGAACCAAACTGATCAAAGTCATAGCTCTAGTTAGTGGAAGTCAGGGCTAGGAATTTTCTGATTCCGTGCAGTACTCCCTATACTGGGATATTACAGTAGGATTTCTACTGAAGGTACATCTCAGGCAGCTAACCCTTTTATCTTCCTTATATATACTAAATAAATCTCAGAGCATACATCTGAGGTTCTTTGTCCAAAATATATATTTATTTTTTTGCTTGTCTCTGTAAGGTTCTTAGGCCAGAGATTGGTCTTACTTTTGTATCAATCAAGATCATATTGAACATGTGAAGGAAATGATGGTGGCGCTTCCACCTTCTGCATGTTGCAGAAGCAGCCCTGATTCCTGCGCTTCTGCAGCTCATTTGCTATACCATCAGAACAGCTGCCTTACCATTCTTCGCAGCTCTAATTATAATGGAACGTCAGCGAATGTTCAAATGAAATTCATAGTGCTGCGATGGTGGACAGTTCATTTACTCTTGGGAGCAGGGGTGATTTTTCATGTTTTTTTGACTGTGTCATGTAAGGTTTTTTGAGGCACAAGGCAATCTGGCTGTTAATGGCCTTGGATCTCTTCAATCCAGTCTCAGCCCCTGGGATGCCCTATGCTTCATCACCACCAGTAGGAGAGGTCCAAAGACAAATCTGCTTAAGTTACCAGCTTACCCAGAATCTAACGTGTTTTCTCATAAGTAATGCTTATCAAAGAAAGAGAAAAAGGGTGGAAGAAAGCAAAAGTACTCTTTTACTCTCGCCTACATTTTCATATTAAGGCTAAATTTCTAGAAAAAACAAAATATTTATTTTGAGAGATATGGCTATATCATTAATCAGCATGCTACCAATCAATAATATAGCTATCACAGATAGACCATAAATATATATTGTTATTGATTTTTTGGGGGGGCACAGGCAGGCTCTGGGAATCGAACCTGGGTCTCTAGCATGGCAGGTGAGAATTCTGCCACTGAACCACCATTGCACAGCCCCATAAATATATTTTTTTATAGTACACTTTTCATATTAATATGAACATTTTACATACAGTACACTTTCACATTAATATAAATGTGAAATATATTAATATAATCCCATTAGGATATGTTTCATTATTACGTTGATTCCCTAATATGTAACACCATACAAAATCTTGATGCAACACTATCTAGAATAGACTTGGCCATAACATAGATGTTTTAGTGAGATTACAGTACTTTTAATTTTTCTATTAAAAAAACTATAGGAAATTTTCAGGCATATATAAATATCATGACCTATAAACTTTACAAACAAATAGGGGTGTGATTTACATTAATTCACACTAAATCACCTTGCTTGTTCAAATTAAAACCAATGTTCTCCAATGTCCTGATAAACCCCAGAGTGATTTGAACAGTGAATGAAAAAGCATGTGCAAAGTCCCTTTGGGGGAATGGTGAGAAAGGGGAAAAATTCTATTTCTCCAAGTGCAGAATTCTTTTTTTTTTATTAATTTTTAAATTAAAAAAAAAATAACAGCAAACAAACACAAACATTCTTATGATCATTCTGTTCTACATATATAATCAGTAATTCACAATATCATCACATAATTGCATATTCATCATGATCATTTCTTAGAACATTTGCATCAATTCAGAAAAAAATAAAAAGATAACAGAAAAAAATTCATACATACTATACCCCTTACCCCTCCCTTTCACTGATCACTAGCATTTCAATCTAAATTCATTTTAACATTTGTTTCCCCTATTATTTATTTTTATTCCCTATGTTTTACTCGTCTGTTGATAAGGTAGATAAAAGGAGCATCAGACCCAAGTGGAGAATTCTTGATATTCTCACAAGCACTGGGGACAACCAAAGCAATATGCTGAGCCCCCAATCTTGGGGTTTGTACCTATGAAATTTAACCCTGCAAAGGATAGGCTAAGCCTACTTAAAATTAGGCCTAAGAGTTACCCCAACAGAACCTCTTTTGTTGCTCAGATATGGCCTCTCTCTCTCAGCCAATATGACAAGCAACACACTGCCCTGCCCCTTTCTACATGGGACATGACTCCCAGGGGTGTGGACCTTCCCAGGAATGTGGGACAGAAATCCTAGAATGAGCTGGTTGGTACTCAGCATCAAGAGATTGAGAAAACCTTCTCCACCAAAAGGGGGAAGAGCAAAATGAGACAAAATAAAATGCCAATGGCTGAGAGATTCTAGAGTTGAGAAGTTATCCTGGAGGTTATTCTTATACATTATATAGATATTACCTTTTTATTTAAGGTGTAATGGAGAGGCTGGAGGGAACAGCCTGAAAATGCAGAGCTGCGTTCCAGTAGCCATGTTTCTTGAAGATGATTGTATAATGATACAGCTTTCACAATGTGACTGTGTGATTGTGAAAACCTTGTGTCTGATGCTCCTTTTATCTACCTTATCAACAGATGAGTAAAACATATGGATTAAATATTAATAAATAATAGGGGGAATAAATGTTAAAATAAATTTAGTAGATTGAAATGCTAGTGATCAATGAAAGGGAGGGGTTAGGGGTATGGCACATAGGAATTTTTTTCTATTTTCTTTTTATTTCTTTTTCTGAATTGATGCAAATGTTCTAAGAAATGATCATGATGATGAATATACAACTATGCGATGATACTGTGAGTTACTGATTATATATCAAGAATGGAATGATCATATGATAAGAATGTTTGTGTTTGTATGTGGTTATGTTTAAATAAAAAAAAAACCAATGCTCTCTGTACCATATTTAATATGTGGAAATGGAAGAACACAAATGACTGACTTTCCTGGTTAATGGCAGTAATGAGCTGGCCAGTCGGCACACAAATCTACAGGACTGGAAGGTTTCTTAAAGGTTACCCCACTTTGAAGACAGATTCTGCTTATCACCAACTCATGAAGCTTTGGTCTGCTTATTGCTAAGAAGTCTCCTTAAATTTGCTTGTCATTCAAAAAGTGATACCAATACACTCTGTTAACTGAAAATGCAGGTTACTGAGCCCCATTTCAGGCCCACTGATTTCAATTCTCTGGGTGTGGGGACTGAAGAATGCACGTATTAAATAAATATTTCAAGTGCTTCCTGTATTGCAGTGTTAGAATAAGATCATCGCACCCGTGAAAGTGAGCCCATTTAAGCCTTCCAACAACCACAGATGAGAATCCTTACAGAAGGACGCATTTACTGTGAACGTTTCAGCTATTACCAAACACGCTTCCTCTTATATTCCTCAAAAATAATAAGCAGGAAACTTAGAAATGCTGAACTGAGTACATATTATTTAAACATATTAGAGATAGTAAGTAGAAGATTCTCTTATTTTTTTAAAATATGATGTTATTACACAATTTTTTCCAAAGAACTTCAAATTACATTTTAAATATTAAATGTTAAATTTTAAATCCTATTACACAATTTTTTCCCTAAAACTTCAAATTACTTTATTTTAAATTAAATACAAAAGTTCAGCTTTCCCTTTAACAAATCATACATTTTAACCTTCTTCAGATATTATAACAATAGTTATTTGAAAAAACAATCTTACATGTATATATGGAAAAGAAGAAATAAATACACAATGTTGAATTAAGTTCAAGAATCAAACTCAATTTGTTTCCAGGACTTGGAAGAACTTCTTTTGTACTGTTCAAGTTCCTAAAAAAAAATTGAAAAAAAATATTACTTAAAAAAAACAAAAACAAAACTTTGCAAATTAAAGTAGGCACTTTAAAACTGCCTTAGCATCTTTTTTTTTTTTAGCTATAACAATATATCTTTTATGGCATTATAATTCTCAAAATATCTTGATAATTATTTTGTAAATGATTATACTTAGGATTTCTTTTCCAGAAATGCAGAGTCTTCACAGTTTCTGTGCAGTCTAAGCAGCACTTAAAGATTAATTTATTAAAGTTTTAGGCAAAATTATATACTATCTAGTGCATATGAATTGTCTTCCAACTAATAAAATAGAGTATTTGTCATACATCAAGTATTTTTAAAAATCTTATTTTTCATTGTTTACTGTTAGGCTATTGTCAAAAATCTAGTTGATGTTAGCAAAATATCAATATTTAAATGTATACAGCTGCTGACTTAGTGATTCTATCATCAGGTCTCTATTACATAGAAATAGTAAGAGAAGTGCACGAGGATATAAACAGAACCTCTTTTTTGTAGCACTGGGTATATCGGCACAGTGGGAGACAAGTTAGATGCACGCCAGTGAGGACTGATTCTTCCACATGTGGCTTCCGCCCAGGTAACCAACAAAATAACAGTGGTCATATGTACCATGTTAAAAAAGGCAAAGTGGGGAGAGGGCTGGACACTTTCATTTTCTATTTTATATACTTTCACATTGTTTGAAAAAATGTTCACAGTGAGTACATATGTTACCTTTGCAATTCATAAAATAAAGATAAATTTTAGTGGGGGTAGAAATCTCACCTGTGTCAACTGATAAGCAAAAAAGGATAATCTAAGGGTATGGCCTCCTGTCTTCCTACTTGTTGTTCAATGTCTAAATAACTGTATGAAGAATATTATTATTTCAGATAAGCAAAAAGTGGTTACACTGCAAGATACGGTAATCACTGCCCTTTGGCTAACATAACTGAGTTGCATAGTAGCTCTGAAAAGAAAATTCCATTCTCATTTCTAGAACATATCTATCCTCTTAAGTTATTAAAATTTGAATGTTAAAGGTTTCAAAACTGTATACAGGCTTTGGAGGGATTGCCATGGTAATAATTCCAAAGTAGTTTTCACAGCTTGGCTTATTTTTCTAATGAAGTTAATTCAGGTCACCAGTTATCTATCACTTATGGTTTCAGAGAGTTAACTCATAAAGAAAAAAGAACGTAATTAGCTGTTACAAACTTTGCCTTTAACTGGAAGTGCTAAATTATTTTTAAAAACGAGCCCACTAAGATTCTTTGCTAAAAGTGTCCTCCTTCTGCAGACCAAATTGAGAGAGGAATGGGGCTTGTCACATAGGCCATACTGGAGGGAGAATCAAGGACTCATATGGTGATGCCTCAGGGGGATACCAAGTGGGGGAGACTTCCATTACGCTGCCCTTCTCTGTGGCTGTTTCGGAGAGTCATTAAGAGTGAAAGTAAAACCAAGAAGGGTTTTCATCCAGACTGTTAAGAAAATCACTAGTGTTTTAAAATATAGATGGACTAAGAAACTGTCTTATCATACTTAACACATCATCTTCAACAAAGACATAACACTTTTCCCTAAACATTTGAGAGAGAGAGAGAGAGAGAGAGAGAGAGAGAGAGAGAGAGAGAGAGAGAGAGAGTGTGTGTGTGTGTGTGTGTGTGTGTGTGTTTAATTGGCCTAGAGATTAGAAGCAAGTCAATTTTTACAATTAGGGATTCAAAAGAGATTCTGGGGCTTACATGTGGTTGGCCAGGAAGCCCTTAAAAATAATTGCTTACCCAAACTTTTTTTTCTTTTTTTACTTTCCCTGACAATAAAAATATAGAAAAGAAGTAGGAGGGTCTAACAAATGCTTTCCATATTCACATTCTCTTAAAATCAGATATGCTTTAAAACCTGAGGATTTTTACAAAACATATCAAATACTGATGAGATATTTTCTGGTGCCCATGTGAAGTCTGGCAAATGAGAAGACTTGGAGACATTCAAGTAAAGAGAAAAGAAAAGGTAGTTGATCCTGGGAAAGGTGATAGGGAAGAATCCATTTCCCAGATAGCAAGGCTCTCTATGCATGTGTGGGGATGTGAATCCCCACAGATAAGAGCTATCATAAAAGAAATGTTTTATGACATAAACATAAATGCTTTATGTTTTCTGGTTAACTGTCTTAAAAGAAATATTCTACTACAAAGGACTTTAAGTAGGAGATTATGTAACACTGCAGCGTGGTGCCCGTCCCCCCTAAGATTAGTTAACAGAAGTTACTTTTAAATGTAGTTCTGGGGCCAAGGGATTGGCACGTCACTCTTACCTAATGGTTCTATGCTACCTGGGGCTTTTTTTGAAGGTGCAAGTGTTGGAGAGCCGTAATGAAACTCATTATTCCAGGGTGAGTTAGCCTCTCCATCCTAGAAGCAGCATGCCAGAATTTTCCCACCAAGGCTTAAAGGCCAGAAGCTCCTGTTCTCTTTTATTCCTGGTGATTACTCAGGTCCCTAATAATGGGGATCGGGGGAGGATCACATCTGTGCCCATATCTGGGAGGGGTTGGGGGTAGGGCAGCCCTGTAATGACAGGCCCTTGTATTATATTTTAATGAAACAGGGAGTCATCTCTTCTCTCAAGAAGTACAAGACTTGGAAATAGCTATTTGGGTTAAAGGTCTGGAGACACAGAACATAGTATAGACTTCTTTAAGCATTTATAGGCTGGTTTTTAGAGCAAGGATGCATTCTTGTGTAATTATGGAAAACCCTGAGATATTTAAAACTTAAAAGTAGTTAAGCTATTCTTTTCTTTTAACTGAATATTATTTTTCCTCCAAATGTCAAATCAAATCAAATCTAAAGATTATATTGCTATTTTCACTGAAAAAAAAAGCAGTGATCATTTTTAAAGAAAAAAAATGATAGGTAGGCAGTATGAAGAAAGAGCTACAGAAGACAGGTTAGATTTTCATCTAATGCAGTAAGTTCTTTTATAAGCTGTGTTAATAAAACTGGCAATGACTACCTTGCCCATATAAAAATGAAATGTATTTTTAAATGTTTAGTGGGAAATCCATATAAACCTTTCAAAATTACGTCTATAGAGAATTTTCATTTACCTAGGGCAGCTTAAAAGTTAAAGGCCCTCACTACTTTGGGAACAACAAAATAATATACAAATGAAAAATTTTGGAAATTAGAATTTGAAATATGCATTTGGATATCAAGTAAAAATAACTGAGCATCAACTGGGAATCATTAGGGTACCTTTAAAGCAGAAGCATAAAATGATGTTTAAGGTATTGAACTACATGAGCAAACTGAAGTCTGTGTAATTCATCTATTGAAACACCACTAATGCAACTGGTTTAGAGGCAAATTTAGAATAGTAGAGCTTTTCAGGTAGGTCAAGAAAGCCTTTCAGTCAAGGGATCACAGCAATCAGTCACCAGTTAGCAATGAGGGACAAGAGTTGGTGAAGAATGATATAGGAACTATGGGTTTGCTTTCCAGTTCCACTAAAATTCCTATGATTTTAAGTCAGGGAAGATGGATCGTAGGAAAACCCATTATGCTCAATCCTTTAATAATATTTATGTTAACTTGAAGTGATCACTATGCAATATAAAGATAGTCTTATCAACAATGGCAGTTAATTATTGACTTCTAGATACATTTTAATTCAGGAATGACTTTCCGCTAATCTCTACAGCCAAGCTGCACACACGCTAAGGGTTACATGAGGTCACTTTACTGTTTCTTTGGCATGCTTCTCATCTGGCAACAGGGGCAAAACCCTGGAAATATTCGTGGTATATTTTTCAAATGTCCTCTGTATCCATGCAATTCTTTGGCTTTTGGACTATGTTTAAAGAAAATGTTTTACTAGAATTCTATTCAAGTTCTTACTTATTCTAGTGTCCCTGAAAGTGAAAGTCTGGTGCTGAGGGAAAAATCACTGCTCCCAGGGCACAGCCTTTGGGTTACCCTGGCACCACATGACTGCCCACATCTCACAGCTCTGCAAATTCTGCCCAAGAGGCTCTCAGGGTTTTCTATCTGCAGTGCTCACTGGATATGACCTTTCTCAGATAAAGATTCCACACAATGTCTCATTTTATCAAACTAAATGGAGATCTGAGAAAATCTATTTGGGACATGATGAATTCAATGGCTTTTGCATTCTTACGTCAGACTTGTGGGCCAGAAACAGGGCTATAAGAGACTATATGGAATGGCAGAGTCCCACTTTTTGTCTCTTCCCTGAGAGATTCTGGATTCCATCAGCTGTGTGTGTGTGCTCTCAGACTGGGTGGCCCTAAATTGGACAAGACAGGTTTTCTGGTACAAGAAAAGGTTGGGTATATCTGATGGTAAACCCTCTCAATAATCTTGCCAACAAAATAATATTATGGAAGTGTCTCCCCAGCAGCAAGGTAAGAATCACTACTCATCTTTAAGATAAAATAAATTGGAAAAGTTAAAAAGGACACGTGAATATTAAGTCAAGCCTGGAGGTGGGTTTTATTCTGTATATGTATCAGAATTTTAATTTTTTTCTTTAGTGAAGAAGTACTAATTAAATAATTTTAAAAGTAAAAACAAAGCAACCCTAAGTAAATAAATTAAGGAAAATCTATGAATTCCAAAGCTATTTTTGTGATAGAAATACAGATGAAATAGAGGATATGTTTAGGATAATACCTGATCCTTTTGAACTCTCATTTCATCAACTTCACTTTCAGCATATTGAGGGTCTCGTGCAGGGTCTCTGGCATCTTTTAATGAGTTGATACTCTGAAATGACAGTTTTTCAAATCACTTCATGCCCATGCTCCCAAATCTTCAATAGCTACAGTCTGCCTGACAAAATCAAGTTCCGGTTGCTGAACCTGGCCTTGAAGGTGCTCTGTGATCCTTGGAGCCTCTATCACTACCTGTGAGGGCCGTCTCAAAGTCCCCATGTCCTCTTTCCTCTCTCCCCTTTCTGATGCTGTCTCTCTCACTTCCAACACCCAGAGAGCTCTGTCTGAAAGTGGAGCAGGAATTACATCTTACTCAACTCTTAATCCCTATAGTGTCTTGCGCACATTAGGTCTTTGGTGAATGTTTGCTTAATTGATTTTTGAGCATGAAATATGAAAATAAAATTATACAAAAGTCCCTTTGGAACATTTCCTGATAGCTGTTGAATAGTACAAAAAATTTATTGTTTTAAAAGAATTAGGAGGGTGCATGGGTGGTTCAGTGGTAGAATGCTTGTCTTTCATGTAGGAGACCTGGGCTCGATTCCTAGACCATGCACCCCGCACCCCCCCCCCCCCCCAAAAAAGAAGAACTAGGAATATGTTCCATGGTGTGGACACCCCCTCTCAGCATGGGAAGGTGAGAATGGGCATTGTCCACAGGTACCTGTGGGATGGGAGGGGGTGGGGGGAGGAAGGAGGTATAGCAGGGAGGATGGGACTTGGCAGATGAATGGGGCTGCTGGATCAGTGTGCTGGTGCTCCTCCTGGGTGCCAGTGTTTTGGAGCAGCTGGAAGAGGGGGGATCTCAGATGGTGGAACAGTGGCCCATGACAAACTATGGGATCTGTGCTGTGGCTGCTTGCTGAAGTGTCCTTTGGAAATTATTGCTATTTTCTTTCTTTGCTTTGTATGCATGTTATATTTTACAATGAAAAAAAAATTTTTTTTAAAGAATTAGGAATATATACCTTTGGTGGAAAGAGCTTTTCATACACTTTTTTCCACAGCTCCATTGGTGAATGAGCATGAAATTTTCCAATGTCATTATCAGGAATTGGAGGCGAACCTAAAATTGGAAGTTTTACTTCAAATGACTGCTTTGATTAAAATATTATAGACTCTATTAATAAAACAGATGACATTTATCAAAGTATAAACCTTAGATCACTCATTTTCCCCTCTCCCTAATATAGTCACCATAAAAATTTACTTCAACCCATCAGAGCAGGGCCACTGGGGCAGATTCTGGTACAAGAGAAAGGGGAGGAAAAGGTTAGCAGGGGTAAATTACAAAACTCATTCAACACATTTAAACTGCTGCCCATCCCCCACCCCAAGGAATATCATAAAATTCTGATATTTTTATGTGTTCATGGAGAAATAATGAAACAGATACTCATGGGCTATTAGTTAGAGTGTAAATTTTCCAATTTAGATATTTTGGAGGGTAATCTGGCATTATCTATTAAAACAGAAAAAAAAAAAAAACCCTCTTAGCAAGCAATTCCATTCCATGGTGTTTGTTTACCCTAGAGATTTCCGCACTAAGGCTTTCACTCTGCAGCATCATTTGTATTACTGAAAAACCGGCCACAGCTAAAATGCCCATCAATAGGGAAATGGTGAACTAAAGTTATTACAGCAGGGCCATGCTTTGTAACACTATCCATCAGTTAGAATAACAAAAAGGTCTATACATAGCATTAGCATGGAAAAACCATTAAGTTTAAGGCATACTGTTGAGTAAAAGGGGGAAATTTCAAAATGACAGACAGAATTATATAAATATGTATTTCTTATGTAATTTAAAGTTTCACTGCCAGTTCCTAATATTTTCAATCTGTAATCCAAGATTTTGCATTCTTTCTAGTGCAGCATCTATGCTGTTCACCAAAACTGTCTCACTTGGTCTTCCAGGGTTCCCTGACCACTTTCGTGGGAAAGACATTGATATGACTCACCAGGCACATTCAGATTTCACATGTGTTACTTGTACTCATCTGTGCGTATGTGTTAAAATTCTATACAATTGTATCCTCTGGGTAGGTTCACACATCCACCACAGTTAAGATGCTGAACAGTTTTGTCACCACAAGAATCCTACCTATTGCCCTTTTATAACCTCAGCCCCCTTCCTCCCATCCTTTACCCCTGCAACCACTAATCTGTCCTCCACTTCTAAAATCTTCTCATTTCAAAATGTTATATAAATAGCATCATATTTATGTATGATTTTTTCCATTCAGTATAATTTCCTGGAGAAGCATCCAGGTGGTTCTATGAATTGAAAGTGTTCCTTTTTATCGCTGAATAGTATCCCATAATATGGATGTACTATAATGTTTACCTTATAAATACATTTATAATGCTTACATTATAAATAAAGAAGATAATGTTTAATCATTATCTGTCAAAAGACAGCTGGGTTGTTTACAGCTTTGGGCTATTACAAATAAAGCTGCTATGAACATTTATGTACAGGTTTTTATGTGAACATAAGCTTTCATTTATTTGGGATAAACACCCAAAAGTGCAATTTCTAGGACATATGGTAGTTGCATGTTTATAAGAAACTGCCAAACTGTCTTCCAGAATGGCTGTTTACATTCCAGTTTACATTCCCATCAGCAATGTGGGAGTGATCCAGTTTATCTGTATCCTTACCAACATTTGGTCTTGTTACTATTTTTTATTTTAGCCATTCTGATAGAAATATAATGATATCTCACTGTATTTGCATTTTTAAAAATTTGCATTTCCCATATGGCTAACGATGTTGAACATCATTTCATGTGCATTTTTGCCATCTGCATATCCTTTTTGGTGAAGTGTCTATATCCCCATTTTCTAATTGAAAAGTTTGTTTTTTACTAACAAGTTTTGAGAGTTACTTAGATATTCTAGATACTAGTCCTTAGGAAGATATGTGCTTTGAAAATGTTTCCTTCCAGTTCCAACTCATCTTTTCATCCTCTTCACATGGGCTTTCACAGGGCAGAAGTTTAAAATTTTGATGAGGTCTAAACTTCACAACTTTTAATTCTCAAATTAAAATTCTCAGTAATTCTCAAATTTCTAACCTCCAACTATTCCTCAGCATTATCTATCAGTATACATAATGATTCTCACTGCTACCGAAATTAAACTGGTGCCAGTGGTAATTATAAGTCAGTCTCTACGATCACTCATTATGCAAAACCACCTCTCTTCCTTTCATTCCAATTCAATCTGTAATCTCATCATAAGTTCTCTTGAAGTCAAGTCACCTTTATCTTATAGGAGTAATGGGGATGAAGTTAGGGGGAAAAAAAGAAAACTATTGCCCATTACAGAGTGTTAAAACCAAACTATGCCACCCCAGAGTATAAAGAGTTGCTGGGCCTAAAGATCTTCACAATGAAAATAGCTTCTGAAGAAAGGGAAGGGGCTCGACTATATAAACTCTTAAAGTGCCTTTGGCTTTAGGAGCCTACTGAACCTCTAATTTTATGAAATACATTCTATTAGAAGAGGCAAGCTATTTTTATAATGAAAAATGAAGGCACACCTAATTAGCATAACTCTGTTCTTTTCTGTTTCTTTCATCTTTTTTTTTCTTCCATCATTTTTATCTCTTGTATTTTTTACCATTGTCCATGGTAGCTCTGTATTTTCTGATCCTGCTATTCTCCTGGTTTCTTCTAAACTCAAGAAGCAAAAATCTAAAAGTACCTGGAAATCCTAACAGGAAAGGTGAATACATACAAATTTTTTAGTGGGATAGAGATCAGAAATCAGTCTCTTAGGTAGTGGCATCCCTTCCATAACAAATATACCAGTACGACACATGCTGCATCAATATTGTGTACAGCATAAACAGAGGAAAACAGCAGTGAAAATGAAACCAGAAATAGTGCTATGTTGGAGACCACGTGAACATGTACTAGGATAAAATCAATAAGCAATTAAAAAAAGACTGAACAATCCTAATAAGTTCACCAACCTATTTGACTTAAAGAATCCAATCCTGCTGTGATAAACAGTGGTTTATTCTGATCCACACATATTGATTTGCTGCATGGGTAACAAGAAAAAATAATCAAGTTTAGTTTAGTAATCGAATATCTTGCTACTCTCCACTGTAAACACTAGAGAAAAGTTTTATATCTAGCCATGAATGAAAGCACTGCTAAAAAATAGATTTAGTAAAAACCAATGTAAGTGATTTCAAAAAGTAAAATAAAGGTTTTATAGAAAAAAAAGTGACAGACCTAAATTACCTTAGATCAAAACCAAGGCAGGTAGCAATGTAAGATACATACTAAAATTACCAATTACAGTTCAAATCAATATAAGAAAGTAACAACAGAGGACAAGTTCCTATAACATGGGGCAAAAGAAGTAAAGAAATGAGGGAAGCAGGTGCAATAGGATCATTTTATTCTTGTCTCAAACTAAGTACTACGTAACATTTTAGCTGTAAAATTTGAGAAATATTTCAACAATATAACATGCAGGAGATAAGCTGAAATTATATCTTTAAGAACAGCTATTTGGGGCACTTTCCCAGTCAAAAAGCAAAAGGCTGGTGAGAATGATAATTAGATGAGAAATACAGGCAAAAAATAAAAAGATTTAAAATAGATTACCTTTTGTCAATGCCAAATGCCAATTGGTTGATAATTCCACGTATTTTTAGTAACAGAGCTTCTGACTTACTGGTAAACTTAAAGAAAAAAAATCAGGAGAATAAATTACATACTTTACTTTCTAATCACAGAAACAGGTAAAATAAATATGGCTTTGCACAAATATAGATTGCAGAGAGAATTAATATTTATTTGCCCATCAAATAGTTACGTTTGAATTGACAAAACAAAACCTGGAAAAAGGAAAAGAAAAATCTCTATAACTTGGTTTTGTTTACTTTTCAAAATTCACATGTGCATTATGTGAAGGGACTTATTCTCTGCTCATTTCAGCCACTCCTACTTATGAGTCCATAATCAGCACCAAAGGAATTGTTTAAAACTGCATGTGTGTAAGCATACATTCACGTACTCTTATGGTCTAACTGAAAAGTTCCAAAATGCGATCTGTTTGGTTAGGAAACAGGAAGTATACCTCATAAATAATTTTTACATCCAAGAGCATTTTACTACCTTCAAAGCATCAATGTGGGAGCTGCAGATCTGGTCCCACGAGACTGATATTCATGAAAAGGAAGTTTGACTTCTCTTTTGAATTGCTTTTGGAGCCTGCAAAATAAGCTACTGAATACACTCAGTGGTGGCACATAACAAGGACATTTTGGATAATGAAAGGAGGAAAGCACTATTAAAAATTGTGCTGTGGCATCAGGCGTAAACCAGAACTCTGTATACTCTACAAATCTTTTGTTTGTTTGTTTGTTTTTTTTTACATGGGCAGGCACCAGGTATCGAACCTGGGTCCTCTGGCATGGCAGGCGAGCATTCTTGCCTGCTGAGCCACTGTGGCCCACCCTCTACAAATCTTTTAAGATTAGATTTGATTTCTGGGGATAGCCGAAGCCACTAAGAGCCAATTCAGAATGATTAGATGTATGAAAGAAGGAAGTATACTTGAACCAAAATGAAATGTCATTATGAGGCATACAGACCAATTTTCTGGTTCCAATGACAAATCCACAAGCTTCATTCTCGATTAAGAACAGGTTCCCAGAGAAAGTATTCAAAGGAGAACACTCATGTGAATATGTAATATCTAATATATTTATTTAAGAAAAAAGACCAATTTTAAAAAATTGAATGCTTCTACTGAGAAAATTTTTAGATAAAAATAAAGAAAATTTGAGTTTTTTAAAAATACAATTGTTCTGTTTAACTTCATTATATTGTTCCTTTTATGGGACAGGAGAAAAAACTTAATCACAGATGTATTTCATAGACATGTAGAGCTTGGGAGGATGTTATCTTCTTCAGCTCCCCTGTCTACTGCATCAATTGCCTCTAAAATATCCGCCAAAAATAGCTATAGAGCTTCTGCTTGAACAAATTCAATGCCTGGGAACTTATCTCCCAAAGCAACTGATTCCATTTTCAGATAATAACAGTATTAGAAAGTTCTTTCTTATTTTGAGCTAAACTCACTCTATTGATTCCTCATTCTTGACTCTCCTAGAGCAAAGAAATTTAATCTCTTTTCCATGGGACAGTCCTTCAACTATTTAAGGAGAGTTATCACATTTTAAATGGTAGAATATGATTTTACATTGGTCCTTACATATCAGAATTTTAAGTCCTATTTGTCGACGTCCTTCTGTTTTTATTGTTGTTTGTTTTTAACTTTTTATTTTGAAATAATTTCAAACTTATCAGGCAGTTGCAAAAATAATAAAAACCCCATTCAGGGAACTCTAACATAACCCCCTCCGGATACTCAGATCCACCTATTTTAATACTTTGTCACCTGTGATATTATCATTCTTTTAATCTATCCATCCATCTACCTATTATCTGGACATTTGAGAGCAGGTTGCACAAATCATAATTTTTGAACATGTAATACTTCCATACATATTTCCTATGAATAAGAATGTTCACTTATGTAATCACCTTAAGTGCAGTTATCGGGTTCAAGAAGTATAATATTGATAAAAAGCTCGCATTCTATATTCTAATTTTTTTTATGTCCCAATAACGTCCTTTTGAGTCTTTTCTCTTCTACTCTTACATCCTACCCAGTATCATATATTGCATTTAATTGTCATTATCTCTTTATCTCTCTCTTTTTTTAAATTGTGAAAACATACATACAACATACATCTTCCCAACCCATTCTCCGCCAAGCACGCCATTCGGTGGGATTAATCACGTTCACACTGTTCTACCATCCATTCCTGGAAACTTCCCATCTCCTCAAACAAATTCTAAAACTCATTATGCATTAACTCCTCATTGGTCATTGGCCCTTCCCCCCATCCCTGGTAACCCATACTCTACTTTCTGTCTCTGTGAGTGCATATTCTCTGATATTTTTTTTGTTTGTTTACCATGGGGCTTAAATTTTGCATCCTAATTCTATAACAACCTCATTTGCTTTGATAACTTAAATTCAACAGCACACATAAATTATGTTCCCATACCTCTCTGTCCCCTCACATTTGAGTAGTTCTTGTCACAAATTATGTATTTATATATTATGAGTTCCAAACTGACATCATTATATTTCATGCATTTGCCTTTTAGATCTTGTAAGAAGTAAAAGTAGAGTTAAAAACCAAAAATACAACAGTACTGGTATTTATATCTGCCCATTTAATTATTTTTGCTGGAGATCTTAATTTTTTCATGTGGTTCAGTCAATGTCTACTGTCCTTTCCTTTCAACCTGCGAACTCCCTTTAGCATTTCTTATAGAGCTGGTCTAATGGTAATGAACTTACTCAGCTTTTGATCATCTGGGAATGTCTTAATACTGCCCTCATTTTTTTTTTGCATTGGCAGACACTGGGAATCTAACCTGGGTCTCTGGCATAGCAGGCAAGAATTCTGTCACTAAGCCACCATCACACCACCCCTTCCCTCATTTTTGAAAGCGATCTGCCAAAAATACAATTCTTAGTTGGTGATTTTTTGCTCTTAGAGCTTTAACTATGTCTTCCCAAGCCTTCTTGGCTTCTGATGAGAAACTAGCATTTAATCTTATCGAGGTTCCCTTGTATGTGACATGTTGCTTCTCTCTTGAGGCTTTCAGAATTCTCTCTTTATCTTTGGCATTGAACAGTTTGCTTATAATATGGTATGGTGTGATATATATCTGGGTTATTCTGTTTGTAGTTAACACTGAGTGTCCTGGATATTCATATTAATATATTTTTTAACATTTGAGCAATTTTCAGTCATTATTTCTTTAAAAATGGCCTGCCCTTTTCTTTCATCTCCTTTTGGGACTCCCATAGATGTATATTGGTATGCCTGATGGTGTCCCACAGGTTCCTCAGTTCACTTTTCTTCATTCTTTCCTCTTCCTTATCCTTAGACTGGATGATTTCAATGGTCTTATCTTCAAGTACACTTATTCTTTCTTTTGTCACCTCCAATCTGCTGCTGAACTGCTCTAGGAAATTTAAAATTACTGTTACTGTGGTCTTCAGCTCTGATTGGTTCCTCTTCATAAATTCCATTTTTCTATTGGTATCTGTGTTCATGTATCATTTTCCTGATTTCCTGGAGTTCTTTGTCCATGTTCTTATTTAGCTCTTTCAGCATATTTAGGACCATTATTAAAAAAAAGTCTTTGTCTGGAATGTCTCAGGTCTGACCCTCCTCATTATTTACCAGGGTCAATATTCCCTGTTTCTTTGCATGTTTTGCAAACTTTTGTCGAAACCTGGACATTCTGCTACTTTAATGTGTTATTATTGGAATTTAGACTCTGAGGCATCTGTTCCTTAAGCTTCTAATCAGCTGTTACTACAGAGTTTTCTTTGAATGCCAGGAGCTAAGAACAACTACAAAACATAAAAGTAGGAAAAAATCAAAAACCCTTTCCCACTCTTTGCAGACTGACCAGTGGGAGTGCTCTGCAAAACTCTTCCATACAACAGTTTAGAGAACAGCTCCAGACCCAAGCGTAAGGGTATCCCTGGTCATTTCTACCCATGTGTCTTGTTTGGCCCGTGGAATTACCCCATTTACATGGTTCCAAGTGTACCCTCTCCCCTAGGAAACAATTTCCTCATGGTCCCAGGCATGACACTGTATGTCCTACAGCCAGCAATCATATACCCAGATATCTACTTAACTGCCTTCCCACTGTTTTCTGTAGGAGAACTCTGTGAGCTGCCTTCTACATGCAGGGCAAGTTCTGGGACAGTGAGTCCCTCAGGCCACCACCAGACAGATTGGGCCAGAAATATACGCTCCCAGTATGTGCACGAGGGTTACTCTGCTACTGCTGGACCTGGAACCAGAGATCTACACTGGGAATGCAGGCCAGCTCTGCACCAAGTTGGTAAGGGGTGGGGAAGAGGCCAGCAAGGGCACAAGAAGATCCTACAGCTCTTACATATCTAGTGGTGGGTGCCCTGAGATTTGAACCCAGGCAGTACAACTCCAGAGTTTATGCTTTTAACCACAACAAACAATATTTTTTATTAAGTTACAAGAGCACATACATTCTTAAGGTTTTTTTCCCCTCCCTTTTCTTTTAAGGGAATACAGATTCTAATTCTAAAGGGGAAACTATAAGTAAATAGGTAAGTAAGTAAATAATAAATAAATGAATAACTGATGTATCTCTTTAAGATTAATTGGAGCTTACGGATACAAACAATTTAGAACTCTAGTTCCAAAGAAGAGGTAAGCCAATGAACAGAGCATATTCATAGACATATTATCAAACACTATAAGGTGATGGTCTTTGCGTAATGGGAAAAGATAAAGGCAATGCATACTGGTGAAAACATTAGCATTCATATCTCTACATTGAGTTGCTAATCCTTTCATCCATTCGAGCCAAAAGGATAAGAAAAGTACAAACCATTAATGATGCTCCATAGTAATGTGCAACAAATCGAAGTGTCTTGCATATTGTCTTTCTCTTCTCAGAGTCAAAATCCTGTAGAAATATGGTATTAAAAAGAAAAAAACTAATTGAAAGAACTAATTATCTGTAGCAGAAAGATGCAAATTATTAGATGTAGAAATAGATTAGTTCTTCCTTTTTTTGAAATGCACCCTGATGAGCAAGGATTTCATTACCTTGATATTTGTTTGTACAGAGAGGTGAGCAATAGCTGCAGTCTTCTAGAGCTACAGCTATCTGATCTTTCTTTGTTTAAACCCTTAGGATGATGGAATTTAGATATTTGCATGTTTCATGGTGTGGAACGCCCTATAGATTTGCTGACAAACAAAGATAAAATGAAACTCATTTTCTACTTTTTTCCATTTAAAAGTTGGGAAGTAAGTCCTATCCTTTGGTGATTGAGTTTAAGAATCATTTCCTAAATCTTCCACCTTCTCTACATTCTAACCACTGCTTTTATTGTTCCATACCTATTTTTTCTTTCCCAAAATCTTTAGGATGTGTGACTCCTTTACTTATCCCTTCCAAAGCCACTTCTCTTATTTCATTATTACTTTTATTTTCCCCCCAAATATGCACAACAAACTCAACTGGAAGTGGAAGAGCTAAGGGCTTACCTGAAAAACATCGTATTTACTTCCAATTATGACGAGAGGTATTGGAAATGGGTCAATTAATTCACGATCCTGTTAAACACATTTCACAGAATTTAATGTAACTAACTAGTTATTGCTATGTGTTTAGTAATTTCTATTTACTTTCAAAAACATATCACTTTCAGTCTCTTTATAGATGTTGTGTTAGTGTGCTTCACTTCTTAAATTGTATTTCTAAAGTATAAAATGAGAAAAAGCAATTCCCGAAATTACTGTATATCTTATGATTCTGCTTTTTAATTTTCTTATACAATGTGTCATCTTTTTATTTTGTATTAGCTGTTTATTGTAATAGCATTTCTACGCATTCTATAAGATGATGGTCTTTGTGAAATGGGAAAAGATAAAGGCAATGCATACTGGTGAAACATTAGCATTCATATCTCTACATCGAGTTGCTAATCCTTTCATCCATTCGAGCCAAAAGGATAAGAAATGTACAAACCATTAATGATGCTCCATAGTAATGTGCAACAAATCAAAGTGAGATATGACCCATAAAACTGTTTTGTTCCAATCTTACCTATGTAAATCACATTTTTACAAACTCTGGGCAATACCAAATGCTGCTCTGTTTTCTAGAAAATGATATTCATGGTTATTTTAAAAGACTTGTGGTACTATGATTGCAACTTAATAATTTAATTAGTTGTCAGATAATCAAAAGACATGAATATGTGATGGACACTGAATGAACGAAAAATAGAGAATAATGGGGAAGGCGGTTATAACTACTCCTTGCTTAAATTTATAGCTTCATCTAATCTTTGCCAGGTAACTTCTGTACAGTCTGTTTTTTAAATCTTCCTTTTACAGAAATTATAAAATCAATATCAAACTATTACATTAAAACTCTATTCTTTTTATAAGAAAACAGGAGCCTAGATTATAAGCTTTTAGAGCAGACACATTAAGTCTGGAGTGGTGATTATTATTTCTGGATTTTGAGAGGCTGTTTTATATATACAACCTGATATTTAGAGACAAGAACAAAGCCGAACAGGTTGGGGTTAAAGTACTTCAGAACATAGGGGTAAGGAAGACAGTGTCTATATTTTAGAACCACACATACTCTTTGAGACCAATGGAAGAAAGATTTATTTGATCTGGAACTGAAATTTTTTGTAGTGCATAATCTAATTCAACCTATCTGTATAGCTCATTTGAACAACTGAAACACAAGAAGCACAGAAAAAGAAAGAGGTCCTTTAATTCTGTATAGAATATTGTAATGCCTAGAAACATCCTAGAATATATTAAGTAGATAATCAAAAAGTATTGGCAAAGTCCCCGGAGAGAGGGGAGAAAGAATATGGAACTATTAAACTTAACTATCAGGGAATCCCCTGATACTGTGTCAAACTTTAGGGATACCCAAAACAATAGGCCATGCCCTCGATCATGAGGCTTACTCTTGCGAAGCTTATGTAGGTAGCGGAGAAGCTTAGACTACCTATAGGCATGCCTAAAAGTTACTTCTGGAGGACCTCTGTGGTTGCTCAGATGTGGCCTCAGTCTCTCTAAGCTCAACTCTGCAAGTGAAATCATTGCCCTCCCCCCTACGTGGACATGACATGATCCCTGGTGACATGGGAGATGACACCCAGGGATGAATCCAGATCTGGCACTGTGGGATCAACAATTTCATCCTGAGCAAAAGGGGGAAAAGAAGTGTAATTAATAAAGTATCAGTGGCAGAGAGAGTTCAACTAGAGTGGAGAGGCTACTCTGGAGGTTGCTCTTACGCAAGCTTCAGGTAGACCTTGCTACCTATCATAACCTGCCAGCCCCCAACCAGGACCATTTCAGCCAATCCTAAAGAATACCTAGGGCAATATATAAGATCCCACAAGGGTTCAGGTACTAGAGTAACTTGCCAGAAATTTACAACCTCCAGATGGGTCCCTGGTCCAGATAAGTCCTGAAACCTAGCCAAGCCTCTCCAGAACATCAGATAGTTCCACCTCTCTACCCCATATTAGTGACAGACCCTTACAATATGAGAAATTTAGAACTGCCATAGCCCAAACACCCCTAAAGAGAGGGATGGAAAGATCAAAGGTGATGGTGGAATTACACAGAGAAGACAAGACATAACAAATGAATATAAATGCTGAATCATTAAATTGATATCTCTTTTAGTCTCCAGTATTTTAGAGCAGCTAGAAGTAAAAACCTAAAATTGTGAAATTGTAACCCATGTCAAAGTCTGAAATATGTTCTACAACTAATTGTGGTGCTGTGCTTTGAAATTTATAGCTTTTTGGTATATATGTTATTATTCACCAAAAAAAGAAGGAAAAAAAGTCGATTGTGATGATTTTAAAAAGTATTTAAGCCCTCTAGCTGCCTATATTCTGGAGCAGCTAAAAGGAAAAATATGAGAGGATCATATGGCAGCCCATGACAAACTCTGGGGTCTGTCCTGTAACCACTTGTTGAAGGGTGCTTTGAAAACTACTGCTTTTTTATTTCTTTGCTTTGCATATATGTTATACCATATAATAAAAAAAGTTAAGAAAAAAAAACCTCTATTCTTTTGATTGGTGCAATATGCCATAACAATTGCAGTGGATGTCTAACAAGAAGACATAAGAAGTCTTTTCCCTTGTTTTGCTCTTACTGAGCTTTTATTAAATTGCTATAATTTTCCAGTGAACAGGTTCATCTACATCAAATGAATTTCAAGTCATGCATAAAAAATCTAAAGTTGTTAGTGATGTTATCTTTTACCACATATTGGATTTAAGATTCTAGGAATAATCCCAACGGAACTCACTGGATGGTCCTTCTGCATATTACTCCACATCTTCTGTCTCAGCTCAGAAGCTGCTTTAGAGTTTGTCTTTGCCAGTTTCATTATTACTTTATCTACATGACTTTTTGTGACTTGCAACAGATTTTCCATGGTGGGCCAAAGGTCATTAGGTTTTGAAAGATCCAGAACAAGAACAATAGAAAACGTCCTAAAGAAACAAAAGCATTTTTCAAAAAGTCTTCAAATAATTAACACTTTGAAATCCTAGCATACTAAAATATATTATCTTAGAATAACACTACAGTTTAAGAAAAAAAAAAAGAACTTATTCTAAGACCAAAAAAAAAAAAGACCAAAATTATACTCTACTAATTCCAATGCTTTTCCTAGCAATATGTAAGTGTTAGAACCAATAGTGACAAGTTCTTGTCTGAATGACAATCCAGTTCAGCTAGAGAATCTGGAGGAATTGTGTCCAACGATGCCATGTTTAGATCTAATTTTACTGTCTTCTTCAAAGAAGGGGAAGTGAAAATAATAACAGCAACAGCAACACAACCATGTGAAGGAGAAGAAAACTGATGGATCATGTTAGGGTCCACCTACCTTATTGAATCACTACAACAACCCTTCCTAGAAGACATTAATATATCCGTGATATGTTTTAGAAGTCTGAGACACAGATTTGTTTAACTAGTTTATTGTAGAGCTAGAATTTAGAATCAAAGCCACGTCTTTCTACTCTATGGGGCTGCTCTCTGAAAGCATACCCCTGACCACCAGATACACCACTGCAGCTGCCATACGCACGAGTAACTCATGTTCTACAAATCAAAGAGAAATCTAAGAGAATGTTAGATTCAATACTGCTAGAATAAGATGCGTGGGGATGGAGCCAAAATCATAGACCATAACCTCCTTGGCTGATAGGGCAAATATTCTGTTGGTAGATACAGCAAGAAATTTTGTATTATATGTTGTTCAGTTCTTTTGCTTAGTTCAAGGCAAACAGGAATTCTGCATAATCCAAGGAAAACAGTAACTAAATTCTATACTGTTGGTCTAAACTCAGAAAGTAGTGTTTTAGTCACTAATTATCAAGATTTTTAAAATTATAGTGCTATTAAATTATCTACCCAGTCACAGCTATGTCATTTTAATAGGCTCATTAACAGATTTGCTCAATTGTAAAAATAATACAATATATACATTTCTAATAGTAAGGAAATTGATTTTATTTTCATAACTAAATATGGTTAATGTCTGGGGGAAAAAAAGATGGGTCGGGTTTAGCTTTTAAAGCAATCTTCAATAAACAGAGCAATAGCCATGCCTGACAGAAACAGGAAATCAACTCACACCGCTGGAGATCTTAAAAATATGCTCTGGTTTGACCTGCCATGGTGCTCCCCTTGTTCCTTCTACTTATTTTGAAATTCTCACCATTAGAGTCACTGCTGTGGATGAGATGCATGGTCTCTGAAAAACACACCTGCAATACGCCACTGGGGTGACTCTGACTTTTTTCCTTGGCTTCTCCCACTCCTATATCAGCAATCAACAACAATTTAACCACCTTATGAGGGAATGAATGACTTTTTCAAATGTGCTTTGCAAAAAGAGAAGGGAAAAGGTATGGCAGGAATAAGCCACAAGTAACTCACTAGGACAGGGGTGATATGGACAAGAGGAAAGAGGGGACAGGATCAGGAAGTGCCAACTAGGACATGTGGAGGGGAAGGGCGGCCTAGAACAGGTGCCCAGGAGCCAGGTGGAGCCAAGGTAAATTGTGCCCAAAGGAAAAGCTTCCTTATCAAAATTTTGGGTAGAAATGTTTCTGTTAATTAGTTGCCATTTGAGAATTAAATAAAGTTGGCATGACATATACATGAACAAAAAGCATTTCATGGCATATCCTCAAATTTTTTTTCAGATAGAGGAATATTAGGTGTCAGCTTCATAGCAATAAAAAATAATTTTGTTTTAACAAGAAAGGAATGGATTATCAATTTCCCCCCAAGATTATACCTTTTCTTTCCAATATGTTGGAAATACTTGTCTTGTTTTTAAGGATTTACTTTTATTTTCACAACAAGTGACAGCTATGTAAACTCTTCAAACAGGGAATCAGATTATAGGAAATGCTCCATTACAAATAGGCCAAAGTCTGTGGAAATGTTCAATGCATCTATAATTATTCTATAAACAGTTATTTTAAAAATAAACTGGATCTAAACAGCATTTGGCAATATGTTTTTAAATTGCTGAACTTTGTCCAACATCAGGAAATGATGTGTCAAACTAATTCCAGTCAAAAAAAAAAGGGCTCTGAGATTAGTAATGCAGTGAGGGTGAAATGTTTTCCATGAATTCTTTATTCACTCAGCAACCTACTTTGGACCCAGGCCTATGCTCTCTCTCCCTATGTTCTTTCTAATCCTGGCCTCTCCTCTCTCCTAAGACTAGCTCCAGCTGCCCTGAGGTCCTAGGAAAGGAAGATCAAGACTTCACAAAGTGAAGTGGTAAAGAACCAGTGGGAAGATTTGCTTCCTGCAGATGCCAGAATAACCACAAGCCTTACAGTCCCGGACTCTTAGGGTCCAGAGAAGGGGAGTGAGGGACAGTGAGAAGTCAGGGCCAGAAGAGCAGTCAGCTCACAACCCAGGTAGGAGCCCGCCCCGGTGTCTGCACCCCTTCAGCTCTGGCCCCGCTAAGTGGCAGCTCCTGTTCCTTCAGCTAATATTGCCCTCACCTCTTCTTCTCAGCCAGGCCACCATGAACTACCCTAACCTCCAGGCAGCTTCACTTCTTGGTCTTCTTTAAGGGGGGACAATGAAAGACAATATAGCTGTAAAATTTCATGCTTCTGAAAAATAATGCCATAGGAAAATGTGGCTTTAAGTGAAAAAGTAAGATTTAAATGTGTATTAAAATACGTGCCAATTCTGTACAAAGTAATTTACAAACACCAAGAGGACTGAGAGAAATACCTGGACTTGTTACAAAGAGCTCTTTTTTTATGTGATTATGAATACTCTTACTTCTTTGTATCTTTCAGTATTTTTCCAAGTTTTCTATATAAGCATACATTAATTTTTAATAAGTAAAAGATAGTAAATTAGATTTCCTTAAAAAGAAAAAAATATTGCTAGAGGAATGAAACCAACATTACCTGTACCCAACTAGTTATGGTAAAACAATTATCTTGTTAAAAAGAAGTAATTCAATATGCTAAGGATCTTAGTGACCTAAATTTAATAAATTACCGCTGAGCCCTTTGTTTTGGTCCATGTAGCACAGTTTGTATTAAACTCTGACAGGAGTAAAATATTTCAGATTTTTAAAGTTTTGTTTTTCTTGGCTAAAATGGGTTCCCAGGCACATTTTGAGAAATGTCACAATTTTCCACATCTGAATTGGCCAACATGTGGAGTCATTGTTAGGAAAACACCACCAAAGGGTTTTGAGGTTTTCCCCTAAGTCCTAATTCTTTAAGGTCAGCAAGTAAGAGACTTTCTCCTACCCCCAACACATTGTCTTCCCCTGGATGAAGCTTCAATAATAACAACTGACATTAAATTTACCGGTAGACTAACAACACACAGCTGAAGAAAAAACTCAAAGAGAGGAATTAGCTCATACTGAGATGGTATTGCAAAGAGTTAAGTTTTTCAATTTTTTTTCCACCATAGAATTCATTGCCCAAGTGTTCTTTGACATATTTTTTCTGTTTGCAGATTTGTAAAATATGTTGTTAGCTGGAATACCAGCTGCCTCACTTCAGCACAGGTCAGAACCTTTGTCCTTTTAAAACCTCTTTGAAAGCTTTACTGTTTAAACACATCTAAATAAAGTGGGTATAAACCATCAGCAACATAAAACTGCCCCTCGAAAGTCTGATGCACAAAATCCTACTCACAGTCATCCTGTGGACACACCCGTGGACATGGGAGCTGGCTCACTTACCGTAAAGTGTCACTGGTGATTGGTATGCTGATTAAGTCCAATAAAGAGGTTCCTCCACCCAGTTCCCAAAAGTGAGCGATATCTTTTGGCTGAAAAACAGTTCTTTCATATTAGAAAGAAACTTTGATTTTTTTTGGGGGGGAGTGCATGGTCCAGGGATCAAACCCGGGTCTCCTGCCTGAAAGGCAAGCATTCTACCACTGAACCACCTGTGCACCCCTAAAACCTTTGATTTAAAAAATCTTAAATACTTTTATTTTTTTATTTTTATTATTATTATTTTTTTTTACATGGGCAGGCACCGGGAATCGAACCCAGGTCCTCAGGCATGGCATGGTGGCCCACTCCTTAAATACTTTTAATTCTTCATTAGCACCAGCCAGCAAAATACAAAATATCAAAGTCAAAATTTTCTCCATTCACCATCCCACCTATAAAATGCACCAAAGCAACTATACTATAGAACAAAGATGAAACATTAAGATTATACTGTCTATACGTATACAAAAATGCCCTAATTTCAGTAATACCTTAATAGAATAAATGGTACTCAAAGCCTATAAATGTCACATGTAGCATACACTTACTCAAATTGTAAATAAACCAATCAGTTAAACAAACTTAGTATTACCTTTATGAAAACTGCTACAATTCTAGAAAGAAATAAAACATTCTGAGTGAGGGAGACAGAAGCGCACAAAATAAATTGGGCATGCTTGTGAGGACCCAACATGAGGAAATAGGGCAAAAAAACAGCAGTCCTGGCTGCTGATCCGGATGGCCTGAGCAAAACTGTAAGCAGATGACCCATCCCTGTCCCCTATGGAGAACTGGGCAGGCTCCCACCTCTAAGAAGTGGCAGGTTGGGGAACAAGATAGGACTAAACAATAGCTTCCCTTTCTATAAAACCCTTCGTGATGGTTAGGTTCTGGTGTCAATTTGGCCAAGTTATGATGTCCAGTGGTCTGGTCAGGCAAGCACTGGCCTGACTACTGCTGCAAGGATATTTCATGGCTGGTTGATAGCCAGAAGGCTGGTGTATTAAATTATCAGCACACTGACTACATCTGTGGTTGATTACATCTGCGATCAACTAAGGCATTATCTCCCACCAATGAAATAACCCAATCAGTTGATGGCTTTGAAAGAACAAGAGAGACCTTTTAACTGCTTCTTCAGCCAGCGAGCATCTTCTGTGGAGTTCATCCAGACCTTCATTGGAGCTACCAGCTTCACAGCCTGCCCTATGGATTCTGGACTCTTCCATTTCCACGGGCACAAGAGATATCTTTACAAATCTCATATTTACAGATATCTCCTGTTGGTTCTGCTTCTCTAGAGATCCCTAATACAACCTTAAATACAGAAGGTTTTGAAAGGGCTAGGCAGCCAAGTGGGTGGAAACAAGACCATCTATCTCATGAGGAGCGACCTAGACAGCTAGCCAGCAGCATCTTCTCTTCCAGCCCTGAGTGGAGGAGCCTTTAGGCCACTTAAGTTGTGTAGGGAGCTTCTCCATAGAACATCAGGGAATGTTAAATCTGAGAAAGACATGAAGCTTCCAGAATGAACATGGAAAAGTTAGATTTGATAATACAAAGTTTAGAGGAAAAAAATAGACGAAAAAAATCACATTATGAATCCATCTCCATGAACATGGAAATCAGATGGTTATTAAGGCACATTTTAAATATATGTATTTCGTATTTTTGACAAATTCTTACTTTTTATAATCTCTAAACTTATTTTGCTGTTGATATTTGAATCACTAATGTCTGTGAAAGGAAGTAATTTTTCATTGGAAAATCTCCCTTGATTCATAATTTGATGAAGGGAAGTTTTTAGAGCTCTTCTAAGAAGTTAAGTTTATGAAAGCAGTCTCAAAGTTCCCAACAAAAAGGATATTTCCATTTCTGGGCTGATTACTCATGCTATAGTTCATCTGAGTCATAAAAATGGTATTTTCATGAATCTCAATATATTCTGTTTCTTCTTTCCTTTTTAATTTCACAGTTTTAAGAAACAACTTTCATTGGTAAATCCAGAAAGCAGCAACAGGCAATTTTACCTCCTTATACTCTATCTAATGATCAAACATTTGGATGAAACCACTCCTTAAAGATCTGCCCTGGTTATGAGAAAAGTGAGACTCTCTGTTCTAGACTCCTCTTCCATGGACCTAAGTTTATTTACAAAATGACCTCTTTTCATGTGCGAATTCCAAAAGAGATTCAGTTTAGGAATTTAGTTCCCTACTATACACTATAAAATCTCCCTTTATTCTGAACAGTTTCTAACTTACCTATGAAGAGACACTAAACAAATGAAAATAGGATTATTGGTTAACTAGGGCCTACGTTCTCAAATAGTACTACCAACTTCAAGATGTATTTATAAAAAAGCTTATAGTTCGTAATTTAAGTACTGTATTTTCATGCATTTTCCACAGCTCAAAGCCATATTTTAGGCATTTTTTTTCGGGAGACAAACAAGTAATACAATATTATTATCATCATTGAAAGGGGAAGAAAGTCACATTGATACAACTAATATAAATATGCCAAATAAATGTACAACAAAGTTACAAAAGAATCTTATACCAGCATTCCAAAACACAACAAATGAGAAGGCTAAGATGTTCTCACAATTTGCTTGGCTTTATATCTGTTGAACTGTATTTGAAGTTTAATAGTACATAGCTATGAAGTACACAACTGGATATATTTATTGATCGTAGATAAGAAGGAAAATGTACAACAAAGTCTGCATCATTACTTCTTCATCTATGGGTATAGCTATAGCACTTTAAAAAGACACTCACTGTGTTATGCCCTTTTGCTCTTCTTCCATATGTATATTCCATAGCTAAGGTTGGTTTTGGTGCCTCATCCCTGGACAACAAAGACAGATGGTTACTGCCATCGTGGGTGGTATTAGTTTCTTATGCTATTACCCTATCTGATTCATTTTTGCTTCTTCTAAAAAATTTTAATCTATTAGTAAAGAAGTTACCCTCCATTGTAGCAATTGAGGGAAAATGATTAATATTTTTTATTTAAAAGTTAGCCATCAAAAACCATCTTGGTGGATTTTTGTGACAGCTGCAGAGGTGTCACAAAGACAGGATGTGGCAGCCTCCAAAGGCACTGTTGTGGCAAGTGGAGATGATAGGGTTGGCAGTGTTGACAGCCATGATAGGGGACAGATTCTCTGTGTCCCAGCCATGTGGGAAACACCGATATCAGGTTTATGCTCAGTCTTAATGGGAGCTGGGAACCTAATGGCTATCAATTTAAACAGTACATCATTGGGAGATTTTAATGTAGTTCTCTATCCTAAATCATGGTTCAAACATGGATATCATTAACTAGTGAGAATTACAAACAAATAAGCTATAGCCATAAGTCCTAGAAATCAAATGATTTCATTAAAATGATTTGATGAATTATTTACACATTGACATATTGCTTAGGGGGAAGTTTTATGATATATATATATACATATATAATTTGAAAACCAAAATATATATATATTTTAGAACAGCAGAAATTTATTGTTCACAGTTCTGGAGGTGAGAAGTCTGGTCAAGGTGACAATAGGGCCATGCTCTCTATGAAACCTATAGGGGAGATTCTTTCCTTGCCTCTCGTAGCTACTGGAGTTTGCTGGTAATCCTTGACGTTCCTTGGCTTGCAGTTGCAGCAAATCTCTGTCATCACATGACATTTTCCCTTTTTCTGTTTGTCTTTGTACCCAAACTTCCTCTTCTTATAAGGACACCAGTCATATTGGATTAGGGCCCACTCAAATTTAGTTTGGCCTCATCTTAACCAATAATATTTTCAAAGAACCTATTTCCAAAAAGGTAATATTCACAGGACCAGAGGTTAGAACTTAAACATAACTTTTGGGGGACTCAATTCAACCCATAACTCTTCTCCTATTAAAAAAATTCTCTAGATAACTTTTGGGGGACTCAATTCAACCCATAACTCTTTTCCTATTAAAAAAAATTCTCTAGACATCAGGAAGGAGAAGTCCTGAAAAGATTATTACATATCCTTGGTGGCCCTGGTAGCTGCTGGTGATTATTAGTGCTGCTTTTTGTTGGTTTGCCAAGGCACTATTGAGGTAGGAGACAGATGGTGCATGTGCCTAGCATCTTGCAACAGTACAACATGCAGAAGGAGACAGTGGTAAAAGGAGACAAAGTGATTGTCAAGGAGTCTCCTAGCACAAGGACGTCAAGGCCAACTGTGTAATTTGGAAGATTGGAATGAAAGGCCAACTGTACCGGTTTGAAACTATTATGCACCCCAGAAAAGCCATGTTCTTTAATCTTCATCCAATATCGCTGGATGGAATCTTTTTTACTAAGTTGATTCCACGGAGATGTGACCTACCCAGTTGTAGGTGGGACCTTCTGATTAGGTGGTTTCCATGGAGATGTGTCTCCACTCATTCAAGGTGGGGTCAATTATCGGAGTCCTTTAAGAGGGGAATGTTTTGGAAAAACCTTCAGAGTTGACACAGACAGAGATCTTTGGAGATGAAGGAAGAAAACATCCCCGGGGTAGCCATTAAAACAGAAAGCTGGGAAAGAAAGCTAGAAGATGCCACCATGTGCCTTCTCAGCTAACAGAAATCCAGAATATCATCGGCTCTTTCTTGAACTAAGGTATCTTTCTATGGATGCCTTAGTTTGGACATTTTTATGGACTTAGAACTGCAAACCTGTAACTTAATAAATTCCCCTTATAAAAGCTGTTCCATTTCTGATATATTGCATTCTTGCAGCATTTAGCAAACCAAAACACCAACCCAGAAAGCACTTCATGCTGGATTCTATCTTATTTATATTTAATAATTTGCACCTTTCTCATTCTGTTTACATCTGTCAGCAGCCACTAAAAACATTCCTGGGGTTAGAAGACCTGACTGAAGAAATGCACTTGGATATCCATGGTAAAACATTAATATCAGCAAGTACAAACAGAAGTGGCCCCCTGGAATTAATAGGTCTTCAATCACTTGTTGAAGTTAAAGGAAGAGCAGATGAAGTTTTAGCGGAAGCAGAGAAACCATAAATTGAGGATGAAGAGTGTATGCGCCATAATAAAGAAAGTTTGGCTGCTCACTAGGAGGGCCCCAAACAAGAACTTAGACAACTTGAACAGATTAGGTCTTTGACTGAAGCTATGTCAGTGGGAAAAATTGCTGCAATCAAAGCCAAAGATATGGCTAAGAAAAGATCTACAATCAAGACAGATTTAGATGATGATATAACCGCTTTTAAATGGAGGAGTTGTGTGGATACTGAAGTAGATACAAGATATTGTTAGCAGAGAAGGTAGAGGGCTAGAATCACATAAAAGAATGTTTCCAAGAATATTTTTGTAATATATTGGCGTCTTCAGTTTGTAGACACAAGAGAAGGCAGTGCTTCTGAACAGGAACCCAAATACAGCACCTATGGATCGCACAGCAAAAGGCTTCAAAGTTGACACGATGATACCTATTCCTGGAAGGGCACTGAAATATATGACAAAAGGGGCACATACCCATAAGACTCAAAGTCCTGCAGTAAGCCAGTACTGAGACCAGTTTTCCAGGCAAGACCTCACCCAAACTGGAAGAAAGGATTTTGAATATTCATATCATAATTCCAGCAGCAACCACCTCCTCAATAACCATGCTTAATACAAAAGACCTTCTAAACCAACTGAAATTTATCTTACAAGATGAAAGGAAGAAATAACACTGCCAATGAGAAAATGAAACTCTAATTCAGTGAAGAAAAGACAGATGAAGCCAGAGGCCATTGCAATTAGTGTCAGTTTCTTATAGAGTAGTAGATTAGCCCCTTAAATGTATGACTCAAGACTGGGCCAGGCTTGTATCAGTTTTTGCACATGGTCCTGCATGGCAGTTGAAAGTTGGCCATGATTTTTGCCTGATGGATTATTCATTGGCATATTTGCTAATGTTAAAGACTTTCATTTCTACTATGATCAGATTTCCTAGATCCATATGTTCAGAAATAGTTCTAATATTAGAACTCAGCTATCTAAAAAAAGTCCATATTTTTTATTTGTGCTTTATATATTTATGTTTTCTATATCACCCCTGCATGTATCTTTGATACACATATAGAATAATGTTTATATTTCCTGAATGATAAAACATTTTCTTTTATGAAGTAAAAGGTTACTTTAAAGAGAAAATTTATAAGATCTGATATTAATCTATAATTTGGAGAATTGCCCTTTTTCTTAGTAGACTTTCATTTCAAGGAATTGAAATTAATAATTTTCAGGTCAGTGCAGTAGAAGGTCAGCCTCCTAACCTAATGCTGTATTAGATGATTTGTTTGTAATTAAAAATGCATCAAAGTGTAGCCTAAAACTTTCCTAGAGATGGAAAGATTCCTGAAGACAGAAAGATGACACAGGTCACTATGGATGGTTCTTCTTCCTAAGAAGCAATTTTGTTGGTGAAAGGAATTACACGAAGTCAGGATGCCATTATCTACATTTTTAAGTAATATTTTTCAAATGATGGATGTTTCTCGGATGTGACCTTAAAACCAAATTCCACCTCTTTTTTTAATGTTTTTGGTGGAGATATAAGAAATATGAATTGCAATGAAGGGGACAGAGAAATACTTTCCAAGATTGGCTGAGGGCTTTCCTTAGCAACTTCCTGAAATATTTACCAATATTAGTTCTAAATCTTCATATGCAGATGGCATGAGTATGAGGTATAGGTTTGAAGAATTAAAAACAAACAGTACAATTTATAGTTTGAGGAGCAACAATATGCTTCAGCCATGAGCAATTTAAAGATTATAATTAATGTTCATTTAACCACAGAATATATAGAAAAAAATAATTTAACAGCAACAAAATGGCCAAAAAGAATGCAAGTTTTCTCACAGGCTGGGTGGATACAGGAATATTTCTCCCCCAAATGGAGAAATCCAGTATTAATCTCGAACAGTTTTTTGCCTTCTTGTTAATTATATCTTTAGAGGTACTTTTTAAGGGTATATTAAGCATCACTAAGAGCTAAATATCTTAGTCACGTCCCCAAATCGTTTTCTTTTAGATTCTAACTTGCCTATACAACTGGAGCAAGCAAAAATGTAGACTAAAAATTAACATGATACTTACCTATCAAGACACCTTAGAATAATAGTAGTCTTTCCCTAGAAATTCAAAAAGAAAGAATATTGTGTTAATGTCACACTTATGTAAAATTTTATTATTGCTCATAATTGTGGACCAAAATAGTTTTCTAATCACTTGAATGATAAACTACCTGGAAGCCAGAAACTTTCAGAATTGTTCTTAATCTGATAAAAGGAAAAAGTTAACTGTCAACTTTCCATCACAGTGTAACTATACTGCTATTATTATAATTATAAAGCCCTGCAGATGACAAATACTAGCAAATCATATCTCACTCTAGTGGTCAACTTGGCAGCTGTCTTAAATTTTCTCTCTACTCATCAATGCTAATTACTGGTTAAGTTGATGATTAGTGGCTTCTAAAATGTTTTAATTCTAATTGTTGAAGTGGAAGTAAAAAGAAATACAACATACAAATAAAGGACAAGTTGCAAATGCGTTCAAAGTAAGCAACTGAAATACTATTAGAATACTTTTGTTTGTTTTACTTCTAGAACATGTGCTTATTACAAGTTTCTATTTTAGAAATCAGAAATATAGGTTCTGGTCTCATCTGTGTCAGTAACCATAACGCTTAACCTCATACCTTAGCCAGGGAACTGGCTCAGGGGTTTGAATAATTTTTTCTTAATAGAAAGATCTTTTCTAAATGAATGAATGAGTGAATTCTTTCAAGAAAAAATAAAAGAATAGCAGTAGGAAATTTTGGGGCTCCAAGGAAAATAGTTTGGAAAACTCTGGGCTGGCAAAAGCATGGAACATTTTAACATACCTGTAATTTTCACCAAAACAAGATTATAAATAAATTACCCTAGGTTATATTTGGAATATGATCATACTGAATGACCTTCTGTAATAGGAAATATAAAGAAATAATTGGAATAGTGTACTGGTTTGAAAGTATCATGTACCCCCAGAAAAGTGATGCTTGTCTATCTCATTGGAGCAGCTATTTCTTTTAATTCTGATTCAGCACTGTAGGTTGGAAGCCTGATTAGATTATCTCCATGGAGATGTGATGCATCCAATTGTGGGTGTGACCTTTGATTAGATAGAGAGGTGACTCCACCCATTCCAGGTAGGGCTTGATTAGTTTACTGGAATCCTTTAAAAGAGGAAACATTTGGAGAGAGTCAGAAATGACCAGCGCCTCAGAGGTGATAGAGTTCAGAGCTGACACAAATGCCAACACTTGGAGAACAGACACCAGATGTATGGAGATGGTTGGAGCCTAGCAGATGTTGCCAGATGTTAAGCAAGCCAGAATCTGGAGAGAGCTAAGGAAAGCCAAAGATGAAAGCCAGCCCTGGAGAAGCTGAATGCAATGGGGGCAAGAAACCAGCAGATGCCAGTCCTATGACTTCCCAGATGACAGAAGTGTTCCAGACCAATTGGCCTTTCTTGAGTGAAGGTAACTTCTTGTTGGCACTTTCATTTGGACGCTTTCACTTCCTTAGAACTGAAAACTTCTAACTTATTAAAGTCCCCTTTTTGAAAACTGTTCTATTTCTGGTATACTGCATTCTGGCACCTTTTATAAACCAAAACAAATAGTACCAAAATTGTACATTGAAGGATGTTAATTGGCAGGTATTGTATCAAAATATCAAAATGAAAAACTATAAACAACCTAAATGTCTCAAGATAAGGGATTAACCAAATTAATTATGGTAATCCATATGGCGAAATAATACGCAGCTGTTAAGAATGATGGCATAGGAATAAACTTACTGACATGGTACTAGAGTGCTAAATTTTAAAAACGAAGGTTACAAAACAGTTATATTTATATAGCATAACCCTTTCTTAAAGCAAAAAAATAGTTTTTCCTGTTTCTTTGAGATATACATACACATGTAGAGAGAAAGAGTGAGTGAGAGAGAAACACTCATACACAGACAAATAAGTTATTCCAAAGGGACACCACTATGTCAGCAGGGATTATTTTAGGTGGTAAATTTGCAGATAATTTTCATTTTTTTAAAAACCAGAATTTTCCTACAATGAACATGCATCATGTTGTATACTTTTAAAATTTTAAATAAATAAGGGCACAGAACCTAGAAATTAATATAGTCTATGTATAAGAAGGTATGAAATCAGAATCACTGTATTCTAGAATTGGAAGGAAGCATAGGTATTATCTAGCTAATTCTCTCAAATTCTCATGGTCTCTTAGTGTTGATTTAAATTGTTTTCATTATAATCTTATATATGTGTAGGACTACTTGGTGACAATTCTAAATAAACATAAACTCAACTACAGGCTCTGGAATTATATTTTAGATGATCATTAAAATGATAATCCAAATTTGAAAAATTCACTGAAATATGGCCACATAAGGATGGACCCTCAGATGGCAGGGTTTCGTGGTTCAAGAAACACTGACCTGGTTTAAGTTCATTTAGAGACTACCAAAACAAATTCAATCTTCCCTTCCATTACATCAGTCACACCAGAAGTCCAGTCTTCTTCTCTGACCCTGGGACTCTAATTTCCCAAGTCCTCCTCATATCTCTCCATCTGGCCCCATTCCCTCATTTCCTCCCTTTCTCTAAAATCCTTCTATTTTCCAATTCCAGCTCCTTGACTGACAAACTCCCAATCTCTTTAGACCATTCTCTCTATCTGCTGGCCTAAACTAAACTCTAGCTGTTTCTGGACCACTTCCTCTGCAATGCCTTCTTTCTTCTCCCTTTTCTCTTTCCATTCCTGTCTGAGAGCAAACATAATTTGAAAAAGTCTCAAATTGATGGCTACATCCCTTAACAACAACAAGAACAAACCAAGAAATCTCAGAGGAGTGGGAGAACTAGATTTCCAGAGTTATTACGACATAATTCTCAGAATGTCCAGTTCACATAAAAAAATTATAAAACACACAAAGAAAAGGGAGTGTATGACACACTCACACAAAAAAAGAGAATTTGCCAGAAATCCCTCCCGAGAAATCTCACAGACTGGAACTGTTAGTTGAAAACCTTAAATCAACTATTCAGTGAGCTAAACGAATCCATATACAAAGAACTTAGAAAGAACTAAAAGAAATTAGTTCTAAGAAATTAGAACTAAAAGAAATTGTTCTGTCTGAACAAACTGAAGAGATAGAAATTGTACAAAGGAACCAAACAAATTTTGGAGCTATCAAGTACAGAACCGAAATTAAAAACTCATCAGACAGATTCACAGCAGATTTGAACAGGCAGGAGGAAAGATAAATGAAATTGAAGATAAGACCACTGAAGTTACCCAGTGTGGGAAGAAAGAAAAATAATGAAGAAAACTAAAGAGCTTGAGGGACTTGTGGGACACATGTAGTGTACCATTACATGCATGATTGGAGTCCCAGAAGGTTAAAAGAGACAGAAAGTGGCAGAAAAATATTTGAAGAAATAATGGTTGAAAATTTTCCAATTACACACTATGACCAAGTAGACTTTATTGCAGCAACGCAAAGATGGTTTAACATAAGTCAATCAGTGCAGTGTAATACACCACATTAATAGAATGAAGGGAAAAACACATAATCATCTCAATTGATGCAGAAAAGAAATTAGACAAATACAACATCTGTTCATGATAAAAACAATCATAAAATTAGGAATAGAACAAAACTTCCTCAATACAATAAAGGGCATTTATGAGAAGCCCACAGCAAATATAACACTCAATGGTGACTTTTGATTAGATGGTTTCCCTGGAGATCTGTCCCCACCCATTCAAGGTGGGGTTGCTTACTGGAGCCCTTTAAGAAGGAATCATTTTGGAAAAAGCTCAGATCCAACAATGCCGACAGAACCCACACAGCCAGAGACCTTTGGATGTGTGGAAGGAAACTGCCCCCAAGGAAGCCTTATGAAATGAGAAAAGAAAGCTAGCAGATGTTGCCATGTACCTTTCTAGCTGACAGAGGTGTTCATTGGTCTTTCTTGAATCAAGGTATCCTTTCCTGGATACCTGAGTTCAGACATTTTCATGGCCTTAAAACTGTAAACTTGCAACTTAATAAACTCTCCTTTCAAAAGCCATTCTCTTTCTGGTATATTGCATTCCAGAGCTTAACAAACTAAAATAGCTTCCATGGCTCTGCCTTTGAAGTAATTTTTCCTTCAATTTGTCCCTTTCCTATTCCTTTTAGTCCAGTCTGGCAGTGGTTCTGTTTAGACAGGTCTCACAATAAACTTGTCAGTTTTCCATGCAGTATATATAAACTACACCATCAGATTATATGACCTTTCATAAATCCTTTTTGGATAACTTCATTTCCAATTATGGCTTTTTCTGAA
Organism: Tamandua tetradactyla; assembly: GCF_023851605.1. Lineage (NCBI taxonomy): Eukaryota > Metazoa > Chordata > Mammalia > Pilosa > Myrmecophagidae > Tamandua > Tamandua tetradactyla. The sequence goes on along the minus strand of NC_135343.1, from coordinate 15,445,420 downwards.
ATGGCTGGCTGGTTTTACGTTTGGTTAAAGCCTCATGTGGGGCACTATTCTCTGGGGTTTCCTTTTCTGGAAGCCCAGAATTTTTTAAGACTATCAATTTCTGGTTTCTTTGTATCCAGGAGTTCAGTTCTCAGCTTCTCTCTTTCCTGGTGCATACTGCTATAAGCTGCAAGGAGAAACCAGGATGCATTTTTAACATTTAGTCTGGAAATCTCTCTGCTAAATATCCAAGTTTATCACTCTCAAATTCTGCCTTCCATCCAATATCAGCACTTAATTTTCTCAAATTCTCTGCCACTTAAAAACAAGGATTATCTTCCTTCCAGTTTGCAATAACACATCTATCATCTCAGTCTAAGGCCTCACTGTAAGTATCTTTAGAGTGCTCATTTCTACCAACAGTCTCTTCAAAACAATTCAGGCCTTTCTATCAAGTATATCACAATTCTTCCAGAATCTTCCCCTTATCCATGGGCTAAGGTTTTGAACAGGCATTTCTCTAAAGAAGATATTCAAGCGAGCAATAAGTATATGAAAAGATTTCAACATCATTAGCCATTAGAGGAATGCAAATTAAAAGTATAATGAGATACCTCTTCACAACCACGAATGTGATTATTATTTAAAAAAAAAACGAATAGTAAGTGTTGGCAAAATATGGAGAAATGGAAGCACTCGTACACTGTTGGTGGGAATGTAAAATGGTACAGTCATTGTGGAAGACAGTTTGGGGGTTCCTCAGATAGTTAAACACAGAATTACCACACGATCCAACAATTTCACTCCTAGGTATATATTTACATTACTAAGTGAAAAAATAACCAGTCTGAAGAGCTACATTCTATATGACTCCAATTACACAACACTGTAGAAAGGGAAAAACTAAACAATGGTAAAAAGATCAGTGGTTGGGGACAGGGACAGGGAGGATTAGAAAGATGAAGCACAGGGGATTTCATAGAGCAGTAAACTATTTCGTATGACACTCTAATTGTGGATACATGACATTATGCATTTGTCAAACCCTGCAGAACTTTACAGCACAAGGAGAATATTAATGTATGTAAATTAAAAAATAATAATTTCGAGGTCAGGGGTTCCCAGGATGGAATATAGAATGTGACAAAACACTGTCAGAATGGCAAAAGCCCAGAATGGACTATAGTTTGAAGAAAATTGTTAAAAGCAACATAAAGGTTTTAAAATGTATGTTTGATTCTATTGATCAGGGTAGATGATGCGACATAAATATATTAAAAAGAGAAAGCAAAACTGCCTAACTATTGATATGGAGAATGGTATTTTAAAAATGGTATTTTAAATGGAATAACCTTTAACAAGAGACAACCTTAGGGATAAGGAAGCAGACAGAAAACAGAGGGATTCAGTGACAGAATGCAATACTGAGTAGTAAGACCTTTGACCTATTCCCCAACCTATTTTCCAGAATCTTTCTCTAGAAAATGGATGGAATAAGAGAAAAAGAATCTGGCTACTGATATTTGTGGGTCCAACAAAAAAGCCACTTTCTGATTACATTACAGTAAAGCCCATCAATCGAAATGTCCCTTACTTTACCCCCACCCCTACAGCTTTTTAGTGCCTCCCTCCTAACTGTTAATGAACAGTAAGGATAACATTTGAGGAATACCTCCAATATGCATAACTGGAATCAAAAGAAATTAAGAGATAAAGGGACTTATGGCAAAACAAGGAACAGAAGAAAATATCTCCACCAAACCCATAAATGTTATACTCAGAATACGAAGAAAAGAGGATCAGAGTATAAGAGAAATCGTTTGGAAATAAAAAAGATTAACAGACTTCATGAAAAATTCAGTAAAATTTCTTTTGAAAGATAAAACTGAACAAATATCTCTAAAAGAAGTATTAAAAGACAAAGAATAATTAAAAAGGGGAAGATAAGAAAAATCAAAGATTAATTTAGGAGGTCTAATATCCAACTAATAGGAGTTCCAGAAGGGAGAAAATTATCAAAGAAATAGTACAGGAACATTTTCAGAACTAAGTGTCCCACACAACGAAAGGAGGAAAAAAGCCCACCTGAAGGCATATCATACTGAAATTTTATAATCCTGGGATTAAAGAGAAAATTCTAAGCATTTCCGGGGGGAGAGGGGATGGGTTCTAGGAAGGTTTGGGAATCCAATAGCACCTGTGTTCTCAAAAACAATAACAGAAGCTAGAAGACAATATAGCAATCAATGCTTTAAAAATCCTTACAGATAATTTCCAACCTAGAATTCTACATCTAGACCAACTTTCAATCCAGTGTTAGGGTAAATAAAAACATTTTCAGGTATCTCATAAATTTTACTTTCCATGCACCTCTCCCAGAAAACTCCAAGAGAATGTGCTCCACCAAGATGAGTGTGTAAAACAAGAGAAAGGAGGACACAGGATCCAGGAAACTGAAGTTCCAACACAAGAGAGAGGCAAAGGGAAATCTCAAGGTGTTGAGGGGAGGGAAGTCCCAGGACAATAGTTGTGCAGCCGTGCCTGAGAATAGCCAGTCCCTCAGAGGGTTATAAGATGAAGGACACCAGAAGGGGGGATAATGTAACTTTTAGATGACAAGATACAACTGACCACTTGAAAAATCATTTTGAAGGTGTGCGGGGGATTGTGGAAAGCATTATCAGTAGGAACCTGGGGAGCCAGCTTCCAGGACAGCCCCAAGTGACCCCCAACTCCTGGTATTGACACCCTTCTGTAGTCCCTCCCCTATCAAACCTGAGTTCATCTTCGTGACCAAAAGCATACGGCAGAAGCAACGGCATTTCACTTCCAACATGAGGTTTTAAAGACAGCAGCTTCTGCCGTGGGTACCCACGTTTCCTCAGATTTCCCTGAGGGAAGCCAGCTGCCATGTCGTGAACAGCTGTGTGCAGAGGCCTATGTGGTGAGGAACAGAGACCCTTGGGCAACAGCGAGGACCTGAGGTCTACTAACAGCCAGGTGAGCGAGCCTGGAAACAGATCCTTCAGTTCCGGTCAGAACACAAGATGACGGTAGCACAGGCTGACACCTTGACTGCAACTTCACGAGAAACCCTGAGCCAGAACCTCCCAGCTAACCCAATCCCAGATTCCTGAACCTCAGAAACTGTGGGAGATTAATATTTGTTGTTTCAAGCTGCTTGGTTCTGAGATAATTTATTACATATAAATAGATAACTAATGCATGTAAAAATTAAGCTACAGGGCAGTGTGACAGTGGCTTGGTGGCAGAGTTCTCACTGCCATGCCAGAGACCCGGGTTCGATTTGTGGTGCCTGCCCATGCACCAAAACAAAAACAAAAACAAAAGCCTAAGCCACATATATCAGCTAAGCAAATATAAAACAAGATGGTTTTAAACTGCAGGAAAGTTATAAAAGAAAGGAGAAGTAATCATAGGTCTCCACTTGGTTCAGCAGTAACCAAGTTTTAGATATTTTATAATGAATAACAATGAATATTGATTTAGCCCCCCAAATTATAATACAACTATGTTGCAGGCTGGGGCTGGAGTGGGAGTTTGGGAGAAAGATAAGAGAGCCAAATACTCTCCTACCATATCAGAAATTCAACAGATGATAGCTAACATTGGAAGTCGTGAAATAGCACATAAGCATGTTATTCAGAAACGTGGAAGTAAATTATACAAGAAACGATAAAAGAGTGGTGCTTTTTAAGGAGAGATTCTTAATAATGTGGATTTTTGTTTTACTTTATACACCTTTAGATACTCTATGAGTTTTAAAATCACATATGAATTACTTTAATAAAAGTAAATTAAAAATAAAGATAAAAATAGATTGTAACAATGGGCCCAAGCTAGTAAGATTAAAGATCAAACAACAGCATTAAATGAAAAAGACTTGTGGATTTCAAGTTCAACCTTAGTCAAGAGGATTATACAGCTATTAAAAAAAAAAAACTTTTAAACAATAATAGGAGCATAGCACCTGGAAAAAGAGAAGTTGGCAGACCTGATCTAAATGCCTTGAAAATTGTGTTCCATTCTGAGAATTACACATTAGAATAATTCCAGTTGAGAGTTACTAAAATCATAACTGATAGAGAATCCATGACGCAGAAGGAGTAGTTGAAAGAACAGAGATGTTAAACTTGAAACACAAAGATTCAGGGAGACAAGGTAGTTGCCATTAACTATTTGAAGGAAAACCACAAAATATCTGAAGGTTTAACATAGAGAAGAGGAATTAGACTTATTCTTATACTTTATAGGTCAGAATTAGGACCAAAGGGTGGAAGTAACTGTGAAACAGACAGAGGCTTTCCAGTAAGTAGGGACTAGCAAAAATGAAGTAGTCTGTCTTGTGGAAATGAACTCACCACTGCTGAAATATTTAAACCTAGACTATACGACTATTGTTTGGAAATAACGTGAAACAGCGGTTCTTTACCTTTCCTGAAGGCGCTAGAATCCTGAGAAGCTAATTTCCCAAAGAATGCAGCTACACACAATCACGCACAATTCCACATACATTTCTGGGGAGTTCAATGACCCCCCAAATGCCTGCATGGACCCCAGGGTAATAATCCCTGTTGTAGAAGACAAGAGTATCTCCAAGTTTCGTTTGATTTCTGGGACTCTAATTAAGAAAAGTGAGGGTTAAAAGTATCATATTCTATATGGTTCATGTTTTTATTATTTATATACTTGGTTCAGCTGTTATCAGCGATGTATAAGTATGACCAGCAGATTAGCATTTATGATGCCTTTGTGCAAACTGGGAAAAGGTGACTACTTTGGGCAGTCAAATTAGAAGCAAACCCCACACCAGGGCACAGCACCTGACAAGAAGAGGTAAGGCTCACTGAGCTAATGATCAATGTCAGTTCCCACTCACCCCATCAGCAGGATGGGGGGCTCCCACAAGGGACAAACAGCTCCCACACTGGCAGACCAGAGAATGGTTAACTGACTAAAGAGTTGAAGTATCTAAATTGTTTGCAACATATTACAACAAACTTACCACTGCCAGTTAAATCATTACGATACTTAAAAAAAAAAAAGGGTAGGAAAACTTGCATTACCCCATTTTTACTGCCCATGAAGAAAACAGATTTTTCTCCAATTTCAACTCCATCACCTTCAGTTCCATTACTTCCCCTTTTTTCCACTTCAGCTTTTGCAATTTCCCAGAGAGTATCACTGAATGAAAGGCAGAAAAACAAAAATTCAGAGAAACAAGAATTATTATTTTAAATGTGTATTTGAAACTCTGCAAATATTAATATAAACTAATATTAATACACATGCTTTCAAATATTTATTTCAATTTTTCCTTAAGTTAAATTTATAAAATAAATCAGCATTTTCTGGAGACAACAACCTGCTAACTCATCTCAGGATTGGTCATTTTGTGGTGTTTTATTTTGCACCGGTTCATCAAAGAATGCTGAAAATTATAAGCAGAGCCTTTATCACCAGAGCGTAAGCTTATCTTTGGGGCTTCCAGGCACCAAGCTAAAATAACTTTTGGAAATGTACAATTTGAAAACCATCCACACATAAATCGTTCAGAAAAACAGGGAACATGCAAAACCAGTGTAACAAATAATCTTGGCTCCCTGAAACATTTATTTTTGTTGTTGCTTTTTAAATTACATCTTTATCTCAAAATTATTATTTTTTTACATTAAGTGTAAAGGAAAATAATCACTTAAAAGCCCAAACATTTTCAAGATCATCCTTTAATTCATCTTTGTACACACACACACACACACACACATACAACTTTGCACAAACAGGAGCATTCATCTAAAAAAAATTAAAGTCTAAGAAAAAAATGGAATGAGAACTAAAAAAGCATGTGAGACCTGACTGGCTCTACTTTCTAGGCATGTGAACTTGGGCAAATTATCTAACTCTCTCTGGTTCCTTCGTTCCTTTATTAACTCAATAAATATTTATTGAGCACCTAATATATACAAAGGGCTGTGCTTGTCCCAGACTCAGTTTTGTTTCCTCACTTCTAAGATGCTAATAAAAAAAAAATACCAACTTTATAAGACTGCAGTGATTGTTAAAGTGTGATAATTCCTTTAGTTTAGGGCTTGGCCTATAAAATCACCTAAAATTTATTGGGTGTTTATAGTTACTACTATTCAAGAATCAAGAATGAAGAAAAGAGGTATAAAAGGCCAAAATGGGTGTCCCTAAATGTCTGCACTAAGACTCATGCGTTAATCTTACAGGTGAGCCCCCAAGCTCTCAGTCAGAGCCTGTCTGCTCCTCATTTACACATCATTTTCTCAAAACATGTTTTTCTACTTTCTGCTTTCCAGGTCCCCTTGTGGAACTTTGGAACTATAATCATTCCTTTTAAACTGTAACGAATTATACTGTGATGGGAAGCCAATAATTTTTCACATCAAGTTTCAAAAATAACAGAGAAAATGCCATTGATCACACAGTGAGAAAAACAGATTTATCCTGCTTCATGATGGAATTCCTGACTCTTCTCCTAGACGTCCTTATAAATTGTTCAGAGAAGGCTTAAGTACTATCCTGAGAACAGGTCATTACTGACGTCACAGGATTGAAGAACTAAAATGTATATTACAGGTCATCAAAATCCTTTCCTTCTTTCCTTTTTTAAAAACGTGATCTCACACTTCCCGCGATGCTTTCCCAAGTTTCCTCTATTTGCCGTTTTCCTAAAGCCCTGAACAGGGAGCGGAGATCCCTGGGGTACGGTCTCCTGGAAAAGTCCCAGGCCCGCAAAAACAACAACGAAATTTTCACTTAATGAGCGAGTGGATGGATTTGATGATCTTCCAAAGACCTTTACTTTTCTAACCTGGGGAACTGATCATTGTTTGCGACAGAATCCACATACTCAAGGATGGTACCTCCAGGCCCTTGACCCCCCCAGACCCGAGCTGCAGGCGGGGCAGCCCCCATCTGGAGTCCCGGATGGGCTCTTCCCCTCCCCACCCCCCCACCAAATACCCCTAGCTGCCTCTCCCTCTCCTCCCTCCTCGAAGGTTGGGGTGGGAAAGAGGAGAGAATTTCGGAAGAGAGAGGAACCAGGTGCAAGCAGGGATGCGGGAGTACCTGGGCATAGTGATTCGATCACCCCAGGGCCGCAGGCTCGGTGAAAGGCCCACCCTAGAACTTTGCAGACTGCAACCTCTCGGGAGGGTCCCGGAGCGCGGGCTTCCGTGTTGCCATGGGAACGACGTCACATCTCCGTTAGTGCGCGGAAGAGAAGCATCATGGGAAATGTAGTTCTTGGCGATCTTGTCGCCTCTCACGCTCATCTTGGACTCTTAGGATGCAAGTGGCGAGGTGACAAATGGTTACAAACCTGGGTCCTGATAGATTGTTTCTGAGTTGTGAGTGTTCTTTTATTCAAGAAAGAATAAAAGAGGCGAAAACTAGTCAGACCTTAAAACTAAAAGCAAGGCATGCTATTTTAGTATTTTCCAACTGTCTGCAAATGTAAACTAAACATTTAATTTACTATTAAAAAACTAATTAATTTACTATTAATTAGTAAATTAATAAAGCAAGTGCATTTCCTATATATTTCATTTTTTTATGAATGTATACTATTTGTGTTTGAACTTTGTGATCTCTATATCTCTCGAGAAAGCTCCAACGAAATAACAAAGATTAAGTCATTACTATATACTAGGCCCTATGCTACACAGAGTAAGGAGTAAAGAGATGAATAAAACATCCTAACTCATAAGCTCTCTGCCCTAAGAAAGACATATACAACTAATCATGATAACACAAAGAAGCAAGTGATACACGCTATTACATAGAGGTATAAAAAATTGCATGAGAACAACTGGCTAATTGTGCTTGAAGGAACTGGTGAAATAGTCATGGCAGTTAGAGTGTTTGATCTGTCATGAATACTAAGTAGATCTTAGGCCCTCTAGCACCAAGATGCCCTGAATCCTTGAAGGAGATACTTTTCCTCCAGCCCAAGGCTTGTGTTTCTGTGATGTTATGTTTGCAAACATGGGCTTTACAGTAAGATGGAACTAGATTTAAGACCTGGCTCAGTCACAATGAAAAAGTTACCACCTTGCTGCATTTGGGAAACTACTCAACTTCTCTGAGCCTTAGTTTCCACTCCTGTAAAGCAAAGAGAATTATGAGTCCTAAATAACATAAATATGTGAAACATAAGTTATACATGTGTCCATTTTAGTTTTCTAGGCTGCTCAAATACCATGTGTGCTAGTTTTAATCTGTGGTGGACCCCAGAAAAGCCATGCTCTTTGATCCACATTCAATATTGCTGGGTGGGAGCATTTTGATTGTTTCCATGAAGATGTGACCCACCCAATTGTGGGTGGTAACTTTTGATTAGATGATTTCCATGGAGGTGTGTCTCCACCCACGGAAGGTGGAGTTGCTTACTGGAATCCTTTAAAAGAGGAAACATTTTGGAGACAGTCCCTTTTGGTAGAGCCATGTGAAAGCCAGCAGATGCCGCCATGTTCGCCATGAGCCCTTCCAGCTGAGAAACGTTGAACATCGTCGGCCTTCTTGAACCAAGGTATCATTTCCTTGATGCCTTAAATTGGACATATCTATGGACTTGTTTTAATTGGGACATTTTCTCAGCCTTGGAACTGTAAACTAGCAACTCATTAAATTCCCCTTGTTAAAAATTGTTCCGTTTCTGGTATATTGCATTCCAGCAGCTAGCAAACTAGAACACCATGCAAAGGAATGGCTTAAACAATGATAATTTATTAGCTCACAGTTTTCAGGTCAGGGAAAAAGTCCAAATCAAGGAATCTTCAGTGTGATGCTTTCCCTCCAAAGACTGTGGCATTCTGCAGCTGGCAGCCTGTGGTCCTTGGTACTTAGCTTGTCACATGGCAAGGTACATTGTGTCATCTCCTCGTCTCTTTTCTTCCTCGTTCAGTTGAGGTTCAGCTTCTGGCTGCTCCCTCTGTGGCTTTCTCTCTGTCTGAATTTGTTTCTGCATAGAAAGGACTCCAGTAATAGGATTAAGACCCATCCTATTTGAGGGGGGTCACATCTTAAAATTTAATAACCTCATCAAAAGCGCCTACTTACATTAGGTTCACACCCACAGGAATGGATTAAGTTTAAGAATATATTTTTCTGGGGTATATTCAGCTCCAAACCCCGTAGTTTCTGGCACATTATACATGCTCAGTGCTTGGTATTATTATAAAGGAAACTGCTGGTCAGCAACTTTGAACAAAGAAACAAGGATCACATTCCTAGGAATGAGGTAGATGGTTGGTAAAGGAAATAAGCATTTACTACAAAAAAATTGGAAACAGAACTTTCCCAACACAGAGGTGCATTTTGGAGACAGAGTGACAAAGAGAAGACTGCAACTGCACATAGGAAGTGGAGTTCAGTGAAGAAGGATGCTTGCACCTATCATTGAGTCAGCATCTATATCCCAGGGCCAGCGAGCTTATTAACTTACAAACTAATGCGGGACAGATTGCAATGAATTGTAACGATTGGTGTTCTGAAAACTTTGGACTCCTTTTGCATGTTAGCAAGGAGGGCCTGATGATATTGATAACTGTGGTAGTTAGATTCAGTTGTCAACTTGGCCAGGTGAATGTACCTAGTTCTGTTGCTGCGGACATGAGCTAATGGTACGTGAACCTCATCTGTTGCTCATTACATCTGCAGTCGGCTAAGAGGCGTGCCTGCTGTAATGAATGATGTTTGATTTAATTGGCTGGTGCTCAAATGAGAGAGCTCAACCTAGCACAGCTCAAGCAGCTCAGCATACCTCATCTCAGCACTCGTAGTTCAGCCCAGGCCTTTGGAGATGTAGAAAGAAATCACCCTGGGGAAAGTTGTTGGAACCTAGGGGCCTGTAGAGAAGGCCAGCAGAGACCATCCTGAGCCTTCCCACATAAGAAAGAACCTCAGTTGAAAGTTAGCTGCCTTTCCTCTGAAGAACTAATGAAATAAATCCCCTTTTATTAAAAGCCGATCCGTCTCTGGTGTGTTGCATTCCAGCAGCTAGCAAACTAGAACAATAATAATAACAATAGCTAACCATTTTGCTGAGTATTTGCTGTGTACCAGGCACAGTACTAGCACTTTAAAAGTGTGATTGTTTGGATAACTGGAATAGAGGATTGTAGAAAGGAGCCTGACAACAAGAAAAGTGAAGGTTATTTAGCTGGGCCCTCACCACCAACGTTAAGTTGATCTGATGGAGGAGGTGAGTTTCTTTTTATTCCTCCTTTCCTCTTGAGGCTTCATATTTGGACCAAAATAATAATAATAATAATAATAATAAGTGACATTCATGACAGATAGAAATTCTCAAGGCAAGAGTATTTCAAATATTTGAGCTCTGCTTTTTGATCACACCAAGAAGGCTTCAATGGTGATAGAGGAGGAGACAATTTTAGCTGCTTGCTGGATGGAATGAGCACTGATGTAGGAGGTTAGAGGCATGTGCAGAGTGTATTTGGGAAACTATGAATAGTTTGGGGTGCAGGAATATAAGGTGCCTAGTGGGGCTAAGGGAGGAAAGCAAACTTGGCAGGTAATTTGGGCAACCATGGAGAACCTTAAAATTGGCTTTTATAGTGTTTGTTATGAGAAACAAAATAAAATTTTAAAATAGGAATGTATCATGACTAGACATGAGGTTTAGTGAAATCAGTTTTTGCAGTTCTGTGAAGGATGATTTGGAGTCTGGAAGGCCATATGGAGTCTATTAACAATGGCCTGGAAAATGACTGAGTCATTTTTATGTTTTTCCTTGTTTTCAAATTTATATGAGCTTATTATAGAAAAAAATGTTATAAAGAAAAAATAAAGAGGATAATATAAGCATGCCCAGAAGTAATAACTATTGAACATTTTGGTGTATTGCACTCTAATCTTTTTTCTTATACAGTCAAAATAAGCATAATTTTGATAGCTGTATAATATTCTACTGCATAGACTTTTTTTCACAATTTCATAGTTCACCTAATGCTGAGTGCCTGTGTCAGAGTAAACACCTGCCATAAGTTGGGTTAATCAGAATCCTTCCCAGGTATTTTTCAAATTAGAATTGGAAAAAGACGGGCACTCCCTTTCTGGAGAAAACTAGCAAATTTTCTGCTAAATAAAGAAGGTGTTTTATAGTTAGAGAATAAGCAGCAGATGCATAGCAATATAGAGACAAAGTCCTGGCTTGTCTCATGGTTTCTTCTGTCCCTAAGTCTCTGCTGTGTCCCCTTTCTTATGGCTTGGCTGTTCAGCAATCAAAATGATTCTTTTTTAAAAAATACTTTTACTGACGAATCTTCACAAATGTGTTAGTTTGTAAGTTGTTGGAATGCAATGTACAGAACTGGAACAACTTTTGAAAAGAGGAATTAGTAAGTTACAAGTTTACAGTTCTAAGCCTTTAAAAATATCCAACTAAGGCATCCAGGGAAAGATACCTTAATCCAAGAAAGGCTGATGGGTACAGAACATCTCTGTCAGTTGGGAAGTCATATGTTGGCATCTGCTGGTCCCTTGCTCCTGGGTTCCATTGCTTGCAGCCTACGTTCCTGTAGGGGTTCCTCACTTTGCTTTTCCAGGGCTGACTTTCATCTCTTGGCTACCCTTGGCTTTCTCCAGGTTTGGCTCGCCTAACATCTCATGGCAATGTCTGCTGATCTCATGAAAAAAGTTTATACAGTGGAATATTATACAGCCATCAAAATTATGCTGACTTTTTTTAAAAAAACTCTCCAAATATCCATGTTCTGTTCTCCAAGTGTCAGCATCTGTGTCAGCTCTGCTCTGAAGTTTCTGTTGCTCTGTCATTTCTGACTCTCTCCAAAATGTTTCCCCTTTTAAAGTATTCCAGAAAACTAATCAAGACCCATCTGGAATGGGTGGAGTCACATCACCATCTAGTCAAAGGTCACACCCACAACTAGGCATGCCACATCCCTATGGAGATACTGTAATCAAACGTTTCCAGCATACATTATTGAATCAAGGTTAAAAGCAATGGCTGCCTCCACAAGATTGGATCAGAATAAAACATGGCTTTTCTGGGGGTATATTACTATTTTCAAACCGGCACAACACACATACAGTCCATACATGGTGTATAATCAGTGGCTCACAATATCATCACATAGTTGTGTGTTCATGACCATGATCAATTTTTACAGCATTTGCATCACTCCAGAAAAAGAAATAAAAAGAAAAAACGCATACATCCCATACCCCTTATCCTTCCCTCTCATTAACTATGAGTATTTCAATCTACCCAATTTATTTTACCCTTTATCCCCTCTATTATTTATTTTTTTATCCATATATATTTTTTTACTCATCTGTCCATACCCCAGATAAAAGAAACATCAGATACAGGGTTTTCACATTTACACAGTCACATTGTAAAAACTATATAACTAGACAGTCTTCTTTAAGAATCAAGGCTACTGGAACTCAGTTCAACAATTTCAGGTACTTCCCTCCAGTCACTCCAGTACACCCTAAACTAAAAAGGGATGTCTGTATAACGCATAAGAATAACTTCCGAGATAACCTCTCAACAATTTGAAATCTCTCAGCCACTGAGACTCTATCTCATTTCTCTCTTCCCCCTTTTGGTCAAGAGGCCTTTCTCAATCTCTTAATGCTGGGTCCCAGCTAATCCCGGGAGTTCTGTCCCACGTTTCCAGGGAGATTTATACCCCTGGGAGTCATGTCCCACGTATGGGAGAGGACCGTGAGTTCACCTGCCAAGTGGCTTAGAGAGAGGCCACATCTGAGCAACAAAAGAGGTTCTCTGGGGGTGATTCTTAGGCATAATTATAAGGCTTAGCCTATCCTTGCAGGAATAAGTTTCATAGGGGCAAACCCTAAGATCAAGGGCTCAGCCTATTGAATTGGTTTTCCCCCCTGCTTGTGAGAATATCAGGAATTCTCCAAATGGGGAAGTTGAGTATTCCCTCTGTTCTAGTTTGCTAGCTGCAGGAATGCAACACACCAGAGACGGATTGGCTTTTAATAAAAGGGGATTTATTTTATTAGTTCTTCAGAGAGAAGGCAGCTAACTTTCCACTGAGGTTTTTTTTTTTTTTTTTTTTTTTTTTTTTTTACGTGGGAAGGCACAGGATGGTCTCTGCTGGCCTTCTCTCCAGGCCCCTGGGTTCCAACAACTTTCCCCAGGGTGATTTCTTTCTATATCTCCAAAGGCCTGGGCTGAACTGAGAGTGCTAAGATGAGGTATGCTGAGCTGCTTGGGCTGTGCTAGGTTGAGCTCTCTCATTTAAGCACCAGCCAATTAAACCAAACATCATTCATTGCAGCAGGCACACCTCCTAGCTGACTGCAGATGTAAATCAGCAACAGATGAGGTTCACGTACCATTGGCTCATGTCCGTAGCAACAAAACTAGGTATGCTCACCTGGCCAAGTAGACAACTGAATCTAACTACCAAACCCTCATTTCTCCCCAGTCCCCCAGGGGGACTTTGCAAATGCTTCTTTATTCACTGCCCAAATTACTCTGGGATATATTGGGGTATCATGCTAACCTGGACAAACCAACAAGATCTCAAACCCTATTCAGGATTCCATGTACTTATGGTGTTCGACTAAACTGACCACAAGTTAAATTAGGTAATGGTATTAGGCAAAATATAAATTTTGCACCAAATACACATCTCTCCCTTTGGTCTCACCCAGAAATTGAAATTTCAAAATATGGACAATACCATCTTTTATCCTGTACTCTGATTCACCTTAGTCCTATCCAGATCAGCTTCATTCATCTTGATATTCTTGCAATAAATTTTCTCCTTTTTGTCTAAGTTAGTTCAAGCTGAATTTTGGAATTTACATGAAAGGCTTGAGAAAAGAGAGAAAAGTCAAGGTTTATCTCCTGGGTGACTGATGAGTGCTCCTGTTAATTGTTGAGGGAATGGAGGAGGAGCAGCAGCTTTAGAGGTAAACATAATTAGCTAGTTTTAGACATGGAGAGTTTAAGACACCACCCATTAGTCAGTTGGATCATTTGGAGTCTATTGGACTTGGCAGTCAGGGGGTCGATGGAAACCTTATGTAAAGCTGTAAACAGTGGGGGCCTGCTCTCAAGGTTGCTGGCACTCACCACATCCCTGGTGGGAAAACTCTTACAATCTGTGGATCATCCAAAAGATAATAAGGGCTCTCCCCAAGCTTTTCTAAGATTCATTTTATAAGCTTTTCTCTCATAAAAGGCAACTCCTGGGTGGGCCGCGGTGGCTCAGCGGGCAAGAGTGCTTGCCTGCCATGCCGGAGGACCCCGGTTCGATTCCCGGCCCCAGCCCATGTAAAAAACAAACAAACAAACAAAATATAATAAAAAATAAGAAAATGCTTAAAGATGTTTCCCTTTCTTCCTCCCTTCCTTCCTTCTCTGTCTTTCCTTCCCTTCCTCCCTTTCTCTTTAAAAAAAAAAAAAAAAAAAGGCAACTCCTACTGGAGTTTGATAGGCCCATAGTTTTTCCAGAAACTCAGTAAGTTAGTAACTTCTCCGTCGTCTCCTCTGGTGCTGCCTAACATTTATACCTTAAGGACACTTCCTGGAATTCATTAGAGCCACATGGTGAGAGGAGGAATTGGTCTTCTCTAGCCACTGCTCCTGCTAAAGAAAAGTCACCTGATTTTAATAAAGCCACCAATATACCTTAGCAATACCTTTAGAAGGGATAACAAGCCCCCTTTCCCCCATTTATTAGAAGATAATGTTAACAAAGGGCTGGAAGGAAGGGTATGCTGTATTAAAGTGCTATGGGAAACAGTTATGCCTTGCTTTAGCATTATTTGCTAATAGATGTTTTCCTAGTAAAATTTTTTATTCCTTGTCTATTACTGGACCCACCCACCCCAATTAATTGCTATGATCTTTTGGATTGATATTGACTATCAATGTGCCCTAGAATCATTGTGACTATGTACAATTTATATAAAACTAAATTCAACAAGTAAAATCATAGTACAGAGTAAGTGGTTGTCTCATCTCCTTCCCCCAGCCTCCTGCCCAGGCCCATAACTCTTCCTTTGTTAAGTCTAACCCTCCCTGTTTTTCTTTTTATCACATTGTTCCATATTCGTCATCATGATCATTTTTAGAACATTTGCATCACTCCAGAAAAATAAAGTGACAAAAGAAAAAATCCTATGTTAAAACACTGAATGAAGCTGCATGTGAGAATGATAGAGGGATGAGGGCTGGGGACATAAATGAAATCAGAAAGAAAGATAAATGCTAAAGATCGAGATGGTATCATCTAGGAATGCCTAGAGTGTATAATAATAGTGAAATGTACAATGTACAAATTTTAAAAATGTTTTGGCATGAGGAAGAACAAAGGAATGTCATTATTGCAGGGTGCTGAAAATAGATACTTTAAAATGTCACCTTATGTGTGAGACTAAAGCAAAAAATGTTTGTTACAAAATTTAGATTTTGACTAGAGCGTTTCCTAATATAACTCATGTAGATAATTTGATTGAATGTCATAAGTACTTGGAATCTCAGGTAGCACATGAGATTTTGTTGGTTTGTCCAGAGTGATGCCCCGATTAATCCCACAATGATTTGATCAGTGACTGGAAAAGTATTTGCAAGCCCCCTTCGGGGAATGGTGAGAGTGGGGAGAAATTCAACTTCCCCAAGTTGAATTCTTGATATTCTCACAAGCAGTGTGGACAACCAAAGCTATAGGCTGAGCCCCCAGGCTTGGGGTTTGTTCACATGAAACTTAACCCCACAAAGGATAGGTCAAGTCTACTTAAAATTTAGGCCTAAGAGTCACCCCCAAGAGAGCCTCTTTTGTTGCTCAGATGTGGCCTCTCTCTCCAGCCAACACGACGAGCAGTCTCACCACCCTCCCCCTCTCTGCATGGGACATGACTCCCAGGGATATAGACCTTCCTGGCGACGTGGGACAGAGAACCTGGAATGAGCTGAGACTCAGCATCAAGGGACTGAGAAAAACCCTAGAATGAGCTGAGAATTAACATCAAGGGATTGAGAGAAACTTCTCCACCAAAAGGGGGAAGAGTAAAATGAGACCAAGTGTCAATGGCTGAGAGATTCCAAACAGAGTGGAGAGGTTATCCTGGAGGTTATTCTTACGCATTTAAGTAGATATCACCTTGTTGTTCAAAATGTAGTGGAGAGGCTGGAAGGAATTGCCTGAAAATGTAGTGCTGTGTTCCAGTAGCCATGTTTCTTGATGATGATTGAACAATGATATAGCTTTCATAATGAGACTCTGTGAATGTGAAAACCTTATGTCTGATGCTCCTTTTAGCTACTATATCAACAGAAGAGTAGAACATATGGAATAAAAATAAATAATAGAGGGAACATGTTAAAATAAATTCAGTTTGAAATACTAGTGGTAAATGAAAGTGAGGGGTAAGGGGTATGGTATGTATAGTCTTTTTTTTCTCTATTATCATTTTATTTCTTTTTCTATTGTCTTTTTCTTTTTCTAAATCGATGCAAATGTACTAAGAAATGATTAATATGCAACTGTGTGATGATATTAAGAATTACTGATTGTATATGTAGAATGGAATGATATCTACATTTTTTGTTTGTTAATTTTTTTTAATTAATAAAAAAAGTTTTAAAAAAAAATCCATACATCCTATACCATTTACCCCTCCCTCTCATTGATCCCATGGGTCCTTCTGTCTCATGGTTCCTTTCGTCACAAAGTTTCTGCTGTGTCCCGTGTGCATTACAATCTACCCAATTTTTTTTAACCCTTTATCTGTCCTTATTGTTATTATTTTTTTTAACATGGGCAGGTACCGGGAATCGAACCCGGGTCCTCTGGCATGGCAGGCAAGCATTCTTGCCTGCTGAGCCACTGTGGCCCATTCTGCCCTTATTATTTTTTGTCCTTATTTTTTTTTTACTTATCCATCCATACCTTGGATAAAGGGACTGACCCTCCCTTTTAATTACCCAAGAAAAGTTTTGAATCTGGGTGTCTTTGAAATATGGATCAATGCTATTTCACCATCAATATCTATTTGTGGACTTGGCCTTAATTTGGAGTTTAAAGGGGAAAAAAAATCAAGTTGC
Organism: Tamandua tetradactyla; assembly: GCF_023851605.1. Classification (NCBI taxonomy): domain Eukaryota; kingdom Metazoa; phylum Chordata; class Mammalia; order Pilosa; family Myrmecophagidae; genus Tamandua; species Tamandua tetradactyla. The sequence continues at coordinate 15,428,319 of NC_135343.1, read as the reverse complement.
TCTTGTTGCAGTAAAATCCATTTTTTCTTTTAGGGGGGAAACATAAAGGGGGTTCGATTTCTGTATGAACCAGGTAGCAGAGAAGCTTCTTCACCAACTTATTTTTGTTGCCGGCCTCCCTCACGGCCCACCGTACTGGAGCCTCTCCTCCACAGGGTTCCCCCCGAGACTGCATGGAAGGAGGACAAATTCCATGGCAGCTGGGGTTGGTGGATGAGTGAAATGTGTTCTTAGACTTCCTGGGACTCTGAAAGTGTTTTTCTAGAGAAGTGTGATTATCCATGGTGGTTAGTTCTTCAGGACTATACTTCAGTACAATTGTGGCTTAAATATATTGTTCTAGAAACCTGACCACCATGTATTATTTCTATGGGAAAAAAATTTAAAGACGCCTAATTAATAAACACATTTTGGGAACTAAGTCTCTTTATAAATTGGGATTAACTTTTCTTGTAAATTGAGAGTTAAATTTATTTCTAAGCTATGGCATAGATGACTGTAAAGACAGGAAAGAAAATCCAGAACATTTAAAATAAATTTTTAAGATACAATCCATTCAAACTACCTGTATAAAATAACCTCTCTTGGAGAACCAAATTTTTTTTCTATTATTCTGTCAACTCACAGATTATATATGTGTCTATAAGCATAAATATGTAGAAAAGCTACACTTTGCCAAAATAGCTTTCTTTTATATGGATAAAATAAAGTAACACTGAAGACAAAGCATGAATGCAAGAGGAGGTAATAACTACCATTTTCACTAGCAGTGCACCTCAGCTTTGACAGTGAAAACATTAGGTATTTCTTGAAGATTATTTAAAAGATAATGCCCAAAATGGGTTTTGTAAATCATTTATTATGATTGAAAGGGAAGAAAATGATAGGAGACAAATATTACAATTAAACATGTAACATTATTCTCTTGTAACCAATTATAATAATATACTTTGAATTTTTTAATGGCTATATAAGTCATTTCCCAGAAAATAAAATTTGTACATCACCAGTTACAGAAAACTGATTTCTTTCCATCAAAATATTTTATCTCTGCTCTATCAAAAATAAATGAGAAGTCTAAGGTACTACAGTTTAAGCTAAACTTTCACTACTTGTTTAAATTATAAGTTTTAGGGAGCTTAACAGATGGTGAACTAACTATTGCCTGAGAATAAAGTGCTCATACATATTTAATAGCTTTGTCAAGCCTCTGGCTGACCAATTAATGATAATTAACCGGCTTTCTGGGAACTTAGAAACTCTACTGTCTCCCAGCCAAAAGTTTCCTTCTGAGAGTCATCCCAAAATGATAACCAAGCTTATTCTAAAAACTAATTTGCTTACTCAGTGAGTGGTTATGGCTCAAAAGATTTAGGAGAAATAGTTAATGGAAATCTATTTCTGTAGAGCTTCCTGACCTTCTTTTTGTCATTACTAATAAAGCAAAATAGGACTGCAGTGATACATTTCTAAACTCTGTCCTTTTTTACAGTGCTAATATGGGAAAGAACATTTTTAAAAGGCTTAGTATGAAAATAGTGCATCATCAAGGAAGAAGCAGCGAAGAAGAAAACGTGAAGGCTCTGTCAACAAATTAATTCAACAGCTAACATTTAAAAAAAAAATTAGTTTTGAAAATAACATACACAAAATGATAAATATATGTCCAAAAATAAATACAAATATTCTACATATAAATAAAATTAAGTATACTCATGATTATCATTACAATTAAGCATTTGTAAAATAAAATTTTCATGTCTTATCACAGTTTTATTTTTATTGTAAATTAATACTAATTACTTTGTTTTGACACATAGAGCAATGTACTGGCCACTTACATAGCTTAGGAATATAAAAAATTTCCAGATTTTTTTCAACTAAAGTTTTATCTCCTTTGACAGAAAAATTATTTTCTCTTTTCATTAAAGACATATTTTTGGTAATTTGCTTTCAAATTATAATTACAAAGGGCTGTTTTTGTTCTCAAATATAATATTATTTAGCAAAGCAAGGTTAAGATGACCCAGCACCAAATGCAATTAAACATGGGCAATTTTCCAGGGAACTCAGAATACACTGAAAGCTGAGGAATGTCAGGAGTCACTATTTTGTTTTAAATTTTACACTCCAACAATCTGAAAAGGTGATAGGGTATACTTTCTAATACAGAGCAGAAACTAACTGCTGTTTTCTCACATAATGATTCCTAGAGCCCAGAGGTTTATTGCAATTGCTTTAAAAATCTGCCCCTAACCACAGCCCTACAGTTGTTGCTTATACTGTGCACTCCACTTTGTTCCAAACATCATATCATTAAGTAAAGGCACATATAATTATAGTACTTAATTTTTGGCAGTAATCATTTATGATTAATCAGTTTTCATTAAGTAAAGGCACATATAATTATAGTACTTAATTTTTGGCAGTGATCATTTACGATTAATCAGTTTTCCAAATGAGAGTTTTGGAATCTCCCTTTCGATAGATTGTTAGAATATTAAAAAAAGAAAACAAAAAAGGAGAAGAAGAAGGAAGGAAGGAAGGGAAGAAGAAGAAAAAGGGGAAGAAGGAAGGAAAGAGAGAAAAGCTATATCGCATGACATATCTGATGCCAAGAGAAGGAGAAAATGGCAATTCTAACTCATTTGATCTAAGAGAAAATCGGTGTATTGGGAAAAGTTTATTTATCTTAGTAGTAGTATTCATCTGAATATTTAGGAAACAAATAAGAGAGTAACCTCCATTCCTTTTACAGTTTCGAATACTGATGTGTGGTGCTGTGTTGCCAGAATACAAATGAACTTGTTTGGAGCTGCTGCAGTTGGCAGAGAAGACAGGTGATGAATGTCCTCAAACCTTCAGAGTAAGGTGGGGCCTTTGGTGGGTCTGCTGCTTGACAGAGGGGGCTGGCTTCCCACAGGTCCCGCCTGGGGTCCCTGGGCTGGCGCTGAGAGCAGTGCCGGAGCAGAGAGGTGGTGAAATGCTGCCTTTTGCTGATGGAAGTTGTTTATGTAACTGGCGATCAAAAGAGTGATTTCAAGAATCTAAAACAAGAAAAAACAGGATTGTTATGCTCCTGAGAATTTACCACTTCCAAAAGACAGAGAAGAGTTGGTGATGGTGGTCTGCATTTGCAACTGCCGAGGACAGCAGAGCCCTGTCTGTCCAGGTCAAACAGTAAAGTACTAACACGTCTAGTACCATCAAGGCACTGACATAGTTTTCCGTTTTAAGCCAGCAGAAAGAGTAGATCTCATATTTAGTGGCAACACTAGAAAATGTAATAGTCAGTAGTACAACCCCATCAAGTATCTTAAATTCACATTTGTGCGAATTTAAAAATTCAGTGTGTCATTTAAACAAAATGAAACATTGAATGTGCCATAATCTTCTAGACTTAATGGATAAGTGCTTTCACTTAAATATAGATTTCATTAGGAAAGATATCTTTTTAAAAGTTTAAAAGAAAAAGTTTCCATTCTAAAGAGGTAGTCTTTTTATGTCTTTTAATGGACAATTTCAAAACTGTGAAAGTTTTAGGAAAATCTATTTCTCATTGTTTTTACTAAAATTGGGATTAGCACATTAGAATGTAGCCCTTTTATTCATTGCTTTTAGTTAGAGGCATTAAAACTACATAGATATTACATTAAAAACAGTAAAGGAACAAGTATGTTTTAATTATAAAACCTTACTCTTTCCTCTAAGTAAATAAGCCAACATGTTTAAAGTATCTGACAACTTACACCATAGCCATTTATTTTGAATCTAATATGCTAGGCATGAGGCTATGTATTTTACACACTTTATTTAATTCTTTTTTTTTTTTCATTTTTTTTAACGTAATAAAACCAATCAATATACAATCGGAACATTCTTTTTTTATTACATAGTTGTATATTCATCACCATCATCATTTCTTAGAACATTTGCATCAATTCAGAAAAAGAAATAAAAAGAAAACAGAAAAAAAAAATTCATACATACCATTCCCCTTACCCCTTCCATTCATTGATCACTAGCATTTCAATCTACTAAATTTATTTTGACATTTGCTCTCCCTATTATTCATTTATTTTTAATCCATATGTTTTACTCATTTGTCCATAAGGTAGATGAAAGAGGTCCCAGACGCAAGGTTTTCACAATCACACAGTCACACTGTGAAAGCTATATCATTATACAATCATCTGCAAGAAACATGGCTATGGAACACAGCTCTACATTTTCAGGCAGTTCCCTCCAGCCTCTCTGTTATGCCTTAACTAACAAGGTGATATCTATTTAATGCATACAGGAATAATCTCCAGGATAACCTCTCGACTCTGTTTGGAATCTCTCAGCCATTGACATTTTATTTTGTCTCATTTCTCTCTTTCCCCTTTCAGGCAAGAAGGTTATCTCAATCCCCTGGTACTTAGTCTCAGCTTATTCTAGGATTTCTGCCCCATGTTGCCAGGAAGGTCCACATCCCTGGGAGTCATGTACCACGTAGAGAGGGGAAGGGCAGTGAGTTTGCTTGTTGTGTTGGCTGAGAGAGAGAGGCTACATCTGAGGAACAAAAGAGCTTCTCTTGAGGGTGACTCTTAGGCCTAATTTTAAGTAGGCTTAGCCTAACCTTTGCGGGGTATATAAACAACCCCCAAGATTGGAGGCTCAGCCTATTGCTTTGGTTGTCCCCACTGCTTGTGAGAATATCAAGAATTCTCCACTTGGGGAAATTGAATTTTCCCCCTTCTCATCATTCCCTCAAGGGACTTTGCAAATACTTTTTTTATTAACTGTTCAAATCCTTCAGGGATTTATCGAGGTGTCACTCTGGACAACCTACAAAATTTCATGCCATACTCAAGGTTCCATGTACTTATGATGTTCAATTAAACTGTCCACATACGTTATAATAGGAAATGCACTAGTCAAAATATAAATTTTGTACCAAATAAACATTTTTTGCTTTAGTCTCACACATAAGTTAAAGTTTTAAAATATTAATTACCATCTGTTTTCAACACTGAATTATTGACATTCCTTTGTTCTTCCTCATGCAAAACATTTTTAAATTTGTACATTTAGTCACTATCATTATGTACTCTAGGCATTCCTAGATTATACCATCTCAGTCTTTATCGTATATCTTTTCTTCTGATTTCATGTGTGCCCCAGGCCTCCCTCTCTCTATCATTCTCACATTCAGTTTCATTCAGTGTTGAAACATTTTTGTATTACCGTTAGGTAGTATTTTGTTATCCATTTCTGAATTTTTACCACAATCTGCATCCCTTCAGTTCCAATTACCTAATATCTACCCTATTTCCATCTCCTGATGACCTCTGTTCTTAACTGAAATTATCCAAGTTCATTCATTAATGTTAGTTCATATCAGTGAGACCACACAGTATTTGTACTTTTGTTTCTGGCTAATCTCACTCAGCATAATGTCCTCAAGGTTCATCCATGCTGTTACATACTTCATAACTTTATTCTGTCTTACAGTTGCATAATAATCCATCGTATGTATATACCACAGCTTGTTTAGCCACTCAACTGTTGATGGGCATTTGGGCTGTTTCCGTCTCTTCGCATTTGTAAATAATGCTATAAACATTGGTGTGCAACTGTCCGTTGACCTCATGTCCTTTGAGTAGATACCTAGCAATGGTATTGCTGGGTCATATGGCTATACTTAGCTTCCTGAGGAACTGCCAAACTGATTTCCATAACAGTTGTACCATTTGACATTCCAACCAACAGTGGATAAATGTGCCTCTTTCTCCACATCCTCTCCAGCACTTGTTTTCTGTTTTACTGATAATGGCCATTCTGGTGGGTGTGAGATGATATCTCATAGTGGTTTTGATTTGCATTTCCCTAACAGCCAGGGAAGCTGAACATCTTTTCATGTGCCTTTTGGCCATTTGTATTTCCTCTTCTGAGAAGTGGTTGTTCAAGTCTTTTGCCCATTTTGTAATTGGGTTGTCTGTCTTTCTGATGTTGAGTTGAACAATCTCTTCATATATTCTGGATACTAGACCTTTATCTGATATATCATTTCTAAATATTGTCTCCCATTGGGTAGGGTGTCTTTTTACTTTCTTGACGAAGCTCTTTCATGCACAAAAGTGTTTAATTTTGAGGAGTCCCCATTTCTTTCTTTCTTTCTTCAATGCTCGTGCTTTGGGTGTAAGGTCTAGGAAACCACCTTCTATTATAAGATTTATAAGATATTTCCCTATATTTTCTTCTAACAGTTTCATGGTCTTAGATCTAATGTTTAGGTGTTTGATCCATTTTGAGTTAATTTTTGTATAGGGTGTGAGATATAGATCCTCTTTCATTCTTTTGCATGTGGATATCCAGTTCTCTAGGCACCATTTATTGAAGAGACTGTTCTGTCCCACGTGATTTGGCTTGACTGCCTTATCAAGATGAGAGGGTCTATATCTGAACACTCTATCAATTCCATTGATCAGTATATCTATCTTTATGTCAGTACCATGCTGTTTTGACCACTGTAGCTTTGTAACACGCCTTAAAGCCAGGTAGTGTGAGACCTCTGGCTTCATTTTTCTTTTTCAGGATACTTTTAGCTATTCGGGGCACTGTGCCCTTCCAGAGAAATTTGGTTATTGGTTTTTCTCTTTCTGAAAAGTAAGTTTTTGGGATTTTAATTGGTATTGCATTGAATCTGTAAATCAACTTAGGTAGAATTGACATCTTAACTATAGTCTCCCAATCCATGAACACAGTATGCCCTTCCATCTATTTAGGTCTTCTGTGATTTCTTTTAACAATTTCTTGTAGTTTTCTTTGTATAGGTTTTTTGTCTCTTTAGTTAAACTTATTCGTAAATATTTTATTCTTTTGGTTGCAACTGTAAATAGAATTTTTTTCTTTTTTCCCCCCTCAGATTGTCCGTTATTCGTGTATAGAAACACTACAGATTTTTGAGTGTTGATCTTGTAACCTGCCACTTTGCCGTACTCATCTATTAGCTCTAATAGTTTTGCTGTGGATTTTTCGGGGTTTTTGACATATAGTATATCATCTGCAAACAGTGAGAGTTTTACTTCTTCCTTTCTAATTCTGATGCCTTGTATTTCTTTTTCTTATCTAATTGCTCTGGCTAGAACTTCCAACACAATGTTGAATAACAATGGCGATAGTGGACATCCTTGTCTTGTCCTTACCGTGGAGGAAAGTTTTCGGTTTTTCCCCATTGAGGATGATGTTAGCTGTGGGTTTTTCATATATTCCCTTTATCATGTTGATGAAGTTCCCTTCTATTCCTATCCTTTGAAGTGTCTGACTTCATTGAAATCAATGAAGTTTGTCAAATGCCTTTTCTGCATCAATTGAGATGATCATGTGGTTTTTCTGCTTTGATTTGTTGATATGGTGTATTACATTAATAGATTTTCTTATGTTGAACCATCCTTGCATACCTGGGATAACTCCTACTTGGTCATGGTGTATAATTCTTTTAATATGCTGCTGGATTCGATTTGCTAGAATTTTGTTGAGGATTTCTGCATCTACATTCATAAGAGAGATTGGTCTGTAGTTTCCTTTTTTTTGTAATATCTTTGTCTGACTTTGGCATGATGGTGGTGTTGGCGTCTCTGGTAGTTAGATTCAGGTGTCAACTTGGCTAGGTGAAGGTGCTTAGTTCTATTGCTGTGGACATGAGCCAATGGCATGTGAACCTCATCTGTTGTTGATTACATTTGCAGTCAGCTAAGAGGCATGCCTGCTGTAATGAATGATGTTTGATTTAATCGGCTGGTGCTTAAATGAGAGAGTTCAATGTAGCACAGCCCAAGCAGCTCAGCATACCTCATCTCAGCACTCACAGCTCAGCCCAGGCCTTTGGAGATGCAGAAAGAAATCACCCCGGGGAAAGTTGTTGGAACCCAGAGGCCTGGAGATGAGGCCAGCAGAGATCACCCTGTGCCTTCCCTTGTAAGAGAGAACCTCAGTTGAAAGTTAGCTGCCTTTCATGTGAAGAACTAATGAAATAAATCCCCTTTTATTAAAAGCCAATCCATCTCTGGTGTGTTGCATTCCAGCAGCTAGCAAACTAGAACAGATTCGTAGAATGAGTTAGGTAGCTTTCCCTCCTCTTCATTTTTTGGAAGAGTTTGAGCAGGATTGGTACTAATTCTTTCTGGAATGTTTGGTAGAATTCACATATGAAGCCATCTGGTCCTGGACTTTTCTTTTTGTGGAGCTTCTTAATGACTGGTTCAATTTCTTTACCGTGATTGGTTTGTTGAGGTTGTCTATTTCTTATTGAGTCAATGTTGGTTGTTCATGCCTTTCTAGGACATTGTCCATTTCATCTATACTGTCGAGTTTATTAGCATAAAGTTGTTCATAGTACCCTCTCATTACTTCCTTTATTTCTGTGGGGTCAGTGGTTATGTCTCCTCTTCCATTTCTGAAGAAATCTATTTATTTGCACCCTCTCTCTTCTTCTTTTTATCAACCTCGCTAAGTGTCCATCAATCTTACTGATTTTCTCACAGAACCAACTTCTGGTTTTGTTGATTTTTCTCGACTGTTTTCATGTTCTCAATTTCATTTATTTCTGCTGTAATCTTCATTCTTTCTTTCTTTTTGCTTGCTTTGGGGTTAGTTTGCTGTTCTTTCTCTAGTTCTTCCAAGTGGATAGTTAATTCCTTGATTTTTGCTCTTTCTTCTTTTTTGATATAGGTATTTAGGGCAATAAATTTCCCTTTAGCACTGCCTTGCTGCATCTCATAAATTTTGATATGTCGTGTTTTCATTTTCATTTGCCTCAAGATATTTACTGATTTCTCTTGTAATTTCTTCCTTGACTCACTGGTTGTTTAAGAGTATGTTGTTGAGCCTCCATATATTTGTGAATTTTCTGGCACTCTGCCTATTACCGATTTCCAACTTCATTCCTTTATGATCTGACAAGGTGTTTTGTATGATTTCAATCTTTTTAAGTTTATGGAGACTTGCTTTGTGACCCAGCATATAGGTCTATCCTTGAGAATGATCCATGAGTACTTGAGAAAAAGGTATATCCTGCTGTTGTGTGGCGTAATGTTCTATAAATGTCTGTTAAGTCTAGCTCATTAATTGTATTATTAAAATTCTCTGTTTCTTTATTGATCCTCTGTCTAGATGTTCTGTCCATTGGGGAGAGTGGGGAATTGATGTCTCTAAGTATTATGGTAGATGTGTTTATTTCTCTTTTCAGTGTTTTCAGTTTTGCCTCATGTATTTTGGAGCATTCTGACTTGGTGCATAAATATTTATGATTGTTATGTTTTCTTGTTGAATTATTCCTTCTATTAATCCATAGTGTTCTTTTTTGTCTCTTTTAACTATTTTACATTTGAAGTCTAATTTTTTGGATATTAGTATAGCTACTCCTGCTTTTTTCTGATTGTTATTTGCATGGAATATCTTTTCCCAACCTTTTACTTTCAACCTATGCTTATCCTTGGGTCTAAGATGTGTTTCCTGTAGATGGGTTCTGTTTTTTCTTATATGTGCTGCCGAAGTGAGGATGGGTTCTGTTTTTTATTCCATTCTGCCAGTCTATGTCTTTTGATTGGGGAGCTTAATGACATTAACATTTAATGTCATTACTGTATGGGCAGTTCTTTCTTCTACCATTTTGCCTTTTGGATTTTATATGTCATATCTAATTTTCCTTCTTTTTACCTTTACCGATAGTCTTCATTTCTACACTCTTCTCCACACCTCTCTCTCCTGTCTTTGCATATCTGTCTCTAGTGCTCCCTTTAGTATTTCTTGCACAGCTGGTCTCTTGGTCACTAATTCTCCTGGTGATTTTTTTGTCTGAAAATGTTTTAATTTCTCCCTCATTTTTGAAGGACAATTTTGCTGGATATAGAATTCTTGGTTGGCAGTTTTTCTCTTTTAGTAATTTAAATATATCATCCCACTGTCTTCTCGTTTCCATGGTTTCTGCTGAGAAATCCATACATAGTCTTATTGGGCTTCCTTTGTATGTGATGGATTGCTTTATTCTTGCTGCTTTCAAGATTCTCTCTTTTTCTTTGACATTTGACATTCTGATTAGCAAGTGTCTGGAAGTACATCTATTTGGATCAATTCTGCCTTGGGTACACTGCATTTCTTGGATCTGTAATTTTAAGTCTTTCATAAGAGTTGGGAAATTTTCAGTGATAATTTCTTCCATTAGTTTTTCTCCTCCTTTTCCCTTCTCTTCTCCCTCTGCGATACTCACAGCACACATATTTGTGCACTTTAGGTTGTCATTCAATTCCCTGAGTCCCTGCTCCTATTTTGCCATTCTTTTCCCTATATTTTCTTTTGCTTGTTGGATTTCAGATGTCTCATCCTCCAGTTTAATAATCCTATCTTCTGCCTCTTGAAATCTGACATTGAAGGTTTCCATTGTTTTTTTCATTTCTTCTACTGTGCCTTTCATTCCCATAAGTCCTGTGATTTGTTTTCTCAGACTTTCAATTTCTTCTTTTGTTCATTCCTTGCCTTCTTTATATCCTCCCTCAATTCACTGATTTGATTTTTGATGAGGTTTTCCATGTCTGTTCAAACATTCTGAATTAACTGTTTCAACTCCTGTACCTCATTTGAATTGCTGGTTTGTTCCTCTGACTGGGCCATATCTTCAATTTTCCAAGTATGAGTCATTATTTTTTGCTGGCATCTAGGCATTTAATTACCTTCATTAGTTTATTCTGGAGATAGTTTTCACTTTTTTTTTACCTAGGATTTTCTTGCTGGATGACTTTGTTGTCTATCTGTTCTTTGATATTCAGTTCAGCTTATTTTGGAGCTCTAGGCTAGGTTTTGTTTAACAGATCAGAATTTTTTCAGTTCTTGTTTTCTTGTTTCTTGCCTTGCCTGTATGGTGACTTTTTACCCCCCTTAGGAGGGTCTACTTAGGTTATTTTAGACCCCAGCCAGATTGTCCCAGACTAAATAGGCCTCCTGTCAGGAGGAAAGGGTCACCTGCATCAGTTTTCCCTGAGGATGAGACTCAGCAGATTCAAAGCCTTCCTATGAAGCCTCTGGGTTCTCCATTTTTTCTACCCTGCCCAATGTGTGGCACTTGTCTGCCTATGGGTCCCAGCAGCATAAGGTGATGCGGTACCTTTAACTTCAGCAGACTCTCCCTGCTGGGGGTGTGGTGGAGACAGAGGGAGGGTGTAGACTGGTTTTAATCGTTTCACTTTTTCCAGACCCTGGGGTCTGAACTCCTTGAGGGAGGGATTCCACCTGGGCTGGGCCCCACCCCTCTCCTGGGGAAGGCACAGGGTCCAGACGAACACTCAAACAAGCTTAATTCTGCCTATGCCTGGGGCAGTGGAGTTCGAGAACCCTTGCAGCTGTATCCAAAGAGCAGTCAAGCCATAGAAACACAGCCACCAAAGTGAAAGAGAAAAATCCTTTTCAGAGAGAACCCTGTTCCTCAGGTTTGCCAATCAAGAGCTTAAGTTGGTACATGGCTCTGTGTATCTCCAGGTCCTATGTGCCCCCTCCTTTCCTTCAAGGCCCAGATCTTTTCAAATCTCAAAACTACCTCTGTTTTTTTTTTTTTTTTTTCTTTTTCTGTCATCTCTGCCCTCTCTGTGCCAGGGCAAAACCCAGCAACCTCTGCTTTGACTCGAGGTTTAACTGAGCTGGGGGCCTATTTTTAGTAGTCAGAATTTGTTAATTCCACAATTGGAGTTTGGTTGCATTCAGCCCCTGCTGCTGGTAATGTCCCTTTCCTTTCCCCTCTGAGAAGCAGCCTGGGGAACTCATGGTTCTGGGTAAGCTCACAGCTGGTTCAGCTGGTCCAGACTGGGGCATGCTGTGTGTCTGATCACTTACGTGGCCCCAGCAGTTGTCCTGTACTGTTCCTGGCTATTTATTAGCTGCTCTGGAGGACGAACTAAATCCCACACCTTGCTAAGCCGCCATCTTGGCCAAGACGATCACTTTATTTAATTCTTAAGCCATAAGGAAGAGTATTGTATCATTTTTTTTCATGGATTTTCTTTAGATTTGCAGTTTCCATTTTTAGGATAAAGCAACAACAACAAGGCTTAGAAATATGAGGTAAGGCAGATTTGGACCTGGGGCCATTTAATACTAAGTAAAGCCTGTTTTTCCACCCAGAACATAAGTCTTTGTTAAAAAAATAAATAAATAAATAAATAAAAATAGCATAACAAAGTTAGGAGAAATGTTTTCACTCACCTTGGGTTTTGCCATGGCAAAAAGTAATTTCTCTGTTGGTTTGTCCTTTGAATGCATATTGTTAATGACTACCATAAAATCATCTTGATAACCTCCAAATGTCATGAGACTCTTGTATACATAGCTGATTATTAACCTCTTAAAAGAGAAGAAAAGCTAAATATAAGTTATAAGTTCTTCACTTTCATAGAAAGATGAGAAAAGATAAATAACATATTTCTATTAAAACACTGATATTAATTATGGCATAATACAAATTATTTTCTAAAATAAAATCTGTTAATGATCAAAATAAGATAGTAGTGGTACTAATTTTATTTAGGCATCATTTGCCTTTACAGTTAAAATACATTTTGATCCTAAAACAATTAACTCACTGCATAAAAATTAGAAAATATAAGAAAATAAAAGCTCCCATATTCCAGCATCCCATGGAAAACCACTGCATATATTTTTGTATATACGCTTTCAATTATTTCCCTACATATGCTTAGCTGAATGATATGAAACTGATAATAATCTTCTTAATGCCATAAATTAATAGGCATTTCATGAATACACCATGATTGCACTTTAAACCCAACTAGGATCCACAATTTTTGAGCACTCCACCATGATTTTTTTTCAATTAACAATAATTAAAATTCTAACAAAAACTCAAGTACTTCTCCTAAATCTTATAAAATAAGGTCAAACCTTAATATGATTTTTCTCAGACACAAAATAGAATCTTTCTAATCTTTGCTTTAAAAGATTAAATTGTAAGCATTGTTATATTTTATACAGTATGAGAAAGAATGTCTTCTGTATACGAGGAAAATCAGATTAAGATATCATTACCTTCTGTTTATAGTGTATTAAGCAATGGAAATGGTAGACTCTATGCAAATCTTTAGGATTTAGTCTTACCATAGAGTTGTATTCCAAGATGCTTAAACCATCTTCATGTACAGCGAGCCACATGAAAGTATTTCCAAGTGCTGATGGAGTTATGGGCTATGAAGAGGTGAAAGTACATTATATTATATAGACTAAGCAAAATTACAGAAAATTTTTCAGTCTAAGTGACATGCAACATTTGCCATTAAACAACAACAACGACAACAAAAACTTATTATTAAAAATTCTTCCTAGGGAGGAGGCAGCATTTCGTACCAGACGGAGAGCTGAATATGATTATGAGAGCTGAATATGATCATGAGACCTGGGTTTGAAACCCAGTCTGCCATTTATTATGCTACTTAATCTCTTTGAACCTCAATTTTCTCATCCTTAATATGGGAAAATAATGTTTATGTTTTATTTTTCCTTTGTTTTAAGAGGTTAACATTTAACGAAGTTCTTGGGGTTTCTGTGATGATCAAAATCCTAATGAAACAAAATATACTGATGTTTTCTAAGGTGTGTAGTGCTACTACAATGGAAAGTATTGTTTTTTGCACACTTTTTCCAAAAGTTTATTAAATCTGATATTCAATGTCTAACATTAGAGAATAAAAAGAAAATATGAAATTGTGTGATTAATAGTATTGAGAAATAAAATTTCAACTACATTTTTATTGCAAAAAGCAATGAAATTGTTAATTTATATAATATAATTATTGTATATATAATTATATAATTAACATTAATTCAATAGTATATAGTAAAAATATATAATTATATAATTAATAAAATATTAATTCAATAATAATTAAAAGACTCCTCTGTGAGAGAAACCCAACTAAAATCCAGGAATGTTTTTGAGTATTCTACAATGACTGTATTGTTCAGTTAAAAATAACTGGAGTCTAACAAAAACTTAAGTACTTCTCTTAAATCTTACAAAAGAATGCCAACTCTATAGATAAGGAAATGGGATGAATCCTGTGTTATTTGTACATAGTAAAAGTTATCAAGAATCTCATGTATCAAAAGCCCTGGGTTACTTCAGTGTCCACTACTGATTTGCAATGGATAAGCAAGTGTCGAAAAGTATGTCACTGAACAAAGGAGATGCTTCTTGTTATAAAGATAGAAAGGTGAACAAAAAAAGGTCATGCAATGTGAAATGCAACAGTATTATTTAATAATAATATTTTTTGTGCCTACAATCACAGGATATATTATCAGAGATAAATATTCAATATTCCTTCCAGTACTTGTAAGAATTAAAAGCCACTGGGAAATGCTGATCTACTGTTCAAATCTAGACCTTATTTTAAAAAAACAACATATGTTTAATTACCTGCAAATATATTATCTAATTTTACATATGTTTAAAAAGACTGGCTTTGTCATCTTTCTGTTAGCTCACTTAGTATACAGCTTCCAGTTCCAGTAACAAAATAATTTCTTACCTAACTAATAAGTTAGTTAGGTAACTTATTACCTAACTAAGTAATAATCACTCATAGAAACAGAAGACACCTTAGATTTTACTTTTTAGTCCAAGTTGTTCCAATTATAGATGAGGAAACTGAGGTCCAGAGAGAGGTTAACCAACTTGCCCAAAGTTGCAAAGCTATTGAGCAAATATCTACAAAATGATGATTATGTGTGAAGCAGTACAGTAGGCACCAGAGGAAGATCTTAGGGTCAGTGAGTCTATCCCCTCCAGGAGTACACAGCCAATTAGTGGGGATAAAACACACATACAAATATAACCGAGAATGTAACTAACGAGCCTGAAAGAGGACAAAATGACATGGTTCAACAAAAAGACAAGGAATGAGAAAGTAACATTTTTTCCTTGGAGAAAAGGCTAGCAACCCCTCTGGAGGGTTTGTTAGTGTCTTCTTCAGTGTTTCCACAGTACACTGTTATGTTGCTTCTATGATATGCACAGGGCAGCCTGTTCACAGGTCAGGTCTATCATGGCCTGTGAGTTTCTGGAAGTTGGAAACAATCCATCTGAAACCAAAGACTTGTATCCCTAGAGCTTATTAGCTCAGTGGTTGGCAAACAGAACAGAGGAGTGAGAGAGTAAATGAGTGAATAGATGAATGAATGAAGGGAGGAAAGCCAAGTTCAGGTGTCGTCTTTAGACTAATGATTAACCTAATGAGTCTAAGAAATGATCTAGAATAGGGAGATAGATGTTGAGCAGAGTAGAAAAGAGAAAGAAGCTGCCCTTTCACTTGTGTTCTTTACCGCTTTCTTTAAAATGTTGAGAATGTCTTTATTTTTGTAAAAGTCAAATACTAATTTTGGTGCTACTGTTATCACTGTTTTAATTGAATGAACTGAATAGAGTTGTCTATATACACAGAGGTTTTTATTATGCATCTCCCTCCTGTCCCGTTCTTACTTTTGCAAGAAATAACTTGGCACCAAAGAACGGCCACTTCCTGGCTACCGTCAAGTAAATTCGCACACAATCAGCCCCGCTATGTCCCCGGAGAGCCATCCATCTGGTTGACAGTCGCTGGCAAAGCTGCCTAAAGAATGAAAAGCAAAAACACAAAAGCAAAAACAGTATATCATCTTCCCAGGGTAAAGGTCTCCTTGAACCATTCTAGGCAAAAGTGTGAACTAGACAAAGCAGTTATTTTATGACTCCCACCTCACCACTATCCACCCGTTTTCCTTTCTGTAGCATTGCTTTTCATACTCTTATACTATTAGTGCTCTCAGCATGACCTAGGACCCCCAGTCAGGTATATTCTAAAATTCTGGTGGGGCAACAAGAAACTTTAATGTACATTAGTTTAAAAAGCAATTTCTCATGGGAGTATGTTCATTTTTTAAGCAATGTGCAAGAATTATAGTCCAAAGAATGACTCCCCAATGGTGGAATTTTAGGTACTATCGCTCCTGGCCCAGGAGAGATGTGAGATGGAAGTCAAATCATGAAAGCTACTACCTATTCTACATAGACTGAGCTTAAGTGTTTCCACTTTGGAAAATTCATGGTGATTTGTATTTGTCTCTTTTAATCTAACTTTTCTTTACATGGCCTTTAAAATTGCAACTCTAAACAAGCCAACTTTAATTTAAAACATATTATAAAATCTTGTGTGTTAAGAAGATAGTTTATTTTTATTCTTATTTGTTTATATCATAATACCTGAAAGATAAAAAAAATATTTTGATAAGTACTTAACAAAAGTAAACATACTATTGGTCAATTTGTTTTTCTTTATTTATTACCAGGATTAGTTTGGATAAGAATGAATAAAATGAAAAGAAGACCTTCTAAATTAAGGTAAAAGTTTTTTCAAATATATATTTTTGAATTTTAAATATAGATGATAAGTTTCTGTAAGCATCTTAAGAAAAGATAAATAACCTGGCTTCAGTAGTTTTAAAAACTCTTGAGGAAACCATCATATACACTTTTTTTTTTATCTTGTGACTCTACCCCCTAAAGAGTCACAAATAGCTCCTTACCTTAATTGTTCTTCAGAACAGCCATCTCTATACCTTTTAGGATAAAATTTTTCTATGACTTGTTTTAGAGTCTGATTTGCTTTGCACTGACTGGTAACATGTCCTGCTGGAGTTGAGAAGGGTCTTTCAAAATCTCCAATCTCCACCTAATTGGAAATTAAAAAAAAAAAGAGAGAGAAAATAAAGGATATTAAAAAGAGTTTTAAAAATGAAAGTTTTATTCTTCCTAAATACTCTTTATAATATGTAATACATACATCTACTTGTCATGATTGTGTGATTAAGGAATGTATAATGGTACATATGAACGGTAATTAAAATCTAAATTCCATTTAATTCTAAGTTTGAAAAAAATTGTAATTTAAATATTTCAGTTCCATTTGTATATTAACCACCCCAAATTAATATCATAACCACCCCAAATTAATATCACCATCTAGTAGCATTTGCTAAAGGCCACTACTTTAATATCTTGCTATTGTGTGTATCAGCACAGGATAGTTTTCCATTTTTTAAGGTACTATTTTAATTGTTAATAATAAGGCAAACTGGAAGTTAAAATATATATATATTAATAAAATATATAAATATTATATATAAAATATAAAAAAATATATAAATACAAACTATATAATAAAATATATAAGAAATCTAAAAGAAATATACAGCTACAAGAAATCTAAAAAACATTAGGTTTTTAAGGGGCTCTACTGAATGTAATGGGAGCAAGAACTATATTCTCATTACTTCCTCAATTTGTTCTCTAGATGTTACTGCATTCATTCCATCTAGTTTGGGAGGGTATGGTAGGAAGCCCCCAGTCTCCACGTCAAAAGGGCCTTCTGCCTCCAGTTAAGCTGTCAGCACAACCAGCCTCTGAGATTCTGACCTATGTGACTCCTGTATCCAGTTCTTAATGTGACCAGTTACTGTCTAAATTCCTCCTTCAGCTCTGCCTTTAAATCCAATTCGTATAACTCGCTAGATTCTGTCTTTGACCCAGTTTCTTACTTGTTGGCACTTGGCTTGGCTTTGCTATTTAGATCTTCTTCCTCATTTCTCCTGGTTTCCATAATTCCCCATATTCTACTCAGCCAGGTGTCCTCCCCAATTTCCTTATACTAGTAAAAGCAGAGCCACCTGCTCTTCAAACATACTGAAATCCCTCTCTTACAGCAAGCTATTTATCATCCCCACCTAGTACCCAAAAGCACTTACCATAGCTGCTTAGGAAACCTGAAACCAAGATTTAGCCTCCAAGATAGAGAAGTTAGGACAAACAATGGTTTCAACAATAGCAGGCCATTTGAGGCAACCAGTCCTTCTAGAGAACCCAAGCTCAGTCTCTTCTCCTTGGAATAGGCAAAATAAATGGAAAATAACTGAAAATCAATCTAGATGATTCCTGACATGCTCCATATGAATGTGGACACTAAGAGCAACAACTAATGATCAGCTCCAAGGAGTTCCTATTTGACAGACAAAATCAAAAGGAATATATATATATATTTTTTTTTCAAATCTTAACAGAAAGAACCCTTCTTTTACAGAGCCCAGATCTCTTTAATATATTTAATTTACCTATACAAGACTACTGTGAGGCAGACAGATTGGAGGCATAATTTAATTTTCCTTTTACAGATGGGGAAATGCGTTTTCGTTTGTCATGTGCTCAGAGTTTTCTATGTGTACGATCTGACCTTTCTACCCCTTCCTCAAATTCATGTAAAAATGTTAGAACTACCTATCTCCAAAGTATGTGTGACTTTTTCTTGGAGAAACTCTCTTGACTAAATTAAAAGTTAAAATAAGAAGACTGACTTAAGTTTCAGTAAAAATGAGTGAGATTTTATCAGAGAATCTGTGGCTGTAAAAGACTGAAGTCTAGAATGGAGAATGATAGGAAACCATTCCTAATCCTGTCACAAAGAAAGTACATGAACTTTTTCTTTCCCTCAGCTTTCCATCCTTTGCAAAAAGAGAACACTTGTTAAAGCACTAGTGCTTTAAAGTTTGGATGATGATAAAAGTATTATAAAATTAAAATTCCTCCATTCAAGACATTTATGGAGAATGAACTGTGTACAAAGCCCTGTGCTAGACACAGAGATGAGAAGGAATAGGAACAGCCCTTGCCTTCAGTGGTACAAAGCAGAAACATAAATAACTGTAAACCACTGAGGTCAGGATAGTAATAGATATGTGCAGGATAGTACAGAAACCCCAAAGAGGGACATTTAACCTACCCAGGCAGAATCCAGGAAGGTTTTCTGGAGAAGTGACACCTGAGATGAAAATTAAAGGATACACTGAAGTTAATAGATGAAGGCATGGAGGTAGAGGTATTCCAGGCAGAGGAGACAAACAAGTGAATCAAAAGAGGTAAGAAAAAGTGAACCACAAACAAGTCAAGAATTGTGCAGGGAACCACAGTTTACGCTTTATTGGAGCATAAAGTTCCACATAGGTGGAAAGATCAGGCTGGAGAGACAGGCAGAGTGCAGATCGCAAACATCTTTCTGTGTAAACAAGGGAATGACATAGCTACATCCATATTTTCTCTATAAGTTCATTAGTGTGACTATTGCTGCAAAACAAACCACCACGGCACAAGGGACAGTGCACCAGATTCAAGGCCCAGGACTTAAGAAACTGGCAGCTTTCACCTCCTGGGACATTGCTTTTGTAGCTCCATCACCATCGTGTGAGGAAGCAGCAGCAGTGCCTTGAAGAGCCCACGTGCAGTAGGTGTTCCATCTGACAGCCCCACCAGAGACCACAACTGACAGCCAGGAGATGCACAAGTGGACAGCCTGCAGATGACACTCCTCCTCAGCCGGAGACTCACAATCATCCTTAGAACTATGCCAGCTGCTGCCATGTGAAACATCTACCTGCTCAAATAGTTGTTTCAAGTGACTAAGTTTTGGAGTTGTTTGTTATGCAGTTATAGATGACTGGAACACACCCTATAGCACCTGTGTGGAGGTTAAATTTGTGGGGGACCAGACCAGAGGAAGGCAGCAGGATGTGATGATGGTGATGGAAGTCAGGGTAGAGAAGAGGGAACAAGTTAAACTGGCAGGGCATGGCAGCTGGTGGAAAGGATGGAAGGGAGGGTGTGCTGGTTTGAAAGGATGTATGTACCCTAGAAAAGCCATGTTTTAATCCTAATCCCATTTTATAAATCCAGCGTTTCTTCTAATCCCTATTCAGTACTCAATGTTTGAATTGGTAATTAGATCATCTCCCTGGAGATATGACTCAATCAAGAGTGGTTGTTAAGCTGGATAAGGTAGAGACATGTCTCCACCCATTCAGGTGGGTCTTGATTAGTTTACTGGAATCCTATAAAAGAGACCTACAAGAGAGAAAGTCAGGAGATTCTGAGAGAGCAGAACAACATAGCTACAAGAAGGAGAGAAGAGTCCATGAGCCAGCGACCTTTGCAAATGAAGAAGGAAAACACCTCCCAGGTTGCTTCATGAAAGGAAGCCAGAGAAAAGCCAGCAGATAATGCTGTGTTCACCACATGCCTTTTCAGATGAGAGAGAAATCCTGACCCTGTTCGCCATGTGCCTTCTCACTGGAGAGAGAGACCCAGAACTTCATCGGCCTTCTTAAAGCAAGATATCTTTCCCTGGATGCCTTAGATTGGACATTTCTATAGACTTGTTTTAATTGGGACATTTTCTCAGCCTTAGAACTGTTAACTGGCAACTTATTAAATTCCGCTTTTTAAAAGCCATTCTGTTTCTGGTATATTGCATTCTGGCAGCTAGCAAACCAGAACAAAGGGGAAAGTGAATAATGATTCCTGGATTCAAATTTTGGGGACTGAGTGGGAAGACAGTACCACAATGAAGATACAAAATATAAAGAAAGAGGAGAGAAGATTATTAGTTCATTTTCTAATATGTTGAATTTAAGGAGCCCCTGAAAGAGGTATGAACTGGAGATAAAAGATTTGGGAATCACTGGCAAAGGTGAGAATAAAACCAAGAGAATGGATGAGCTCTCCTGGGAGAGCATGAGAGCGAGAAGCCATAGACTGAAAGAAAACTCTGGGGAATCCAAGCTTTTTTCCAGATAACATTAGAGAGTTGCTTTAATATTTTTCCTTAATTAACTTGTGTAAAAAATTTAGTGTGGTAGATACTATCCGTCGGCTCTTATGAGCATTCTTTCCTTCTTGAGTAACAGAATCCTTGAACGTAGCTGGGCACACTGCCTGCCAGCCAGGGCCACATGCCCCAGCCTCTCTTGGAGGTAGGCAAGGACATGGGACTAAGTTTTGACCATGCTCGATGTATCTTCCAGGAAGTTTAAAGGCTGGAGACATGCCTTTGGTTCAACCCTTCCTCCATCCTGATGCCTGGGACACTGAAAGCTGGAGCTCTGGCAGACCTCCAGGACCACAGAGGGTTCAGCCTCAGGAGAAAAGAATGGACAACGGGATAAAGCCCAGACCCCTAGTGGGTGTGCAGAGCTGCCAGAACACCCACTTCTCCATGTGAGAGACAAACAGACTTCTATTTTGATTAAGTCACTCGTATTTTGTGATTTTTGTGGTGTTTTTTTTAAATAGAAGGTTGAATCTAATCCTGATACAACAGATAAATAAAAGAGAGTGTTTTAGCTTTTTAAAGACTTATTCCCATTAGATTACTGAACTGAATCCTCAGCCCCACAGCTCTACACTCCAATTTCTTTATTAAATGCAAAGTCTAAAGTTATATTTTCAACATAATTAAGACACGAGGTTCCCTTTATAGAATACTGTCATGTTCTATATCATTACTACTAGTGTCAGTAATTTGCAGTCAAACTGTAATTATAATGCCTGCAATTT